>NC_044036.1:258149790-258773290 GCF_901765095.1 Microcaecilia unicolor
TCGGTTTCCTCTGATTTTGTTTGTATTGTTTAGAAAGAAAAAAAAAAAAAAAGAAATTTTTTGCGCGTGTGGAGCACGCGCTCCCCTTTTTCCCTCGCTTTCTAGCGGGGACGCCACGTTGCGGCCTAGTGGCCGCTCGGTCGGTTGATTTTTTCGTGGTGTGATTTTAGCCACCATTGCCGACTTTGACTTCGCCGACGCGATTTTTCCGTCGATGTCCTCGAAGGTCCCGAGTGGATTTAAAAAGTGTGGTCGCTGCGGCCGGCCGATCTCGCAGACCGACACCCACGCTTGGTGCCTCCAGTGCCTCGGGCCGGAGCACAATCTCAAGTCGTGCGCTTTGTGTCTCGGTCTCCGGAAACGGACTCAGGTTGCGAGGCAAGTTCTGCGGGACCGTCTTTTTGGAACTTGCGCCGGCCCCTCGACGTTGACCTCGACGGCATCGGTATCGAAGGCCGGTTCTTCGGTACCGGTATCGATGCCCGAGACATCGGCACCGATGGCAGCGACCCCAGGAGAACAGGTCCCGTCGGCCCGCCGGTCCGCCGGTGAGAGTGGGGTTGAGAGGCCGCGTGGGCAGTCGGCCCCGGTCACTCCCTCAACTCGTGAGCCACGGGACCGAACCCTGTCGGACCCGGTACCTCGAGACCGAGGGGGATCGACCTCCTCCTCCTCCATGCCCTCCGGCGCCGGTGACGTGCACCGGAAAAAAGATAAGAAGCGCCGTCACCGGGAGCCCTCGGTGCACCCTGAAGAGGAGTCGACGCCGAAGCGTCATCGCAGAGAGGAGAGATCTCCGTCGGTGGTGGAGGTACCGACGCGTCGGGGTTCCGGCACCTCGGTGCCGTCTCCTGGCCCCCAGCAGCTTCTGGCACCGACACCCTTACCGGCCCCACCGCCTTTCCCGGCAGCGGGCCTGGACGAGTGCCTCAGAGCCATCCTTCCGGGGATCCTGGAAGGGCTGATGCGCCAGGCTGTGCCGGCGTCGGGGGTGCTTGCGCCCCCGGCGCCGATGACTGTGGCGCCGGCGAGCTCTAGCCCGGCGCCGGGGCTGTCGACACCGCCGCCGCTTGCGGTGCCGGTCTCGACCGCCACGCAGGTGGAGTCCCCGTCGACGTCGATGGAGGGAGCTCCGTCCCCGCCGGCGCGGGAGTCCACCGCTCGACGACACCGAGACCTTGGTGCCTCGACATCGAGCCGGGCCCGGTACCGGACTCAGCTACATGAGCTAATGTCCGATACCGAGGATGAGGACTCGTGGGGGGAAGAGGAGGACCCGAGATATTTCTCCTCAGAGGAGTCTACGGGCCTTCCCTCGGACCCCACGCCGTCACCGGAGAGGAAGCTCTCACCTCCTGAGAGTCTCTCCTTTGCCTCCTTTGTGCGGGATATGTCTATAAGCATTCCCTTTCCCGTGGTCTCTGTGGAAGAGCCGAGGGCCGAGATGCTCGAGGTCCTCGACTATCCATCACCACCTAGAGAGTCCTCCACGGTACCGCTGCACAATGTCCTGAAGGAGACGCTGCTTCGGAACTGGGTGCGACCACTAACTAACCCCACCATTCCCAAGAAAGCAGAGTCCCAGTACAGGATCCACTCTGACCCAGAGCTCATGCGGCCCCAGTTGCCCCATGACTCAGCGGTCGTGGATTCTGCTCTCAAGAGGGCACGGAGTTCGAGGGATACCGCCTCGGCGCCCCCGGGGCGGGAGTCTCGCACTCTGGACTCATTTGGGAGGAAGGCCTACCAATCCTCCATGCTCGTGACCCGCATCCAATCTTACCTGCTCTATATGAGCATCCACATGCGGACCAATGTGCAACAGCTGGCGGACCTGGTCGATAAGCTCCCGCCGGAGCAGTCCAGGCCTTATCAGGAGGTGGTCAGGCAGCTGAAGGCGTGCAGAAAGTTCCTGTCCAGGGGGATTTTTGACACCTGTGACGTGGCATCTCGTGCTGCGGCCCAAGGTATAGTGATGCGCAGGCTCTCATGGCTGCGTGCCTCTGACCTGGACAACCGCACCCAGCAGAGACTGGCTGACGTCCCTTGCCGGGGGGATAATATTTTTGGCGAGAAGGTCGAGCAGATGGTTGACCAACTGCATCAGCGGGAAACCGCTCTCGACAAGCTCTCCCACCGGGCGCCTTCAGCACCCGCCCCCGCGGGCGGGGCGTTTTTCCCGGGCTCGGCAGGCTGCACCCTATTCTTTTGCGAAGCGTAGGTACAACCAGCCGGCCCGAAGGCCTCGTCAGGCACAGGGACAGCCCCAGCGCGCTCGTTCCCGTCAACAGCGTGCGCCTAAGCAGCCCCCTGCGCCTCCACAGCAAAAGCCGGGGACGGGCTTTTGACTGGATCCATGGGAACGTAGCCGCCCTACAAGTGTCCGTACCGGACGACCTGCCGGTCGGAGGGAGGTTAAAATTCTTTCACCTAAGGTGGCCTCTCATAACCTCCGACCAGTGGGTTCTCCAAATAGTGCGGTACGGATACGCCCTGAATTTGGCCTCCCTGCCTCCAAATTGTCCTCCGGGAGCTCAGTCTTTCAGCTCCCATCACAAGCGGGTACTTGCAGAGGAACTCTCCGCCCTTCTCAGCGCCAATGCGGTCGAGCCCGTACCACCCGGGCAGGAAGGGCAGGGATTCTATTCCAGGTACTTCCTTGTGGAAAAGAAAACAGGGGGGATGCGTCCCATCCTAGACCTGAGAGGCCTGAACAAATTCCTGGTCAAAGAAAAGTTCAGGATGCTTTCCTTGGGCACCCTTCTGCCAATGATTCAGAAAAACGATTGGCTATGTTCCCTGGATTTAAAGGACGCATATACTCACATACCGATACTGCCAGCTCACAGACAGTATCTCAGATTCCGCCTGGGCGCACGCCACTTTCAGTATTGTGTGCTGCCATTTGGGCTCGCCTCTGCCCCACGAGTGTTTACCAAGTGCCTCGTGGTGGTAGCGGCCTACCTACGCAAGCTGGGAGTGCACGTGTTCCCATATCTCGACGATTGGCTGGTCAAGAACACCTCGGAGGCAGGAGCCCTCCGGTCCATGCAGTGCACTATTCAACTTCTGGAGCTGCTGGGGTTTGTGATAAATTACCCAAAGTCCCATCTCCAGCCAACTCAGTCTCTGGAATTCATAGGAGCGCTGCTGAATTCCCAGACGGCTCAGGCCTACCTTCCCGAAGCGAGGGCCACCAATCTCTTGGCCCTGGCTTCGCAGACCAGAGCGTCTCAGCAGATCACAGCTCGGCAGATGTTGAGACTTCTGGGTCATATGGCCTCCACAGTTCATGTGACTCCCATGGCTCGTCTTCACATGAGATCTGCTCAATGGACCCTAGCTTCCCAGTGGTTCCAAGCCACCGGGAATCTAGAGGATGTCATCCGCCTCTCCACCAGTTGCCGCACTTCACTGCTCTGGTGGACCATACGGACCAATTTGACCCTGGGACGTCCATTCCAAATTCCGCAGCCCACGAAAGTGCTGACGACGGATGCATCTCGCCTGGGGTGGGGAGCCCATGTCGATGGGCTTCACACCCAGGGTCTGTGGTCCCTCCAGGAAAAGGATCTGCAGATCAACCTCCTGGAGCTCCGAGCGATCTGGAACGCACTGAAGGCTTTCAGAGATCGGCTGTCCTGCCAAATTATCCAAATTCGGACAGACAATCAGGTTGCAATGTATTACGTCAACAAGCAGGGGGGCACCGGATCTCGCCCCCTGTGTCAGGAAGCCGTCGGTATGTGGCGTTGGGCGTGTCGGTTCGGCATGCTTCTCCAAGCCACGTACCTGGCAGGCGTAAACAACAGTCTGGCCGACAGACTGAGCAGAGTCATGCAACCGCACGAGTGGTCGCTCCATTCCAGAGTGGTACGCAAGATCTTCCGAGAGTGGGGCACCCCCTCGGTGGATCTTTTCGCCTCTCAGACCAACCACAAGCTGCCTCTGTTCTGTTCCAGACTTCAGACACACGGCAGGCTAGCGTCAGATGCCTTTCTCCTTCATTGGGGGACCGGCCTCCTGTATGCTTATCCTCCCATACCTTTGGTGGGGAAGACCTTACTGAAGCTCAAGCAAGACCGCGGCACCATGATTCTGATAGCGCCCTTTTGGCCCCGTCAGATCTGGTTCCCTCTTCTTCTGGAGTTGTCCTCCGAAGAACCGTGGAGATTGGAGTGTTTTCCGACTCTCATTTCGCAGAACGACGGAGCGTTGCTGCACCCCAACCTTCAATCCCTGGCTCTCACGGCCTGGATGTTGAGGGCGTAGACTTCGCTACGTTGGGTCTGTCTGAGGGTGTCTCCCGGGTCTTGCTTGCCTCTAGGAAGGATTCCACTAAAAAGAGTTACTTTTTCAAGTGGAGGAGGTTTGTCGTTTGGTGTGAGAGCAAGGCCCTAGAACCTCGTTCTTGCCCTGCACAGAACCTGCTTGAATACCTTCTGCACTTATCAGAGTCTGGCCTCAAGACCAACTCAGTAAGGAATCACCTTAGTGCGATTAGTGCTTACCATTATCGTGTGGAAGGTAAAGCCATCTCTGGAGAGCCTTTAGTCGTTCGATTCATGAGAGGCTTGCTTTTGTCAAAGCCCCCTATCAAGCCTCCTACTGTGTCATGGGATCTCAACGTCGTCCTCACCCAGCTGATGAAACCTCCTTTTGAGCCACTGAATACCTGCCATCTGAAGTACTTGACCTGGAAGGTCATTTTCTTGGTGGCAGTTACTTCAGCTCGTAGGGTCAGTGAGCTTCAAGCCCTAGTAGCTCATGCTCCATATACTAAATTTCATCACAACAGAGTAGTGCTCCGCACTCACCCAAAGTTCCTGCCGAAGGTGGTGTCGGAGTTCCATCTTAACCAGTCAATTGTCTTGCCAACATTCTTCCCCAGGCCGCATACCCGCCCTGCTGAACGTCAGTTGCACACATTGGACTGCAAGAGAGCATTGGCCTTCTACTTGGAGCGGACACAGCCCAACAGACAGTCCGCCCAATTGTTTATTTCTTTCGACCCTAACAGGCTAGGGGTCGCTGTCGGGAAACGCACCATCTCCAATTGGCTAGCAGATTGCATTTCCTTCACTTACGCCCAGGCTGGGCTGGCTCTTGAGGGTCATGTCACGGCTCATAGTGTCAGAGCCATGGCAGCGTCGGTGGCCCACTTGAAGTCAGCCACTATTGAAGAGATCTGCAAGGCTGCGACGTGGTCATCTGTCCACACATTCACATCTCATTACTGCCTCCAGCAGGATACCCGACGCGACAGTCGGTTCGGGCAGTCGGTGTTGCAGAATCTGTTTGGGGTGTAAATCCAACTCCACCCTCCAGGACCCGAATTTATTCTGGTCAGGCTGCACTCTCAGTTAGTTGTTCTTCGTAGGTCAATTTCTGTTGTACCCTCGCCGTTGCGAGGTTCAATTGACCTGGGTTATTGTTTTGAGTGAGCCTGAGAGCTAGGGATACCCCAGTCGTGAGAACAAGCAGCCTGCTTGTCCTCGGAGAAAGGGTATGATACATACCTGTAGCAGTTGTTCTCCGAGGACAGCAGGCTGATTGTTCTCACCTACCCTCCCTCCTCCCCTTTGGAGTTGTGTGTTTCATATTTTATTGCTTGTCATTCAACTGGCGGGAGCGGTCGCGCACGGGCGGGAAGGCGGCCGCGCATGCGCGGTGGGCGTGGCCTGCGTGCCGACCGTCCCGCGAAGCTTCTTCCGGTTGGTGGGGGCTGCCGCGGACGTCAACCCAGTCGTGAGAACAATCAGCCTGCTGTCCTCGGAGAACAACTGCTACAGGTATGTATCATACCCTTTATGCGGTGTCTTCTTTCCATTTGATGTCCACCATCCTCCTGTATCCTTATGCGTCCTGTCTACCATCTGTAGCCCTGTCCCTATCCTTCCTCCAGTTTCAGCATGTGTCCTCAAAGTGTTCCGATCCAGCCCTTAAATTCAACAGTTTCCCCTCCATCCATATCCAGCATTTCTCATCACTTCCCTCCCCTCCCCTCCATCCATCCATGTGCATCTACTTCCTCTGTCTTTCCTCTCCTGCATCCATGCCCAGATTTCCCCTCTCTTCCCTCCCCTCCATCCATGTGCATCTCCTTCCTGTTTTCCCTCCCCTCCATCCATCCATGTCCAGCTACTCTCCTCTCTCCCTTGCCCTCCCCTCCATGTCCAGCTATTTCTCTTCTCTCCCCTGTCCTCCCCTCCCACCCATGTCCAGCAATTCTCCTCTGCCCCTGTCTTCCCCTCCATGTCCAGTGATTTCTCCTCTCTCCCAGACCTCAAGGTGGGAGGGGGCCAGAGCCCAAGGTGGGGGGCACATTTTGGTACACCGCTGTCCCCCTCCGCTGCTGCCCCCCACCGCTGCCTCACCACCCTGCTGTTCTCCACCTACTCCCTCTGCTGTACATCTTGGCTGGTGGGGGTCCCCAACCTCTGCCAGCTGAAGCACCGCCACTGCAAATACCTTGGCTGGTGGGGTCCCCAACCCCCACCAGCCAAACCAGGGGCCCAGAGCAAATTTGGGGTGCCCAGGTCCCTAGGGCCCCACATAGCTATGCTACTGGGATACAGACACAGCACAAGCCAGCCATGGTAGTGAAAGGGGTCAAGTTCTAAAAGACTACATGTCCTTACAGAGAAAACCAGAGAGGTGGTTGATGTTGAAGTACAAAAATATGTCTCTCTTTTTAAATAAATCTGGCTTAAAGTAGAGCAGGGACTGCACAGAATTCCAGAGGGGAGCCAGGCTGAGGGCCTAGATACTGATCTGCTGCAAGCAACCTATCAGCGATATTGACAGAAATCACAGGAATATTATGAATTTCTGAGCAGGCAAAATACATCAGAGGGAGAGACAGCAGACCATAGATATTACCTGCCAGGCAATGATGATAAGAGGCAATTAAAAGCTCAACCACTTTCATAAACCCCATAGGAGAAAATCATTCTCAGCACTCTTCCAGACACAGAACTAGAAGTTCTAGAAGTCCCTGAAATCACACAGGACAAGCCATTCCAGCAGGTTCACTACAAGCTCTCTTGCTCTTAAATTGTATATGGATGCAGTGTCTGCAAAATCAAAGATTCTTTATTGTAAGCAAGAGGCCACTATAGAACTTGAGAAACTTAAAATAGAAGATAAGAAGGCAGCGGCTGCCACTGCATGCAGGAATACAGAATTAGCAGAAGAAGAGATGAAGGCAGCAGCTGCCACCGCAGGCACGAAGGCAGAATTAAAGGGAGAAGAGGCAAAAGCCACTGCTGAATGCAAAAAGGCAGAATTAGATTTCCTTGAAGCTGCTCCAGCAGGAGAAAGAAGCAGCTGTCCCCGAGGCCCAAGTAAAGGTTCTTGAAGAAGGTATAAGGCAGGATGGCAGGGAGAGTCAGCTCAGCCACATAATCACAGAAGATTTTGCCCAGCAAACAGCAGGCTATGTGAATGCTCATATCCTGGTTCACAAATGCATACAGTCACAGTCTGACTCAGAAGGGTCATCAGATCCTCAGAGAGCATGTTCATCCACATCAGAGTCTCGCTTACCCGAAAGAAGCAAGACTAAGATAAAGCACACCATGGAGGTGTACCGCCACCAGACTGGTCCACATTCTTGCATGCAAATGGATGCATAGCACTGGCTCTCGCTCCAGGAAAGCACACCAAGGGAAACACTTCATTTCAACCACAGACTCTGGTGCTACCTAGGAACTGGGCTCAGATAAAAGTTCAGCAGTTGCACCCAGCAAAACTCCCTGTGATTAAGCAACAGCCACCTGACTAGCCATATTTCATGCCTGATTTATGGCCAACCCCAACACACAGTCAGCCACAGGCACCTACTGCTAGCATGCTAGAAACTTGAGAGAGAGAAGATCTAGCAACATACATGGCTCGCAAAAAGATATTTAACATGGGGCTTACCCAGTTCAATGACTGCCCTGATAACTATAAAAGATGGAAATCTAACTAAAGTGGCAATGGCAATCATAAAGCCTACACAAAACCAAGAAACAAACATGATAATATAATGGCTGGGAACAGAATCAGCCGAGCATGTTCAGGGAATACCAGATGCATATTTGCACGACCCTTCCAGAGTACTGAAAGAAATGTGGGAGAGATTTGACCAGTGCCATGGCAGCCCATAATCTATCCATCAGGCACAGATGAAAAGAAGTTTCACCAAAGATCACCAATAAAGATAATAATAAGTTACAGGGATTGGGAGACCTCCTCCAGGAATTAGAAGCACTCAAAGCTGATCCAAACCTTCCTGGCCTGTACTACTTGGACACAGCTTGGGTCATAAATGCTATTATATCCAAGCTGCCACATTACATAAGAGAAAAATGGTCATCAGTAGGTGCCAAGTATAAAGAGAATCACAAAGAGAGGTTTCCTTTTACTGTCTTATTCAGGATCTGGCAAAGAGGAGAAATGATCCCAGCTTCATGTTTGATGTGCCTGAAGCAGTCAAGACAGACTACTTTCCAAGTGAAATGCCAGTCAAGAAGTATCGCAATGCCAGGAAACCTGTAGCTGTACACATGATAGATGTGTCACCCACAGCTATCCCACCAATTGATTGTCCTCCTATGACAGAGAAACTAGAAGATCCAGAAAGACAGTGTCCTATACATAAGAAACCTCATTCTCTCAAGAAATGCAGAGGGTTTAGAGAAAAACCCTTCAGAGAATGTAAAGATCTGTTGAAAAAGTACAGAATCTGCTACAAATGGTTCTCTTCATCCAAGCACATGGCTAAAGACTGTAAAGCAGCCATTAAGTGTATGGAGTACAATAGTGACCAGCATGTCAGCACCCTGACAAGAGTAAGCCTGCTTCTACAGGAACCCCAGCCTCAGAGTCAAGCCATGGCAGGGAGAAAAAGGTAGAGCAAGCATCACCACCAAATGTTACTCCAAACTGTACCCAAGTGTGCAGAGGATGCCGCAGTGGGTGGTCAATCACCAAGATATGTGGAAGTAAAGTTATAAGTAGTTCCTGGTACCTGGGTTTGCATTTCTTGGAGATAGTTTGATTAGGTCTAGCATGTAGTCAGGAGCCATGCCATATGGTATTTTGAGAATTAAGGTGCTAGTTTTAAAGAATAGTATAGCCTTAATTTGGAGCCAGTGTAGCATTGCAAGCAGTGGAGTTACTCTGTTGTATGTCGACTTTTTGAATATTAGTCTTGCTGCCATGTTTTGGACAGTCTGCAGTGATTTTAGCATGTTTTCTTTGCATCCTACAGTATATATGCTGTGTTGCAGTAGTCTAGTTCTGGTAATATCAGAGATTGTACTATGAGACAGAGTGTTTTTGGGGGGAATTTTATTTTTCTAATAATCTTGTGCCCAGTCTCTGGTTCTGTTTCCTTCCCTCTGTACACTTAACTACTTCAAGGACTTCCAGTCCATTTGTTATTTCTTTTCTTGCCTACTTTCTTCTTTACTTTCTGCCCTACATCCATCTTTAGCACTGATCTTTCCAGTTCAATTTGTTTTTCCATTTTTCTGCTTTCTTCTCAAAGCTATCTTGTTTTCCACTTCTTCCTTTCTTTTCCATCCATACACAGAATTTCTCCCTCTCTTTTTCCTTCCCTTCCATTCATGCACAGCATTTCCCCCCTTCCCTTCTATCCAAGTGCAGCATTTCCTCCCTCTTCCTTTCCTTCCATTTATGCACAGCATTCCCCCCTTCCTTCCTTTACATCTATGCAAATTTCTCCTCTCCTGTCTCTTCCCTTCCCTTCGATCCATATGCAGCATGTCCTCCTTTCTCTTCTCTTCCATTCATGTACAACATTTCCCCTTTCCCTTCCCTTCCATGTACAGCATTTCCCCCTTCCTATGTACCAACACAATTGTTTAAAAACGGCCAAATCAAAGTAGAAATAATTTTATTTTCAATTTTGTATGGAATGTCAAATTTTGCAATGTATATCTATGCTTGCTTCTGATTTTGGTATTTTATTAGCAAGATTAATCACAGTTAAAATTTTTAATCAAAATGCAGCCTTAACACAAATAAATAAGAAAAAAGTAGAGGTATTTGAATCTAAGGGCAATACCATTCCCTTCCTCTGATACATCTTTCTGCTAGCATGCATTTGGCATACCAAGAAAGAGAGAAAGGAGGTTCCCAGGGAGCCAAGAGCACTGCTGTCCACAGTGTATTATTGGATTATCACCCGATTAAAGCTGCTACTCTTGAATAATCAGCAGAATGATCTGCACTTGCCTGCTGGTAATGATTAGGAGACAAAGGAAAGAAGAGAAGTGACAGACTGAAGCAGTCAGGGGAAAAGAAGAAGTTTCTTCAAAGGCTCATGAAGAGAAAATGGAGCTATTTCGGAAACATTCACTTTTAGACCTACACAAAGAAAAGTTATATATTCAACTGTCTGCTGATCTGCATTTATACCAACTACAAGAAAATGAAATTAGCATTTATATCAAAGGATAAATTTTCCATGGCCTAATCGGGACTTACGTGTCTGCTACAAGAAGTTCTGGGCTGGAGTTCCAGCTGCCTCAAAGTGCATGCAGTCTATGGCAGTGTGCATGTGTTTAACTATAATTTTAAAAAGGCACTGGGGGGAAAAGAGGAGTGCCTTTCAGGGTCATCTACATTTAGGACCCTAATTATTAAACTGGATTAGCTGTTAATGCAACAATTAATGCGCCAGACTCAGAGTTCATGTAGTCTCTTAGCTGTTAGTGTATGCTAATTTCTACATCAACCACCAACAAGGCAGTTCTATAACTGTGCGCCTGCAGTTATGTACACCTTGTGTGAGTAAATGCAGCAAAAAGTGCAACTTATGTGTTCAAGCATTATAAGGACGTGCTTAAGTGGTATATCACACAATTACAAGGGGTATACATGTGGGCAGAGCATGGGTGGGGCATATGTGTGTCCATTGGGTGCACAACTAATAGAATACTATAACTTATGTGTGCTGCTTGCCACACTTAGGCATGTCCATTTATGTCTGCCACAGACCTGGCATAAGTGGATGTGCCTACTGTTATCAAAAACCCATATCAGTATGGCTATATGTAGGCCAGAGGTATAGCCAGGTTGTGATGCCAGGGAGAGTGAAGAGGCATGCACCTGCATTGCGCCGGTGCAACAGACTACTACTACTACTTATCATTTCTAAAGTGCTACTAGACATACGCAGCACTGTACACTTGAACATGAAGAGACAGTCCCTGCTCGACAGAGTTTACAATCTAATTAGGACAGACAAACAGGACAAACAAGAGATAAGGGTATATTAAAGTGAGGATGATAAAATAAGGGTTCTGAACAAGTGAATAAGGGTTAGGAGTTAAAAGCTGCATCAAAAAGGTGGGCTTTTAGCTTAGATTTGAAGACGGCCAGAGATGGAGCTTGACATACTGGCTTAGGAAGTCTATTCCAGACATATGGTGCAGCAAGATAAAAGGAACCGAGTCTGGAGTTAGCAGTGCAGAGCAGCCCTAAAACAGGGAACAAATACTGATAGACAAGAGACAAGACTGAAAGCTGCAGAGCAGCCACTAAACAAGAAACACAGACAACCAAGAACTAGACAGAGAAATACAAACAAAAAACAAGACTGGGAACAAGCAATACAGTACAAGATAAACTACACAAAGACTATACTAGAAACAGGCAAGAATCTCAGACAATAAACTGGGCTAGGCAGAAGTGCACAGCGCACACCAGCATACCGGGGACCTTAGGTGATGCAAAGGCAAACACAAAAGTTTCCAAATGGTTAATAAGCCCAGCAGCAGCTGAGACTCAGATGCAGCAATCACAAGGCAGCTACGGGTGCTGTGCAGGCACAAACAAGAAAGGCAAGTCTGGCAGCCTGGAAGATCCGGACCGGACTGAGCTGAAGCCTGGGATGGGTAGGGACAGCAAGACAGTCTATGGCAGCCATCGGTTCTGGCCACCAGAGGGCGAGGGGAGCACAAACCAAGACACAGTCAGAAAGCATACTGAAGCACAGAGAGGCTTAACACACACAGGTACAGTGTAGTGGAGAAATCAGAGCCATGCTGGAAGCAGCCAGCACACAGAGACAGAGACAGAGCTAACTCAGAAAGACCAGACAGAAGCCAGCTTAGAAGCTGACCGCCAGAAATAAGGTAAGCCTGAGAGGGGTCACGACCACAGACGTGACAGCAGATAAGAGAGATTTACCCAGTGAACGGAGTTCCCGGGGAGGAATGTAGGGAGAGATGAGAGTGGAGAGGTACTGAGGAGCTGCAGAGTGAATGCACTTATAGGTCAGGGCTACCTGAAAAACAGGCGCTGTGGAAGTCCGTTTGGGGTAGTGGTCGATTCCCTGGCACCCCACCTAGCTACGCCTCTGGCCTACATATAGCCATACTGATGTGGGTTTTTGCTAGCATTCTATAATGGAATCTAGATACCCAGATGGTGTTAGAGAATAGACTTTCCCTATGCTGCATCAGGGCACCTGCATCTAAATACCCGTTTATAGAATTGCCAAATGTGGAAAGGGACATGGAATAGGTGGGGAATTGGCAAGGACTTTAACTAACTGAAAGGTAGTTACTACCCATTAACTGTTAACGTGGCAGATAACACAGAGCATTTCATGCCACTTCAAAAGGTGTGTTGCCTGCCATGCAGTTAAAATGTATTAAAATATTGTTTTCTCTCTGAAAACTGAATAGGAAACTGCTGGGAATGTGCTCAGTAACACAGAGGTTTTGCAGTTGCTGCATATTAATTTGGGGAATTACAGCACAGTAACTGCAAAATCTTACAGCAAGTTAGTAAATAGGTCATTTAAGTTTCAAAAATGCTTGTGTGTGGTAGGCATGATGCTAACACACATACTCTATTTTGTTGGAACATATCTACACATGTATACTTTTAGCTATATAATAACGTGCATGCATAATTTGTGTTTGAAAATCATCTGGCTTGTGCGTACTTAAAAGCACTCACGCACTTTTGCAGTTAGGAACTTATTGTAAATCTACTCCTAAGAACGCAAAGTCTAAGAGATAATTTTAGAAAGGCTTTTCATGTGTAAAATCAGGTTATACATGTGGAAAGAGCAGCTTCTGAAATAAGTGCTGGAGACATGCTTGTTTAAAAGGATGCATTCTGCTATCAAACGGGCTCTTTTACTAAGCCATGTAGGCGCCTACGTGTGCGCAACGCGTTCCAAATTGGAGTTACCGCCCGGTTATGTAAATAATGAGCACAATTGGGCACTCTGAAGCAGAGTGAAAGGGCACTTTGAAACAGGGCAAAAAGGCTGAGAAGTATGTGGACCAGAGACCCATGATCTGATAAGACATTCCTACATGCAAGCTGGCGTGGGAAAGGTGCAATTATGGATTAACAGAAGAATGTGATGTAGGACTTAAGAGAAAATATATTGTGAGAACAGAGAACAGAATGATCTCTCAGGAAGATAAGTGCTGAAGCCTTACTTAACACAAAAGGTAAATAAACAATTGAACCAGAGCATTAGGGTGGAGAGGCAGAGGCAGACCACATTTGTGTCCCCTCCTCTCCACATGAGAAACTAGCATTTGTAATTGTAAATTTCTCTTGGTAAAGAAATAAAGAATTGCTTTTCTCATATAGTCTTTTATCTCTCTCTAAATTGCAGGTGGTTGGTGAGTACTAATTTGGGAGGTGATACAAGCAGCCTAAAAACAGTTACCGCATGGCCCTTGCGGTAATTTCAATTTTGGCGCAAGTCCGCTACATGCGTCTGAAAATATGTTCTATTTTCTGGTGCGCAGCAGCTACACGCGTCAAGTGGCATTTGACACACATAGACCATTACCACCCGGTTACGCGTGAGACCTTACTGCTAGGTAAATGGCTTGCAGTAAGGTCTCAGACCCAAAATGGACGCGCAGCAATTTTCATTTTGCCACACGTCTGTTTTTGGCAAAAAAAGAAGGCATTTTTTGTAGGTGTGCTAAAAAATTATTCTGTGAGTGCCCAAAACACACATCTACACAACTGCAGGCCATTTTTCAGTGCACCTTAGTAAAAGGACCCCAAAGGTTCTTATCTATCTGGTTGCATGTAAAACCTGAGGGTAATTTCACACAGTATTGTAGTGAGCAGTTGAGCTACTACTGACCACTGTCCTTGCTAATACGTTAGCTCAACTGTTCACTACAATATTGTGTGAAATTGCCCTCAGAATCTTAAATCACTCATACAATGTCTCTATAAATGGACACTTAAAAGTGAGATATAAATTGATTTCTCTTTCATCGGGCAGTTTCATTGATATGAAGAACACATACAAGTGGTCTTTAAACTTTTGTATTTATTTAAAAACAAATTGAGTTTTTTACACTTATTGTGGTACATTGGCATATTGAAAATACCTGATAAGTGTAAAAAACTCAATTTGTTTTTAAATAAATACAAAAGTTTAAAGACCACTTGTATGTGTTCTTCATATCAATGAAACTGCCCGATGAAAGAGAAATCAATTTATATCTCACTTTTAAGTGTCCATTTATAGAGACATTGTATGAGTGATTGAAGATTCTGAGGGCAATTTCATACACTTATATATTGTTGTGAGCAGTTGAGCTAACGTATTAGCAAGGACACTGGTCAGTAGTGTTGTAAAAAGATGAATTGGCAGTGATCCTATGCATAAGTTTAAACTGTTTAAAGTGGGTCTTCTCAGGGAGGAGTTCGACAGGATTAGGATTTACATGTACATTTTGCAAAATGTACATGTAAATAGCAGCAGAAATACATGCCTTGGAGCATGTATAAATATACATATGTTCTTGCTGCCATTAGAAACACATGTAAGCGGCAATATTAGAAAGAACAATATATGTGTCCTCTACATGTATAATGGCTTCGTCCACCTATATGTCTGGTTCTAAAATTACTTTTGAGAATTCAACTCAATTCTTATTCCAACAGGAGGAGCAACCAGCCACACTATTTGCCTAAAAGACCCAAACCTGGTCCTGGAGGCATCCCAGCAAGCCAGGTTTTCAGGATATCCACAATGAATATTCATGAGAGAGATCTGCATGCAGTGGAGGCAGTGCATGCAAATCTCTCTCATGAATATTAATTGTGGATATCCTGAAAACCTGACTGTCTGGGTGCCTCCAGGACCAGATTTGGGAACCTCTGACCTATACAATTCTCACCTCAACTTGTTCAAAGAATGACTAGCAACTAGAATGGACCAATCAGGGGAATAAAATTAGAGCTATGCCTTTTCTCTTTTATGTATCTTGTTTGCCTTGATAATCTCTTGACTATCAACTTCTGTGTACTGTCTAAAAAAAAAAAAAAAAACTAGTGATGGGCCAGCTATAGGATCACGATGACAACATTTCAAGAGGACAAGACCCATTCCATCTCTTAGAAGGATGGTCTCCTGATCTAGGCCAATCCAAAGAGGTTAGTTTAATCACAATGCACATAAGGCAATGTAATTCCTGTTCCTCTACAAAATGAAAAACCTAACAAAAGAGAACCACAACCAAGCAAATCTAGGACTAAATTGTCCTCTTTAGGCTGACCAGAGTCAATATATTTTGCAGAGACAGACTTTATTTCCATCATGAACCAATAAAACATGGGTCAAAAAGAAGTACAAGATGGTTGATGGGTAAGAAAAAATTAGGTATGTAGGTAACTAAATCCATCAACACTGTCCGATATGAGAGGGGATAAGATTAATTAAAATTGTTTGCCATGCAAATAGCACTGTGTTTGGTGATAGTCTTGGGGAATGAGGAAGAGAGATGGTGACATAGCTTGGAGGGATGAGCAATATCAGTAAGCACTGAGAAGAGTAGAATTGATGATAGTGGCCTGAAGGGGTGGGGGTGGAAGTGATGGCAGTGACATGACATGCTGGTAAAAGTGGAAGTGTGTAACATTAACTAACAAGCCAGGTTTGTTTAGCATTCTCAAGAAATGTCTTCAGATTAAACTACAATTACAATTTCCATGTAGGAGAACTAGGTTACAAAAGAGGTCATTTTAGTATAATAATGATTTACTTAAAATAACTAGCCCTAGTGTCTGTGGTAAAACAACATTTCTTACCTGTTCAAGGTGTTCTCTGAAGATAACAGTTTACCTGTCCTACAGTTGGGTAACAATGGAAGTTTTCTTCCCATGATTCATTCCCATGAATCTCTGGCTATGATAATTTTTTTCTCAATTCCCTCTACCATAGATCATAGGTCCAGACAACACTAAACCCATCACCAGCCTTGAGAGATGGAAGGAAGTCTCCTTTAAGACTAGACCTTGGTGCCATTCTCTGACTTACAAGGGTTCACCAAAGTAGTTGCAGCCATTTTCCATTTCCACTACTCTCTTTTTAATATGGAAATGGTCATTATGCTGTAGAACAGACTAAATGAGCAATTCTCTAACAAGCCTGCATGAAAGCACTGGTCTTGTCTATCAGTTCTCATCACCGAACCACTTCCCTCATTTCTTTCTCCCTGCATTAGAGATTTGGTTAATACAAGCTGATAACTTTCAGATTGCAAGAAATAATGACTCAGGCCATTTGAGGGCAAAAAGGAGCACAGTCTGTGTGATTAGCAGTCAGACAGCCCTCTCATACTTTGTTTCTTTCTCTCCTTCTTTGTTTTTGCTGTGTTCTCTATTCACTCTCCTATAAACTCTTCTTCTTTACGCATGCTTCTCATCTTTCTTGCTCTGTCTTCTCAACCCTTTTCTTTTGATCTAAATATACTCCTACCTTTCTCTCACTATTTCTATTGTGCACTTTCTTGTCCTGTATGATCTATATATTTCTTTCCTCTTTTGTTCTTTCTTTGTTCAAAAATCTAGTCATTTAGAGTCTCGTCTGTTCCTCATCAGTCTTCATTTGGATGTTTCTTTCCGTTTTATTTTTCAAATATCTGTGCGAGAGGGCATAAGACATAGCATTTTTATTATGCAGGACACTGCTTGAATAATTCCACAATAAAGAACAGCTCTTTCAGAGTCAAAGACTCTATCACAGACTCCAAGAGGTTAATGGTTCACCATACATAGCAAGCTTTACAGATGAACTTTAAATTGGGAAACTAGTTAAGGTCTGAGTTTTCTGTGTCTCATCCTTTTGGTTCATATTCAAGTGTAGGGTCTGAGCTACAAGCTCCTCCTTGACTTTTTGACTAAGATTGAGAACATGTACTAATTGGAGGAGTTATGCCCTGACAACTAACTCTTTTGGGAGCATGATGATGTTATGACCATTGTAAAAAGCAAGAATATTAAACATTCAGGTAGAAGTGTTACAAAAACTAGTTTATTGGACTAATGCAGGGGATCTTAGCCCAGTTCTCGGGACATACCTAGACAGTCAGGTTTTCAGGATATCTACAATAAGGGGCCCATTTACCAAACTATGATAACAAGTGGCCTTAGTGCGTCCTTACACGGGTCACTCACGCACACTAAAGCCATTTTTACTGCATGGGTAAAATGGCTGCCTTTTCTAATTTTTTAATTAATGGTCACATGCTAATTTTCCTATTAGCACATGGCCATTAGCGTGTGTTCCCCTACCACCACCTATTTTGTAGGTTGTAAGGGCTCATACACTAACTGGTTAGCATGCAGCAATGTAGATGCGCTAATTGATTAGCACAGAACACACGTACTCTCCACCACCTATCCTCCTCGTTGCTAAAAAATAAAACTTATTTTTTAGTGCATGGGATGTGCATGCTGATCACAAAATTACCGCAGGACACCTGAGCACACCCAGCAGTAAGGCCTTTTTTGCGACAGTAAGCACGCGTTAGTCAGTGGCATAGCTAGGTGGGTTGTCAGGGGAGTGGTCGCTCCCCCAAACGTAGTTCTGATGGTGCCGGCACCTATTTTTTAAACAGTCATGCCTACGCTGCTTGCGCACCTGTGCAGTCCGCCCTCTGCTCCTCCGATGTCTCAACCTGGCTACAGTTCTGGCATTAGTGCTTTCTGCAGCTAAGTAAAAGGATCCCTAACTTTGAATTAGATAAATTTGCATACACTACCTCCATTATACTCAAATCTATCTCATGCAAATTAATTGTGGGTATCCTGAAACACTGATTAGCTAGGTGTGTCCCAAGGACTGGGTTTAGAACCACTGGATTAATGTAATGTTGGCAAGCTGTTACACAACAGCTTAAGATAGATACTTTCTATGGTCCATAATGTTCCTAGGGGTGTGCTGGTATCAAGTTTGTTCCATTTTGTGTTTTTTTAAATAGCATTTTGTTTTGATTGTGGTAAGGTGTGCTGTCACCGAATAATGAACAATATTTAGTGCAAACTAAGGGGCTCTTTTGCAATGCCGCGGTAGAGCTGTCACGGCATTTTCATGAGCCAAATTGGGACTACTGCTGGGCTACAGCAAGAGCCCAATGGTAGTTTCCACCCCCAGCATGCGCCATTTCTGATGTGACAAAAATATTTTTATAGGTGGCAATAAGGGATCCCCTCCGGAAATGACTACGTGCAAATCCCTATGTTTAGCGCAGGGCCATTTCTTTTTTTTTGGCTGAAAACAATCTTTTACCATCTGCAGTAAAAAGAGGCCTCAGCACATGGCAAATCCATACATCGACACCACCGCAGCCCCCCTTTTACAACAGCTTGGTAAAAAGGGGTCCTAAATAAAATAGTGCACGCAAATAATATAAAAATTAACATTCCAAGCAGTGTCATGTTCTCTTTTTAAGCTGGTTCATTCCAATAGCTAATTTCTATGCCAGTCATTGTTTAAATATGTTGCATATTCAACCATGCTCTGACTTATTAAATAATTGATAATAATAAAGATAAAGAATGTTGTAATATTTGAGAAGAGTTGATTGTACTTCGAACTTAATAATTTCCACAATGAAATGATAATTTTAGGTAGGGCTTTTTTGGAAAACAAAACATGAAATTTCATTGTTCTAATTTAATACTTTTTATACTTATGAGGGTGACATTTGTAAAGCTGTCAAGAAGTATTTCAAATGAATACAATTAACATTCGTCAGTTGCTCAGATTAACTTCTACAGTAAACTAAGTTACACCGGTGTTATTTAGAAAAAAATACAAGCTAAGCAAGCTTAGATTATAATGACCTGTGTTTAATAAATTATGCATTTGTTTCCATTATTATCAGTGCCTACCTTTTCAATTTTTTTGTGCTAAATTACAAAAAGGTTGCTACCTATGGAACTGTAGGATGGGCAGAAAAGGGGGTCCCACAGAGCAAAGAAACTCAAGGACAAAGGGGTTGGTAGGAAGGAGTCCTTGAAGAAATATGGAGAGATATTTATTTCATAGTGGAGGTTAGATGTCTGGCAAAGACTATCAACAGATGAGGTGGTAACCAAAATAGTGACACAAATTCAAGTATGTGATGGAAACAGGGAAAGGAAATAGTCAGAGAAACTATGAGTACATAGGCACAGGCAACCAATCAGGCTACGTGTACCAAGAGGTATTTTTCTGCCAGCAACTAGGCTGTTAGGGTGAAAGTGTCATCCCTGATATGAGGCTAGGTTGGAAGGTCTGATTCAACATAAAACAATGGAAAGGATCCCATAAGATCCTTTTACCAAGTTGACAATTGTGTTCAGTGAAAAGCATCTTAAAGCTCAAGGTCAAGAGGGGGAACTTATCAAGGTGCAGTCAAAAGCGATCTTATACTGAACCTTGATTTACCATAGGATTCAGCTGACTCCCATGATAAAAGAATAATGCTGGCTGCGAGCCATTTCACAAACATTATTTTAATTTATTTATTTCAATATTTAACCTGTCCTACCAATAAAACCCAGAAGAGGTTACAAAAGAACATCCATAGGGGCCCTTTTACTAAGCTGCAGCAAAAAGTGGCCTTAGCACACCCTTATGCAGATCGTTTCTGCATAGTAAAGCCATTTTTACTATAGAGGTAAAATGGTTGATTTTCAGATTATTCCATTAATGGCACACACTAATTTTCCCATTAGCATATTGCCATTACTGTGTGATCCCCTACCTCCACCTATTTTGTAGGCAGTATGAACTCATGCGTTGAACCTGAGATAATTGGTCAGTGAGTGACAATTCCAGCATGCTAACTGGATTGCACAGACATGCCCACTCTTTGCCCCCCTAGACACATGTTCTGTGCCAAAAAATAAATTTTATTTTTTAGCGTGTGGGTAGCATGCACACATGGCAAAATTATATTAGGATGCCTCAGCACCTCCAAGGTATGCCATTTTTTGCTGCAGTAAGCATGTGTTAGTACCTACCGCTGCTTTGTAAAAGGGCCCCATAATCAGTTAACAAAATAGAAATAAAATAAATTGAGACAAAAACTATTGTAACAAGTGGTTAGGTTTGTTTAAAAAAAAAAAATGTGCCTGACTGGGCTGAGTTCAGAGATGTTGGGCAATGGGATGTTCCTGGGTAAATTCAGGGCTGATATGGACATGCTGGGCCTTTGTTGGGACTCATTTTGGGTCTGGAGCAGATCTAGGAGTGGCAGGCGCAACTGACCATGCTGCTGTGCTGTAGCTGAATATGGGGAGGCAGACATGAGAACAGGTAGGAAAATGGCCTGGTCTACTGGAGCTCTATGGTGCATGTATGGCTGTTTGCGTATGCGTGGTAATGTGTCCAGAGCTCTGGTAGGCCCAAAATGAAGCTGGGGCCTCAATTTTTTAATGCATCCAGTGGGCTGCTGTGAGAGGTTGTGGGAAGTCGCTGGCAGCATGAAGGTTCCATCCAGACCGAACCTGGAGGTGTGAACAAGCTGAGGAGTATATGGGGAATAAGGTAAGGAGTCCCCTGGGCTTCTTATTAATTTATTTTATTTTTTATAGGCCATTGTAGGATGTGTGCACCTTGGACTCCAGGAGTTATTTTAAAATTATTCATTGCGGTGGTTGAGTGGTTTAATGGTCCAGAACAGGTGGGCTAAGGTGCTTTTGGGTTGGTTGGGTACTGTTTGGTTAAAATTGTACTTTTATGTTTGGCTGGGAAAACATGTTTTAAAATTCCTGGTGAGAAGATATGATGATCAAGGGTGTAAGAAGGAGATTTAGGGTCCTATTTACTAAGCAGCGTTATAGGTGCATTAACGTTTTTAACATGTTAACCATGTACGTGCCTACAATATTCCTATAGGTGCCTACATGGTTAGCTCGTGCGCTAAGTGTAGGTGCGCTAAAAACACTAACACATCTTAGTAAACAGGGCCCGTAATTTAATTTTTCTGATAGATATCAAGGAGTTTTATATTAATTTTTTTCATTTTTTGGGACAAATGTGAAAAACATTTGAAAAACATTAGAAAAAATGTGGAAAATTACTGTGAGTGTAATGTACATCTGATGTGGACTTCTTTGTGGTTTTGGGAACATTTTTCAATAATTTCTGTGTTAAAAAAGAGAGATGTGGTAGCCGTGTTAGTCCACTCTTAAGGTTATCAATAGAAATCAAACAAAATAAAACATGGAAAAGAAAATAAGATGATACCTTTTTTATTGGACATAACTTAATACATTTCTTGATTAGCTTTCGAAGGTTGCCCTTCTTCGTCAGATTGGAAATAAGCAAATGTGGTAGCAGATAGTATATATGAGTGAGACATCCAAGCATTACTTTGACAGTCTGACAGGGTGGGAGGGTGTTAAAAAAGTTAATTTTTCCTATTTAAGTCTACGGAAAGAAAATGGAGAATTCAGTTTGTAAAATCAGTTAGCGTGCATGCAAAGATCATTCAGGGTTCCAAGTGCATGTAGCTGATTGGTTGATGGACTGAGTGAGGGGAACAGTGACATCACCCCTGATGTCAGTAAAGTTGGTAGCCCAGGAAACAGAGTCTGTTTCCTAGGTGATGCACAGTTTCAGTTACTCAGATAGGCTGAAGATTTGAGAGAGAGAGGATGTGCTACTGTGTGGTTCTCCTGAGAGAATAGTTTATGGTGAAAAGTGAGTAAAAGTAGGTTTGAGTATTGAAATAGTGTACACTGGTAGTGTTTTGGACATGCATGAAATGATTTCTGAGGATTTGGGGGTTTAAAAAAAGAAATTTTATAGAGAACCCAAATTCTGGCTATTAAGGTGGTCTTTGATATTTGTAAACAAGGCTACTGGAAAATAGTTTTAAAAGTATACTTCAGTTCTGGATTTGCCTGTTTTAAGTGTGGAGAATTTGCCAATTTGCTGGTTTTATGGGATTGGTTTGTGTGGATCAGTACAGGCCTGGCAAGGCTAACAACCTGGGGACTAAGGCCCAAGTTTGAGTTTAAAAGCAAACTGGTTTCGTACTGCTAAGAAGTGACACTGAATTTTCTGGTGGGAAAGCGAGTGACTGAGAACTGGTTGATTAAGGATGCCTATGGAAGCAGCCTGAAGGAGAGAACCTGAAGAGTGCTCTTCTGTACAGGGACTGAATTACTGGTGCAGGGACTGAAGTATTAAGTTAGGATTACATAGCTAGGGAAATTTGTTTGTTTCTTTTACAAAGCTAGTACCCCAATGCTTAAATTACTGCTAAAGATACTTAGAAAAGTTAGGAAGTCAGATTTCCTTCATTGCTTTTTTAAGATACACCAGTAGGTACAAGACTCAGAGGCAAAGAACTGAAAGGAAAGAACAGAGCTCCTATGTAAGAAAAAGGAAAATTTAATGTCACATAAGAAGAAGACATTGGAAAGATACCAAAGTAAAAGAAAAGAAGAAAACATCTGAGTTTAAGGGAAGAAAACCATTCATACTTATCATGGGTTTTTGGGAAATAGTGTATACATTCTTCTGTTAAAGAAATAAGGTTGCAGAATGAATTAATTCTTTAAGGCTATCAAGAAAAGCTGATAAATTATATACATTTCACAAGTAAAGATAGTAAAGTTGTACTTATCTGATAGGTGCTGAAGAAGAATCTGCTGACAAACGAGCATAGTGTTTCTTCTTTAAGGAAAATGTGAAAAGTAGCTAAATTGCTTTATATGATTTTAAACTGTAGTTTAACTTATTAGATTCAGTGCAATTTTCAATTCTGTACAAGTTAATTTACCCCCCTGTTTACTAAGTTGCGCATGGCAGCCGCTAGCATGGCTTAGTAAACATGGGGATTAAATTGTTCAAATTCCATTCTAACAATTATCACACATTTTAATTTAAATAATGCATAATTTTACTTTGTAAACATTAACTGGCTCTGAACAGCTTAATCCTGATTTAGTTAAAATTTCCCTTTACTTGCTTAGAATATTTTGGGGTTAGGATAGTATATTTTGTTCCATCCCATCTGAGAATTGTGCTCAGTCTGAGGTAAAAGGCCATTACTATACTTATTTGGCAACTAGTAGGACTGACATGGGCCTCAGTGAGAGGGTAGATTACACTATTAACAACATAGGAAACATAAAAAATAATAAAATCAAATAAACCTTAACTAAAAATGCAATTTTAATAGCTTTCCTAAAATCACATAACCATTAATTATAAAGTACAGTTTTAACAGCTTTCCTAAACCCCAATAAAACATCAATAAATCTACAAAAGCTTATTTCAAAAGAAAACAACTGAATAGGAGCAATATTATACTCATTCTAAATTACAGGATTTAGCAGAGGGAAGAACAAAAAATCTTTCCTCTTGAGAATGCAATGGACAATTATTCCAGTGACCTGAAAGCATCAGGTCTGAAAGCAGTGGCCTGATGCTCCTGGGCCGGCAGAGCAGGCCCCACTCTCTAAAGGTTCCAGCCAACCCCTGGGCCTAGACCCCCTTCCTACCACCCCAAAAAGCCCCACCTCCAAAGAGCCATAGACCCCAAAAAGGGCCTACTATATCAATCATTGGTGGCCCAGAGGGTCTTCCAGCAGGAGCGATGTCCAGTTGCTCCTGCCCAATCTGATGCTGTCCTCAAAATAGTGCCAGTAGCGGTAGTCTTGCACCACTGTCACTAGTGATCATGTTTCCATATACGAAAACATGTTTTGCATTTCATTACTAACAGGCTTATTTTCGAAAGAGAAGGGCGCCCATCTTTCGACACAAATCGGGAGATGGGTGTCCTTCTCCCAGGGTTGCCCAAATCGGCATAATCGAAAGCCGATTTTGGGTGTCCCCAACTGCTTCAGCGGGCGGGACACTGAGAATGAACGAATCAGGAAGCTTCTGCTAGAGACATCAGGACTCGGGAGCGGAGCGCTTTCAGTGATGCTGCTGCCCATGCGGTCGGACTCGGAGGTCAGGTAAATTTAAAATAAAAGAAAAAGGATCTTTGGGGGTAGAAGAGGGTGCCAGGGTAGGCAGGCAGGCAGTTGGACATGGGAGCGGGAGGGCAAGGGAGAGAGGATCATCTGGACATGGATGGCAGGGCTCAGGGAGAGAGGGGAATTGCTGGATAGGGATGAATGGAGGGGGCAGGGGACAGAGGAGCATGGGAGGGCAGGGCTCATGGAGAGAGGGGAATTGCTTTATAGGGATGAATGGAGGGGGCCAGGGACAGAGGAGCATTGATGGGCATGGATGGGAGGGCAGGGCTCAGGGAGAGAGGGGAATTGCTGGATAGGAATGAATGGAGGGGGCAGGGGACAGATGGGCATGGATGGATATGGATGGGAGGGTAGGGCTCAGAGAGAGATGAGAAATTGCTGGACATAGAGGGGAGGGAAGAGAGATGACAGAGATGAAATGAGGTAAAAGGAAGAGAGGAGAAAAACTGCACATGGATGGAGAAAATAGGCAGAAGCTGGATCCACTGGACAGTCAAGTCTGCGGAGGACCCAGCTTTTACTTATGGATATAGGGCAAGAAATGAAGAAGAAAGGAGGAAAGAAAAGAAATAAATGGAAAGGAAGCCCTGGAAACGGAGTTAAGAGGACAGATAGCAGCAGCAGAATCAGATACTCAGCCAGCATGATCAGAAAAACAAAGTCACCAGATAACAAAGGTAGAAAAAAATCATTTTATTTTCATTTTAGTGTTTGAAATATGTCCAATTTGAGAACTTACATCTGCTAACTTATTTTGCACTGGGCATACTGGAGCTGTAACAGCTTACAGAAATTATTTATAATGAAAAAAATCATGTTATTTTGTTCTCCTATACTAGTATAATATTTTCAATAATGTCTGTTTATATGCGCCATAGAAGGGCATAATCGAACGTCGCCGGCCAAATAGATCGCCGGCGATCTATGTTGGCGGCGGCGCTACAGCTGGCTGGAACCATCTTTTTTTTCCGATAATACGGTTTAGCTCAGCCAAATGCCTTGGAGTTCGCCGGGTTTGAGATGGCCGGGTTTGTTTTTCAGCGATAATGGAAAGTTATGTCGGCCATCTCAAACCCTGTCCAAATTCAAGGCATTTGGCCGTGGGAGGAGCCAGCATTTTTAGTGCACTGGCCCCCCTGACATGCCAGGACACCAACCAGCCACCCTAGGGGTCACTGCGGTGGACTTCAGAAAAGCTCCCACGTGCATAGCTCCCTTACTTTGGGAGCCCCCCAACCCCCCCACCCACAAATGTACTGCACCCACTAAAATTGCTCCAGGGTCCTGCATACAGCCTCTAGGACTTATTGCTGCTGTATAACTTTGGCACACCAGTTCACACCTGAAGACTAATCTCTCTGAAAAAGTCCTTTCTTGAAATAAGCACGTTTACTCACAGTTAAGTGCAGATCAGAGGTTGTACCCCACTGGCAAAGAGTCTCCCTGGTACTAAGATTAGCAGTAGGTCAGAGCTGGCACAATGGTGTACAATGCCCTCTTTCAGCACCATTCAAGGTAAGAACTACATTCTCTAACGTGGGTAACACAGGAAAGGGAACTAAAACTGGCTTACAAAAATGGCCACTACCGCATGGACTACAACAGGAAACAAAACAGGGCACACTCTGACCCAGTTAGCAGGGGGGGAAAGCACCATGGGAGTAGAGCCCAGTACCCTACACCCACCACAATGCATTGCTAATGTGACTCTGCAGGGCACCTAACAGAAAAGGTGTCACACTCACCCGAGAGCCACATCGCAACCAGGGAAAGGCTGGCGGAGGATACAACACATTCTGCTGTCATGGAGGTGGGTACGGCATTTGAGGCTGGCATACAGGCTGGCAAAAAAGGTTTTTAGTTTTATTTTTTTAGTTTGGAAGGGGATTGGTGACTACTGGGGGAGTATGGGGAGGTCATCCCCCATTCCCTCCAGTGGTCATCTGGTCAGTTGGGGCACCTTTTTGAGGCTTGGTCGTGAAAGTAAAAGGACCAAGTAAACCCGGCGAAATACTGCTTAACGCCGCTTTTTTTTTTCATTATTGGCGAAAGCCGGCCATCTGTTAGCCACACCCATGCCCGCCCATGTCCCACCTTCGCTAATCTACCGACACGCCTCCTTGAACTTTCGCCGGCGAAGCAACGGGAAAGCGGTGATGCTGTCTAAAATGGCGCTATCGATTATACCGATTTCGCCGCTTTTAAGAAATCGCCGGCCATCTCCCGATTTGTGTTGGAAGATAGACGGCGAGCACTTTCGATTTCCTTCATGCATACTCGTTCCTTTCCGAATCGCTAAGGGAACGGTAAAGGAAGTGATTTTTCCATTCAGTTAGTGCATCAGTTAGTCCACTGCAGTGCCCCCTAGGGTGCCCGGTTGGTGTCCTGGCATGTCAGGGGGACCAGTGCACTATGAATACTGGCTCCTCCCATGACTAAATGAGTTGGATTTGGTCATTTTTGAGATGGGCTTCCTCAGTTTCCATTATCGCCGAAAACCGGGGACGACCATCTCTAAGGTCGACCATCTCAACATTTATGTCGACCATCTCTAAGGTCGACCTAAATGTTGAGATTTGGGCAACCCCGACCGTATTATCAAAACGAAAGATGGCCGCCCATCTTGTTTCGATAATACGGGTTTCCCCGCCCCTTCGCAGGGACGTCCTGCGAGGATGCCCTCAGGAAAAGTTGGGCATCCCGTTCAATTATGCCCCTCTATGTAACCTCTGGTGACTTAAATATTATTGCAGTAAAATAAGTCAAACTGTGTCATGGTCCTTTAAGTCATATTAAAGGGCAAATAGTGCAGTTTACCGGATTAAACTCAAAGAAGCAAAAAAGGGAAATACAGCTAGCAAAAGCAAAGGAGGAAGAAAAATGGCTAAAGATGTAACAAGAGGTAATAAAACCTTTTCAGATATTGTCACGCTCAGCCGCCAGATCCGCGCCACTCTTTCTCAGTCTCTTCCTTTCTTTACCAAGCACGCCCTTCACTCACGAGTCGACAGTCTGCAATCAGGGTCTCCGGACAACAGGCAAATCACCAGAAGTGCTTTATTAGCTCCTGAGTACATTTACTCTGCTTTAAGGCTTCACAGGCCTTTCTCTCTCCTCAGTGTAGCTCCACTTTTAAACCCAGTTCATTGGAGCCCTGCTTGCAATATAGTTCAGCGCGGGCCTGCTTTCCACACAGTTCACTTTGGCCCTGCTTTCAATATGGTTTCCCCCCCAGCACTGCTTCTAATCCAGTACTTAGTTGCACTGCTCTTTCCCACAGTTACTGAGCACTGCTCACAATTCAGTTCAGTTAGCAATGTTTTCCTCCTCAATTCAGTTTAGCACTGCTTTCAAACACAGTTTAGTTTAGCATTGCCTTCACACACAGTTCATCTTAGAAATGAAATTAAACAGTTCAATTCAATGGCAATATGGTCTAAGTCACTTTCTCACTCTTAGACCTAATGACCCACCTCCCTCATTTGTCAGCACAAAACCACCTGACATCCACCCACCGGGTCAATTCACCAAGGCTTCATTCACTCTCTCCAGTTCAGTTCATAACTCACTTTAAGAGCCCTCCACCAGCACTTCCATTTCCTCCTCATTCTCCCCTCCTTTCTCCTCCTCCAGTTCCATTCTCTCCTCCCCTTCCTCCCGGTCTAGGGGCTCCTCCCTTCCCCCATCTGATTCCATCTCCCAATCACACCCCGGCTCCTCCCTCCCTTGCATAGATTCTTCTCCCTTCACCTGATCTGTCTGCTGGTGCTGCACTGCCTTCTGGGGCTTGTAGTTTCTTAGCTCCTGGCTTCTCTGACGTTGCCCTGCCTTCTGGGCTTTGTAGTTCCTTGGTTCTGAATCTCTCTGGTGCTGCACTGCCTTCTGGGGCTTGTAGTTTCTTTGCTCTTCACAATATATTGAGGAAAGGAAAAAAGCTAGGAATGGAATTGTAAGACTGAAAGATGCTGAGAACAGCTATGTGGAGAATGATGAGGATAAAGCGAATATGGTAAACGAATATTTCTCTTCAGTGATCACTGAAGAAAAATCCCAGAGAAGGACCATGGTCAACTGCCAAGGGTATATCTGGGAATGGAGTGGATATTACATTGTTCACAGAAGAAAGCGCTTATAAACAACTTGAAAATCTGAAAGTGGACACAGCTATGGGGCACGATAGAATACATCTAGAATACTGAGGAAGCTAAGAGAAGTCCTGGTAGGACTGCTACAGACTGAAGAGGTTCCACGGGATTAGAGATGAGCGGATATGGTTCCTCTTCACAAAAGCGGGGACAGGAAAGAAGTGGTAATCCTCACATTGGTGGTAGGAAAAATAATGGAGTCACTGCTGAAGGAAAAATAGTTAACTTTCTAGAATCCAACAGGTTGTAGGATCGAAGGAAACATGGCTTTACCAATGGAAAGCCCTGCCAGATGAAGCTGATTAATTTCTATGACTGGGTGACCAAAGGACTGGATAAAGGACATGCGGTAGATGTAATCTACTTGGATTTCAGCAAAGCCTTTGATACTGTTCCTCACAGAAGACTCATGAATAATCTGAGAGGGCTGAACCTGGACCCAAAGTGGTGAACTGGATTGGAAACTGGTTGACCGACAGGCGACAGAGGGTGGTGGTAAATGAAATTCACTTGGAGGAAAGAAAGGTGAGTAGTAGAGTGCCTCAGGGGCTGGAACTGTACAGCGCTGCGTAACCCTAGTAGCGCTCTAGAAATGTTAAGTAGTAGTAGTAACTGGGGCAGATTCTTTTTAATATATTTGTGAAAGACATTGCTGAAGGGTTAGAAGAAAAAGTTTGCCTTTTTGCGGATAACACAAAGATAGCAATTAGAGTGGATACCCCGGAGGGAGTAGAAACCATAAGAAGAGATCTTCAAAAATTAGAATGGTTATAGGTCTGGACCAATTCAGCTTCAGCTTCTGGCTGGACAGATTCAGCTTCAGAAGATGGCAAATAAGGCCAGTGCTGAGCCGACTTCTAAGGTCTGTGCTCTGATTGTGGCTAGACAGATAGGCCAGTGCCAGGTACACTTCTACGGACTGTGCCCTGATTGTCATCGGACAGATTTGGATAGGCTGGAGTGGGGCTTCAATGACAGCTTCAGTAGGTGGAGAAGAAGGCCAGTGCCAAGCAGACTTCTACAGTTTGTGTCCTGGAAATGGCAAGAACAAATCAAGATCAAGTATGCATATGTAGTATCAGGTCATGCCATATCTTGAGTTTATCTTGTTGGGCAGACTGGATGGACCATACAGGTCTTTATCTGCCATCATTTACTATGTTACTATGTATTTTTCTCCTTCCCTAGTCCCTCCTGAAACTCACCCAAACCATGCCGCCTTGCCTTAAGGCCATAGTGCAATTTTAGATGTCCATATTCTTCTGGCTTTATAAAATTGGGATGTGGATATCCATGCAATAGGAATGTCTAAATGCAGGCTTTTAGACATCCAAAACATGAACAGAGCTTCTAAAGTAAGGGCCTAAATATCAACTCTGACTTAGGGTGGAAGGATGGGGTGAAAGAGGAGAGAATTTCTACTTGGATGTTTCTAAGACATATTAGATTAATTCATAGAATAACTCATGAACATGAGAGTTATCTTTTAATAATGGAAAAGAAAGCTTATTAATGTTTAATGTTTTTATTTTTGGTTTTAACATGTGATGTATTATCCCTGAGGGCAAAACATGACCACGTTAGATAATTTATGTTTGAATATTTTTAATATTAAGTCATCAAACAAACAGATCATATGTATCAGAAACATGATCACAGAAAAGCAAATTTATTTATATAAAGTCCAAACAAGGTGACAACATAAAATGTTAAATAATAACCTCCATCACTATACCTCTTCCCTGCAATATCCTACCCAAAGACACCCCAGCCCCAACAAAACCCATACTGCCCTCCCCTCTGTCCCACGTTGGGTATTTTAATATAGAAGTTTTATCTACAAATTCAGTACTTGCTGTGGTGATATTTGTGGTTTCTATATGAACTACACAAGAACATGAGAAAATTCTTGATCTTTTAGTCAAGGAAAAAAAGCTGGAGACCTTCCAGGAAAAAAAGGAGTATGGAGAAAGAACAGAAAAATAAAAACAACAAAAAAAATCTCCCTTAGGTTCTCATACTAGGGGAGAGAGAGAGAGAATAGGTGTTTGTGTATTGGAGATCTCTCCAAAGCAAGGCAAAGTCTTATTCACTAGAAATGTTTCCAGTTTTTCTAAGGGAATGCCACTGATGCCATGCTGTTTACGCTGTATTACACCAGGCTTTTCTGCATGCAGAGCGTCACCTAGGATCCTGATCAGTCGCTGTGCGCTCTCTAAGCTGTTCTATGTACTATAGCATAGCTCAGGACTCAGGAGGCTGAGGGAAAGTGAACTATTGTAATGCAGAAATTGTAGTGCTAGGAAGATTGATGTCCTTTCGGTAACACAGTAATTAAATTTACCATAATTATATTTCCAACAGTAAAACACAGGCGGTAAAAACATTAGAAAAGTTTCTTTCCTTTTTTTCCTTTCCTCTTGTAAATGTTGAATTATTTTACAGTTGATAGTTCTCAAGATTTCTCGACCTTTAAATGCTGAGAGCAGAACATGCCTGCTGAATTTTAAACAATTTATTTCTTTCCCCTGGAAATGCCAGGCGCCTGCCCAGAATTAGACGCTGCTGCTTAAGTGACAAAGACAAGAAAGTTCAGACTGTAGAGTCAGTGAGCAGCAGAGAGGCTCTCATTAACAGCTATAATTTGCAAGCCGTGGAATCAGACCGAACAGCTATTTTTCATTAGCTTTGGTTTAGAGGGTTTGCAAACCTACATTTATTTCATCTCCCAACCTCTGGCCTCATCAAGTCTAGTTCATGCCGTAATGAGGGGAAATAGGTGGCTGTGAAGGTCAGTAAAGGTCAGGAAAGAAGCAAATTCTCTGTGTGATGAGACTTCTTTGAAGACATAGCAGAATGCAGAATTCAGGCATGGTAACCTTCCAGAACAGATAACTACATCCAGGTACCTGGAGATTTTTCCCATCACAGTCATAGGACTAGAATGACAGGCCAGCTGGAGGGCTTGCAGTAGTAGTGGGAAGATGAGTTGGAAAGGTATAGACCAAACCTGTCCTGGAGACCCTAGAGTCAGTTAGGTTTTCAGGATATCCATGATGAATATACATGAGATCAATATACATATATCCCCGCGTTCTATATGGGTTGCCTAAAGTTGATCACACAGGGTAGATGTGCATATAAATTAATGAGTTAATGAGGTGTCAACAATCAATAATTGGAGTTAATTGCTATGAATATGATTTTGCGCATGCATCTAGGTTAGTCACTATTCTATAACATCTGCACCTAAATTTTATAGCATACAACTCAAAAGGGGGTGTGGCCATAGGGGCATAGGCAGGACTAGGGTTGCCAAAAGGGGGACAAGGGGGCAAAATTCCCCGGGCCCGGCCTCTAAGGGGGGGAGGGTCTGGCGCCAGCAAGCTTGCTTCTTCCAGGTCTGTCTCTCCTGCATACAGGGACCTGGATGATTGCATTAACGCGATATTGTGTTAATGCAGTCATCTGGGTCCCGGCACACAGGAGCAGGAGAGGAGACAACAGACTAAGGGACTGACTCATATAGGAAGGTAAGAGGGTGGGTGGGGGCGGCAGCTGGAATATGGGGGGGGGCGCCCAAATATAGGGGGAGCGGCTCAGTGTCCCAGGTGGGTAGGGGGTTGGTCCTGCCCCAGGCCCAGCTGTTTCTCTCGGTGGCCCTGGGCGGGTCAGAGGCATTCCTAGAAATTAGGCACAGTGTTATAGAATACTTGGATTTGCATGCCCAGCAGCTATCAGTAGGGCATGAGGATTTATACCAATTAGAAAGTCCACATACCCAAAGTTGAGCATGGGAATCCACTCTAAGAAGTACTGTTCTATAAAGGTCACTTAGCACTAAGTGACCTTTTTTAATTTAATCATTTATTTATAATTTTTCATTTTACAAGGGTCACTGGCAAACAGTAATACAGAGATGACTGTACAATAATACAATATTAGAAAAAAACAATCTCAGCTAGATAAATGGATTATATACAATCTTTCTCTTTCTTAGACAACAAAATAAATAGGGAGAGTGAAACAAGACAAGGAGATCAATTAAACAACAGTAAACAAAGAAAACGTGGTATTAACCTGATTTTCCCCAGTTATTATTTATCTAAATCATTATTCCACATTGATCATCTGGTTGGCTTCTTCAAACCCAAGACGGTGTATAGTCAATTAATTTCATTGGAAACATACTTATTGTCCAATATTAGTGGAAATAATACACCTGATTTCATTTTTTTCTCTTTTAAAACCAGAAATTATTTAACAATACAAACACTTGAATCTCTAAACCAATTCCCACTAATTAAGGTAATCCCAGTTTCGCAGGCTTCACTCTTTTTTAATTAATATGCTATGAGAAATCATTTCAGAGGAAAAAAAAACTTTAGGAGTCATATCCAGAACTCTGGGAAAACAACAATTTCGATATTAATCATCTGTAATAATATTCATTTTGTTCAAATTTTTCTGGTCTATTAACATTTTCAAAATCTTAACCGTTTCCTATTCCTGTAGAACTTCATTTGCTGTATCAATTTTTCATTCTCCAAGGATTCGATTAGATTATCCATGTGGCTCACTAATAAGATATCTAAAGCAAAATTATTTACTACCACCATTAGGTCCTGGCGCACCTTCCAGATGATATTCAATGTAACCTCCACGGGAGCCAAAAACTCCAAGCTGATAGCTCTTACGGGTTTAGGAGTGGCACCGCCAACACGGGTTCAGCTGTAAACAACTTCCGTTTCAGCATACACTCCTAACTCACTCCTCCACTCCTTTGGACATGGTGGTTAAATGATTTGAGAGTGATGAAGTTGTTTCCAGGTCCAAGAGCATCGACGCTCTTTCACCGGTGCTAATCAAAGGACTCATCAACCCAGTCATCTGTGGGCAGCTCGTCGCGCAGCGGTCCCACACTTGCTGCACAGGGGACAAAACACTGGCCATCAGCGGCTGACCCCTCATTGTCCCCTTCCTCTCAGTTAAAGCAACTGCAAATGCAAAGAGAAAACTTCAAGTAAACAAAGACAGAACTTCAGAGGACAGCTGGGCCGTTCAGCGTACGAGCCTCAGATCAACATCTTTCCACTCTCCCTAGTTTGGGACACTCTTTGTCTGGCTTCTCCTCAGAGGCCTGTCTGATATGGGTAACCCTTCAGCATAGCCCCCTTAGTCATTGAAACATGGAAGCCCCTCCACCACTACAAGGTGGTGTCTCTTCGGAGGGGGCACTAAGTGACCTTTATAGAAGTGGTTCTTAGCGTGGATCTTACCAGTGCCTAACTTTGGGCATCATTTGCTAAACCTGGCCCACACTGTGCAGATTTGCTTTGGAAACCTTGATGTAGGCTATTTTATGTGTCTGTGGGGCTGAGGGTGTAGGGATTTTCTACTACATTTAAGCCAGTTTGGCACACCTCTATATAGAAAATAAAAAAAGAACAAAGTCTTTACATATGGAAACACACTGAATGAGAAATATTTACCTTTAGACTAAAAAAGTGGAGTAAAAAGACCTCAGAGTAACTGCTCAAGCCTACACTTTTTACACTTCTCATATAATGCAAAAGAGTATTTTCAATTCTCAAAAAGGGTGAAAACCATATGTTCATCCACAGGCATAAATTCACTAATATATTCACTGTAATTCAAGAAAAGAGGTGTTGATGCCCCTGTATAAGTCGTTGGTGAGGCCCCACCTGGAGTATTGTGTTCAGTTCTGGAGCCCGTACCTTGCTAAGGATGTAAAAAAATGGAAGCGGTGCAAAGAAAAACTACGAGAATGGTAAGGGATTTGTGTTACAAGACGTATGAGGAGAGACTTGCAGACCTGAACATGTATACCCTGGAGGAAAGGAGAAACAGGGGTAATATGATACAGACGTTCAAATATTTGAAAGGTATTAATCCGCAAACTAACCTTTTCCGGAGATGGGAGAGCGGTCGAATGAGAGGACATGATATGAGAGTGAAGGGGGCAGACTCAAGAAAAATGTCAGGAAGTATTTTTTCACGAAGAGAGTGATAGATACTTGGAGAACTCTTTTATTAAAAAAGAAACGCAAAGCCATACAGAAACATATAACCCCAAACCAAATATATACAAACAAGTCCCCCACCTTAAATCCACCTATCTACCTATATACACTGTCAACCCCCACCCATCCTAAAATGAAATTAAATGAACATAAAATTCAAATAAAACTCGAAGCCAATTCAAAATAAACTGTCCAACCCCTCTATGGAGGTTTCAAGTGCACATGCCTCCACCAAACATTGGTTCTTGCTATCCCCTCCGCCACCCGTTCCCACTGGGCTACCCCCTGGACCGCCCGAACCACCTCCCAACTAACGCTGTCGGCTGATCGGTAGTCCTGGTGCAAGGAGACCCCACACCGAGCCATCCAGAGGCTAAACCGGAGTATCACCGAGATGAGGAACTCCGTCACCGGATCTAACCCCCCACCTCCCCCCTGCCGCCCGTAAACCCAATCTGCATATGAATATGAATTAAAACTCGGGATGTGTAATAATGCTGCTACCCTGCCACATACCATTCGTGTAAAGGGGCATTCCCGTAAAAAATGTTCCATCGTTTCCACCCTCCCCACGCACTCCCCCCTTGGGCAATCCCGTTCCTGCACATTCCTGTAGTTAATATTCCCTCTGACATACAATTTCCCGTGAAAAGACAGCCAAGCAATGTCTCTGTATTTCGGCGGGATCCTCCGTGAGGCCACCAACCGCAAGCCCTGCCTCAGCACTGGACCAGGTGCATCCTTCAGTACCAGGGGCGATGAGAATGTTTGGGACCTCACCCGTTCCACCCATACCTCCCTCCTCCCTGTCTTTATTTCCTCTGCCAAAATTCCCCAAACTCGTACCAGCCGAACTAAGGGCCTATAGTACCCAACCTGGTCCGGAGCCCCCTTCCTTACCACCCCCACCCTCCTTCCCAACTTCCACGGGAGCCAGAATCTCTCCCACCAAGACAGAACGCTACCTGCCCATCCTGGCGGATCTCTGTCCAGTGCCCGTCCCAGGTTAAACTGAATAAACAGGGAGCTAAAGAAAAGTACAGGGTTTACCATCCCTACCCCCCCCTCTTCCCGGGCCAAGTATGTGATGTTACGCTTGACCGGGTTCAGCCGATTCCCCCACAACATCTGAAAAAAAACACTATATAGGGTGGTATAACAATGCACTGGCAACAAACAAATATAACTGATAAACAAAAACATAGGCACCAGGTGAGATTTAATCAGCTGAACCCGGTCAGTCATGGACATCCTCCACCCTTTCCATCTGTCAACCTTTTCCTTAGCTCCCTGTATGCACCGCTGCCAATTAAAGGTTGCATAATCCCCCTGTTCAAAATATACCCCTAATACCCGCAGTCTGCTAATGGCCTCCGGAAACTCCCCTCCCAAATCAAAAGAGCCCCCTGGAGGACCCACCCACAGACTCTGACTTTTCTGGAAGTTTATCAAAGCCCCTGTAGCCTGTGAGTACCCAGAAATGACCCCTTTCAATTTCTCCCCCTCTGTTGTGTCCGCCACCCACACCGTGACATCATCAGCGTAAGCCACCACCCTTAATTGAGACCCTGTACACACCTCCACCCCCCGAAGTCCCTCCTTCCCTCCCTGCTCTAACCACCTAACAAAGGGATCAATTGCAAAAGCATAAAGTACCGGGCTTAAAGGACATCCCTGCCGCACCCCTGCTGTCACCCCGAACCTATTCCCTTTCCAACCGTTCACCAGGGGAAAACACCGTGCCCTCGTATACAATAAACGTAATTGAGCCACCCAATCCCTAGGAAACCCATAGTGCTCTAAAACCTGCCAAAGAAACGCCCACTGTACCCTGTCAAAAGCCTTATCCTGATCTAATGCCACCATTAGTCTTCCTTCCCCCCGACTATGTTCCACACCTTCCCTTACCCAAGCCGCTGCCTCCAGAACCCCCCTCCCCTTAATCCCACAGGCCTGTGAACTTGCCAACACCCCCCCCACCACCTCCTTCATCCTATTCAGAAGCATATGCGCGAATATCTTCCGATCACCATTGAGCAGGGCAATCGGACGCCAGTTGGCCAAGGACTCTGGATCTTTTCCCTTACTCAGAAGAATCAACGCCGCCTCGGTCAGGGATTGGGGTAAAACCCCCTGCTGACGTGCAGCCTCCCAGACTTGCAGCAGGATTGGGGCCAGAAGGTGCTTAAATGCCTGATAGTACTCTGTTGTGAGTCCATCTGGCCCTGGTGCTGTCTTCCTCCTTAAGGCCCCAATGGCCTCTTCTACCTCCCCCAGCGACCAGGGGCGCAACAGGGCCTGAAGAGATGGGCCCCCCCTTCCCACCCCCGGTGTCCCCGCAATATAGTGACCCATCACTTCCTTATCCACTTGCTTATCTGAAAAAAAACGTGCAAAGTGCTCTTCCACCACCTTTAAAATCCCCTCCTTCGACACCTGAACTACCCCTCCCATGTCCCTTAAACCCCCCACAATCCTATGCTCCCTCCGCTCCTTGCAACACATAAATGGGTCTGGGCTGACCAATTTCCCAAAGTCCCGTTCATAGACCAAGGAGGCATATCGATCATACTGGACCTTTTCAAGTTGCTCCTGCAAATCCAGAATATCCTCCTTTCTCCCTCCATTGGAGAGTAGATAGTCCCTTCGTTTCTTAATGGCAGTCCCCAGCCGAGTTCTCTCCCTTCCTTCTCTCCGAGCTTGACGGGTGAAAAAAAACCTCGTCCGCCTCTTCACTAACTCCCACCACTCTCCAATGGAGGGAAAAATACCCTGGATCGAAAGCTGGTCACCCAAAAAGGCCCGATATTCCTCCTTGACCTTCTCATCGGTAACCCATTTCAGGTTAAGCCGCCATAACCCCCTCCCCGGCCTATGCCCTGCCCAACCCCCCACCTCCACCAACACCAGTTTATGGTCCGAGAAGTCCACGTCCACCAACCTGGGCCCCTGAACGCATGCCCCTTCCCGGACCAAAAATCTGTCTATCCTGCTCCTACACTGTCCCCGTGCAAATGTGAAACCCTCCACCTCTGGTGAAAATTCAAGGTGCACATCTACCAACCCTGCCCCTTTCATTATCCCAGCTAGCCGTATCCCATCATACCTCACCTGCGCTGCCCTTCCTCCACTATCCTGTTTCCTCAAAATGGTGTTAAAATCCCCCCCCCAAACCACCTGACGTGCCGTGTATAAATAAGGTTTAATTTTACCAAATAACCGTGAACGTTCCCTCTTACTTTGTGGCCCATAAACATTAATAATCCGGGAAGCCACCCCGTGCCACAAAACATCCACCACCAAACACCTCCCTACTCCTAATTCCATCACCCTTTGAATCTGTACCTTATGTGTTTGAAATAATATCCCTACCCCCCCATACCTGTCCCCTGCCAAGCCCCAAACCGAAGGCCCCCATCTCCAGGCCCTCCTCGCACGCCTGATCGCCTCCATAGTTTGCAAGCGTGTCTCCTGGATTAGGAAACAGTCTGCCTGGATCATGGAGAGGCCCTCAAAGGCCAAACATTGCGCCCTCTGGGAGGCCACACTCGCCACATTCAGAGTGGCAAATAATAATATAATACCTGCCATTATGTAGGTAAAGATGACTGTCTCCCAACCTCTTCCTGCTGAACTGCTTCCTTCACATCACCCCTACCTAGAGCCCAGACCCCTTCTTCAACCACTTCTTCCTCCGCCCAATCCCTAACCCCGGCTTCAAAACCTCCCTCCTTCCCCACCCCCTCCCCCCCTCCCTTCTTCCTTCCCTTCTTCTTCTTAGACTCATCCAACCCCCCCTCCTCTTCAGACAAAGACAACCCCCCCGCCCTCCTTCCTCTATTTGCCCCCCCTCCCCCCTCTGATCCCCTCCCACCCCCTGAACCTTCCCCCTCTCACTCCCGTGATCCTTCCCCTGTAGAGCTCGAATTCTATCTGATCGCCTCATAAGCTTCTCCCCCTCTCCTGCCCCCCCTCTTCCCCCCTCCCCGTCCAACCCGCCCCCACCATCCACACTAATCTCCATCCTCCTAACCTTCCCCCCCTTCTTCTTACGCTTACCCCCCTCTCCCTCCACCCCCTCTAATTTCCTCTTTCCTTCCTCCCCTCCCCCCACAACCCCACCGACCCCTTCCCCTTCTTCTTCCACCACCTCCTCCTCCTCTGCCAAAACCTGAAACCGGTTTCCTGTCTCCCTCTCTTGCCGAGTCCCCTCTCCTGACCCCCCTGAAATCCCTCTACCCTTCCCCTTCACCCCCCTCTGCTTCTTGGGGACCTGGGCCCACTCATCTACCCCTTCCAGCCCTTGCCCCTGTTTCCTCACCTGTGCTGCTGCCTCTGGAACCCCCACCTCCACAACCTCCCTCTGTGCCCCCCTTGCCCCCTGATCCCGACCCTGAACCCCCCCTCCCCCCACCCCCTCCTCCTGCACCTCCTCTTCCCTCCCCCCCTCTTTCCTCCCCCCATTATGCGACGCCCTAGGGCAGTCATAAGTACATAAGTACATAAGTAGTGCCATACTGGGAAAGACCAAAGGTCCATCTAGCCCAGCATCCTGTCACCGACAGTGGCCAATCCAGGTCAAGGCATGCCCCAGACCACCACAAAGATTGCACCTGATCGAAGAACACTCTTCGGTGGGATGATCTTTCGATCCGCACTTAGCACATTGCTGTACTGGGCAGGACATGCTAAAATGGCGGAAAGACCCACACCGAAAACATTGTCTTGGCTGTCCCTTGTAAAAACACAGGATTCTGTCCCTTCCAATAAAAGCCGCTGAAGGAATGTGTTGTACTACCTGCCCTACCTGGTGAAGTTTAACCAAAGCCCCCCACCCCCCCGCCCAGACTCTACTTGGATCCGGGAGCTTGGTCAATGGAGTCCTCAACTCGGCATACCTGTGCAGCCAAAAGGCCAAGTCTGCCCCTGAGATGGACTCGTTACGGACTAGCAGAGTCACCTGCACCAGATCTGGCCGACTGATGGGAACTACCCTATAACATTTCCAATCCCCCCTTCCTCTTACCCCCTCATACTTTTCCCAGAAGACCTCCATGCCTCTCTGGGTCAGAAAACTGACATCGTATTCTGGGAGATTAACTGGATGAATACAGGCATAGAGGTCTTCTGGGACAAACCCTAACTCCAAAACTAGTTTCAACACTGTATCACGTGAAGGCATTCCCCCCTCCCCCACCCACTTGATTTGGACCACATTCCTTCTCTTGGGCGGTTGCCCATCACCCCTACCTCCCCTGAACCCAGCATCTGTGTTATTACTTCTTCACCGAGGAGGATTTGGGGGGGACACCGGTGCCGGAAAGAATATTTGAAGCGGGGGAGTCGGAGAAACTAAACAAATTCTCTGTAACCTTTGAGGATGTAATGGGTCAGTTCAGCAAGCTGAAGAGTAGTAAATCACCGGGACCTGATGGTATTCATCCCAGAGTATTAATAGAACTAAAAAATGAACTTGCGGAGCTACTGTTAGAAATATGCAATCTGTCCCTAAAATCGAGTGTAGTACCGGAAGACTGGAGGGTAGCCAATGTTACTCCGATTTTTAAGAAGGGTTCCAGAGGAGATCCGGGAAATTATAGACCGGTGAGTCTGACGTCGGTGCCGGGCAAGATGGTGGAGGCTATTATTAAGAATAAAATTGCAGAGCATATACAAAAACATGGACTGATGAGACAAAGTCAGCACGGATTTAGTGAAGGGAAGTCTTGCCTCACCAATCTAATGCATTTTTTTGAGGGGGTAAGCAAACATGTGGACAATGGGGAGCCGGTTGATATTGTATATCTGGATTTTCAGAAGGCGTTTGACAAAGTGCCGCACGAAAGACTCCTGAAGAAATTGCAGAGTCATGGAATCGGAGGTAGGGTATTATTATGGATTAAGAACTGGTTGAAAGATAGGAAGCAGAGAGTAGGATTGCGTGGCCAGTATTCTCAGTGGAGGAGGGTAGTTAGTGGGGTCCCGCAGGGGTCTGTGCTGGGTCCGTTGCTTTTTAATGTATTTATAAATGACCTAGAGATGGGAATAACTAGTGAGGTAATTAAATTCGCCGATGACACAAAATTATTCAGGGTCGTCAAGTCGCAGGAGGAATGTGAACGATTACAGGAGGACCTTGCGAGACTGGGAGAATGGGCGTGCAAGTGGCAGATGAAGTTCAATGTTGACAAGTGCAAAGTGATGCATGTGGGTAAGAGGAACCCGAATTATAGCTACGTCTTGCAAGGTTCCGCGTTAGGAGTTACGGATCAAGAAAGGGATCTGGGTGTCGTCGTCGATGATACGCTGAAACCTTCTGCTCAGTGTGCTGCTGCGGCTAGGAAAGCGAATAGAATGTTGGGTGTTATTAGGAAGGGTATGGAGTCCAGGTGCGCGGATGTTATAATGCCGTTGTATCGCTCCATGGTGCGACCGCACCTGGAATATTGTGTTCAGTACTGGTCTCCGTATCTCAAAAAAGATATAGTAGAATTGGAAAAGGTACAGCGAAGGGCGACGAAAATGATAGTGGGGATGGGACGACTTTCCTATGAAGAGAGGCTGAGAAGGCTAGGGCTTTTCAGCTTGGAGAAGAGACGGCTGAGGGGAGATATGATAGAAGTGTATAAAATAATGAGTGGAATGGATCGGGTGGATGTGAAGCGACTGTTCACGCTATCCAAAAATACTAGGACTAGAGGGCATGAGTTGAAGCTACAGTGTGGTAAATTTAAAACGAATCGGAGAAAATTTTTCTTCACCCAACGTGTAATTAGACTCTGGAATTCGTTGCCGGAGAACGTGGTACGGGCGGTTAGCTTGACGGAGTTTAAAAAGGGGTTAGATAGATTCCTAAAGGACAAGTCCATAGACCGCTATTAAATGGACTTGGAAAAATTCCGCATTTTTAGGTATAACTTGTCTGGAATGTTTTTACGTTTGGGGAGCGTGCCAGGTGCCCTTGACCTGGATTGGCCACTGTCGGTGACAGGATGCTGGGCTAGATGGACCTTTGGTCTTTCCCAGTATGGCACTACTTATGTACTTATGTACTTACGAAAACTGCCCCTTCCCTCTTCCTCCTTCCCTATTAACCACATCTGCAAAGGAGGGCTGACCCTGCCTCCACTGACTTCCCCTCCTCCCTGAGCTTATCCCTTCCTTGCCTGAAGATCCCTTCCCCCCCACCTGCTGATCCTGCCCACCCCCTTTACCTTCCCTTACCATCTCCCCATCAACCCCCTCCCCCCTTCCACAAACTGGAACAGCAACCCGTTCACCAACCTTTTCACCAACAGAACAGTTCCCCAAACCCTCTGCCCCTTCCCCCTTACCCCCCTCCCTCACATCACAAATCAACATATCCTGAACATCATCCCCTCCCCCTCCCCCCTGCCCACAGTCAGTGCCCAGAGAACTGAGCCCCCTGGAATCTATAACCAGTTCTGAACAGTCCTTAGCTTTCACAATGCTTCCCTGGGAGTGAGCTCCCTCTGCCTGGGCTGCAGATCCCCCAGCAATATCTTCTGTCAGAGAGACTGCTGATACACTCTGAGGAGAGCTCTGTTCTCCCTGCACCAGCAGGTCCCGCGTGAGGCTGCTTACAGTTTTTACAGAGCCAGAGTTTATCTCCTCTTCCCTTCTGTGCTGGGGATTCCCTGAGCTTGGTTGTGCTACTGAATCCACCACTTGTGGCTGTAAACCTGGTGCCTCAATCAGGGAGCTAACTAAGCTCACCTGTGTCTGCAGCCCTAAGACCTGCTGTTCATTAGTGTCCACACTCCCAATGTCAGTATGCTTTCCAGCTTGCTTTCCAGTGTTCACCTTCCCTGTCAAACTGTTGCCTGCATCACTGTTGGGTAGTGCAGGCACTTTTTGTGAAATAACACAAAACCCCAAGTCACCGTCCTCAGTTTCAAAGACAGCAGAATATGTAGGCTGACTGAGTTCCAACTCCATTGTGTTTTCAGCCATATTCTCTGCAGCACCACCTGAGGTCTCTTCAACTCCTTCCCTCTCTTCCCTGGCAGCTGCCTCTAAGGTAAGGTTTGCAGGGTTCTGAGTTGCTAGATTCTTCATAAATTGTAAAGTGTCTTGACTGCTTGTCCCCACCACATTATCTACTGCAACCTGGTATTTTGTAAAACAATCCTCAGATACCAACTCTTCTGTTTCCTCTGGCTGATTCTGGTTTGGCACTGTCCTGGGTTGAAATCTTTCCCTGGTAATATAGAGTTCCCTTAAAGGGTTATCAGAGCCCTTCTTCAGGGAGTCCAACACCTTTATTTTCAGGCAAAGCTGCTTTCTCAAACGAGCTTCTTCCTTTCCATACAGACTCTTCTGTGCTGCTGGGGCCAACTTCTGCAGGGTTCTAGCCCTGTTTAGTTTTTTTCCCAGCACTTCCACCTCCTTCCCCAGGGCTTCAATCCTCCTCACCCTGTCCACGATACCTCTGGCTGAAGAATCAGGGCTGCTGCTTCCCAGCTGCCCTACCCCCTCCTCCTCCTCAGACCACTCATCCTCACTGTACAACGGGTCCAGCACCGGCTGAAGCTCCTGACCCTCTTCCATCCTCTGTTCTGCCACTTTCTGGGCCTGCGGGACTCTCACCCTCTGCCTCCCCCTCCCATGCTCTTCGTGCTCCTTACCCGGTAACCGCTGGGTCATGGGAGGGGTGCTGGGTCTACTGTCCCCCCTGGACCTCGAGGCTCCACGGTCCAGGGGACTCCGCTCTCTTCTCCCAGGGGCCAGGCTCGGCTGAGAGCTGCTTCTCCGTCTCTCCTGGTAGCTGGGCCCGGCCGTTTCCCGAGCCGGGCCCTGCCCTGAGGAGCGCTCCCCAGAGCCCTGCCTCATGGCTGGGAAGGGAGCTAGGCCTTGCTCCCCTCCCTTCCTCCAACCACAGAGCCTCCTGTAGTATGTCCTTCTCCTTCAGTGTCTAGCTACACACTGACTTGGAATGCCCTCCCGCGGGAGGTGGTGGAGATGAAAACGGTAACGGAATTCAAGCATGCATGGGATAAACATAAAGGAATCCTGTGCAGAAGGAATGGATCCTCAGAAGCTTAGCCGAGATTGGGAGGCGGGGCTGGTGTTTGGGTGGTGGGGCTAGTTCTGGGCAAGACTTCTACGGTCTGTGTCCTGAAAATGGCAGATACAAATCAAGGTAAGGTATACACAAGAAGTAGCACATATGAGTTTATCTTGTTGGGCAGACTAGATGGACCATGCAGGTCTTTTTCTGCCGTCATCTACTATGTTATCAACAATTTTATAATCCACTTATCTCATGCTATCTTGTTGAGCAGCGGCAAACCAACATACTAATATATCCCCAATACTTGACAGGGAATCCCTGTTTCACCGAAGCTGCACCAGGGGTAATCATCCTGTGTCACGACTACTCTTTCTCAACATCCAACCGGGCAACTGACAGATGCCAACCCAAAATTTAAAGAAAGAGCTCCACTTACTCTTGCAGTACATCAGAAAAACCACATGGACTGCCCTAAAGAAAGGCAGACCGGGGAGCGGAGCAAGATGGCGGCAGTTACATCCTAACGCGAGTAACATCGAGGTGTTTGCAGGAGCTCAAACTCTTCCTCTATTTCCTAAAATAAACTGTTTGCCTGTTTTAAAATATGCCGCATACAAAGAGGAAAGCGTTTGTTAGAGCCGGAGCTCAGACAGCTCTTACCTCTACACCGACCCAGCAGACGCTCGATAGTTTCCTCGCGGGAATCGCAACGACGGTGTCTGGAGGTCCCGCTGAGCTACTAGCAACAGGAGAGGCTGAGCTTTTGGGACAGGATATTTCGTTGTCCCCTCCAACGCGTTCTCAACCGCCGCAACCGACTGGAATCGACTATGGAGGGGATCCGCAAAACCGCGAAGACGATGTAGCGGTGAGCCAGCTGGGCCCCATAGCGATATCCCCAGTCGGAGCCTTTTTGCCATCTAAGGCCCAGAAAGCGCCGGTAACACTTGAGACTATATGGGAGACACTTCAGACAGTCTTAGCATCGACTAGCAAGATCGACTCTCTTGTGAGTAACGTTCAGACTTTATCTAAAGACCTTACAGTAATGAAAAATGAAGTCTCAGAAAAAATAAACCATTTAACTGATGAAAATGTAAAAATGAAAGAAATTTCAGCAAAACTTATGCAAGATAATATACTGATTCACAATAGATTGGAGTATTTTGAAAATTATAATAGAAGACTCAATTTGCGCTTATTGAACTTTCCAAGAACTCCAGTTTATTCCCCCTTACTAATCTTCAAACGGTATTTGGTGGAAAACTTGAAATTTACAGAGGACAATATACCTCCGTTGAACAAAGTATATTATTTACCATCTAGAGGTTTGAAGGACAACACTCAAGCTTTACCACAAGAACAGCCTGATTTAAATGTTTCTGAATTACTAGATTCTTCTTTAACTGAAATGACTGAAAGACAAACTTTTTTGGTATCTTTCATTTTCCAACAAGACTTGAACTCAGTTAGAAAAATGGCATTAAAGAACTTACAAGTTCCATTTTATGGAAAAAAAATGTTTGCTTTTCCAGATGTTACAAAACAGACCCAGGCTAGAAGGAAGAAGTTTCTGGCGTTAAGATCTGCTACATTAGCTTTGGGTGCTTCCTTCAACCTAAACTATCCATGCAAATGCAATGTAAAATATTTAGGGGTTAAGTATGTATTTTTTGTTTCTGAGCACTTGAAACAATTTATTAGTCAGAAAAAGGTCTTATAATTTGTGTTGGAGCTAAGTAGATCTGATTAGTCTTAAAAATGGGATAATTAGGAGAATAGTGATCTATACTGTTAAGCCTTTCTTTAATTTTACTTTATTTTTTAATGATATGTGAAACTTGACTCCTGAGTACTGATGCTCTTGCCCCCACATTTTGAGGTCTAATACAAGTTGATTAAGACTGTTTTCTTGTTTAATATTCCATTTGGGAAAATTTCCTATAATTTGTTTATACTGTTTTGCTTTTTCAAGAATACATTCTTGGAAATATATGAAACTGATAAAGAAATTAAAAAAAAAAAAAAGAAAGGCAGACCATTCAACCCAAACATTCAGTCCGTAGGGTTCCACTGAACTCAAGTAAAAGATCCACTTCTGTTCATCTCTATATAGGACAACTTCTGCAATATGTTTCCACCAACTATTAATGATATACAGGGCAGGATTAAGGAACAGGCAAACTAGGAACATGCCTAGGGGCCAAATCTTTATTATGGACTCTCTCAGATATGCTACTTCAATGGCTTCCATCATACCTGCTTTTTCCTCCTCTGCCAATCATAAACACACTGAGATCCATTTATGGAAGTTTTAAAATGTAATTTTCCAGTTCAAAACAGGACTAATACAGTATGCTATACAGTATTTACAGTCTCTTATGTTGACTGTAAAAGAAACCAAAATACAAGGGGAACCACTCAAACCCAAAGGAGAATACTTTCTAGGATGTGTAATTCAACAGTTCGGGAATATTCATGGATCAGGGAAAAACACCCTGGCAGAATCCTTGTGCCTCACCACTGAAATGCTCTGAAAATGTGATATAGTAGGATGACAAACACAGATGTTTTTAGGAACATGCACACACACAAATGCATAACCATGCACATACAGGAGGCAATTTTGTAAGGTCATTCTCACATGTATGTGGCCATCTGCATGTGAATGATATTTTATAAAATTGTGATGGGCAAAAACGTAGGCATTATGCCATGGGTGATGCATAATTTCCTGAGGAGGAGGGGAATGGACAGGGGTGGAGTTTGGGAAGAGCATGGACAAAGGTTGCCATAATTCATGTAAATTATAAAATACCTTAATTTATGTGCAAATGTGAGTAATGTAGAGATCTCCATTTACACCTCCTCTCGAGCAGGTATAAGTGATTGTGTCTACATTGCCAGATATGCTAGTATGTTATAAAACCATATAGCCAGTTACTAGTCTGTATAAAATAGTGCCTAATTAGGTCCTTTCCCATGGCACCCGACAATTTTATGACATATCACCTAGTGTGAGAGACCAAGTAGATGCCTATTATAAATCTATCTTACAAGACACATGAGCACTTATCTGTTTTTTTAATTAGTCTCCCAAAACCTGCTGACAACATGGCTAAAATGCAGCTGTCTACATTTGCACCTGCTGGTGTAAATGCACTCTGCTGAAATACATGGTAGGCACCAAGGCTGATGAGAGACAAAGCTGGGCCAGGGGCAAAACACCCCTGGGCCACGCCCTTGTGTTCTGGGCCTGCACGGGCTCTTCAACCCACTGCATGGGACCTCTAACCCCAGCGAGCCCCCACTCCCTGGGCCTGCTTATTTACTTGTCTTCTGCTCCTGTGTGCCAGGACCAGTGTCATAGCGAGGGCGGCTGACACCCTGGGCGGGTTGCCGCTGTGTACCCCCCCCTCGGGTGCAGCACGGCGTCCCCCCTCGGCACGCCACCCCCCCTCCGGAGCACACCCTCCCCCCCAGAGCGCATTTTTAATTGATTTAAAAGCGAGAGACGGGCGGGAGGGCCGATCCGCCCCCAAGTCCACGTCACTGAGAGCTGCGTCGGCTCTGTTGGTTCCTTGCTCTCTCTGCCCCGGAACAGGAAGTAACCTGTTCCGGGGCAGAGGGAGCAAGGAACCAACGGAGCGGACACCCCCTGAGCGGCGTGCACCCGGGGCAGACCGCCCCACCGCCCCCCTTCCTACGCCACTGGCCAGGACCACGTTAACTTTGCTCTGCCAACACAGCTCCTTCTTCATGCCATGTCCCCTTCAGTGTTTGTGGAAACAGGAAGTACTTCACACAGGAGGTGGGAGTTAACTGGAAGTAGGTAATGTGGCCAGCAGAGCAGAGTTAACATGATAACGCAGTAACTCAGCACTGCGGCACACAGGAACAGGAGACATATCAGCCATGCCAACGCCAGACAGGGCCCCCCTTAAAGGCCAGGCCCTGGGGAAACTTTCTCCCCTGCCTCTCCTCTCGGTGGCTCTGTTGGGAACATATTTTGTACCCTCTATATATTTCTTGTCTCCACCTGTACTTCACCCAAATTATACCCTTGAATATGCCTGCATATGGGTCATGCGCAGATATGCTCCCTTTTGTCACCCGGTATACTTGTATCTTTGTAATCCAGAGGGTAATTTTATAAGAGGCCTTTTATGAATGTACAATAGTTTTTGCATACAAAAATATATTTTATAAAATTAGCCCCACAGATATCTTATAGAGTGAGCCATTTTCCTTCTTTTGAAAGTCTGTTAATAACCATTCCCAAAAATGGCTGGAGATTTAAGGTAAGCAGATATGTCTCTCAACTGATAGCATAGTTCTGGGTGAACATAGCAGCATTAATGCCCCGATGCTCAGAAGCAAACGCGTGCGCTAGAGGCCATTAACACCTGTGTTAGTGGGACACATGCTAATGTACTCAAACGGATGTTAATGAGGTAATTTCCTATTCTCTCCCAATGCTCAGAGAACAGCGCACTAAATAAAGTCGCATTACCGCTGAAAAATAATGCCAGCTCAGAGCAGGTGTTAGGGTGTTTGAAGAGAGAATTTCTCATGATTCTTTCTTTAAATTCTGCCAGTTTTTCTTTAATTTCAAAGCAGAAGAAAGCCCATGCAAGCCCCTAAGCACCAGTGATGAAAAACAAATGTGCACGAATCTGAGCAAACCTGAAAGTGAAAGCAGACATTGGCATCTGTTTCCTGCATTTTAAGAATAATCCTTCCCATTAAAAAAACTGAAACGCTTATATTTAAAGGCACAGAAAACAGATGCCAATGTGTACTTTACAGTTGGGTTTTCCTGGCACATGCACACAGGACCTGGGCTTACCACATCCCCTTCCTTGCTTTCCCTTTAATAATGTGCATCTAATTTGCATACCATTTCCTTTGAGCATTGGCAAGCTAATTTTCTGTTCTGTTCCAGCAGTATAGTTTCTGTGCTGTTGGCATACCGTGGGATTTCTGAGCATCGGGGCCCAAGGGTGTAATTCTATAAAATAGCATAGTAACTTCGTAACATAGTAGATGATAGTAGATAAAGTCCTGTACGGTCCATCCAGTCTGCCCAACAAGATAAACTCATTGTATATGATACTTTATATGTATATCTGACCTTGATTTCTCCTTGCCATTTTCAGGGCACAAACCGGAGTCTTCCCAGCACTGGCTTTGCTTCCCAATTACTGGTGTTGCCATCCAATCTTCACTACGTTTCTGTGGATCCATTCCTTCTGAACAGGATTCCTTTATGTTTATTCATTACAGTTTTGAAATCCGTTACTGTTTTCATTTCCACCACCTCCCGCAGGAGGGCATTCCAAGTATCTTCCACCCTCTCCATGAAAAAATACTTCCTGACATATTCCTGAGTCTGCCCCCCCTCAACCTCAACCTCAGTTCTAATACCTTACAAATATTTGAACATCTGTATCATATCGGCCCCATTTCTCCTTTCCTTCAGGGTATACATGTTCAGGTCAGTAAGTCTCTCCTCATCCCATACCATTTTTTTTAGCTTTTCTTTGCACCATTTCAAGTCTTTTTACATCCTTAGCAAGATATGACCTCCAAAACTGAACACAGTACTCCAAGTGGGTCCTCACTAACGACTTATATAGGGGCATCAACACCTCCTTTCTTCTGCTGATTATACCACTCTCTATGCAGCCTAGCATCCTTCTGGCCACAGCCAAAGTGAGTGTTAACACCTATATGCCAAACGTGTTCAAGTTATAAGAAAAATGGCATATGCATACAGTGTGAACTTATGTGCATTAATGTTAACATCCTGCCAAAGCACTATTGTGTAAGTAAGTGCATATCATACATAACATATATTTTATAGATAGGCACACACAAGGTGCAGCATGGGCAGGACTTATGAATACAGTACATTCTTGATTATCCGACATAAATGGTACCTAGCCGTTGTCGGATAATACGGAAAACTATGGTAACCCCTTAAAAAATGCACGGAAAACATACTTTATGCATAAAGAACAGGCATAGGTTATCTATATTTAAAATATTGTTTATTAAAACTTAGCCGCAACCAGCGTGTGAAGCTGAAAAATAGGAAGAGAACCTGCACACTTCTTAACAGCAATGCAATAACATTACCGGGGGGGGGGGGGGGGGGGGGGGGGGGCTGTCAGATATGCCGGATGGTCAGATTAGCGAAGGTCAGATAATCAAGACTGTACTGTACTATCAATTACACCTGTATCTCTGGCATTTCAGCATGAACACTTAAAACAGCCTTATGCCTAAACTATAGGTGTATATCTAACTTGTTACACTAGTATTCTATCAAGGAAAATAGGCACCGCATAAGCACCTTCTAGGTGCTTAACTATAGATGCACGGTTATAGCATTATCTCCCAATGAGACATGAGAGGTTAAATTTCATGTCTCATGAGACACGAGTCTATCTCACAGGCAGCATTACTGGTAACATAAGGAATTTTTAAAAAGAGAGTGTAACCAAAATTTATTGTTCATTATCTTAACCTGGAATCTCTCTATATAAAGCAGCAGACGCTTGTGTTTGTTTGTCTGTGTCCAAACTCCTCTAGCCCCCGAAGAGCTACTGCCACCAAACCCGGCATGCAGACTCTACCCACCGTTGCCAAGGTTATTTTGTATTTTGAAGCAATTCGGTTCATGGGGGCACTCAGGGGAGGGGGAGCAATACTTCCATCCATTAAATGAATAGGCTGAATGGGGCAGAGACGGGAGATTTTCAGATTCTTCGAGGTACTCATCAGGGTTGCAAACTTTCGCCCCTCCTTTTTGTTTTAACACTCAACCCTTTGTTGAGAGATATAATGGACGCCCTGTCGGTGGGTGGAATTCCGATTGGAGCACTGACTTTCAAGGTGGCGGTCTTCGCGGATGATATTTTAGTACACTTGACGCAGCTGCGAGAGTCGCTGCACGCCCTCTTGGAGATCTTTGCATAGTATGAGGATTACGCTGGCTTACGTTTAAATCTGGGGAAGTCATAGGCATTGATTTCCTCAGCTCAGGTGTTGGAGAATTGGGGTGAGGAATTTCTCCTGTGCAGGCAACGAAGTCCTTGTTAGGGAGAGTGAACTTAGTGAAAATGGTAGTGTTCCCAAAATGGCTGTATTTTTTGCAATCCCTCTTTAGTTGCTTAGGAGAGATCTGAAGGCCTTCTATAGGATAGTTTCTTGGTTTTGTTGGGTGAGTAAGAAGTCCAAGGTTAGGTTTTCATACTTGATTGGGAGCTGGGGTCGGGGAGGTCTGGGTTTGCCCATGGAGTTATACACCCAGGCATGTCAATTGCGACACCTGTGGGACTGGTGTCTTCATCACCAGATTTATACCCCAGTGGATTTGGAGATCGCATATTATGCCCCTTATCAGCTGTTATCATTGCTACACCATAGTCAAGTGCAGCTCCCTCCAGAGTATCGGAAGAGTGTGCTGTTGACCCCGCTGCGGGATGTGTGGAAAGTGATTATACGGCACTTGGGAGGGGACCCCTGTGTCATGAATCAGCTTACCTTGCAGGGTAATTGTGCCTTTCAGCCAGGGCTTACAAGTAAAATCTTTGCAAACTGGGCCGCCCATGGGATCACTCGTCTTGAACATCTGTTGACGGAGAAGGGGATGCCCATTTCAGCTGAGGAATTATTAAACATAGTAAGAGACTCATGGGGAAATAGGTTTGTGTTCGAGCAGACGACTCACTACATCTCCACACTATCTAGGGGTTCCCTGAGTGGGTGAATGGGGAACAAGCTTAGAGATTTTTTTTTATTTGTTACGGGAGGGGAAGGTCTCTATAGCACTACTTCATAAAGCTTTAAATAGATGGCAACCCTACCGGGATTATAAGGTTTTGAAAGGTAAATGGGAACAAGAGGTGGGGACTTCATTAGCACATTGGGACTTAACTAAATCAGTTGCTCGTATACCCTTACTAGTTACAGATGCTCGCCTGAGAGAATGTGCATATCAAATTATCTATAGAGGGTACATTTCCCCCTCCCAGCTCTTTCACATGGGAGGACTTTTGGAACCAGATTGCTTAAAGTGTGGGGGGAGCCAGGGTTCTTTTTTTTCATATGTTTTGGAGCTGTCCCACTATAAGTGTGTTCTGTCGTATCCAATGCTTTTTGGATGTAGAGCTAGGGGGTTCACATCCTGGGGTCCGTAGAACAAATGCTTTTTGATGTTCCAGAGGTGTTTAGGGGTAGAAATAAATTTGAAACCCTGCTCCTCCGCAAGATGTGTTTGGTTGCCCACAAATGTATTTTACAGTATTGGACATCATCAGACTTTCTGGCCTAGTGGCATTGGAGGAATCAGATACATATTTTAGCGACTTGGGAGGCGAGAGACTCCCAACTTTCGCCAAAAAGGAGGAAATGTTTTTTGGCCATTTGGGGCCCATATCTCCAGATCTTACACCCTCAAGGACGTAGTTTGCTTCTCAATGAAGGTTGATTCCTTAAAGTTTAATAAGCAAGGGGGATATATTTAGTTCCTAGAGGGGGGAGGTCCTACAGTCTGAGCAGTTGGTGATGTGCAGGGGGGAGGGTTAGGGGTGGAGAGGGGAGGATTGGGTCTTTTAAGGAATTGTGAGGGTAGATAATTCTGTTTAGTACAATTTTCTTGCGGTATGGTGTTACTGAATGTTAATTGAGTTTCATTGGGAAAGTAACTGGGATATTTTGGAATAGGGGGGCAGAAGGGAAAGTTGTTAAACTTTGATGGCGGTGAATTTGGCTCTGTTGGCGCATTGTGTTTTTGAATTGTCTCTTGGCCTATGTCATCAATGCAAAATTTTTTGAAATTAAATGAATAGGCTGCAGGTTGGAAAGTTCTTTCTTGCTGTTTCTAAGCGACAAACTGCTTGGGTGAGGGCTCAGAGACTGGTGGCAATGGCGTAGCTAGTGGGGCGCAGGGAGAGCGGTCGCTCCCACAAACAGAGTTTTGAAAAAATGGCGCCTATGCGCCAAGTGCCAGTAACTTTCCCTGCCGCCTTCCACGCAGTCTTGCTTCTTTTTACCTGTGTTTCTTCTGCTGCCTGCTGTCTCCTGTCTGCGTTGTCATTTTTACTGCCCTGAAGCGTTCTCCCTCGGCACTGGTGATTCATAGTCAGCCTTCTGCCAGCGTCGGGGCTTTCTCTTCAGGCGCGCCTCACTCCCACCTCTGTGGAAAACAGGAAGTTGCGTTAGAGTAGGCGGGAGTCCAGGACGCACCTGAGAAGCCTGGACGCATCTGTAACACATTCTCTTCTAAGTTATGAACCTTGTTTGCTATCCTGTTAGCGTACTGTAAAATAGCAAATCCAAAACAGCTATGGGACTTAAATAAAGAACATTTTGCTGAAAACATTTACATTCAAGCCAATACTTTCAAAACTGATGATTTAAAAAGTCTACAAAACCCTAACTCCTATACAGAAAATATGTTCAATATTGCACTGATCTTTATTGAAGACAAAACTCTACAAAAGATTGGAAAGACGCTGGATCAAGTTGGACTAGCAAGACCAAAATGAATGTTGCTGAATCCAGAAGATCAAGAAACCATTTGAGAAACAAGCTATGACCAAACAAACCTTCAAGATTTTGCTTAAAAAATTGAACTTCACTTGACTACAGACCAAAAAAAAAATACATATATTTCAATTTTACAGGCTATAGATCTATAATCTGGGGGTCTCTTCTTTCTTGAAGCATCAGGAGGAACAGGCAAAATGTTTCTCTTAAATCTTTTACTAGCCAAGGTTAGAAACAAAGGTAAAATCATTATTGCCGTTGCTTCTTCTGGTATAGCTGCCACATTACTTCAAGGAGGCCGAATCGCTCACTCAACTTTTAAATTGCCTTTTAACTTAGCTCATACTGAGAACTCAGTTTGTCAGACAAACAAAGGAACAGGCCTAGCCAAATTATTATAACAATGCAGCCTCATTGTTTGGGATGAATGCACCATGGCTCATAAGCCTGCTGTAGAAACAGTTAGCAGAAGCCTACAAAGCTTGAGTAGTAATGAGAATTTGATGGGAGGAATTGTTACAGTTCTTTCTGATGACTTTCATCAAACATTAACTGTCATTCAAAAAGGTATGATGTACGATGTTCTCAAAGCTTGCCTCAAGTCCTCTGCTCTTTGGACTTCTGTGCAGCATTTAAAACTGACCGAAAATATGCGAACAAAACCTTTAGGCAACAAATCCGTTGAACTATTTTCAAAAAAGGTTCTGGAGTTAGGAGAAGGAAAAATAAAATGTGATGCTGATGGACAACTTTAACTCCAGATTTATGCAACATTGTAGAAGAAATTAATAGTTTAAAAGATAAAATATTCCCAAATATTGCAAAATCATTATCAAAACCATGAATGGTTATGTGAATGAGCAATTCTAGCTTTGAAAAATTTAAATGTCAATGAAATGAACAACAAAATCTAAGAAATGCTACCAAGTGAAACTAAATAGTATTTGTTCATTGACCGCACCTTGAGTACTGTGTTCAATTCTGGTCGCCGCATCTCAAGAAAGATATAGTGGAATTGGAAAAGGTGCAGCAAAGGGCGACTAAAATGATAGCGGGGATGGGACGACTTCCCTATGAAGAAAGACTAAGGAGGCTAGGGCTTTTCAGCTTGGAGAAGAGACAGCTGAGGGGAGACATGATAGAGGTACAGTGGGGGAAATAAGTATTTGATCCCTTGCTGATTTTGTAAGTTTGCCCACTGACAAAGACATGAGCAGCCCATAATTGAAGGGTAGGTTATTGGTAACAGTGAGAGATAGCACATCACAAATTAAATCCGGAAAATCACATTGTGGAAAGTATATGAATTTATTTGCATTCTGCAGAGGGAAATAAGTATTTAATCCCTCTGGCAAACAAGACCTAATACTTGGTGGCAAAACCCTTGTTGGCAAGCACAGCGGTCAGACGTCTTCTGTAGTTGATGATGAGGTTTGCACACATGTCAGGAGGAATTTTGGTCCACTCCTCTTTGCAGATCATCTCTAAATCATTAAGAGTTCTGGGCTGTCGCTTGGCAACTCGCATCTTCAGCTCCCTCCATAAGTTTTCAATGGGATTAAGGTCTGGTGACTGGCTAGGCCACTCCATGACCCTAATGTGCTTCTTCCTGAGCCACTCCTTTGTTGCCTTGGCTGTATGTTTTGGGTCATTGTCGTGCTGGAAGACCCAGCCACGACCCATTTTTAAGGCCCTGGCGGAGGGAAGGAGGTTGTCACTCAGAATTGTACGGTACATGGCCCCATCCATTCTCCCATTGATGTGGTAAAGTAGTCCTGTGCCCTTAGCAGAGAAACACCCCCAAAACATAACATTTCCACCTCCATGCTTGACAGTGGGGACGGTGTTCTTTGGGTCATAGGCAGCATTTCTCTTCCTCCAAACACGGCGAGTTGAGTTCATGCCAAAGAGCTCAATTTTTGTCTCATCTGACCACATCACCTTCTCCTAATCACTCTCGGCATCATCCAGGTGTTCACTGGCAAACTTCAGACGGGCCGTCACATGTGCCTTCCGGAGCAGGGGGACCTTGCGGGCAGTGCAGGATTGCAATCCGTTATGTCGTAATGTGTTACCAATGGTTTTCGTGGTGACAGTGGTCCCAGCTGCCTTGAGATCATTGACAAGTTCCCCCCTTGTAGTTGTAGGCTGATTTCTAACCTTCCTCATGATCAAGGATACCCCACGAGGTGAGATTTTGCGTGGAGCCCCAGATCTTTGTCGATTGACAGTCATTTTGTACTTCTTCCATTTTCTTACTATGGCACCAACAGTTGTCTCCTTCTCGCCCAGCGTCTTACTGATGGTTTTGTAGCCCATTCCAGCCTTGTGCAGGTGTATGATCTTGTCCCTGACATCCTTAGACAGCTCCTTGCTCTTGGCCATTTTGTAGAGGTTAGAGTCTGACTGATTCACTGAGTCTGTGGACAGGTGTCTTTCATACAGGTGACCATTGCCGACAGCTGTCTGTCATGCAGGTAACGAGTTGATTTGGAGCATCTACCTGGTCTGTAGGGGCCAGATCTCTTACTGGTTGGTGGGGGATCAAATACTTATTTCCCTCTGCAGAATGCAAATAAATTCATATACTTTCCACAATGTGATTTTCCGGATTTAATTTGTGATGTGCTATCTCTCACTGTTACCAATAACCTACCCTTCAATTATGGGCTGCTCATGTCTTTGTCAGTGGGCAAACTTACAAAATCAGCAAGGGATCAAATACTTATTTCCCCCACTGTATATAAAATGATGAGTGGAGTGGAACAGGTGGATGTGAAGCGTCTGTTCACGTTTTCCAAAAATACTAGGACTAGGGGGCATGCGATGAAACTACAACGCAGTAAATTTAAAACAAATCGGAGAAAATTTTTCTTCACCCAATGCGTAATTAAACTCTGGAATTCGTTGCCGGAGAACGTGGTGAAGGCAGTTAGCTTGGCAGAGTTTAAAAAGGGGTTAGAGGGTTTCCTAAAGGACAAGTCCATAAAGCGCTACTAAATGGACTTGGGAAAAACCCACAATTCCAGGAATAACATGTATAGAATGTTTGTACGTTTGGGAAGCTTGCCAGGTGCCCTTGGCCTGGATTGGCCACTGTCGTGGACAGGAAGCTGGGCTCAATGGACCCTTGGTCTTTTCCCAGTGTGGCATTACTTATGTACTAATGACATTGTAAATTATCTGGTTGAATTTCTAAATTCACTTCATCCACCAGGAATGCCACCACATCAACTGCGCTTAAAAATTGGTTTGCCAGTCCTACTGCTACGAAATCTGAATGCTCCAAAGCTATGTAGTGGCACATGTTTAGCTCTTAAAACTCTAATGTTATTAAAGCTAGAATCTTGACAGGTTATGCCAAAGGATAGCACATTTTTATACCCAAAAATTCCTTATTCCATCTGACTATCAGATGCAGTTCAAAAGACTGCAGTTTCCAGTTCAACTAGCCTTTGCAATGTTGATAAATAAGGCTCAAGGTAGATAGTGAGGGAATGAAATGGGGGTAGGTTATATTAATGTGCTCTGGACTGTTTCCTGAGCCGTCACATAGCCTGGTTTATTAGGCTGGCCCTGGCTTTTTGATGTCCCTTCACAATGGTGCGTTCTGATTGTATATGGAATAAATGGGGCTGCAGATCAAAAGTGTGTAATGGCTGAAAACCTTCCTCCAGGAACTGGGCTGGTGGGTAGTTATCAGTTATGTGGAAGCTTCTGATGGAGGAGAATAAATGTATACAGCTTGTAATTTACTGATTATACCCCCAGCCTTGAGGTGAATGGCTTTATGTACCAGAGCTAATTCAGCCAGCTACCTTATCTTTATTTCTAATCTAACTACTTCTCTGAGCTACCAAGATAACACATGCAAAAATTTTCAAGCTGTTAAATGTGGGATTCTATCTAGTGGTTTCTGCTTCACCTGGTTGAATGGAATGCACTCACTTACACAGTAGGTACATTTTTCTGCCTGTGCAAATTGACACTAGGTTTAATGGGAAGCTCTGGGCTTCAGAAAAAATATCTGGAATATTTATACAGCACAACTGATGAGCTGAAGGGGTGTATATCAGTGATGCAAAGTTCATTCCATAGAAAATAATGGGTATTCACAGCTTAGAAGAAATCTACCCCCCCCCCCCCCGTTTACCAAGCTGCGCTGCAATGCTGACGCAGCCCATTCAAAGGGGCCATTTTACTAAGCTGTGGTAAAAGGGGCCTTGCGCTAACCGTGGAAGGCATTTTTACAGTGCGCTGTGCGGACATTTTGGGGGAGGAGCACTTACTGCCACCTATTGAGGTAGCAGTAAAGGCTTCTGCGCTATCCCAACAGTAACCAGGCAACATGCGGCACTGCCCTATTACCACTGGGTAACTCCCTAGGGAAATATCAAATATTTCTGCTAGGACCAGAAATGCCACATGCTGGGGGGCGGAACTACCGCTGGTGCCTGCATTACTCCAGCAGTAGTTCTGGATTGCCGCATGGAGAGTCCATGGTGGGCTTACCTGTGCTTAGCAAAAGGACTTCAAAGTGAATGGGCCATGTCAGCTAGTGTGGCTTAGAGGGGCATAATGGAACAGAAACGCCTATCTCCATGGGCGTTTATCTCCGAGAACGGGTCCGTGAAGGGGCGGGGCGGATCGTATTTTTTAAAAGAAAAAGACGCCCATGTTTTATTCGTCAAGGTGTGAGCTGGGCGTTTTTGCTTTTCAGCGATAATGGAATATGAAATCGCCCAGCTCAAAAACGAATAAATCCAAGGCATTTGTTCGTGGGAGGGGCCAGGATTCATAGTGCACTGGTCCCCCTCACATGGCAGGACACCAACCGGGCACCCTAGGGGGCACTTTTACAAAAACCAAATAAAAGGTAAAAGAGCTCCCAGGTGCATAGCACCCTTCCCTTGGGTGTTGAGCCCCCCAAATCCCCCTCAAAACCCACTGCCCACAAGTCTACATCATTACTATAGCCCTAAGAGGTGAAGGGGGGCACCTACATGTGGGTACAGTGGGTTTGGGGGGGTTGGACGACTAGTAGCATTAAGCAGCACAATTGTAACAGGTAGGGGGGGGATGGGCCTGGGTCCACCTGCCTGACGTCCACTGCACCCCCTAACAACTGCTCCAGGGACCTGCATACTGCTGCTTGGGAGGAGGGTATGACATTTGAGGGTGAAAGTAAAAAGTTGTGAAACATCATTTGTTGTGGTGGGAGGGGTTAGTGACCACTGGGGGAGTCAGGGGAGGTCATCCCCGACTCCCTCTGGGGGTCATCTGGTCATTTAGGGCACTTTTGGGGGCCTTATTCGTCAAAAAACAGGGTCCAGGAAAAGTGTCCTAAATTCTAGCTCAAAACTGTTCCATTATCGGCGAAGGGCGCCCATCTCTGTTCGCCCGATAACCACGCCCCAGTTCCGCCTTCGACACGCCTTCGATACGCCCCCGTCAACTTTGTCCGCATCCGCGACGGAGTGCAGTTGAAAGCGTCCAAAGTTCGGCTTTCGATTATACCGCTTTATTTGTTTTTGTGAGAAGAACGCCCATCTCCCGATTTAGGTCGGAACTTGGGCGTTATTCTCGTTCGATTATAAGCTGGTTAGTAAACAGGTGGTAAGTTTTTCCAGAGCAGGGTTAAAATGTCAGCATTTACATCCCTTTATGAATGAATTGAAATGTTTGTGTGCTGTGAGTGATCTGGTGGACTCTAAGGGAGTACTGATGAATGCTTATGTATTACACACTGATGTAATTCTCTCTGGGAGGTGGAAAGTATTGCACATTTCTTAAAAACAACTTGTTCCTGTTTTATATGTACCAAAACATCTATAAGGATTAGAGCACCTGTTTAGCAGGAATCTTTTTTGTTCATGAGTGCAGCAACTCTTGGGAGTCTGTCTTAAGATCTACCTATCACTGATGATACGGGATTTGAGGTCTCAGCATTGATGCATCAGGACTGTCATCAAGGTGCCCCAGTTCTGTCTTTCTATTCCAAGGAATCTCTTTACTAGTTTGTTTGTGTCAAAAAATATTTTCACATTGATAGAGTGAAGAGAAAAGAAACAACACAACTAAAAGTTTGATTAAAACCTCCGCATGAATAAACTTTAGGTTTTTAGAAACTGTCTCAGGCAGACTTAAAGGTCCTTTAACTAAACTGCGGTAAGTACTAACACGTGCTTTCTGCAGTTAAAAATGCCTTATCTTGGGGCAGTGGCATAGCCATGGGAGGCCTTGGGGGCCTGGCCCCCCTCACTTTGGGCTCAGTCCCCCTCCAAACATTCAGATCCCGCCAGCCAAAGAAATTTGTTACCGACATAATTCTCTCCTTGCGCTGTTGCAGTACAGAAGAAGTTGGTGGAGAAACTCCAGCTGTTGACGCTGGAATTCCTTGTGCATGCTCAGTTTGTGCAAGAAATGAGCATGCTTGGGGAGTTCTGGCATTGGTGGCAGGAGGCACGCCACTAACTTCTGTACTGCAAAAGTGCGAGGACAAGATGTGGCTGGTGGCTTCAGCATCCCCACCAGGAAAGGTATTATTTTTGGTGTACCTGGGTGGGCGGGGGGGGGGGGGGGGGGGAGGGAATGTGTTGCCTCCCCTGCACAGTCCACCTCTGTGCCCTCTCCAAATTGGAGGGCTGGCTTCACCCCTGCTGCGAGCTGTAGTAATTGTGGGACTGATGTGTGCTACCAATGCATTAAAAATTAATATTTATTTTTTAGCACAGGGAGCAGGAGTTGGCATGCCCTGAACTAATCAGTTAGCGCAACTACATTGCCCCATGCTAATTGATTAGTGCGTAGTTAGCATGTGAGCACTTACCACCTACAAAATAGGGGAAATTAGCAAGTGGCCATTAATACAGAAAATAGAAAAATCAGACATTTTACCCCTGTGGAAAAAACTCCTTAGCGCATGGGAATGAAACACATAAGGATGTGCTAAGATTATCGCAGTTCGATAAAAGGGCCCCTTAGCTTGGTTGCAAAAAGTTAATTTTAATTTAATTTTGAGCTTGAAATTTATATTCCACTTAACCCGTTTTAGCTGAAATTTCAGTTTTTACCCTAGATTTCTAAAACAGTTGTGGAACACTGAATAAAAAAAGGTTAATCCAAATCAGTTCAAAGCAGACATAAAATTATATCCAAAACATGTGAAGTTATTAGTAACCATCATAACTTATAAAAAAAACAGATTACAAAATAATACATCATACAACGCAATTCATTTCAATGAAACCAAACAAAACAATAATAATAAAAATATTGAAACATGTGGAGGGACATTTTTGATCATGACCATGTGCTAGATGTTTTTGTGCTCAGTGCATCTTTCTGGACCACATTCGAAAAAAAAAAAAAAAAAAAGTCTAAGGGGAAAATGTACAAAAACAAGCCATTCTGATGTGTGTGTGTGTGGGGGGGGGGGGGGCAGCATTGTTAGTAGACTGGCCACACAGACACCCCAAAAGGGCAATGGGGCACCCAAGGGGGTGCTGCAGTGGACATCACATAAAAGGTCCCAGGTACACATCTCACAGTTACCCCATTATATTTTATGGTGAGCTCTCCAAACCCTATCAAAAACCTACTGTACCCAACTGTATACCACTACAATAGCCCTTATGGGAGCAGGTGTCACCTATATATGGGTACAGTAGGTTTTGGGTGGGTTTTAGAGGGCTCATTCTTCCATCATGTGTAACAGTTAGGGTGGGATATGGGCCTGGGTCCCCTCCTCTACAGTGCAATGCACCAACCACTAGAACAATCCAAAGACCTGCTTCCTGCTCTAATAGGACTGGCCGTAGCATCTGAAGTCGTCATAGAGGCTGGTATATACTGTTTCATTCATATCTTTGGGGGGTGGGAGGGGGTCAGTGAGCACTGGGGATGTAAGGAAGATAATGCCTTAATCCTTCCAGTGGTCATCTGATCATTTAGGGCATCTTTTTGTGACTTAGTCGTGATTGAAATAATAAATGTAAATTGCTTTGGTTGTACCACAGAAAGGCAGTATATCAAATCCTTGACCCTTTACCTGAATTTGATGTTTGGATTGCTAATGTTTGTTAATAAAAAGCTGCATCCTGAATTTTGCCACTATAATATCCATCTCATAATGAAGTCAGTTTAGTATATTAGTCTACCCAGTTAGTTTAGCTGCCTTTCTTTGAGAGGGAACAACAAAAGTGTAGCTTTTTTGTTGTTGTTTTTTGAGTCAGGTCACAAATGCGTGACATGGTAACTTCATTTCTTTGGTGAATTTGTTTCTTGCTTGGTGAGTTGTTGGTGATATTTTGCAAGCATCTGATACAATTCTGTGTCCATTATTCATGTCCCATTAATGTTTTGCTGAACTTCCAGCTCAGATGCTTGTTTGGAATGCTTAAAGCACTGCGGGAAGCTGCAGTCTAAACTGAAATGTGATAATGTCAAGTCTCATATTATTGTGAAAGCGAAGATAATATGAGTTTATGAATCACAAAATGCAGAGGCGGTGCAGCAAAAGACAATAAGGGGAATGAAAAGCAGAGCAAAAGAGGCAAAACACCTCAGAAACTCATTGGGAAGAAGCTGCGGAGCCCCAAAATACAAGTGCCCCTAACAGTTAAAGAGATTGAGAAAGTCACCCTCAATAAACAAAGAGCCAAAGGAGATCAGTGTGTGCCTAAGCTAAATAAATCCACGAGTCAAGAAACCCCAAAACACCAGCCCCTCAAGAACTAAAGAGTCCAAGAAAGTCACCAGTTGTAAGCTAAAGAGCTCTAGCACACCAGTGTATCTTTGCTAAAAAAAAAAAATCTAGTAGCCAAGAAGCTGAAAAAGATTAGCGTCTCCAACAACAAATCCTTATAAGAAGACTTAATGGTTGATACTCAAAATAATTTAAACAGTCAGGTGAGGCTCCTGGCTATTTAAGGGCCTTTTTACTAAATGGTTGGTGCACGGCTATGGGCTTGCTGCGTGCCGATCCGGAAGTACCGCCGGGCTACCGCAGGAGCCTGGAGGTAGTTCCCACCCCCAGCATGCTCCATTTCTGCTGTGACAGGAATTTGTTTAGATTTTTGCAGCTGCAGAACTTAACAGGTGATAATCGGGCAGCGTACCGCCAGGCTAGCACAGGAACCCCTACCGCCATCTCAATGGGTGGCGGTAAGGGCTCCCCACCAAAATGGCCATGTGGTAAGTGGTTGCACGGCTTTTTCTTTTCATCAAAGATGGACAGCCTTTACCTGCTGAGGTAAAAGGGGGCCTCAGTGCACGTCAAAAACATGCGCTAACGCTAGAGCAGGCCCCCATTTTACCGCAGCTTAGTAAAAGTGCCCCTAAATCACTTGTCTGTGGTTAATGTGGATATTCAGCCACACAATCTGTTAGTGCCACTAAGAATATCTCCAGGGCAGTTAAGTGGTTAAGTCCCGATATTCAGTGCTTAGCTACATAACAGAACTGCATAAAAAGGACAACATAAAAATCAATCCTATCTTTATGTGGTTCGCCTTATGTGAATAAGTGCTGGATATTGCACTTAACTGCATATGTGTTAGCTAGCTGCGTATGCGGAGATTCAATGCTAGTGCCTGGACATGGCCTGGTATTCAATATTCAGGAATAATGCGGCGGTGGCCATAAAATAATGACCGCCACCACCTAAATATTTACTTTAGAGTTTCCAAAAATCTCTAGGAGAAGCCCCTCCCCCTTCTTTCTCTGATGCTCTATACCAGTGTTTCCCCAGTTCAGTCAGATTTTCAGGATATCCACAATGAATATGCATGAACTTGATTTTCATACACAGCCTCTATTATATGCAAATCTCTTTCATGTATATTCATTGTGGATATCCTGAGAACCTGACTGGCAAGGGGTGCTCCAGGACTGGACTTAGGTACACTGCTCTATACCAGTGGTTCCCAATCCCGATCCCAGAGGCACGCTAGCCAGTCAGTTTTCAGGTTACCCACAATCTATATTCATAAAAGAGATTTGAATGCACTGCCTCCACTGCATGCAGATCTCTCTCATGAATATTCATTGTGAATATCCTGAAATCTTGACTGGCTGGGGTGCCTCCAGAACCAGGTTTGGGAACCACTGCACTATACACTTTTCTGTTTGGGGAGGTCATTGGTCCTGACCACTGCTCCTACAGTCACAAAGTACCTCCATGCTTTGTTAGCTATCGAGAAACAGAGAGAAGATTTCCATATTAACATTCACAGCCATCCTTTCCTTCCTCAACAGCTCCTGCTTCTGGTTCCTTCATTCACTCACAGACCCTTTTTAAAATGACTATCTGTTTCCATGGGGGGGGGGGGGGGGGGGGGGGTTGGGGGTAAAGACAAAGTCAATGCTATTCAAAAATGTTTACAGGACTTTTCCCCTTGCTGGAGCCATTACTGACCCTCTCAGTTCTGTGCCAGAGCAAGCTGACATTTAAGGCTCTGAGCTGGGCTGAAAAATAAATAATGGGTTTTCCAGCAGTGCTTATTCTAATCGCTGGCTGCAGTCATTTCACTTCGATCCAAGGCTGATATTTCTCTGAACTACAGCTGGCTGGGACAAGATGTAAATTAGAACTGTGTGAGATTAGTATTGCATCAGGGACTGTATTGAATATTCGTATTGTTTCAGAGGCTACCTTGTTAGGTGCGTTTAGTTTTTCTTTTTTCATTTCAAGGAGATACACACTGCTGAACTGTAGCACTGAGCAAGCCAAAGATCCATAAACACTGTCAGTTACTGTAGCTGAAAATGTGGTGCTGCGGTTAGAGCATAAGATACATAATTCTCTTTTTCCCCAAGATTTTTCATTCCATCCACTCTCCATTGAGGCAATTTACAAATAGCTCATTTACTTGTAAAGTTCACTGGCATTTATAGCACACATACTGGATGTAATTTTTAACACAAATGAATACAGGATCTTTTGCTTTGAAAATCAAAATGAGACACGTGCACTTGCTCTTCTGTGTGGGCAGCCAAGAGGGTTTGAAAGTCTCATGCACATTCAATCTTCTGTTCCACCATCCTACAGAAGCCTCCAGGAACATATCATCTTGTAGTCCATATTTTTAGCAGGGCAGAGGTCAGGAGGTTTCAGCCAAGCCAATTTATGTGGGTAAACAAGTTTTGAAAATTCTCTTACCAATGGCCTCAGAGAAAACCACTGTATTTCCTGTGTTCAAACCTAGGGGGTCCTTTTACTAAGTTGTGGTAAAAAGGGCCCTGCGCTAGCGGCAGGGGCCATTTTTGCCACGTGCTGAGACCCTTTTTACCGCATCAGGTAAATAGGCTGAAAAAAGACATGTCCATGTGATAAGATTGCTATTACTCCAAGGCCATGCGAGAGGGAGCATGTGGTAAAGGCTCCCGTGCTAACCTAGCGCTGCACTACTAAGCTGAAAAATAACTTTTAAATTGTGTCTCTGCCCCTCTTCATCAAATAGAGGGGCATAATCGAACGCGGCGCCCAAGTTTTCCTGAGAGCGTCCTCGCAGGACGTCCCTGTGAAGGGGTGGGGAAACCCGTATTATCGAAACAAGATGGGCGTCCATCTTTCATTTCGATAATATGGTCAGGGACGCCCAAATCGTGAAATTTAGGTCGACCTTAGAGATGGTCGTCTCCGATTTTCACCAATAATGGAAACCGAGGATGCCCATCTCAGAAACGACCAAATCCAAGCCATTTGGTCATGGGAGGAGCTAGCATTCATAGTGCACTGGTCCCCCTCACATGCCAGGACACCAACCGGGCACCCTAGGGGGCACTGCAGTGGACTTCACAAATTGCTCCCAGGTGCATAGCTCCCTTACCTTGTGTGCTGAGCCCCCCAACCCCCCCCCCCCAAAAAAAAACCCACTACCCACAACTGTACAACACTACCATAGCCCTAAGGGGTGAAGGGAGGCACCTACATGTGGATACAGTGGGTTTCGGGTGTGTTTTGAAGGGCTCACATTTACCACCACAAGTGTAACAGGTAGGGGGGGATGGGCCTGGGTTTGCCTGCCTGAAGTGCACTGTAGTACCCACTAAAACTGCTCCAGGGACCTGCATACTGCTGTCATGGAGCTGGGTATGACATTTGAGGCTGGCAAAAAATATTTTTAAAGTTTTTTTGAGGGTGGGAGGGGGTTAGTGACCACTAGGGGAGTAAGGGGAGGTCATCTCCGATTCCCTCCGGTGGTCATCTGGTCAGTTCGGGCACCTTTTTGAGGCTTGGTCGCAAGAAAAAAATGGACCAAGTAAAGTCAGCCAAGTGTTCGTCAGGGACGCCCTTCTTTTTTCCATTATCGGCCGAGGACGACCATGTGTTAAGCACGCCCCAGTCCCGCCTTCGCTACACTTCTGACACGCCCCCGGGAACTTTGGCTGTCCCCACGATGGAAAGCAGTTGGGGACGCCCAAAATCGGCTTTCGATTATGCCGATTTGGGTGACCCTGAGAGAAGGATGCCCATCTTCCGATTTGTGTCGAAAGATGGGTGTCCTTCTCTTTCGAAAATAAGCCTGATAGTGTCCTAATAACTATTATTTACTGGAAAGGAGAAAAAGACCTCAAACGTCCTTTGCTTGGCGGCAAGCATAAAATCTTAATGCCTGTTCATTATGGACTGGGATCATATCAAGGAGGTTTTTGACCAATGATATGATCCCAGTCCATAATGAGCTGGCATTAAGTTTTTTTGCTTGCAGCCGGCGAGGACTTTTGAGGTCTTTTTCTCCTTTCCAGTAAATAATAATTAGGACACTATTTGGTAAAAAGGGGCAGAGACACGATTTTTCAGCTTAGTAGTGAGCTGCCCTATTACCACCAGGTCCCTGCGGAAATATTTTTTTGAATATTTCCCAGAAATGCTGCGTGGAACTACTGCCGGCACTCACAATGGGCTGGTGGTAGCTCGAGATTGGCGCGTGATAAGCCCACAGTGGGTTTACCACAGCTTAGTAAAAGGGGCCCTAGATTTCCTGTTCGGTCAAATACATGGTATCAAAAATATCAATAAGGATCTCCAGATCACAGGTAAAAAAACAAAACAAAAAATGAACAGTGACTGAAGAAAGCTGGATCTATGATTGTGTCTCTAATTGGAGGAAAACAACCTCTGAAAGCTTGTAGCATCAAAAATTAGTGCAAAAAGGGTTTTATAACCTTAATCATTGGTCTAAGAAAACCTTCATTTTTTAAAAATATTATCCATTTTAATTCTCCACTTCAAGAACAATTCCTATCCTTGTATTTTCACATATTTATATATTTTAAAAAAAGCATGCTGCTTATGTTTTTCCCCCAATGGAGGCCTGCTGTTTTACTTTCACACTTCATTGGGGGCTCAAAATATATTTTAATCATATGAAAAAAATTACAATAAAAATAAAAAAATTGTATACTTTAATTTCAATTTTTCCCTGAAAAAGAAAATAAATTAAATTCTTCATATTATTCATTTTACACAATCACTCTACTAAGGGAGAAGTTCTCAATGTGAGCAACTGTTAAGACATGTTATTTTACTGTTAGTCCCAGTAACTAAGGAGCCCTCTTACTAAGCTGTGGTTAGCACTATTGAACGTGTACCGTAGGTTAGAATCCTCTACCGCTCAGGTGTCCCGCAGTAGTTTTCTGATCTGTGCGCTTTCCACATGTTAAAGAATACTTTTTAGTTTTGAGCTCTGGGAATGTGCTTGGGAGTGGAGAGTAGGTGTGCCCAGAACTAATCAGCTAGCGCAGCTACATCACCGCGTGCTAACTGATTAACGTGTGGTTAGTGCGGGAGCCCCTACTGCCTAGAAAATAGGTATTGCTATGGAGTCTTGTGCTAATTGGGAACTAGAAAATGCGGCCATTTTACTTGTTATTTTTGAGCACTGGGGGCATGTTTGGGGGTGGAGAGTAGGTGTGCCCAGCGCTAATTGGTTAGCACAGCTAGATTGCCGCATGCTAACCGATTAGCGGGTGGTTAGTGCAGGAGCCCTTACCACTTAGAAAATAGGTGTCGGTAAGGGATCCCATGCAAATTGGTAAATAGAAAATGTGGCCATTTTAAAGCCACACTAACCCCCCGTTTACAAAACTGCACCAGCTACAGCCTCATGGCAATGCCGACACAGCCAACTCAAAATGAATGGGCTGTGTTGGCATTAGCGCACCAGCAGCCGCTAGCATGGCTTTGTAAATGGGGGGGGGGGGGGGGGTTAAAGTGATCTCAGCACATGGGAAACCCACACGCTAGTCAAAGCACAGGCCACTTTTTACACAGCTTAGTAAAAGGGCTCCTAGGCCTCATTGCACAAAATGGGACCTGTAGTAAAATAGCATGATTTGGTGGTAAAATAACACATCTTAATGGAAGTCCATATCGATAATGTCTTCCCATAAATATTCTGGTACTTCCCAGCTCTCTATTTGCATGAATATCACACACACACACACACACACTGGTCAAATACATGGTAGCATGCAAAATATCCTGTGTGGCATCCTAGAGTACTGATAGAACTGAAAAATGAGCTTGCGGAGCTACTGTTAGTGATATGCAATTTATCCTTAAAATTGAGCGTGGTACCGGAAGATTGGAGGGTGGCCAATGTAATGCCGATTTTTAAAAAAGGTTCCAGGGGAGATCTGGGAAATTATAGACCGGTGAGTCTGACGTTGGTGCCAGGGAAAATGGTAGAGGCCATTATCAAAAACAAAATTACAGAGCACATCCAAGGACATGGATTACTGAGACTAAGTCAGCACAGCTTTTGTGTGGGGAAATCTTGCCTGACCAATTTACTTCAATTCTTTGAAGGAGTAAACAAACATGTGGACAAAGGGGAGCTGGTTGATATTGTGTATCTGGATTTTCAAAAGGCGTTTGACAAGGTACTTCATGAAAGGCTACAGAGGAAATTGGAGGGTCATGGGATAGGAGGAAATGTCCTATTGTGGATTAAAAACTGGTTGAAGGATAGGAAACAGAGAGTGGGGTTAAATGGGCAGTATTCACAATGAAGAAGGGTAGTTAGTGGAGTTCCTCAGGGGTCTGTGCTAGGACCGCTGCTTTTTAATATATTTATAAATGATTTCGAGATTGGAGCAATTAACAAGGTAATTAAATTTGCTGATGACACAAAGTTATTCAAAGTTGTTAACTCGCGACAGGATTGTGAAAAATTACAGCAGGACCTTACGAGACTGGGAGACTGGGCGGCTAAATGGCAGATGACGATTAATGTGAGCAAGTGCAAGGTGATGCATGTGGGAAAAAAGAACCCGAATTATAGCTACAGTGGGGGAAATAAGTATTTGATCCCTTGCTGATTTTGTAAGTTTGCTCACTGACAAAGACATGAGCAGCCCATAATTGAAGGGTAGGTTATTGGTAACAGTGAGAGATAGCACATCACAAATTAAATCCGGAAAATCACATTGTGGAAAGTATATGAATTTATTTGCATTCTGCAGAGGGAAATAAGTATTTGATCCCTCTGGCAAACAAGACCTAATACTTGGTGGCAAAACCCTTGTTGGCAAGCACAGCGGTCAGACGTCTTCTGTAGTTGATGATGAGGTTTGCACACATGTCAGGAGGAATTTTGGTCCACTCCTCTTTGCAGATCATCTCTAAATCATTAAGAGTTCTGGGCTGTCGCTTGGCAACTCGCAGCTTCAGCTCCCTCCATAAGTTTTCAATGGGATTAAGGTCTGGTGACTGGGTAGGCCACTCCATGACCCTAATGTGCTTCTTCCTGAGCCACTCCTTTGTTGCCTTGGCTGTATGTTTTGGGTCATTGTCGTGCTGGAAGACCCAGCCACGACCCATTTTTAAGGCCCTGGCGGAGGGAAGGAGGTTGTCACTCAGAATTGTACGGTACATGGCCCCATCCATTCTCCCATTGATGCGGTGAAGTAGTCCTGTGCCCTTAGCAGAGAAACACCCCCAAAACATAACATTTCCACCTCCATGCTTGACAGTGGGGACGGTGTTCTTTGGGTCATAGGCAGCATTTCTCTTCCTCCAAACACGGCGAGTTGAGTTCATGCCAAAGAGCTCAATTTTTGTCTCATCTGACCACAGCACCTTCTCCCAATCACTCTCGGCATCATCCAGGTGTTCACTGGCAAACTTCAGACGGGCCGTCACATGTGCCTTCCGGAGCAGGGGGACCTTGCGGGCACTGCAGGATTGCAATCCGTTATGTCGTAATGTGTTACCAATGGTTTTCGTGGTGACAGTGGTCCCAGCTGCCTTGAGATCATTGACAAGTTCCCCCCTTGTAGTTGTAGGCTGATTTCTAACCTTCCTCATGATCAAGGATACCCCACGAGGTGAGATTTTGCGTGGAGCCCCAGATCTTTGTCGATTGACAGTCATTTTGTACTTCGTCCATTTTCTTACTATGGCACCAACAGTTGTCTCCTTCTCACCCAGCGTCTTACTGATGGTTTTGTAGCCCATTCCAGCCTTGTGCAGGTGTATGATCTTGTCCCTGACATCCTTAGACAGCTCCTTGCTCTTGGCCATTTTGTAGAGGTTAGAGTCTGACTGATTCACTGAGTCTGTGGACAGGTGTCTTTCATACAGGTGACCATTGCCGACAGCTGTCTGTCATGCAGGTAACGAGTTGATTTGGAGCATCTACCTGGTCTGTAGGGGCCAGATCTCTTACTGGTTGGTGGGGGATCAAATACTTATTTCCCTCTGCAGAATGCAAATAAATTCATATACTTTCCACAATGTGATTTTCCGGATTTAATTTGTGATGTGCTATCTCTCACTGTTACCAATAACCTACCCTTCAATTATGGGCTGCTCATGTCTTTGTCAGTGGGCAAACTTACAAAATCAGCAAGGGATCAAATACTTATTTCCCCCACTGTATGTCATGCAAGGTTCCACGTTAGGAGTTATGGACCAAGAAAGGGATCTGGGTGTCGTCGTCGATAATACACTGAAACCTTCTGCTCAGTGTGCTGCTAAGGCTAGGAAAGCAAATAGAATATTGGGTATTGTTTATTTATTTATTTTACAGTGCTTATATCCCACAATTTCCCACCTCTGGTAGGCTCAATGTGGCTTACAACATTTGAATAACAAATAGACAGGGTACAGTGAATGGAAGGAAAGGTATGAAAAACAGGTGTGAGGATGTTATAATGCTGTTGTATCGCTCCATGGTGCGACCGCACCTTGAGTATTGTGTTCAATTCTGGTCACCGTATCTCAAGAAAGATATAGTAGAATTGGAAAAGGTGCAGCGAAGGGCGACTAAAATGATAGCGGGGATGGGACGACTTCCCTATGAAGAAAGACTAAGGAGGCTAGGGCTTTTCAGCTTGGAGAAGAGACAGCTGAGGGGAGACATGATAGAGGTATATAAAATAATGAGGAGTGGAACAGGTGGATGTGAAGCGTCTGTTCACGCTTTCCAAAAATACTAGGGGGCATGCGATGAAACTACAGTGTAGTAAATTTAAAACAAATCGGAGAAAACGTTTCTTCACCCAACGCATAATTAAACTCCCCCCACCGAGCCGTCACCACCCACCTTCCACCCGGCCGGGCCCTCGCTCCGCTATTGAAACAGCGAGGGTCCGTGAACGCAGCACTGAGCTCTGCTGAGCTGCCGACGTCGGCCTTCGTTCTTCTTCTCTGCCTGTCCCGCCCTCGTGTGACGTAACGTCGTCGAGGGCGGGACAGAGGCAGAGAAGAAGGAAGGGCGATGTCGGCAGCTCAGCAGAGCTCAGTGCTGCGTTCCCGGACCCTCGCTGTTTCAATAGTGGAGCGAGGGCCCGACCGGGTAGAAGGTGGGTGGCGGCGGCGACTCGGGTGGGGGGAGCATTAGACGGCGGTGTCCCTCCCTCAGCAATGCGCAGTACAGACCCTCTGTGTTCCGCCCCCCGTCATCACGTATTGACGTGGGGGCGGGGCAGAGAAGGTCTCTACTGCGCATTTGCGAGTGAGTATGGTCACTCGCCGTTTATATGTTTGATTAACATAATCAGGTATGTACACTCTTAAAAATTATGCATGAGCACTTACATCAGCCATAAAGCGGGTATAAGCAATTCTCAAGTTGCACCAAAGCTCCATTCATGTGTACTCAGGGCTGCTTTAACTGCCCATGGAGCCCTGGGCAGGCTTCTCTGCATGGCACTCCCAAATCTAGTGGCACCTGGCCTACTCCCTCCTGATTTAGCAATGCTGTTCTGCAGCCAACCCCCACCCCAATATAGAGGTGCAGGTTTCTTGCCCACCTGACCCATAGAAACAAAAATCTGCATTAAAGGTGTGACACCCCTTTCTAGACCATACCGCTAAGGGATCTCTGGGCCCACCCTTTCTGATATAACTTCCTGTTTCTAAGAGGCAGGACCAGCAGAACCAGGGTGTGACAAAACAGTGGGTTTTTAAGCCTGTAAAACTGTATTTCTTGAAGTGTATTTCTCTAGTTTGGCCAGCAGGAGGTGCATGTTTATATTTAAAGCTGTTACTGAGAAATGACTGTTCCCTTTTTAGTTAACACTGATAAGAGGTAACATGCAGCGATGTGGCCAGCTATTTTTAAAATTTGTTGTTCTGGGCTCCGATTGGCCCAGGAGCTCAAAATTCAGCAAGGATGTACTGGCTTTTTCTCTAGTCCTCGCCAGGGAGAAAAGAGAGAAGGATCTCTTTGCTGAGGCCCTGTGAACAGTTATATTTTATAACTGTTGCGCAGCTATATGTTCTGATCTCCCCAGGTACTATTTATATATTAAACAAATGTTTACATAGTTGTATAATTGATCCGCATTTCAGTTTTAGTATTGTTTTGCTGATTGCACCTTTTCTGTTCATTGTTGTAATTTTTCATGACAATAAACATTTTTAGTTTACTGACTAAGAATCACTGGGGATAATTTGAGAGCAGGAGAGTCGCCAGAAGCAGTTGGGACCCAGTTGGTGGGAGGAGGGTGCTAGTGTAGAGCACAAGTAGCAGCTGCAGGAAGACCTGAGCTGTGCTGGGGATAGACCCTCTAAATGGCCGCAGGGGTAGCCCCAGGCAGGTGGCCAGGCATTTTGTGACAAAGAGCTGGTGCTACAGTTCCTTGTGCCCCCTGCAACCTATAAATCGGCACCCTCCCTCATACAGCATCTTCCAATTTTCTCTTCTCTCCTTTCCTTTCGTTCAGCATCTCCTTTTTCTTTTCCCTCCCCTCCCCATCAAGCATTGTCCCTTCTCTCCCCTGCCTCTCCCCACCCATCCAACATCACCCACTGTCTCTCCTGTCCTCCCTACTCCAACATTTCCCTTACTCACTTCACTCACTCCTACCCATCCATTCAGCATTTTCCCTCAAACTTCCTTACTTCTCTCTCTTTTGCTATTGCTGCCATCTCCCACTGCCAGCTCACTGCAGCAACCACAACACCAATATATGTAGGACAGCCTTCTTGCCCACGTACTTGCAGCTTGTGAAGGCCCTACTGGTCCTGCACCCTCTGATGCATACATCCCATTATTAGAAGGCGAGAGTAGCAGGGCCTTCACAAGCCTTGAGCACATGTGTTGGAAGGCTTTCCTGCCCATATTGGGGTTTTGGTTGCTGCTACAAGCCAGCACCCAGTGGTCCTGGAGTGGAGGTATGGCGGTGGTATTTCTAGATAGAAATATTTGGGATGGCAACAGGGGGCTAGCAAAAGTGACACTACTGCACATCATTTCTCTCCACCCCCCACCCCCCCCCCCCCCCATACACACAGACTCTTAAAATAGCAATATATGGCACCAGGGCCTTCAATGCATAAATAACCTGTTCTCCATACACCCCTCCAGGATGTTTGGCCTACCAGGAAAAACTGCCATTATAACTGATAGCATAATTTTACAAATTCTTAAGTGCGGGACCGAAGTCTGGATTTTTTTATAGGATTGTCAGAATCTCAATGCAAACCCTGCACCTCCAGTTCTGTATCACAAATTCCATATTTGTCAACAATGGAGCCATCCCTCTTACAACATGTCACACTAAAAAACAGTCAGATTGTGATTATCACATTTGGACAGAACACACTCCATCCACTGTCAAACACTGCTTAAATCAGAAGAGTTTTGTTTGTGTGGTGACTCTGTGGAGACCATTAGTCTTTAGCATTTCTGCTTTGGGTTTCAAGGGCCTGCTTTCAAATACGGCCATGCCCTTGCAAAATAATACAAAATAACAAAACCCTGAAAAAAGACATTCAAAACCTATATAGGAAACTTAACAAATTCTAACAGCCCTAACCCACCTATGAAAAGATATACAATAAATATTACACTGGGCCTTAGAGCACCAATATACCTACTACTGGGAAACTAGAACAAGCTGGATGGACTGTTACAGACTTTTACATAACCACTACATGTTAGCAGAATCCTTCACCTCAGTCACATGTGCAGAGCATGGACACATCCTCACCTGATAAAAGATAGGGGACCACAAAAATGATGCATCAAAAAACTTGAATGGAGACACTCATTCCAGAAGAAAGCCAGACTCTATGAGCAGTGAAAATACTGGTTTAAAAAAAAACCCCGAAGATACAAACCCACAAATGCATTTTCTCCTGTACTCTACTAAATGCAAAAATAGAAAAGATCTACATGTTCCAAATCGGACACATCTTCCTGTTCTGGGGCAGAGGGAGCATGCAAACGAAGAGCCGGCAGGCGCGCGGCACCCCCCCCCCAGTGGCGTGCACCCGGGGGGGGGGGGGGTTCGCCGTTGGATTGGGGTTTTTTCGCTGGGGGGGCATTGCGCTGTTCCAGGGGGGGGGGCGCTGCATCGGCGATCCGCCCCGGGTGTCAGCCCCCGTAGGAACGCCACTGCCTGTCTCTCCTCTTCTGTCTAATACCCTTTACCTCATCTCCTATTGCTTCTCTTTCACCATCATTTCAACCCCATTTCCACCCTAATTCAATCTCTTACCTCCATTTCATACTCATTCAACCAACCAATCTACACACCTCCACTCATACCTACCAATTTCCAGGTTCTCAATCTCCACTCTGAATTTCCTGTCTATCTCTCCCTGCTTTGCCCCTCAACATTCTCCCATTCAATCACCAGTTCAAGTCATCTTGCTCTGCTCTCCTCCTCCTGGTCCTAGTCATAAGAACATAAGCATTGCCATACTGGGACAGACTAAAGGTTCATCAAGCCCAGTATCCTGTTTCCAACAGTGACCAATCCAGGTCACAAGTAGCTGACAAGATCCCAAAATAGTAAAACAGATTTTAAGCTCTCTATCAATGAAATAAGCAGAGGATTTTCTGAAGTCCATCTCAATAATGGCTTATGAACATCTAGGAAATTATCCAAACCTTTTTAAAACCCTGCTAAGCTAACTTCTTGTACCACATTCTCTGCCTACAAATTCAAGAGTTTAATTACATATTGAGTGAAGGAATATTTTCTCCAGTTTGTTTTAAATTTACTACTTAGTAGCATCATTGCATGCCCTCTAGTCCTAGTATTTTTGGAAAGAATAAACAAGTGATTCACCTTTACCTGTTCCATTATACTCAGTATTTTATAGATCTCTATCATATCTCCCCTCAGCCATCTCTTCTCCAAGCTGAAGAGCCCTAGCTGCTTTAACCTTTCCTCTTAGGGAAGTTATCCCATCCCTTATATCATTTTCATTGCCCTTCTCTGTACCTTTTCTAATTCTACTATATTTGTTCAGATGTGATGACCACAATTGCACACAGTTTTCAAGGTGTGGTCGTACCATGGAGCATTACAAAGGCATTATAACATTCTCATTTTTGTTTTCCATTTCTTTCCTAATAATTCCTAACATTCTATTTGCTTTCTTAGCTGCCGCTGCACGCTGACCAGAGAGTTTCAACGTATCATCAACAATGACACCTAGATCCCTTTCCTGGCTGGTGACTTGTAATGTGGAACCTTGCATTACGTAGCTATAATTTGGGTTTCTCTTTCCCATATGTATCACTTTGCACTTGCTCACATTAAACATCATTTGGCATTTGGATCCAAGACTCGTAAGGTCCTCTTGTAATTTTTCACCATCCTCTCACGATTTAACAACTTTGAATAACTTTGTGTCATTAGCAAATGTAATTATCGCTCTAGTTATTCCCATCTCTAGATCATTTATAAATATGTTAAAAAGCAGCAGTCCCTGCACAGAACCCTGGGAAACCCCTACCCCTACTATACCCTTCTCCATTGAGAATACTGACCATTTAACCATGCTCTGTTTTCTATCTTTCTACAATAGGACATTACCTCCAATCCCATGACTTTCTAATTTCTTCAGGAGTCTTTTATGAGGTATTTTGTCAAATTCCTTTTGAAAATCCAGATACATAATATTGACTGGTTCATCTTTATCCACATGTTTATTCACTCCTTCAAAGAAATGCAGTAGATTGGTGAGGCAAGATTTCCCTGGACCAAATCCATGTTGGCTTTGTCTCATTAATACATGCTTATGCATATGCTCTATAATTTTGTTCTTTATAATAGTCTCTACCATTTTGCATGGCAGTGACATCAGGCTCACAAGTCTATAATTTCCTGGATCACCCTTTTAAAGAATTGGTGGCCCAATGGCCACCCTCCAATCTTCCGGTACCATGCTTGATTTTAAAGATAAATTACATATTACTAACAATAGTTCTGCAAGTTCATTTTTCAATTCCATCAGTACTCTGGGATGTGTACCATCCAGTCCAGATGATTTGCTACTCTTCAAATTGCCACATTACATCTTCCAGTTTTACAGAGATTTGTTTCAGTTTCTCATTAGCACTGAATACAATTTCTGGCAATTGTATCCCTCCCACATCTTCCTCGGTGAAAACTGAAGCAAAGAATTCATTTAATCTCTAAACTATATCCTTGTCTTTCCTGAGTGCCCCTTTTACCCCTCAGTCATCTAGTGGTTGAACTGATTCTTTTACTGGCTTCTTGCTTCTAATATACCTAAACAAGTTTTTAGTATGTGTTTTTGCCTCCAAAACAATATTCTTTTCAAAGTCTGTCTTTGCCTTCCTTATCAGTGCTTTACATTTGACTTGCCATTCCTTATGCTGTTTCTTACTATTTTCAGTAGGATCCTTCTTCCGTTTTCTGAAGGATTTTCATATAGCTCTAATAGCTTCCTTCACCTCACTTTTTAACCATGCCAGGTATTGTTTGGCCTTCCTTCCTCTTTTTTTAATACATGGAATATATCTGGTCTGGGCTTCCAGTGTAGTATTTTTGAATAGCATCTATGCCTGTTGTAAATCTTTGACCTTTGCAGCTGCTCCTCTTAAGGTTTTTTTTTTTACCATTCTTCTCATGTTACCTCTCCTTTATGAAAGTTAAATGCTAACATATTGGATTTCCTATGTGCACTTACTCCAGAGGTTATACCAAATCCGATCATGTTATGATCACTGTTATCATGTGGCCCCTTCACCACTTCTTTGTTTTCCTCCCCCTGTCCTAGTCATCTTTTGCTCTGTTCCCTCCCTCTCTGAGTCCCATCCATCTTCTGCTTTGTTTTTCCCTCTATCTACCCCACCCCCTTGTTCCATCCATCTTCTACTCTGTTCATCTTCTTCACCCTTTAGTTTCATCCATCTTCTGCTCTTTCCAAAGTCTCCTGTCCATTTAATATTTCTTCTATCTCTCTTTGTCTGACATTAATTCCCTGTGTTTCCCTTTCTTTCCTCTCCAGCATCATCTTGCTGTGTCCCTGTCCCAATCACCCCCTCCATGTTCAGCATCTACCCCTCTCAGCTGTGTCCAGCATTATCCCTATCCCTTCCCCCATCTAGCATTACCTCTCTGTGTCCCTGCCTCTCCCCTTGTTCAGCTTCTCCCACCTCTTCTTGTTCTCTCTCTTTTCCCTCCCTGTCCCCAGAATCCAGCATTTAATTCCCTCCTTGCCACACCCTGATGCCAGAAATTCTCTCCCTCCTTGCCACCCTCAATGCTAGCACCTCTCTCCTTCTTTGCCCCTCTCTGTTGCCAATACCTCTCTCACTCCTTGTCCCCCATCATGCCAGTATCTCTCTCCCTCATTTCTCCCAATGCCAGTATTTTTCTCCCTCCTTGACCCCTCCCCTCCCCATGACAGAATCTCTATCTCTCTCTCTTCTCTGCTTCCTGCTTCTAAGATTAAGTACATAAGTATTGCCACACTGGGACAGACCAAAGGTTCATCAAGTCCAGCATCCTGTTTCCAACAGTGGCCAATCCAGGTCACAAATACCTGTCAAGATCCCGAAAAAGTTCAATACATTTTATGCTGCAGCTAATCCCAGAAATAAGCAGTGGATTTTCTCCAAGTCAATTTAATAATGGTCTATGGACTTTTTCTTTAGGAAATTCTTATGCATCGTGGCAGCAAAGTAGGAAGGTTACTTCTGCCAACCCTGAGGGCCTTCCATTAGCCATATCCTGCCCTCTCTGAAGTAACTTCTGTTTCCATGAGGTTGGAACATATCTGATGGAAGGTCCTCATGGTTGGCCAAAGCAGCCTGCTTACTTTGCTGCTGCAACACAGAAGAATTTTAGATATAGGAAGCAGTGAGGAGAAGGGAGAGCAAGAGATTCTGGGCTACAGAGAGAGGGAGGGAGCACAGAGAGATAAAAAAAGGCACTGACTCAGTAGGAGAGGAAGCACTGGACATGGGGGGGGGGGCTGAGAGATAAATTGTGCTGGACTTGAACATGTATACTCTGGAGGAAAGGAGAAACAGGGGTGATATGATACAGACGTTCAAATATTTGAAAGGTATTAATCCGCAAACAAACCTTTTCCGGAGATGCGAAGGCGGTAGAACGAAAGGACATGAAATGAGATTGAAGGGGGGCAGACTCAAGAAAAATGTCAGGAAGTATTTTTTTTCACAGAGAGAGTAGAGGATGCTTGGAATGCCCTCCCACGGGAGGTGGTGGAAATGAAAACGGTAATGGAATTCAAACATGCGTGGGATAAACATAAAGGAATCCTGTTCAGAAGGAATGGATCCTAAGGAGCTTAGTTGAGATTGGGTGGCAGAGCCGGTGGTGGGAGGAGGGACTGGTGGTTGGGAGGTGGGGATGGTGCTGGGCAGATTTATACGGTCTGTGACAGAGCCGGTGGTGGGAGGCAGGACTGGTGGTTGGCAGGTGGGGATAGTGCTGGGCAGACTTATACGGTCTGTGCCCTGAAAAGGACAGGTACAAATCAAGGTAAGGTATACACAAAAAGTAGCACATATGAGTTTATCTTGTTGGGCAGACTGGATGGACCGTGCAGGTCTTTTTCTGCCGTCATCTACTTTGTATGTTACTATGTTACTATGTGGCGACAAGGAGGGAGAGAGAGAAGGAGAAATGTCAGACTGTGGATGGCTGGGGAAGTGTCAAAGGGATGGCAACCGGAGAGATGCTGGACCTGCACAGGGAGTGGCCTGGTGTATCAGGTAAACATGGTTTTCAGTGGCTTTTGGCACCTACCAAAGTTTGGCGCCCCCCTGCCACACTTACTGTGCTTACCGGTTTGCACCGGCCCTGAGCACAGCCCTCAGTGGCCCAGTCTGGTCAGGATCTCTGCACTTTTAATATTGATTTATTTTTTTCACTGGGATCTGGTGGTGGAGGTGAGTTGTGGAGGAAGCCGCGTTAGTGTGGGAGGGGGGAGGATTGGAGAGAAGAAAGATGCAGGACCAAAGTGGGCCCTGTGCTCAGGGTTGTCTTTACCTATGGGCTCCCTATTAAGCTGGGCCAGGGGCATAAAAGTGACTGCATATTTTCAAAGCACTTAGACTTACAAAGTTATATAGTAACCTATGGAATTTTTTAAGTCTGAGTGCTTTGAAAATGAACCCCATATGTTTGTAGGCCCACCTTGCAAATATGCACTATGTAAGTTATGTGAGTAGGCACAGAATAGCCCTTAGGTGGAATTTTGGCAGTTATGTGTGTATCCTCTGTTATAGAATTATCCCCACAGTGTATGTGCTGACAGTGCTATGGAAAAAATGGATCTGAATGTATATTGAATATTATGTGGACAGAAGAACTATATTCAGAACTCCAAATTTAAGAACAGGTCTCCAAAGAAGAAATGGCCATGGAGATTCAGAGAGGGCAGGACAGAGTCCCTGGGTAAATCTGAAAATCTTTATGGTGATAGTGGTGTGCATGAAAAGTCCTTGACACAAATTTTCATTCTGTTATAGGGAAAGGATGATGTGATTATTCAACTCAAAAGCAGAATCTGAAAAGTAGAGGCTGAGAAGAAAGATCCAGTACTGCCCCAGGGAGCCATCCAGAAATACCCAAGAGAAAGAATCATTTTTAGACTATCTATGTTTAGCAGAGATGATTTACAAGTGAATTTTCCATTTTTTTTTAAATTGAAGGACTAAATTATATACAGTAGCCAAGGATTAATAATAAAATTGGAAAGTCTTGTATATAGAGAGTCAGAATGCCCTTTAGCTCTGATATATTAAGATATAAAAGCCAGCTCTGTGGTTGCCAAGCACCTCCCAACATTGAGCAAGATTCTCCATTGTGTTCAGGTAGGGATAATTTGTATTGCATTTGGCACCCTTTAACATTTTGAGATATTGGCACCTACGTATACTGAACTATCCCAAGAAAATGACAATTAATGGATTTGAACTAAAAAGTGTATCCCAAGAAAAGCAAAGAAGATTCCTTAGGGGAACAGAAAAACCTATGAGAAGAGAACATCAGATAGAATCGATTATCCAGACACCGGAAAGCTGAAAGGAACCCTTCAGCTCTGATTCTAGGGGAAGACATTAGAGATGGCCCTACAGGCCTCACTACTGAGGAGCAGAGGAGTGGGGAGGTAACCTTAGTGGTGGGACAGCAGCTTTCACTATGAATGAGAAGATGATAGGTGGTGCAAGAGTCTTAGACAAGCATGTACAAAGGCACAGAGAAGACATCAGGACAGATGTGAAGTACTGTATGACTTCTTTTGTCACTTTTGAAAAAGACATTGCCTTCACATAGGGATGTGAACCACTGAAGGAACAATCTGAAGAAACCCATAGGAATCCCAGCAATGATGATTTAGGCATCAATGTAGCAGAGTCAGAAGTATAAGAGAAATACTCCAAGAGTATATCAGCTGTGAGAAACTCCAGTTTTCTTACCCTTCTGCTCTGGAGCCAGTGGCGGATACCCAAACCCAAACCCTGCCAGCAGAAGACATTCTCTCCTTGGGCAGCCAGCACTCTCTTCCAAATGGCGGCCAGCAGCTCTTGCCTTGAACTGACGTTGAGACCAGCTCTTGTGCACATGCTCAGTTTTCAAGCATTCAAAAGCACTGAGCATGCACGGCCTGCCTGCAACAGCCTCAGCTTGAGGCAAGTGCTGCCAGCTACCATTTGAAAGAGCATTGGCTGCATAAGGAGGAGGAAATCTTCATCTGGCAGGGTTTGGGGAACCCCGCCAGCTCAGGTATTTAATACTTGGGGTTTGCGGGTAGGGGAGAGGTGGAGAGAGGAGCAAAGTGGAGGGAAGCTGGGGGGGGGGGGGACGAATTCCATGCCCAACTACCTTGGGCTCAGGCCCACCCAAAATCGGCCATCTGGCTACGTCCCTGTCTGGAGCTCTGAGGGGTAAAGAGATAACAAATTGAAGCAGAACAAAAACTTTTGCTAAGAGGTTTGGTTTCTGTTTTTCCTTCTCACTGTCTGCTAGCCAGCTTAGTGCTGTAAACTTGGTGCAGCAGAACCAATATCGTGTCATTTACTGTGCCCGCTTAGGTCCCGAGCCTTATGAAGAGGTATTAGTCACAAGCTGTTGGCATGTGATATTAGTTCCCTGGAGGCATGAATGTCCTCCTGGCAAAAGGAGAACTGTACCAACAGTAAATGAAGAGAAATCAAAACCATCTTTTGTTTTCAAATTGCAGGAAAGGAGTCTAGAGGTATGTGGTGAAATGTAAAGTGTGGCTTGTTTTTTTTCCTCCTTAAACCAATGAATTATGGATGTTGAATCCTTTCCCTCCTCCCTTCCCCTCCCCAAGCTAAGCTCCTGCATACATATTAGTGCTGGCTGTCAGCCTGAGCAGTGACAGATTAGCTAAACTGGAGAACAGCCACTTGGATTCTCAGATGGTCAGTGCAGGAGCTGGAGTCTAAGCTGTGGATGTGATACAATATCCCTGTTGCTGCTCAAAGAAATGCTGACCTTCTCTCTAGATCTAAGGAAAGCGTTAGTTCCTGTCACAGTCACTGGTGCTGCACTTTCTACCAAACCAGGCCTGGTTTTGTACATAAGTGTTGCCATACTTTGACAGACCAAAAGGTCCATTAAGCCCAGCATCCTGTTTACAACAGTGGCCAATCCAGGTCACAAACACCTGGTAAGATCCCAAAAAGTACAAAACATTTTATGCTGCTTATCCCAGAAATAAGCAGTGGATTTACCCCAAGTCCATCTTAATAATGGTCTATGGACTTTTCCTTCAGGAAGCCGTCCAAACCTTTTTAAAACCCTGCTAAGTTAATCACCTTTACCACATTCTCTGGCAACGAATTCCAGAGTTTAATCACACATTGAATGAAGAAAAAATTTCTCTGATTCATTTTAAATTTGAGAAACTTTTTCTTCACTCAACGTGTGTAGAACTGTAAGTCCACTTTCAACCAGGGCTATGCTGGAGCTTCACTGGGCTTCAATTTCCATTGCTTTTTCCACTACATTCAACATTTACTCACCAGTCTGGAGAGTAGCCTAATGCAGTGCTCTCAACCATTTCTTGGAGGCACACCTAGCTATTTGGGTTTTCGGGATTACCACAGTGAAATAGATTTGCATACAAAGGGTTTCCTGCATATGCAAATCAATCTCATGACTATTTATTATAATGATCCTGAAAACCCATCTGGCTAAGTGTGTATTCAGGAGATGGACAAGAAGCACTGGCCTAATGATTAGATGAGTAGGCTGAGAAACAGCAAAATCAGCATTCAAATTCCACTGATGCCCCTTGCCATCTTGGGCAAGTCACTCAACCCTCCATTATCTCAGATGCAAACTTAGGGGTCCTTTTACTGCAGATTAAAATTCACTACCGTGGGGCATGCTCAAGCTTTTTGGGTTCTGTGCGCGTCCCACGCTAAAAAGATACTTTTAATTTTTTAGCACTGGGGCATGTTTGGGGGTGGAGAGTAGGCATGCACAGCGCTAATTGGTTAGCGCAGCTGCATCACCGCACACTAACTGATTATTGTGTGTTTAGCACAGGAGCCCTTAGCACCTAGTAAATAGGTGTCGGCAAGGGCTCCCGTGCTAATGGTCATGCGCTAAGTGGGAAATTAGCACATGGCCATTAATGGGGGAAATAGGAAATGCAGCCATTTTATAACCCTAGTCATAACACAGGCCACTTTTTAGCACAGCTTATTAAAAGGGCCCCTTACATTGTGAGCTCTCCAGGACAAGGAAATTTCTACTGTATGTGAATATAATTCACCTTGAACTATTACTGAGAACATATGAGCTAAGCCTAAATCCCCTCTACCCTCCCCCCTTCAGTTTATCTCCTTATATGTTTGTCCTAGATACACTGTCTGTAGCTAGGATGTACCATATTCTCTTCTTCTGTTACTGAAAAAAGAATTATTTGAGGTTATAACAATTATTGTTAATGCTGTAGCCATAAGAAGGTCTTTCAGACACATTCAAAATAAGGAATGAGAGAATGGAAGCAACAGAAAATAAAAACATTATCCTCAGTCTGTTTTTTTTTTCTCAGTTCCCTCCCCCTTGCGTATTTGCCCTCAAGTGGAGGCGGTAAGCAAAAGAAAAGCTTAGGAGTCAAGAATTATAGTTCTCTCCAAATCAACTTTAAGAGCAGTCCTGAATTTGGGGGATTTTCAATTATCAAAAACATAACCCTAAGCAATATTCTCTCATTCAGAGTGATTCATTAATATTAAAATAACTACTTGACTTGGCTCTTGCCTTGCCACTTAAGTGCAAACAGAGAGTATAGCTGAAGGGGTGCTTTTACACTGATTATAGGATGATCTTCTCTGCTCCAGAAGAGCAAACATGGAGGGCTAGTGGCTCTGACAGCAGGTGCAAACAGGGAGAAATGTTTGCTGGGTCTGATAATAAAATTCCAACTCATCCTGCTCCTTTCCCTAGAGAAATCCAATCACAGCTAAGTAAGAGTAGAAAGCTGCAGAATCCCAGGTAATGTACTTAGCCTGTGACTAGATTCAGTCACTTGCAGGGAGCAGAGGAAAGGGGGCAGGTGAGAGGAGATTAGTAAATTAACCTGGTTTTATACACTAAAGAACATCAGGTAGTATATTCTCCTTCCCCTCCCTTCTCTCTTTTCACATTATCTTCCTCTTCATTAACTTCATCCCATTGTCCTCTCAACTTTTAAAATATGTTTAAAGTTCATTTATTAAACAGAAAACATGCATTGCAAATTATAATTACAAAACCAAGGAGAGCTGTCATTTGCAATAACATAAGAAGTGTCAGTAACACATCCCATTTCCACATATATTTCTATAGTTCTTCTACTAAACCTTGTTCAAAATTGTAAGTTATTGAGGACCGTCAGAGGTGGACTTCCTTTAGAGAATCTTCTCTCCTATATGGGAAGCAGGTAATATAACTAGGTCTTTATTGGTCCCAGAATTAAGCTTTTTCTTTTTTCTTTTATGTTTTTTCTTTCTGTAAATATTACTCTTTCTCTTTAGCTTTAAATAATAAATTGTTTACTTATCTTAAGTGGTGGAGATACTGTGCATTACGCCGCTCAGTCTCCTCTTTTATCAAAGTCGGGGATGTTCTTATGCCGACACGTGTTTTGCCAAGCTGTCTCAAGGCTTCCCCTTACTTCACTCCTTGCTGACTTCACACCCTGCTATTGCATGGCATGGAGGAGTGGCCAAGTGGTTAGAGCACTAGTCTTGACATCCCGAGGTGGCAGGTCCAAATTCCACTGCTGCTCATTGTGGTCTTGGGCAAGTCACATAAGGGGCCTTTTACTAAAGCTTAGCTTGAGTTATCTGCATCAGTGCCCATAGGAATAAAATGGTACCTGCTGCAGATAACTCGAGCTATGCTTTAGTAAAAGACCCCCTTAACCTTCTATTGCCTCAGGTACAAACATAGGGGCCCTTTTACTAAGCTGTGTAAGCGTCTATGCGGGCCCAATGTGCGTCAAAATGGAGTTACCACCCGACTACCGCATGGCTCTTGTGGTAATTTCATTTTTGGCGTGCATCCCGATACACGCATCTGAAAAATATTTTTTATTTTCGGATGCACATAACGGACGCACGCCAAGTGGCATTTGAGGTCATTACCGCCCAGATTCTTTACCGTTAGGTCAATGACTGGTGGTCATCCAAAATGGATGCGCAGCAATTTTGATTTTGCCGCATGTCCATTTTCAGCAAAAAAAGAGGCCTTTTTCACAGGTGTGCTGAAAAATGGATTGGCACACTCCAAAAACCCGCGCCTACATTACTGCAAGCCATTTTTCAGAGCACCTTAGTAAAAGGACCCCTTAGATTGTGAGCCTTCAAAGGTCAGGGAAATATCTAGTGTACCTGAATGTAAACTCACCTTGAGCTACTACTGAAAAAGTGTGAGCAAAATCTAAATTAAAATAATAACAAATAACAAAGCCAATACTACTGCACACTGTTTGAAAAGTGTGCACTATTTGCAAAGAGGGCTCAGCCATTCAGAAAGAGTGTGCACACTTGACCGATAGTGCATGCATTTATGAAGCATCACACATGTGTGAACCATTTGGGAAAGAGTGCACAACCTTCCTGAATGAGTGCAAATAGTGTACACTATTTTGAAACTTTGAACAGTCTTAATAATATGACCCCTGAAATAAAAATAAAGACTAACCAAAACAAAACAAAATGAACAATGCTACAAATGACAGGAAATGGCATGAAAATATTTGAGCTGTCTATCCCTATCCATTACCCTGGGTAAAACTTAGAGACCCTTTCACTAAAGTGCAGTAGGTTTTTGCAGTTTTCATGCAGGAGTACAGCAAACTATAGCATGGAAAGAGCAAAGCTTTTGCGGTGAATGCAGGGGAGAGGGGTGTGTATCAACAGCCCTGCATTTAGTGCAGTTACTGCAAGGCTGTGAATTACGTGTTATGGCAGATAGCATGGTGGCAGTGCTATTTGCCATAGCATGTAATGCAGAAGCAGGACAAAGAGGTAAATTAAATAAATAATTAACTGACAGTCATTCCCACAGTGGCATACCTCCTGGATATGTCCCACTATGCCAACAACAATCATCATCTTCTCTGATATCCCCCCCCCCCAACAACCCCCGTCAGTATCTCTCCAGACCACCCCCATCAGATCACTTCTCTGGCTGTTTATAAGGAAATTATACCTCTTAAAAATAGAAGGATGCCCCCTAGTGGTAGTCTTGCAAGACTACTGCTAGGAGGCAAAGACACCATTTTGAGGGGCAATGCGAACCCGGGAAGCAGTGGAGGGAGACTACTGCCATCCAGCATTACTGACTAGGCCTCAGACAACACCTGGATGAGTCCCAGTGAGGGTCAAGGGGTTAGGGATGGGTGAGGATCGGGGGTAGAGTTTGTCTTTCAGAGGCAGAGGGCTCAAAATGCTGCACTGTTTTCCAATGCACCATGGGACAGGGTTCATGGATCTGCAATCCCCTGCTCCTTGCCATTATATCCTGAACCAAAGTTAATTTAGCCCAGATTTTGGATGGGGAGTTCATGAGAAGCACACATACAAAGGAACTGAGGTGCTGAATGCAATGACCATGAGCCTCCCTCTGAGAGTCTAAGCACTGGGCAAGTACTAATGTTAATAATCAAATGATAAGGCAGTAGCAGACCAGATTGGTACACTGATTACAGTTCTGCTCTTCCTTTCAGATTCTCCTTTCTACTTTATTCTACTTATATGAATTTTTAGAGTTCAGCTGTATTTTGATGAAAGTTTTGGAAATAGGTAGTTATAAAAGTCATGTTTGGTTATAGACATTTTAGATCAAACAGGGGGCACTTTTTCTTCCACTCTAGCATCAGGGAGAGGTTATTTTTTACATTGGAACCCAAGATTCAGAGCTGTTCTGATCTCCCAGTGAAAACATGCATTCAGCCTTATATTAATAATTCACCAGAGAGCTGGGAACACAATCACAATTAAAATGAATTAAAGTGTTATTGATCAGTTCATGTTAAAGAAATACCAGTGTCAACTAACATAAAAATGTCTTCTTTTCATAGCTTCATATAGCTCTACAACAAAGAGTTTCAAATCTTCGATGCTATGGCAATTCTTCCAACCAATGTGAGACAAGAGGTGCATCTTGCTCAGCTTGACAGATGCACAGTGCTCTATGGTACAGGGTTTTATTTGCCATGTAGTTTTTCCAGTTAAAATTTAGAGCAAGGACAAGGATAACATATAGTATTCCACTGGTTATACAAGTTGTCCTAATTCTTAATAAAAACTGAAAATGCACCTGAGGATGAATAAATTCCTAAACTCCATAAAATAATGAGTGGAGTGGAACGGGTAGACATGAATCACTTGTTTACGCTTTCAAAAATAAAATGCTAGGACTAGGGGGCACACAATGAAACTATAATGTAGTAAATGTAAAACAAATTGGAGAAAATATTTCTTCACTCAATGTGTAATTAAACTCTGGAATTTGTTGCCAGAGAATGTGGTAAATGCAGTTAGCTTAGCGGGGTTTAAAAAGGGGTTTGGATAACTTCCTAAAAGAAAAGGTCATAAAGATAAGTCAATGCTAGGGTGAGCAGCATAAAATGTGTTGGCACGGCCCTAGTCAGTCACTCCTTTCTGAGAATGTGGTTAATCCCAGAAAGGAAACACTAAAACTTGATCAGCATGTTTGTTTTGTCTGTGCAGTAAGTTTATACCAGCCGATATTCAGCCCATGGGAGGCAGGCCGGCTAAGTTTCGCAATCGACGTTGAACCTGAATATTCAATGCCAGGCCATTTCCGCTGACTGGCATTGAATATCCATTTTTTTCTAACTGGCTTAATCCTAACAGCCAGGTCAATATTCAGCACTGACCAGTTATGTTTATAGGGGCCAAAGGTAGGCCTGCTATTTGGGTGGCCCGATTTGGCTATCAAACTTAGGGCCCTGTTTACTAAGCTGTGCTAGAGGCCTGCTAGCATTTTTAGCATGCGCTAATGATTAGCGTGCTAAATGCTAGAGGCACCCATAGGAATATTATGTGTGTCTCTAGCATTTAGCGCTAATTTTTAGGATGCACTAAAAATGCTGGCACATCTTAGCAAACAGGGCCCTTAGCCAGCAATGCACTGAACATTCATGGGTAGCTGGTTATATTGTGCAATATAGCTGGTTAGCCACTATGGGCCAGAATCTATATTTGGCACTTTAAAAATCCATGCGGAAAACATTTCCACCTAAGTGTATTCTATAAGCGACACCTAGATCTAGGTGTGATATATAGAATATGCTTAGTCAATATCCTAGTGCCTAAAACTGCATGCATCCCGGCACATAGATTTAGGCGCAGAAGGCCATGTTCTATAACAGTGCTTGTAAATTTTGGAATGCCCATGAAATGCCCATTTCCCCACCCATAACCATGCCCCTTGACAGATGCACATAACCCATAACCATGTTCCATTTTGCCTGCATACATTAAAATTTAGGCACACTGCGTTACAGAACACGCTTAGGGAGTTGTGCATATAAATTCTAATTATTGCCAATTAGTGCTCATCATTGCTTGTTAAGTGCTGTTAACAATACTTATTGGCTTGTTAAGCCAATTAAGTTACATGTGCTATTATAGAATGCACTTGGATTTTGGTGTGGAATTCTAGGCGAGATATATAGAATCCAGGGGTATGTGATAAGCAGTATTAATCAGTGGAGATAACCAGCTATCTTGTGCTGAATATTAGTGCTTAGCTAGATAAGTGCTATTTAAACCGGTCAGGAACCAGTTAAATAACACTGAATATCAGCCAGATAGGTTATTGTTTATTAATACTTGGCATGCCAAATGTACTTATCTCCGAGATCTCAGCTCTGAAACTACCCTATACTGTTAGTCCAAATCAGCATAAATTGTGACTTTAAACATTGCCCTAGATCATACATGTTGCCATACTGGGACAGACTGAAGGTCCATAAAGCCCAGCATCCTGTTTCCAACAGTGGCCAATCCAGATTACAAGTACCTGACAAGATCCCCAAACAGTACAATACATTTATGTTGCTTATCCTAGAAATAAGCAGTGGATTTTCCCCAAGTCCATCTTAATAATGGCTTATGGACTTTTCTTTTAGGGAGCCATCCAAACATTTTTAAACCCTGCTAAGCTAACTGCTTTTACTACATTCTCTGACAAAGAATTCCAGAGTTTAATCACACGTTGGGTAAAGAAATATTTTCTCTGATTTGTTTTAAATATACTGTTTTGTAGCTTCATTGTATTCCCCCTAGTCCTAGTATTTTTGGAAAGAGTAAACAAGTGAATCACGTCTGCCCATTCCACTCCACTCATTATTTTATAGGCCTATATCATATCTCCCCAAAGCTGTCTTTTCTCCAAACTGAAGAGCCCTAGCCACTTTAGCCTTCCTTAATAGGGAATTTGTCTCATCCCCTTTATCATTTTCGTCACCCGTCTCTGTAGCTTTTCTAATTCCACTATATCTTTTTTGAGTTGTGGTGATCAGAATTGCACACAGTATTTGAGGTGTGGTCGCATCATGGTTTGATACAAAGGCATTATATTGTCCTCATTTTGTTTTCCATTCCTTTCCTAATAATACTTAACATTCTATTTGCGTTCTTAGCTGCCGCTGCACACTGAGCAGAGTTTCTACATATTATCAACGATGATACCTAGATCCCTTTCCTGGTCAATGACCCTTAATGTGGAACCTTGCATCACTTAGCTACAGTTTGGGTTCTTTTTTCCTATATACATCTCTTTGCACTTGCTCACATTAAATGTCATCTGCCATTTGGATGTCCAGTCTCACAGTTTCATTAGGTCCTCCTGTAATTTTTCACAATCCTCTTGCGATTTAACAACTTTGAATAACTGTGTCATCAGCAAATTTAAATACCTCACTAGTTATTCCCATCTCTAGATAATTTATAAATATGTTTAAAAGCAGCAGTCCCAGCACAGATCCTTGGGGAACCCCACTTTCTCCCCTTCTCCATTGAGAATATGGATCATTTAATCCTACTCTTTGATTTGTATCTTTTAACCAGTTTTTAATCCACAATAGAACACTACCTCCTTTCCCATGGCTCTCCAATTTCCTCTGGAATCTTTCATCAGGTACTTTTCAAATGCCCTTTAAAAATCCAAATACACAATATCAACTGGCTCCCCTTTATCCACATGTTTGTTCACCCCTTCAAAGAAATGTATTGGTGAGGCAAGATTTCCCTTCACTAAATCCATGTTGGCTTTGATTCATTAATCCGTGCTTTTGAATATGCTCTGTAATTTTGTTCCAATGTCAGGCTCACCAGTCTATACCAGGGGTTCCCTTTATTTATCAGAAAATTTTGTATATTATGAGGCCCATTTTACAGGTATGAGAGATTGATCCCTAGGGGTCTGAGGATCCATTTTGAACCTGGACCACTATGGAGCAGAAACATTTGGGAAGTACTCTTGCACACCACCAGACACCAGGGAACCCCTGCTTATAGGTAGGGGACTTAAAGGAGGCTTCTGGGGCTTGGTAGGTTATGTTCTAGATGCATGGCATCAGGAAAAGGGGGGGTATAACATAAGGATGAAGGGGGTTCAGGAAGTCTATGCAATGTCAGGGGTTATGAGGCTGCGGGGTGTGCTACTGGCTTTTTCACTTGTTTCTTGTCAGTGACCTCCCTGGTCTAAATTGGGTGTTAGCACTTGTGCATGCATTAAGACAGGTACAGAAGCCACGGTCTGAATATTGGCTCCATTGCTATAGAATAAACGGGTTCCATGCCTAATTGAGGCCCAGGGATTTACACCAAGGTTTTATTGGTGCAAATGGTCACACCTAAATGTAGTCACAGTTCCCCATACTTAGCACTGTTCTATAAATGGTGCCTAACTAAGCGCCATTTATAAAAAAAAGTGCTATATTTTTGGCGCTGATTTTTTAGTCACCATTTCTAGAATTTAGGGGTCCTTTTACTAAGCCACAGTTAAAAGTGGCCTGCAGTAGTATAGGCATGGGTTTTGGGCACGCGCAGAATTATTTTACAATACGCCTGTAAAAAAGGCCTCCCCCCCCCCCCCCGAAAATGGACATGCAGCAAAATCAAAATGCCACACGTCCATTTTTGGTCTCAGACCTTACCGTCAGCCATAGACCTAGCAGTAAAGAATTTGGCCGGTAATGACCTATGCATGTCAAATACCACTTGGTGCGCGTCTGCTACACGTGCTAGAAAATAAAAAATATTTTTCAGGTATGCGTAGTGGATGTGCAAAAATTAAATTACCGCAAGAACCACGCTGTAGTCAGGCAGTAAGTCCATTTTGGCGCACATTGGGCGCACGTAGTCGCTTATGCGACTTAGTAAAAGGGGCTCTAAGTGCAATATGTTGTATGTCCTAAGTTTTTTTATGTCTATGTATGATTCATATGTTTTATTTACATTCTATTGGTAATTATTAATGTTACATATATACTAATTGTTATAATTTATTATTTGACTCTAGTTAGCCATGTTATCGACCCCCATTATCTTGCCTGGGGAGGGGCTGAAAGAAGAGGAACTGACCAAGGTGCTGAAATGTGACCTTGTGAGAAAGGGTCAAGGATAGCGCCTAGAGGCTTCACAAAGGAACTCAACAAGGTGCTGAAATTAGACTGGGGATGAAATGGAAAGTGTTGGCATCTGCAAAGAAGCTCTCACTGAGGCACTAAAATAACATTTGGATGGATTACTAGTTGCTTTGGAGGAGAAACTTCATTTATAATACTTCCTTCAATACCAAGAAGCTTAGTAAAAGGGAATGCACAGACTTAGAGCAAATCTGATTATTCCTTAAAAAGTGACAAAAGGAACTATAGATCAGTCTTTGTGAATGAGAAGAGGCCTTGCAAAGCAAGTAAGCTAAGAGAATGAAGCAGGAGTGGGGAGGGGAGGGATGAAGGAGAGGCTCATCTACATAAATTCTTGTTTCTTCCAAGGGCTGTATCTCCACTTTTTTTCTTCTGCCCAAGGCATTATGCAAAATATTGTTATACTTGTTTTCTCCCTCTCAACATCCTGGCTGAGACACTGTAGGAGTCCAAACAAATTTCATTGGGGCATGGTTTTGCTCTATTTCCACTTGCCAGCTGGCTTCATTTTTTTTCAACAGCAGATTAATCCAGCCCCACTTTTATTTCCTATTGCATTCCTAGACTTGTGTTTTTATTTTTCTAAGGGAAATCAGAACTAAAGATGGAGCTTATTGGTAACCTTAATATCCAGACTTTCTTTATCAACCTAAATTTTGCATTTGATTTTCTCCTTTATGCATTATCCACACTCTATTCCATGCAGTATATAAGTTTTTCACAGGGTATCACCTCCCTTCCTTGGAGATTTTCTAAACAAGGAATAATATACAGAGTACATAATTTCTGGAGGTGCTTTGCTTTAATGTATGTGAGGCAATACTTTTTTTTTTACATAAAAACTGGCAAAATCTTTTCAAACATGAGGTGGTTGCACCCATCTCTGGTGGTGGATCCTCTCTACCGGCTTCTTCCTTTTTGTTTTATAGGACAAAGTTTAGGAAATTCTTTAGTACTCTTTTTTTTTTGGGGTGGGGGGGGGTGGGGGGGTGGGGAAGAGAGGAGCCACAGGAATTTCAAGAAGTATGTTCAAGTGTTGTTTTTCCTAAATCATTGTTTTTCTCTTTAGCTCTCTTTTGTCTTTTTCTGCACTGTAGATATCTTTCCGCAGTCTACTGTGTCTCTTTATAGGCTCCCTGACTCCTTCTTGAATTTTCAACTACTGTACTGGCTTACTGAGGTCTAGGCACCCTGTCCCATAGAGATGTTTCATTCCAACAAAATAACATAGCATGGTTTGTTAGACTGGCTAAAGATGTTTGTCCATCACATTCTACAGCTAGTTTAAAGGTGACAGGTTACCTTGTTTATTAGTTATGACATTAATCAGTGTCCTCTTCAAAGCTGTAGACAATCTGTCCAATTAACATTCAAACTCTGGCAGGATCTAAAGTGCTCAAGACTTCCTCAAAGAGAGATTGACAACCTTGCTAATAGGTTTAACATTTAAAATGCCTTCCATAAACACAACACTCTAGCATTACTCTTTCATTAGTGCAGGAGTACTATCCCATGCTTGCCTGCTCTGTTGAGTGCTAGAGAAGGCATGTTCAAATTGTTCATCATCCCCCTAACTCCCAAATGTCATCAAGGTTATATCTCTTGCTTCCAATAGAGACTAGAACGTATCTTGACTGCTGTTGAAAAATAGGCCATGGGATATCAGAACATCATTTGTGTTGTAACCAATAATATTCTGTGTCTGATCATGTCACAGTGTATGTTTGTACATGTGCAGGCCCATATGCAATGCAGAAAAATTCTGAGAAACCTTGGCCTGGAGATGGGTAACTGTCCTATTGCATTAATAATGTTGGTTGAACATATAATAAAATGAAATATCTAAATTGATTAAAAAGCAACTAAGGGTACAAGATATCAGATTTCCTGTTTCACAGCTCTGTTATTTCCTCTGTAGAACTTATTACTAGACCTGTTGAGGGCAATATTCAGATACAGTGGTAAGCATTAAAAAAAATCATTCATTCTGTTTAAAAAATATCTATCTATCTATCTATCTATCTATCTATCTATCTATCTATCTATCTATCTATCTATATCATATCTACTCAGCACCAATCTCCAGATAGGCAGCAGCAATGCATATATATGGAATGTGCTCACCACTAGCAGCTATGGGCCCAATATTCAAAGCAATTTAAATAGGCTCTTCCCCATTTAAATCATGCTCAGTGGGCTAGCTGCCGATACTCAGCGGCACTTAACTGGATAGTGCCACTGAATATTGGCACTATCTGGCCCTTTTGAAAGTGGGCAAGAGAAGGGATTTCCAGAGGTGGAGCTTGGAAAGAGCAGGTGCTGACAATATTCAGTGCCAAAATAGCTAAGCAACTACATAGGAAAACATAAATAGCAATTCTAACTTGGTCACTTAGCTGTGTTGGTGCTGGCACTGAATATTGCTACCACCTGCATAGTTTCTGGGTAGTGCCTGATGATGTGGTTGAGTTTTCCTCCCCTCATGCTCCCTGACATGGTCCAAACCCCCTCCAGACCATTATCAACATCACCCAACTCCACCCTCAATCAGTAGGGGTTCCTCTTCCTTGCAACCTGCCTCTGAGAACAGATCCCAGCCCCTGTCAAGGCTCCCCTCACAGAAAAGACTCCTAGGTATCTGAATATCAGCTGGGACCTGCATAAGTTCAGATGACTAGCATAAGTCCACTGAAAGCTGGATATTCAATGCTGGTGCCCAGACATTGCCTAGCACTGAAAATTCAGGGTTATGTTTATGTTTTATGAAATTTGATATCCCACTTTACTTTTCAGAACAGAGCAGTTTACAATCTAAAAAAACTATTAAAAAACAACAAAACAAATAATTAAAAAAAAAACCCAGAACTCAGTTTTTTTTTTTTTACAGGAAAGCTTATCTTATACATAGAACAGCATGCACACCACCTGTTCCTCAGTATAATTCATCTTATTTTATAGCATCTTCAAATTACCTGCTATATTCCAAATGCCTGTACACAAAAGTGAGTTTTTAGCAACACTTTAAACTTTTTTGGCAGATTATTCCAAAGGAATGGTGTTAACCAAAGGAAAGCTCTTGTCCTAGTCCAATTACCAGATGCTCTAGTATGATGTGGCATGGCCATCCTATGGTCAATAATCTTGATGGTGTATAAGGAGTAGTTAATGAGCAATGTTCCTCATGAGAGACTCCTGAGAGAACTGAAGTCCTGGGATAGGAGGCAATGTCCTTTTGAAGATTAGGAATTGGTTTTTGGACAGAAAATAGACAGTAGGGTTAAATGGCCATTTTTCTAAATCAAGGAGGGTGAGGAGTGGAGTGCCACAGGGATCTGTACTGCAACCGGTGCTATTTATAAATCATATTTATAAATGAAGTGGAAATTGGAATGACAAGTGAAGCGATTAAATTGCAGGTAATACAAAACTATTCAAAACTGTCAAAACATATGCGGACTGTGAAAAATTGCAGGAAAACCTTAGGAAACTGGGAGACTGGGCATCCAAATAGCAAATGAAATTTAATGTGGACAAATGCAAAGTGATGCACTTTGGAAAGAATAATCCAAATCATAGTTACCTGATGGTAGGGTCCACCTTAGGAGTCAGCATCCAAGAAAAAGATCTAGGTGTCACTGTAGACAACTCACTGAAATCTTCTTCCCAGTATGCAGCAGTGGACAAAAAAGTAAACTGGATGCTAGGAATTATTAGGAAAGGGATGGTAAATAAGACCAAGAATGTTATAATGCTTCTGTATCACTCCACGATGCAACCTTATCTTGAGTATAGTATTCAATTCTGTTTGCCATATCTCAAAACAGATGTAGTGGAATTAGAAAAGGTTCAAAGAAGAGCAACCAAAATGATAAAGGAGATGAAATTCCTCTCATATGAGGAAAGGTTAAAGAGGTTAGGGATCTTCAGCTTGGAAAAAAGATGGCTAAAGGGGATATGATTGAGGTCTACAAAATGCTGAGTAGTATAGAATGGGTAAAAGTGAATCGATTTTTCACTCTTTCAAAAAGTACCAAGACCAGGAGACATGCAATGAAATTGCATGGAAATACTTTTAAAACAAATAGGAGGAAATATTTTTTCACTCAAAGAACAGTTAAGCTCTGGAACTCATTGCTGGAGGATGTGGTAACAGTAGTTAGCGTATCTGGGTTTAAAAAAGGTTGGGACAAGTTCCTGGAGGTAAAGTCTATAGTCTGCTATTGAGACAGACATGGGAAGCCACTGCTTGCCCCAGGGTAGGTAGCATGGAATATTGCTTCTAATTGGGTTTCTGCAAGATACTTGTGACTTGGATTGGCCACTGGTGGAAGTAGGATACTGGGCTAGATGGACCATTGGTCTGACCCAGTATGGCTATTCTTATGTTCTTATAGATATGAAGGTTCATTTAGCTGGCCACAGTTAGTGCTTAAAAAATGCTGGCTGCTGCTGGCTGAACATTGACCAGTATATATATAGAGGCAAAACTCAGCCACTATGAAGGCAATTTTTTAACAGGGCATCTAGGTTGATAGGGAAGGAAAGTTCCTATTTTTTGTCTATTTTATAAAGATCTATACAGACACCTATATGTCTTTATAAAATTCTAGCACAACAAACTCTGTAGAGATAAAAGACAATTCTATAAGCTATGGCCTAAAGTTAGGTGCCAATAGTGTGCCCAGTTTAGAGAATACCAGCATTGGTGCCAATAATTAGCAGTTATACATGTAAGCACTAGGCACTACTCTATAAATACTCTGGCCAATATTCAAAACTATTTAATCAGCTAGAAATGGCTCCTGGCTGGTTAAATAGCATTTTAGTGTCTAACCATGGATATTCAGTGGGAGATAACTGGTTTCCCGCTGAATGATTACAGTTAGTAGCTAGCCACTAACCGGATATATCATTCAACATAGCCAGTAAGGCAGGGGTATTCAGTTTGTGGTGGGTTTTGAAGGGCTCATATTTAGCACCACAAGTGTAACAGGTAGGGGGGATGGGCCTGGGTCCGCCTGCCTGAAGTCCACTGCACCCACTAAAACTGCTCCAGGGACCTGCATACTGCTGTCAGGGAGCTGGGTTATGACATTTGAGGCTGGCATAGAGACTGACAAATAATATTTAAAAAGTTTTCTTTTAGGGTGGGAGGGGGTTAGTGACCACTGGGGGAGTAAGGGGAGGTCATCCCTGATTCCCTCCGGTGGTCATTTGGTCAGTTCGGGCACCTTTTTGAGGCTTGGTCGTAACAAAAAATGGACCAAGTAAAATTGCCTAAGTGTTCGTCAGGGATGGCCTTCGTTTTTCCATTATCGGTCGAGGACGCCCATGTGTTAGGGACGCCCCAGTCCCGCCTTTGCTATACTTCCGACACGCCCCCATGAACTTTGGACGTCCCCGCGACGGAAAGCAGTTGAAGGCGCCCAAAATTGGCTTTCGATTATGCCGATTTTGGTGACCCTGTGAGAAGGACGCCCATCTTCTGATTTGTGTCGAAAGATGGGTGCCCTTCTCTTTCAAAAATAAGCCTGTTAGGGGCCCTTTTACAAAGGCGCACTTAAAAATGGCATGTGATAGTGTAGATATGTGTTTTGGGCGTGTGCAGAATCATTTTTCAGTGCACCTGTAAAAAATGTCTTTTATAAACTTTTTTGCCATGTCCATTTTGGGTCTGAGACCTTACTGCTAGCCATTGACCTAGCGGTAAAGTCTCACGCGGTAACCAGGCGGTAATCACCTATGAGTGTCCAAAAATAAAAATTATTTTTCATATGCCCGGTAGCCGGGCAGTAACTCCATTTTGGCACACGTTGGGGGTGCATAGACACTTAAGTGGCTTAGTAAAAGGGCCCCTCATTGTGCAACTGTCAGGGCGGTGTACAACTGTTCCTGATCAATACATTCACAATGCCCCAGATGGAATATGAAAAAGGTTTGGTTGAGTTTAAAGAATTGCAAAAACTCATCACTTAAAAATATAAAATACCATGTTATTATACTAATATGTGATCAGTGGGTAATAAATTAACCATAATTAAAATTTGGTTGGAGGAACATCAGCCAGGCTGTCTGTTTTTGACAAAGACCTGGCTTTTGTTGATGACATCTTTGCCCCATAGGTTACAGTATAATTTCACTGCACTGAATAGGAAAATGAGGAGAGAGGATTGCCTTGCCTATAAAGATATACTGGATGTCTCCATGGTTGACTCTTTTACTACTCCAAACCTGGAGATCATGTCTTGTCAGTTAAAAGATGTTACTTTACAAGATCAGTTAACATGTATTTTATGTTACTATCCACCAAGTAAATGGTCTGCAGCTTATCCTCACTTTTGTGAATTTGTTTAAAAAAAAACTCTATGGAAGGTATTTATTGCTTAATCTTGGGTGACATTTAACATACATATGGAAGATCTGCAAGACAGGAGGAGAAATGAATTATGCTCCTTTTTATCTACCTTAAGCTATGCAATTCCACCTTCATGTTCCACTCATAATGGGGGACATCAACTGGATTTGGTGACCCTTAGTGATGGTGGAGTGTTGAACCCCAGTATCAAGTTATCTGATATTGTTTGGGAAGAGTCTTTCTGGTCTGATTATTTTAGATGTTCTTTTACATTATATTGGAATCATTTTTCAGCATGCAACCAGTGTACCCTCCCAATACATTACAACTAGAGGGAGAATAGATCTCAATATTTCCTGGGATACTTTATTATCAAAATTACCAGCAGGTAGATATTTGGATGTGGAAAATGAATGGCCAGTTCTTGGTCAATAAATATTAGATAGCATTGCTCCATTCTAGATTGAAAAAAACCTCGCAGGAGTGATAAATGGTTCACTCCGGAACTATTGAAGTTAAATTGGAGTGTAAATGGCTTAAAGTAAAATCTGCTGCAACTAGAGGCGAGTGGAGGAATATAGTCAATAATTACAAGAAAGCAATCACTTTAGCTAGGTGAACATATTATTCTTAGCTAATTCAAAAAGCAAATAGCAATACGAAGCAATTGTTTTCTATTGCCAATTCATTTTTCAAACCTGTTGATTGTCTCAAAGCTGAACAAGGAAAATGTCCTAATGCTAATCAGTTAGCTTCTTTTTTCCAAGATAAAGTTTGTAAACTAAGATCTACTTTGTCCTCTGGTGATAAATTTGATTCAGAGTTACTGTTAGGTCAAATTTCAGGACAGGGCATACCTGTAGATAGAGTATGGAAGGAGTTTTCAGTCATTGACAGGACACTGTTTTATAAACTATTTCGTAAATATTGTTCTGCTCATTGTATATTGGATATCTGCCCTCCGTATTTGATGGAATGTGCTCCAACAATTTTCAGTTTAAATGTATACTTAAGGATTGAAAATCAATTGGCTCAAGGAGTTTTTCCTGCCAGTTTGGCAGAAATTATAATCAAACTTGGGATTGGTGGAAACATTATCAACTGGATTAATAACTTCATTACTACCAGATCCTATCAAGTCAAAGGAGCTACAAATCTATCATCCCCATGGTCATCAGAATGTGGAGTACCACAGGGATCTCCACTCTCCCCGATACTTTTTAACCTTATGATGATCCCCTTGGCCAGACTACTAACCAAACATGGCCTAAATCCTTTCATATACGCTACCGACGTCACAATATATATCCCCTTTAAATCCAATCTATCTGAAATCCACGACAAAATCAATACTGCCATTACCACTCTAACCTCATGGGCTAATGCTTTTAAAATGAAATTAAATAAAGAAAAAATGCAGTGCCTGGTTCTCTCTTCCCAATACTCCTCTTACCTCCCGACTACTCTCAACACCCCTGATGTCAAACTCTCCATATCCGACAACTTAAAGATACTTGGAGTAATGATAGACAGCCATTTATCTTTTGATAACCACGCCAAATTCACCACAAAGAAAATGTTTAATATGATGTGGATATTGAAACGAGTGAAGCCATTCCTCCCATTCAACACTTTCCAGAACCTGATATAGTCCACTGTTATTACCCGCACTAAGAACCGCATCCTAAGAACCGCATCCTAAGAACAGTGTGTTCTTAGGATGCAAAACCCAAATACTGAAGAGACTCCAAACTTCCCAAAACACGGCAGCCAGACTTGTTTTTGGCAAATCAAAATTCGAAAATGCATCACCTCTTCGAGTGAAGCTCCACTGGCTCCCAATCAAAGAATGAATAAATTTCAAGATCAACACAATGACCCACAAGATCATACACGGAGAATCCCCCGGCTACATGAGTGATTTGATCGACCTCCCTGCCAGGAATAGATCTATTTCTTCACGAATTTATCTCAACCTACACCTTCCCAATTGTAGAGGAATTAAATACAAGACCTACTACGTATCCAGTTTTCCTTTTTGGGCAGTCAGCTATGGAATGCTCTACCCAGACCAATCAGATTAATTAACGACTACTTGCCCATTAGAAAAATGCTGAAAGCTCATCTCTTTAAGCAAGCTTATCCTAATGCCCCAACCTAATCTCACCAACCTCCATTCCCAATTCTATTCTGATTTAGATAATGACCCCATCATTGATGCAGAACACGGCAGTTGGACTGATATATAGCCTTTCTAAATTTTACAGTGTTTCTCCTTTTTACCATAGACATTGGTTGCCCATAGAGGCTTGGGTAAATTTTAAATCTGTCTGTTGTAAGTACATAAGTATTGTCATACTGGGACAGACCAAAGGTCCATCAAACCCAGCATCTTGTTTCCAACAGTGGCCAATCCAGGTCACAAATACATGGCAAGAACCCAAAAAGTACAAAATATTTTATGCTGCTTATCCCAGAAATAAGTAGTGGATTTTCCCCATCCATTTTAATAATGGTCTATGGACTTTTCCTTTAGGAAGCCGTCCAAACCTTCTTTAAACCCTGCTAAGCTAACCACCTTTACCACATTCTCTGGCAACAAATTCCAGAGTTTAATTACACGTTGAGTGAAGAAACATTTTCTCCAATTTGTTTTAAATTTACTACTTTGTAGTTTCATTGACTGCCCCCTAGTCCTAGTATTTTTGGAAACAGTAAACAGACACTTCAGGTCTACCCTTTCCACTTCACTCATTGTTTTCTTTACAGAACATTGCATGGTCAAATTCCTGGTTATCTACTCACCCATTTCTGTTTTGTCTCATTTCAAAGAACCAGGAGAGGTGATATTAATAGCTTCTTTTTTTAACTTTTCCATCTACTAGAGGGATAAAGAGATTTTCAATGTTTGATAGATTGTTGGCTGTTCAAGTAGCATGTCTATGGAAGGATATTGTAGTACAACTTTCTTTTTCTCATTCATATCTCTCCTTTAAGATAAATCTAAAGACTATCTTGTTTAGAAAATTCACCTCTTAATCATGATCTCTTGTTAATTTGATATTCTTGGAGAATGTCCTAGCTGTCTTGTTATATGTAACCCACTTAGAACTTAGTGGTATTAGCGTGATATAAAACTGTAATGTAATGCCATAGTTACACCACTTCTTAAGAAACCTTCATTGGACCCTACCTGCCCTTTCAACTATCACCCCATCTCCCTTCTCCCTTTTTTATCCAAGCTACTTGGACATGCTGTTCACCGCTGTCGTTCTTTCATCTCAAGCTATTCTTGATCAACTTTAATCTGGCTTTCGCCCTCTCCATTGTACTGAAACTGCCTTTGCTAAAGTCTCCAATGATCTGTTCCTAGCCAGATCAAAAGGTCTCTATTCTATCCTCATCTTTCTTGATCTATCTGTTGCTTTTGACACTGTTGTCTCCACCTACTCCTTGATACGCTGTCTTCACCTGGATTTCGGGACTCTGTTCTTTCTTTGTTTTCTTCTTATCTCTCCCACCGCACTTTTAGAGTATGCTGTGTTGGATCCTCTTCCACTTCTATCCTACTATCAGTTGGTGTACCTCAGGGCTCTGTCTTGGGACGTCTTCTTTTCTCCATCTATACTTTTTCCCTTGGTGCTCTGATTTCTTCCCATGGTTTTCAGTATCACGTTTATGCAGATTTGTAGTTACCATGCGTGGCCCATGTGGTAATTTAATTTTTGACATACATCCGCCAGCACACTTATTTTCGAAAGAGAAGGACGCCCATCTTTCAAAACAAATTGGGAGATGGGTGTCCTTCTGTTTAGCCACGCCGGCTGACGTTTAGTCTTTTTTCCCTTTTTTCCACGTATTAGAAAAAAGGGAAAAAAGACTAAACGTCAGCCGGCGTGGCTATACAGTAAGATAAAGGAAATCATTAGAGCCAAAAAACAATCCTTCAGAAAGTGGAGAAGAGAACCAACTGAAAGTAACAGGATAGATCATAAGGAATGCCAAGCCAAATGCAAAGCGGAGATAAGGAGGGCAAAAAAGGACTTTGAGAAGAAATTAGCGTTGGAAGCAAAAATACATAGTAAAAATTTTTTAGATACATTAAAAGCAGGAAACCGGCCAAAGAGTCGGTTGGGCCGCTGGACGAAAATGGTGTTAAAGGGGCGATCAAGGAGGACAAAGCCGTAGCGGAGAAATTAAATGAATTCTTTGCTTCGGTCTTCACCGAGGAGGATTTGGGGGGGACACCGGTGCCGGAAAGAATATTTGAAGCGGGGGAGTCGGAGAAACTAAACAAATTCTCTGTAACCTTGGAGGATGTAATGGGTCAGTTCAGCAAGCTGAAGAGTAGTAAATCACCGGGACCTGATGGTATTCATCCCAGAGTATTAATAGAACTAAAAAATGAACTTGCGGAGCTACTGTTAGAAATATGCAATCTGTCCCTAAAATCAAGTGTAGTACCGGAAGACTGGAGGGTAGCCAATGTTACTCCGATTTTAAGAAGGGTTCCAGAGGAGATCCGGGAAATTATAGACCGGTGAGTCTGACGTCGGTGCCGGGCAAGATGGTGGAGGCTATTATTAAGAATAAAATTGCAGAGCATATACAAAAACATGGACTGATGAGACAAAGTCAGCACGGATTTAGTGAAGGGAAGTCTTGCCTCACCAATCTAATGCATTTTTTGAGGGGGTAAGCAAACATGTGGACAATGGGGAGCCGGTTGATATTGTATATCTGGATTTTCAGAAGGCGTTTGACAAAGTGCCGCACGAAAGACTCCTGAAGAAATTGCAGAGTCATGGAATCGGAGGTAGGGTATTATTATGGATTAAGAACTGGTTGAAAGATAGGAAGCAGAGAGTAGGATTGCGTGGCCAGTATTCTCAGTGGAAGAGGGTAGTTAGTGGGGTCCCGCAGGGGTCTGTGCTGGGTCCGTTGCTTTTTAATGTATTTATAAATGACCTAGAGATGGGAATAACTAGTGAGGTAATTAAATTCGCCGATGACACAAAATTATTCAGGGTCGTCAAGTCGCAGAAGGAATGTGAACAATTACAGGAGGACCTTGCGAGACTGGGAGAATGGGCGTGCAAGTGGCAGATGAAGTTCAATGTTGACAAGTGCAAAGTGATGCATGTGGGTAAGAGGAACCCGAATTATAGCTACGTCTTGCAAGGTTCCGCGTTAGGAGTTACGGATCAAGAAAGGGATCTGGGTGTCGTCATCGATGATACGCTGAAACCTTCTGCTCAGTGTGCTGCTGCGGCTAGGAAAGCGAATAGAATGTTGGGTGTTATTAGGAAGGGTATGGAGTCCAGGTGTGCGGATGTTATAATGCCGTTGTATCGCTCCATGGTGCGACCGCACCTGGAGTATTGTGTTCAGTACTGGTCTCCGTATCTCAAAAAAGATATAGTAGAATTGGAAAAGGTACAGCGAAGTGCGACGAAAATGATAGTGGGGATGGGACGACTTTCCTATGAAGAGAGGCTGAGAAGGCTAGGGCTTTTCAGCTTGGAGAAGAGACGGCTGAGGGGAGATATGATAGAAGTGTATAAAATAATGAGTGGAATGGATCGGGTGGATGTGAAGCGACTGTTCACGCTATCCAAAAATACTAGGACTAGAGGGCATGAGTTGAAGCTACAGTGTGGTAAATTTAAAACGAATCTGAGAAAATTTTTCTTCACCCAACGTGTAATTAGACTCTGGAATTCGTTGCCGGAGAACGTGGTACGGGCGGTTAGCTTGACGGAGTTTAAAAAGGGGTTAGATAGATTCCTAAAGGACAAGTCCATAGACCGCTATTAAATGGACTTGGAAAAATTCCGCATTTTTAGGTATAACTTGTCTGGAATGTTTTTACATTTGGGGAGCGTGCCAGGTGCCCTTGACCTGGATTGGCCACTGTCGGTGACAGGATGCTGGGCTAGATGGACCTTTGGTCTTTCCCAGTATGGCACTACTTATGTACTTATGTACTTCTCACAAGGTCGTCCAAATCGGCATAATCGAAAGTTGATTTTTTTGACACCCTTGACTGCTTTCCATCGCGGGGATGACCAAAGTTCACGGTGGCGTGTCGGCAGGGTAGCAAAGGCGGGACTGGGGCGTGATTAGGAGATGGTTGTCCTCAGCCGATAATAGAAAAGGAAGGCCGTCCCTTATGAGCACTTGGCCGACTTTATTTGGACCATTTTTTATCACAACCAAGCCTCAAAAAGGTGCCCCAACTAACCAGATGACCACTGGAGGGAATTGGGGATGACCTCCCCTTACTCCCCCAGTGGTCACTAACCCCCTCCCACCATAAAAAACAAGTTTAAAAATACTTTTTTGCCAGCCTCTATGCCAGCCTGAAATGCCATACTCTGGTCCATCGCAGCAGTATACAGGTCCCTGGAGCAGTTGTAGTGGGTGCAGTGTACTTCAGGCAGGCGGACATGGCGGGGGGTTGGGGGGCTCAGCACCCAAGGTAAGGGAGCTATGTACCTGGGAGCAATTTCTGAAGTCCTGCAGTGCCCCCTAGGGTGCCCGGTTGGTGTTCTGGCATGTGAGGGGGACCAGTGTACTACAAATGCTGGCTCCTCCCATGACCAAAGGGCTTGGATTTGGGTGTTTTTGAGATAGACGTCTTTGGTTTCCATTATCGCCGAAAACCGAGGACGACCATCTCTAAGGTCGACCTAAATGTTGGGATTTGGGTGTCCCCGACCGTATTATCGAAACAAAAGATGGACGTCCATCTTGTTTCGATAATACGTGTTGCCCCGCCCCTTCGTGGCACCGTCCTTAGAGTTGGGCGCCCTTAGAGATGACCGTCCCCATTTGAAAATGTCCCTCTATGTGTGCCAGAAAATATATTTTATTTTCTGGCGTGTGGTGAAAATCGGTCGGTAACTCCAACTTAACTCGCATAGGCGATTACCGCATGGTTAATGCAAGAGACCTTACCGCTGAGTCAATGGCTGGCGGTAAAATCTCAGACCCAAAATGGACACGCACCAATTTTTATTTTGTTGCATATCCATTTTCAGCAAAAATAAAAAAAGGCATTTTTACAGGCATGCTGAAAAATGTATCTGCGCGCGCCCAAAACCTGTGCCTACACTACCACAGGCCATTTTTCAGTGCACCTTAGTAAAAGGACCCCTTAGAGTGATTTTTGGTGGTGTTTTTCTAAGTACTGCTGAAAATTACTGGATAGGGAAGCTATATGTTTAGTGGTGGCTACTAAGTGTGTATGACCCTTGGAATATTAGCCCAATGGTTCTTTTTTTATCTTAATATATCTCTTTGTCGATATTCAAAGTGATGCAATCAGCCAGAATCTACTCCTCGCCAGTTGCATCACCTGTTTGGGGCTTACAACAAATTTTCAGCGGCACTTGACTGGTTGCTGTCACTGAAAATAACTGGTTAGCGTCAACTTGAAAACTGCTAATTTGGGGTGTTCCAGGGGTGGAGTTGGCACTTGGCCAGTTAAGTACCAATATTTAGCATTTATCTAGTCAGGTTAACCACATAAATAGGACCACATAAGAGTGCTGAATATCGTATTTAACCGGCTACACATTAGCCAGTTCCAAACCCACAAATTCATTCCTGGTGCCCGGACATAGTCTGGCATTGAATTTTTGAGTTTAACACCAGCAGTGGTCAGCAAAATGCTGAATGCCACCAGCTGAATATCAGGGCTCAAATATTCCTTTACACTTTCTGGAATTTAAGGTATGTAACTTTTACTGTGGCCACTGTACCCAGTTTTCTGCTGCTCCTTTATAATTGTACCTCAGCTGGAACCAGTGCTGGGATTCTGATGTCAAGAGCCTTTATTTGCAATTTTCCAGGATTTTCCCCATACCCATTAGTATTGTTTGGGGTAAGTATAGGGGACAGCACACCACCAAATTTTACAGGCGCTAACAACCTCATACACACATTGACCATATGACTTATTTGCCTTTTACCCTCTCTGTAAATAAATAGACAAACTACACTGATGCCCTTCTCCCAACATATCTAGTCATTCCAGTGACTGCCCTGGGCAAGGGGCCACAATGGTTCTTCTGGAATCCTGCAGTCATGGACTCCAAGTCCAGTTAATAGCTGTCACTCTTAATCAATGATTCCTACATCATTCATCCCTAGCCACAGTTGACCTGAGATGCAAGGATCAAGCTAAGGACATTATGAGTAGCAATGAACAGAATTTTCTACTTAAGACACCAGGCTCCCTAGCATTAAACAATCCCTCCTGTCTGAATTTACTCTTGAGCTGTTCATGCTTTACATTTATCAATGTAACACGTGCACTAGTTTCTGATGAGGGACCAGCACAGCAAATCCCAATCAGAAAGATGAAAGGGGATCATAATGACTGTGAACTGTTTGTGATTTTGAGAGCTGCATTATCTAAATTTGTTTTCTTTCTTTTGCTGTTTTGAGGCACTGGGGAATGTGACTGTATGAGGTACAATAAGAAGAGATGGAGGAAGGTGGAAGAGGAGAGGCTGGGTAGAGGATATGTTGCAGCCTGTGGCTCTGGTGCAGATTTTCAGCAGTGATTATAGCCAAGATTGGATATGATTACTTTACAAAGCACGTCACCACTGAGTTGTACTGGATGGATAAGAATGTTATCTGTTATCACTCACGCAGTCATTCCATGGTATTTCTTTATGCACTGTCTTGTGCTTTGATCTACATTGGCTTGTATGCATATATGGAAATGTGTGGTGATGAATGCACATTTCACCTTTACATGTGTCTCTCCCTGTTCAGATCTAACTGAATGGATACCTGCCTGCTTTCTCCTGCCTGTCTGCTAGTTAATGCCTGCCTATGTGTGTACAGGGTAGAATATTGTCCATATGACAGCATTTTAATTAATTTATTTTATTTAAAAATGTTTATAATCCATTTCAGATCACATGTATCGATCTCTATTATAGAAACTAGTAATGTGGTGTAATAGAATAGTTTGGAGGAAAAGCCTCAAACACAGATAGGCACTCCTTTGTTGAATTCAACCTAAGGGAGCTCTATCCAATCATCACTGGCTGAAAAACCTCCTCTATTTATTTCTATGACCCCCAACTCATTCAGTTTCATGTAATGATATAGTGAGGATCACTTATCTATTCTGTCATTTTCAGCTATTCAGTCTTCTTAACCCTGTCCACAGCCCAACTTCGTCCCGAGTTTCGCCTCCTGCATTAGGGTCCGTGGTGTCTTTTGACTGTTATCTGCAAAAAAGTACATCAGTTACCCCACAAAATTCTGATAGGTAGACCTTCCCCTGTGGTAAAACTTCTCTCACATTTAGCACTAAAAATCGACTGCATATTCTAGGATAAGCAGCATAAGATCTGTTTTGCTGTTCTGGGATATTGCCAGGTACTTATGACCTGGATTAACCACTGTTGGAAACAGGATACTGGGCTTGATGGACCTTCGGTCTGTCCCAGTATGGTGATGCTTATGTTCTTATATTCTTATGAAATACTACTACTACTTATCACTTCTATAGCGCTACAAGGCATACTCAGCGCTGTACACCATACACGAAAAGACAGTCCCTGCTCAAAGAGCTCACAATAGACATGTGAAAAGTCTCTGATTGTCCCTGGGATTAGCAGCATGAATTTTGCTACTATTTGGGATTCGATCAGGTACTTCTTATCTGAACTGGCCACTGTTGGAAGCAGGATACTGGAGTGGAGGAGTAGTCTAGTGGTTAATGTCAGCATTCGTTGTCTAGGGATGGTCCCGGGTTCAGTTCACAGAGGCAGTGGGTTCGTAGAGGCAGTCAGGTCCAGTTTACAGAGGCAGTGGGTTCTCAAAGAATACACAATCCACACAGGTTTGTATATATATAGAAAGTATATTGTATTTGCCTATAAAGGATCATAGCACTTAGTACAGGTAAATATTCCAATGCTGTATTTGTATGTGGGCTTAGAGGGGAATAAATGAGAGAAAGGTAAGGATGAAGTTGTGCAGAGAAAGAAAGAAAGAAAGAAAGAAAGAAAGAAAGAAAGAAAGAAAGAAAGAAAGAAAGAAAGAAAGAAAGAAAGAAAGAAAGAAAGAAGAGCCATGTGCTCTGGGAGAGAAAGCTTTGGGGTAGAGCTGGGGAAGAAAGGGGGGCCAGAGCCGGGGCTCTGGTGGCTGGAGATGTGTGTGTGCAGAGAGAGAGAGAGAGAGAGAGAGAGAGAGAGAGAGAGAAGTGAGAGCAGAGCCTTGTGCTCTGCTTTATATATATAAAATAACTTCTTTTTGTCCCAGCCTTTGATTTCAGCTCTTTCCTTTACAAACTCCAGTTTCCTTTTCTAAAGTCAGGAAGGTGACCATTTTCACAGATTTTCCTCTTTGAAGTCCCTAGTTCTGGAGCCTGTCTGGCTTTGGTTGTTCTCAAGCCCTGCTCCCAGATAGGACAAAAGGTATGTTAATCAGGAGTAATTAAAAAAACACAGGGCTAGCAGGCAGCTGAGCACCATTTGGTCCATTTGCCATCCTTAGTGATTCCTGAGGGGGGGGGGGGGGAGTTCTCAGAAGTCAGAAGCTGGTTTCATCAATCCTGACATGTAGCCATCCTGACAGTTAGAACTCGTCTTGACATCCAGAGGTAGCCAGTTCAAATCCTACTGCTGCTCCTTGTGATCTTGGACAAGTCACATAACCCTTCAGGTGCAAAAAATTAGATTGCAAGCCCTCCAGGGACAGGGAAATACCCAGTGCACTTGAATGTAACTCACCTTGAGCTACTACTGAAAAAGGTGTGAGCAAAATCCAAATAAATAGATGGACCATTGGTTTGAGTATGGCTATCCTTAGGATGTTTCTTCCCGTTCCATAATTGCTCTTGTTCATCCAGATTTCAAGCCCTGCATTATACCACCCAAAACATGCCTGCAACACGCCCCCTTGCTATTTGGATGTCCTTTTTCTGCCTTTGCAAAATTGGTACTTGAATATTTCATGCATATAGATGACCATTTTGACCTTGTAAGGTGTCCATATGCTTTGAAAATAAGTTCCACAGGCACTCAATAGCTGTGCCTATACATCTAGAGTAAGAACATACATTAATCTTTAGAGTAGGCACATATTTTAATTGACACACACTATCCCCCTTATTCTATAACAGACCACCTACATGTACGTGTCATTTGCACCAAATATATAGAACGCTGCAATTCGCACAGGTATGTGTATACTCACACAAGTAGGTAATGGCATGACAAACCACTGTTCTGTAATTACGCATTAAAAGAGCATAGCATGCAATTTTCAGGAGATGTTCACATGGGAGGGACATGGGCATATCATAGGCGGGGCTCACTTTTATGCAGGTACTTACAGAATAAAGTAAGTTGCAAGAGTAAATGTTGCATTTAGCCATGTCTATTTGTGCCAGTCATAGAACTTATGTAAACTGTAGATACCTACATTAAGGAGCACCAATGCTGGTTTACACTAGTATTATTTTAGAACACTTATGCACAAACATTCTTATAGAATAGGCTCACTGTCCTCACAAATATGGCATCTTCACAGTTGTGGTGATAAATATTGAGCCCTCCAAAAAACCCCAAAATCCACTGTACCCACATCTAGGTGCCCCCCTTCACCCCTAAGGGCTATGGTAATGGTGTAGAGTTGTGGCGAGTGGGTTTTGGGGGGGGGGGGAATTGGGGGGCTCAGGACACAAGGTAAGGGAGCTATACTCCTGGCACCTATTTTTGGTTTTTTTTTAATAGTTAGAAGTGCCCCCTAGGGTGACCAGTTGGTGTCCTGGCATGTCAGGGGGACCAGTGCACTAGAAATGCTGGCTCCTCCCACGACCAAATGGCTTGCATTTCGCCGGGTTTGAGATGGCCGGGCCTGGCTTCCATTATGGCTGGAAAATGAAGCTGGTCTTCTCATGTAAACCCGGCAATCCTCCTCTAAACCCGGCAATTGATTTAGCCAGCCCCAACCGTATTTCGAAAATACGGGTTGCTCAGCCCCTTTGCGGAGCCGGCCCCGAAGATGGCCGGCCATCGATTTCACTGGCGCCATTCGATTATGCCCCTCCAAGTAAATCTCTTCTTTAGCATCTGGCTTGTTTCTCCAATATAGCACCCTTCTTCACACTTTTTACTTTGAATGATATATAGCACATTTGAAGATAAGCATGTGAAGGATTCCTTTATGTTGAATATTTTTCCTTTGTGAATGACTGTGGGATCCTGTGAAATGTGTGGGCACAGTTTGCAGCTAGATATATTGCAAGGATGTATGCCAGTCTCTTCTTTTTGAGTTCCTATCAACACCCTTTTTATAGAATGACTTATATGGTGTCATTCCCCAAGCTGCAGCAAATTCAGATTGAGCTGGATTAAGGGAAGTAAAGCATCTCAGACTTGTAGTAAGTAAATTCAGGGGTTGCAATACTCCATGTTTTATGTGAGATTATGTGCAGCAGTGGTTTCTGATGTTGCAGGAAGCTATCCAGGCTCCTTTTGGGAGGTAAGAATTACATGAATCCCATAGGGCATGACCTCTGTGGGCCTCCCACCAGACCTGCTTGTCTATATAAAGCTTGAGCCATGACTTCTATGAGCCTGCCCTAGGTATGCCTGTCAGTTTGCAGCGCCCCAACACGATCTTCATGGGCCTCCAGTGGTCTGATTGTGGGCTTGAAATGTTGGGAAGGTTCTGCATAGGCAGTGGAAAGACTTGCATCTCAGATCCCCAGGCACAGCATTACAGCTTGCAGTGTTCTTGTGAATTTTAGAATGTCATATTTTTTCTCCTTTGAAAAGGTTATTTTTATTTAGCATGACTGGTCTATGGCACCAGGACCTTTTCAAGGCAGAAGAGTGAAAAGGCTGGGAGCTCACTAGACCACTTTCAACATCAAGTTCTAACAGTGTTCAAAAATACTCTGTTTTTCATTTTTTCTCTTTTCTTCATTCTCCGCTCTCCCTTTTGCCAGTAGGCATTTTCTTTGGTGTATCTTAATTAGGCTCATATGCAGTATATAGAAAGTTTTACTTTAGGGTGCATTAATTTGGCCTTGCTGTCTTACTCAATGTCTCCTATTTGTTTCTATTGCATGTCCTGTCTATCTTTCTTCACCACTGTAGAGTGTAAGCTCCGAGCAGCGGGTGCTGACCACACTGGCCAGTATTCAAACAATTTATCCAGTTAACAAACTGGCTAATATTTGTCTGGATTATTTAAGAACATAAGAATAGCTATACTGGGTCAAATCAATAATTGGTCTCTTGTCCCCTCACACCCATGTACTTTACTCCCTTTCATTGCTCCACCTAGTTGAGTACCCTTATGGATCTCTTAATTTATTCCCGTGTCCTGCAGTCAGATGCTTCTTCCTGAGTCTTTTTTGTGGAGGTGGGTTGATGTTTTTTTTTTTTCTATAGTGGTGTATTTGTTTTAAATGGTTTTTTACTTACTTTAGATAGTTTTGGTAAGGATTGTAATCAAACTCAATGAATAAAAAACAAACAAATATTTAAACAAACAAATATGCAATGAAATAGGGATAGGTATAGGGAAAAAAACAAATTCCAGATCTGCGGGCCTTATTCTTTTTCTCCCCTACTTTTTGGACTTTTCTCTTTCTTTTCATGCATTCATTTTCATTCAGATGTTTTAATATGGAAAAGTAGACCTTAGGTACATCAGTCTGCATTGCCTTTTACGGGGAATTTATCAATGTGGGCTACTGTCAAGTCAGATTATTTATCACAGGTCAAGTTATTTAATCACAAATTGGATTATTTTAGCATAGGGTCCCATTTTATGCAGTGGAATCCAGTGCTAAAATAACCCAACTTAATAGTAGCCCACATTGATAACCTCCCCCCCCCTTAGATAGTTCATCCATGGGTGACCATCAATGTGGAAGTGAAACGATACTCTGACTTTGTCATCACATAACTCCTCACAATGTAATCCATAACCGAGTTGTTACAAATTGTATTTTCATCATTTACAATGTATTGTAAGCCACACTGAACCCGCAAATAGGTGGGAAAATGTGGGATACAAATGCAATAAATAAATAAATAAATAAAACTGTCAGCATTACCTTGTGCAGTTCAGAGCCTAACCTGAGAGTTAACCTAAGGATCCAGGGCCTTCCCAGAGGCCTCTGGGAGATAATGTAAACAGCTCAGACATGCCCTTCCCCCCCCCCCCCCAGTCTGATCCCTGGTGATGACACAGGTAGACAGATAGGATGTCTCCTACTCATGGGCTTAGTCTACATCTCTTAGGATCAGTGCTCAGGAAGAACAATAGAACCCAGACTACTGGTCTCTATGAATTGGGCCTTCAAAGGAATTCACACCTTCTTGGTAATCAGGAGATAACAGATCAAATTGTACACAGGAAGATTCAGGGAAAAACAGAGAATTCAAGTATTTAAACCCCACAGCCCAGTCTTCAGCCCTGACAGTCACAGGACAGATACTCATTCACCATAGATACACACAGAATCAGAGGGACACAGACCTTGAGACACAAAGAAGCAGCACTGCAATACCTTTCTGCCCTTAAGTGCTGTAAACCTATTTCTATATAAAATACCCTTTTTCAAGCCACTGCCCTGAGAAATGAACCCGGGACCAAAGAAAGAAACCCAGAACCAGATAAAAGCCAAAGCTCACACCTGACATCTGGGGACTGTAGCTAACAAAAATATGCAGAAGATGATGTGATATATTTTACAAGGCAAATGCTGCACATGTTAATCCCATTTAAAATAAATATCCCCACATCTGGGATAAAACGTTTAGGAGAGGTGGGACACATGTATACTAAGGACTAGCAATGTACAGAGGGAGGAGCTTTTAGAAAGCTAAATGTGTAAAAAATAGATGAGGCAAGCACCAGGGCTTAAATATTTATGGGCTGCCACTTACAGATGTAGGTAGTAAACTAACAGCCTAGTGATGGCACATACATATGTATGGCTGCAAAATTGCCAATCTATATGTGGATCTCCTGAACCCCTCCACAGAATAGACACTCCCACAATAACCATTGCCCACTTCAGCACAGCCCTCTTAACCAAACCCCCAATGAGAATGCCCCTTCTCCAAGTAACACGACTTCCTATCCATACGTCCCCAATTATCATGTGCCCTTTTACATGAATTCTTCCTTCCCTCCCCCCCCCAGATTAGGCAATCTCTGATGCTAATCCATACCCAGCAGCAGTGATCAGACTCATGAGATGCTCCCCCCCCTTTATCAGAGCTGCAGGCCCAACCCCCCCTCAAAATAAAAATTCCACAGGCAGCCCTGGTCCCTCCCACCCACTCCATGGGGCTTACTCAGAAGGTTGCCTGGTGATCTAGGGTTGGTAGGCTGGAGTGGTTCTCCTTTGCTCCTGACCTGCCTGGCTTTGGCAGAGGAAATGGCACCCATAAGCTCTACCAGTAGTTTTGTAGGACTATTGCTAGGACTAATAGAAACCATTTCTTCTGCCAGAGCCAGACAAATTGGGTCACCCTACCCTAAACCACAAGACCCCAGTATTGGTGATTGGGTTGGACCTGCAACTCTAGTGAGAAGGGGAGGCGTGGCTCCGGAGTCTGATTGCTGCTCCATATAATAATCAGGGGTGTGTGGATGTGGGGGGGGGGGGCAGGCTACTTAGACGGGCATTCTCATCAGGGGTTTGGTAATGCGGATGGGGGTCGGGAAAGGACTCATGAAGATGTGATGAGAAGATGCCAGTTTGCAATGGAGATGACCAAAAAGAATCAAAGTTGTTTTATTGGCATCAGCTCACATGGATATGATAAAAGTGTACAAGATCACTTGAGAGGCTTGTACAAAATCATATGGTGGACTCGACACAGGCTGTGTTTTGACTACATTGCCTGCATCAGGAGTCCTAACAACAATCCCAATATGCATGTGTAAGGTAAACAACATATACAATCACCTTAGGAACCTGTTAAAACCTAAAAGAAACTCACATGATATCTGCCCCTTCTGTTACGAGAATAGTGTCAGGTGCAGATGCTAAGTTGGAGAGGGTGGTAGATACATGGAATGCCCTCCCATGGGAAGTGATGAAGATGAAAACGGTAATGAACTTCAAAGCATGGAACCAAACAAGCTTGGAGGTGATTAGATGGCAACACCAGTAATTGAGAAGCAAAGCCAGTGCTGGGCAGACTTCTATGGTCTGTGGCCTGATCATGGCTGGACAGATTCAGCTTCAGTAGCTGGAGAAAAAGGTCAGTATTGGGCAGACCTTTTTCTATGGTCTGTGCTCTGAATGTGGCTGGACAGATTTGGAGAGGCTGGAGTGGGGCTTTAATGACAACATCAGAAGTTGGAGAACAAGGACAGTGCTGGGTAGACTTCTATTGGTATGTGCTTTGATTGTGGCTGGCCAGATAGGCCAGTGCCCTGATCGTGGCTGGCCAGATTTGGATAGGCTGGAGTGGGGCTTCAATGACAACTTCAGAAATTGGAGAACAAGGGCAGTGCTAGGCAGAGTTATATAGTCTGTTCCCTAATGAAAACTTTAGAATTTGGAAAACAAGGACAGTGCTGGGTGGACTTCTAGGGTCTGTGCCCTGAAAATGGCAAGGACAAATCAAGATCAAACATACAAATGTATCACATCATACCTTATGCTATGAGTTTATCTTGTTGGCTAGACTGGATAGATCATACAGGTCTTTATCTGCCATCATTTACTATGTTACTATCCAGCTTATTTTCGAAGGAGATTGCCGGCCATCTTCCAACACAAATTGGGAGATGGCCGGCAATCTCCTAAAGCCGGCCAAATCTGTATAATCGAAAGCTGATTTTGGATGGCGACAACTGCTTTCCGTTGCGGAGCCAGCCAAACTTCAATGGAGCGTTTTGGTAGGGTAGCGAAGGCAGGACAGGGGCGTGATTTGAGATGGCCGGCTTCGCCCGATAATGGAAAAAAGAAAGCCGGCCTTGACGAGCATTTCACTAGCTTCACTTGGTCCCTTTTTTCAGGACCAAGCTTCAAAAAGGTGCCCCAACTGACCAAATGACCACCGGAGGGAATCGGGGATGACCTCCCCTTACTCCCCCAGTGGTCACCAACCCCCTCCCACCCCCCACCCCCTAAAAAAAAATATTTTTTTGCCAGCCTCTATGCCAGCCTCAAATGTCATACCCAGCTCCCTGACAGCAATATGCAGGTCCCTGGAGCAGTATTTAGTGGGTGCAGTGCACTTCAGGCAGGTGGACCCAGGCCCACCCTTCCCTACCTGTTACACTTGTGGTGGTAAATTTTAAGCCCTCCAAAACCCCCCAAAACCCACTGTACCCACATGTAGGTGCCCCCTTCACCCATAAGGGCTATGGAAATGGTGTACAATTGTGGGGAGTGGGTTTTAGGGGGATTTGGGGGGCTTAGCACCCAAGGTAAGTGAGGTATGCACCTGGGAGCAATTTTTGAAGTCCACTACAGTGCCCCCTAGGGTGCCCGGTTTGTGTTCTGGCATGTGAGGGGGACCAGTGCACTAAAAATGCTGGCCCCTCCCATGACCAAATGCCTTGAATTTGGCTGGGTTTGAGATCACCGACCTCGGTTTCCATTATCGACAAAAACCGATGCCGGCCATCTCAAACCCGGCGATCTCTGACATTTGGCTGGCCCCAACCGTATTATCGAAATGAAAGATGGCGGGCCATCTTTTTCGATAATACGGTTCGGGACTGCTCTTTGCGGCGCCGGCCAAATTTATTTATTTATTTATTGCATTTGTATCCCACATTTTGCCACCTATTTGCGGGCTCAGTGTGGCTTACAATACATTATGAATGATGAAAATACAATTTGTTACAATTCGATTATGGGTTACATTGTGAGGGTTATGGGAAGACAAAGTCAAAATATCATTAGGGGAATAGAAGAATGGAATGTAACAATGGGAAAATGATAGGGCGATAGAACAATAGTAAGAAACATTTGGGTATAACAATTTTATCTGTGGGTAATGTTTTAAATGTGGTGAGAGTACGGGGGAAGAGAATTCAGAAGAGAGTGTATTCATGCATTTCTATTAGTGTGTATGGACTTCATGTGTTTTGATCCTTGCTATAAGTTTTATCAAAGAGATGAGTCTTCAATAGTTTGCGGAAGTCGGTTAATTCGTAGGTCGTTTTCAGGTTGTGTGGTATTGTATTCCAGAATTGCGTGCTCATATAAGAGAAGGTTGATGCGTGCGGTACTTTGTATTTTATGCCTTTGCACTTCGGGAAGTGGAGATTGAGGAGAGTTCGGGATGATCTTTTAGCGTTTCTGGGTGGCAGGTCTATTAAATCAGACATGTGTGCAGGGGCTTCCCCGTGAATGATTTTATGAACTAGGGTGCATACTTTAAAAGTGATACGTTCCTTGAGTGGGAGCCAGTGTAGTTTCTCAAGTAAGGATTTTGTACTTTCGTATTTTGGTTTTCTGAAGATGAGTCTGGCTGCTGTGTTCTGGGCTGTTTGAAGTTTCCTCAGTATTTGCTCTTTGCAGCCTGCGTATAGTGAGTTACAGTAGTCCAGATGACTGAGTACGAGTGATTGCACTAGGCTGTGGAAGACAGATCTTGGAAAGAAAGGTCTTATTCTTTTCAGTTTCCACATGGAGTAGAACATCTTTTTGGTTGTGTTGTTCGCGTGAGTCTCAAGTGTTAGGTGGCGGTCAATAGTGACTCCAAGGATTTTTAAAGTTTCTGAGATCGGCAGATTTAGTTTAGGTGTGTTAATAGCGATACATTTTTTCATGTTGTATTGGGAGGTAAGTATGAGGCATTGAGTTTTTTCTGCATTTAGTTTCAATCGAAATGCATCTGCCCAGGTGTTCATCTGCCGGCGCCGTTCGATTATGCCCCTCTATGTAATCATGGTTACAGGACTTCCTCTCAGGATTGAAATGAGGGAACCATATGATTCTGGCTATACTCTGGTTCCTTTTGGTCATCTCCATTGTCTTGTGTTGTACTTCAATATGTGAGTTTTAACTCTCTTCTCTGTTTTGCTTGTTGAAGATGACACTTTGGACTGGAGGTATGTACAGCCTGATCTCCTATCCAAATTAGCATCTTGTCACTCTTTGTTCATGGGTCTGAGCAGGTGTAACTCCGGATGTCTCAGTGTCGAGGCTGACATGTTTATTCCCCTTTAGTGATGGGGAATAAATGTATCTTTTAGCCCTGTTCTAGGCCCACCCATGACATACCCAGACCATGCCCCCTTGCTATTTGCACACACCTGGGTTTTTGACATGCATATTCTAGCTTTGTAAAATGGGAACTTACACATTTATGCAACGGAAATGCCTAATTGCTGGTTTATGCATGTCTCAGACATGAATTGCCCTTCTGAAACGACTGCCTTAAGTTGCAGTAAGCTGTAATGCTTAAAATACCTTAGTGCAGGGCACACTCAGGTATCCTGTGGTAATTTTGGCATCTGGACACACTTCCCAGCACTGTTTCCTCTAAACTGAGCGGGAGTCCTCCACCTACAGTCCTGTCAGTGGGGGGTGCTATTTCAATATTTAATTTTCAATAGTGAGGCATAGGCAAGCTTTGCAGGAGTTCAGGGAACCTGCCTGTCCCTAGCCATTGAAAACATAATATTGAAGCAGCACCCTCTACTGGCAGCAATGCAGTTGGAGGACTCCCGCTCAGCTTACAGTGAACAGTGCCTCCCACATGCTAAAATTTTTTTAAAAATTTTTTAGCACTTCAAGGGAGGAGAGTAGGCATGAACTGTGCTAATCGGTCAGCGCAGCTACATTACTCCATGCTAACTGGTTAGTGCACGGTTAGTGCATGAGCCCTTACCGCCTACAAAATAGGTGGCAGTAGGGGCTCATACACTAATAGCCACGCACTAGTAGTCATTTATTTTAAAAAAGTAGAATACTTGGCCATTTTACCCATGTAAAAAAATGGTCTTAGTGCACTGGAAAGACCCACGTAAGCACACACTAAGGCCACGTTTTACCGCAGTTTGTTAAAAGGGCCCCTTAGTGATTGTCACTATATAAATAAATGGTTTTGAAAATCCAGCCTAATATGATCTGCATAAAAAAGATCCCGCCTAAGATAGAACAGCACCTTCAATTCCAATGACTGCTAGACAACCTAAAAGTATCCCATTGTCTAGAAGTCACAGGCCAAGCTCACACCCACACATTACTAATAATGAATCACTTCCCCTATTCAGAGACCTGCATAATTCCAAAACAATAAATCTAAAATCCAAATCATCAATAATAGCCGACAATGCTGTTTCTATGCTATGGTGGTGTCTAAACTCAAACTGACAAGGGCATAGTATATCAAACTTATCCTCAAACTGCTGCCTCTGGATTAACACTGTCCTTTCAATTAACTTTGAAAAATAAAGGGAATTTGTTACTGAGGGGCAACATAACAACCCTGGCTCAATGAATTATTGTACAACAAAACCATAGCATAGATAACGTAAGAGCAGGTGGAAAGTGCTAACCATTTGAAAGCCACCATTAATCAATAATCATAGGTAGTAAATCATAAAACAATACATTTATTAACAAATTAAAATACAGGAGGAACAAAACCTATGCAAACAAAGTCACAGACATATAAACAATTTCAAAACCCCAAATTGTTTCATCAAATGACCACATCAGAGGTAAAATTACAGAATACAGTCATAAATACAAATATAAGCGGTTCAAACACTCAAGCACTCTCAGCTGCGGGTGGGTAAATGCCCATGTGTATACAGTTATCCTGCTCTCAGCTGAGACCAGACTGTCTCTGAGAAGGTTAATGGCTTTGTAAGTTGGCAGCAGGAGCACAGGAGCTGTCTGATCCCTTCAGAACAAAAGGCTATGGGAAACAACTTGAAAAAGGCAACATGAACAAGAAACCGATTTTAAACCAAAATTGGCATAGCCGTGAGTATTACTGTAAACCAAAGCTCTGAGGTAAACAAAGAGGCCTAGCACCCCTGTCTTGGTATGACTTCTTTTCGAGGTGCAACACTATTAAAAGAGATTATGGCACCCATAGTAGAAGCTGTATTCATGTTTTGTATGTCTGTAAACTGATATTTAAACATCCATATTGCATGGATGTCCAAATCCTGATTTTATAAAGCTAGGATATTGACGTCTAGTATGTCTTATGACAAGGGGGTGTGGTCTGGGCATGTTTTGGGCAGAGATAGGGAGGGACCAAAATATGGACATCCAACTCCAATTTCAGAAGGGAAAGGGATGTCTACGTCTAAATAGATGGACTTTGTTATTTATTAGGGTTACCATATTTGGTCCCCCTGAAAAAAGGAAACATGCCCCGCCCCACCCCTGCCCACCCCCCTGTCACACCACACCCCATCCCTGTCACACCCCGCCTGCCCTGTCACACCCCTGTCCCGCTCCATGTCACGTATCACCCCACCCCTTTCACCCCGCCCCCCCACACCCCCCCTAAGGGTGTCCTATCCCCTCCCTTTACCTTGCTCTACTGCCCTGGTGGTCTAGTGACCTCTTTGGAGCAGGAAAGAGCCTCCTCTTTCCTGCCCGGAGCGCTGCCCTGCATTTTCTCTCTTCCCCTTGCAATGCTGACGGTCCCGGCGCCGATTCAAAATGTTGCTTTGTTGCTCTATCTGTTCTACGTCTGTCCTATTCTCAATTTGGAGTTCTTTTCCTTCTTTGGAATAGATTTGTAAACCACTTTTATGTTTGCCCATAAAAGGTGGTAAAGCAAGGAAAATAAACATAAACAATGAAGCTAAACAATGATGTAACCTATGGGCCAGTGTCATGGTAACAACAACCACCTCTTGATCCACAACACCCCTTGATGGTACAAAGATCACAGAGGGGTCCTTTTACAAAGGTGTGCTGAAAAATGGCTTGCGGTAGTATAGGCGCAGGTTTTGGGTGCGTGCTGATCCTTTTTTTAGCGTGCCTGTAAAAAAAGGCTTTTTTTGTTGCTGAAAATGGACGTGCGTCAAAATCAAAATTGCTGTGCATCCATTTTGGGTCTCAGACCTTACCACCAACCATTGACCTATTGGTAAAGAATCTGGGTGGTAATGACTTACGTGTGTGAAATGCCACTTGGCACGCGTCCGTTATGTGCATCCAAAAATACAAAATATTTTTCAGATGCACGTATTGGACGCGCACCAAAATTGAAATTACCGCAAAAGCCACACGTTAGTCGGGCAGTAACTCCATTTTGGCACGCATTGGGCGCGCGTAGATGCTTAGGTGGCTTAGTAAAAGTGCCCCAGAATCTACAGTGGTGCAAACCTAATGTCTTGCATCACTGACACTTCAGTACTGATGACATTTTAAACTGCAGCACGACCATTCGAGCTCCCTAGACAATCAGATGAATATAGAATTTAAATTTATTTTGCATTGCTGAGGGTGATGTTATCAGCAATAAAAAAAAAGTAAACATGGAAGGAGGCATTGCAAAGTCTGTCGATTTCATGCAAGCCAGGGAGACTTTTTCTTTTGACTGGGTGAAGGTACAAGAAAACCAGCATGTCACCATAGGCAGAACTCCAATAAAGAGTTGTTCTTTAATTCTTCTCGTAGCTACATCTTGCCAGAAGCAATTCCACTCAATTTCATGAAACTGCCAATCTCAGAAACTGTTTTCCACATACTGTTGCCCGAGTCTCAGAATAGTAGGAATTCCTTTGAAAATATTGCTCCAGCATGAGGGTGACCAGATGGTTCCATCTCTACAGAAAATCAAACATTTAAAGAAGATAGGGTTGTGCGCAGAAAACAATTTTCAGTTTCTCTACAGATCATTCTCAGTTTTTTTGGCCAGATGCTCCTTGAATTTGTTTCAGAAATTAATCCTTGTAAAGTCTGCCTAATTCATGTAAAAATGTTTTAAACATATGCAAATCATAGTATACTATGCCATATTTTGCATTGTTATTTGAATATCTTTTACTGCTGTAATTGTCTATTGCTTATCTTTGATTTATTCTTACTGAACACCACCTTGAGGGGTCCTTTTACTAAGCTGTGGTAAAAGGGGGCCTGTGCTACCCTCCGGTCTCTAAAATATATTACCTATTATCACATAAAAAGAAGAATACTGATCAACCTATTGCTGAAGGAGCTGATGTTTCTTTTGATACTTTAAATCTTACACAAATGCTTGAATGATGATAATTTGGGCTCTAAATATGTTACTTTGATTGTGACTTTTGTATTAAAACCTGATCAAGACTGGATATTGAGACAATTTTTTTGTCATAGAGAAGAACTTTTCATGAACTGTAAGATTAGAGTATTTCCAGATATTGCTAGAGTAACCCAAAATAGGCGCCAACTTTTCCTTAAACTCCGCTCGCGGGTTGTACAATTGGGCTGTTTATTTTGGTTGAATTTTCCTTGTAAATGTGTATTAAAATTAAACTCCGTGAAATACATTTTTTATGATTCTATGCATTTAACACCTTTTTTGGACTCAGTTTCACAGCCATAAGGTATCTTCGTCTACTCCGTAATTTAATATAATTTAGTCCGAATAGTTCTCTTCCTATGTTTAACTTTAAGTAGTATATAAATATTTCATGGAATTGTACCTTGTTCTCTCTCTTTAATAGTGTACTAGAGATTAGATAAGAATATATATTGCTTATTATATATCTATGTAATATGAAGTCTCAATATTACCTATCTTTTCTGTATCAAGAATATTCTTGATTTAATTTGTGACTTGATAAAAAAAAGGGGGGGGGGGCTGTGCTAGCATCAGGATGTGTTTTTAATGCACGCTGAGGCAACCTTTTCCTGCAGCAGATAAAAGGCTATCTTTTTCTGAAGACAAGAAATGGCCGTGTGGTAAGTAAACCACATGCGGTGTGGCCATTTTTGGGGGGAGCACCTACCGTCACCCATTGAGGTAGCAGTAAGGGCTCCTGTGCTAATCTGGCAGTAACCAGGTGGATTACCACTGGGTAAGCACCGGTGCTACAAAAATAGGAACATTTTTGTAGTGCTGGAAATGGCACGCTCCTGTGGTAGTTCTGGATTAGCGAGCAGCAAGCCTGTTGCTCCACGCCAACCCTTTAGTAAAAGGGTCCCTGAGTGAATTCCTTCAAAAAGGTGGTAAATAAATCTTAATAAATAAATAAATGTAATTAAAATTTGATACACCATATTCCTTTGACAACAGGAATATGGTGTTGAAGCATTTACAATTTGAAAAATAACAATTAAAACACTTAGGGCTAGGCTTACTAAGCGGCACCATGGGCACGTTAACATTTTCAACGTGCATAAATGGTGTACGCGCGTTAAATGCTAATGCTTCCATAGAAATGTATAGGCGCGTTAGCGTTTAATGCTCCTTAAATCAACAGGCGTGTTAAAAACGCTAATGCACCTTAGTAAACATACCCCTTAGGGGTCCTTTTACAAAGCTATGCTAAAAAAGTGGCCTTAGCATGCCTTTACATGGGTCCTTTCCTCGCTAAGGCCATTTCTACTCCAGCCAGAAAATGGCTGATTTTCCATTTTCCAAATGAATGACCATGTGCTAATGTTGCCATTAGTGGGTGGCCAATAGCAAACAAATATTCAAACCATTACAGCCAGCTATTTTGTAGGGCTCAGATGCTAACCCTGCGCTAATCAGTTAGCGAGCGGCAATGCCGGCACACTAACTGATTAGCACAGAACTGTCCTCTCTCTGTCCCCCAGGCATGCCCCTCAGTCAAAAAATTAAAAATATTTTTTAGCACATGGGTAGTGAATGCACATTTGAAATTTACCATGAGACACGTATGCGCCCAATGGTATGCCCTTTTAAACTGCGGTAAGCATGCATTAGTGTTTACCACAGCTTAGTAAAAGGACCCCTTAAGAAAGGAAACAGAAATCCATTTTAAAAGGAAAGGAACAATCAATAAAACCTAGAGACATAGAAAAACAATAGAGTACAGAAATTCACCCTTATGACATGAGATCCAACCTGATACAAAGAGGTCTTTAGGGAGGACCTGAATTTATGATACATCAACTCTAAATGTAAATATTTAGGCAATGAAACTGGGGCATAGCAAAAAAACAAAAAAAGTGTAATGGCATGTAGATTCAAGATATGCTTGAGATGGAGAAGGGAAAAGTAGATGAAGGCCATTAAGCAATCAGAGAGCGGAATTTAGTATATAAGATATCAGAGAAGGGAATTTGCTATATAAATTATGGACAAAGAAGTGAGATACGAAGGACAGCCATTACAAAATACCCTACAAGTGAAAATGTAAGCAAGATACAGATAATACCATGACCCCCCCCCCCCCCCCAAAAAAAAAAAAAAAAATCTCCTTCCAGAAACTGGATCACTGCACACTTTACAGCACTACTGCTCAAGCAATTTTGAGACTTAATACACAGTTACTATCCTACATTATTACTGTTACCATTAATATTCATTCCATGAAGGTCAAAATGATACAATGTATCAACTGTAGAGACTGTAACTACCATGATGTTACGTGGGATTTCTGCCTTCCTTCTTCATCGGGTACAAACTTTACAAAATTCAGCTGCTCATTTTTTTATGCCATGCCAAACGTTATGACCATGTCACTCCTCTATCTATCCAACTACATTGGCTTCCAGTTCACCACAGATGTTCATTTAAAGTTCTCTGCTTGTCGCATAAAACCCTTCATCTTCCATGTCCGTCTTACCTGTCAGCGGTTACAATTCCAACCCAATCACTTCACTTCCTTGATTCTCACGGACTGGTTCTCCCACCACCAAATAAAGCTCACTATGAATCCATGCGACACTCTGCATGTTTCTTTTTTGGCACCCTTTCTGTGGAATAGTCTACCAGCCTATTTACGCAATGAGCTTTTGTTTGCTCTTTACCAAACATACCAGTCCTAGTAGTTCTATTGTGTTTTTATTTCTTATGAAAGAGTGGCTGTATATGTGTTATATATTCTGTCCTATCATCAAATGGAGTTCCTTATTAATTTTGTCTGGAATATGGCGGGCTATCAAGTTTTACATAAGCATAAACATTGGAAATCACTGGAGCTGAATCCTTTGAGTGGTCAGGTCCTGACCACAACTATGTGATGAAGCAAGCCCCAATTCCCATTGACTGAGAAGACCAGGTACTCAGGGCCAGTGCAAGGGTATTGGGAGTCCTAAGCAAGCCTTCAGCCTTATGGTCTACCAAAATTAAACTTTCAGGCCCTTTATTTGCTCTCCTTCCAAGACATCATACTTCTAAATGTTAAGCACACATATTAATATTATGTGCTATTTGAAAACTGCCCACCCTTCCTGTGGGCAAAACTATATACTGATAGTTCTTTGAGTTTGTGTGGCTGTCAGGATTTATTGTTTTGCTTTGAATGCAGCTGATCTTTGCTTCCTCTGAAAAGCTGCTGCCCTAGGCAATCACATAGTCTTGCCTAAAGACTTGGGCCGGCCCTGCGGGTATTGAAATTGACTATTTCTGTTTTTGTCCACCATTGATCCTGTAATCTTGCAGGGCTTCTTCTGCACTGTAGAAAGCTCCTTGCACGGCAATAGCCATGGGAATGTGGAGTGATTAACATCCTGTTCCACTTAACTCTGGGCTTGTATCCCCAGTGGAACAATTGCTCCATTGTTGGACAAGTGTAATCTTATCCAAGCCTAGGAGGAATAATACTACAGTCATATATATATCTCTCATTCTCCCTCCTCTTCTCTCTCATCATCTTTCCTTCCCTTCTCTCCTTTTTTTTCTCTCTCATTCTTCTTTCTCCCTTACCCATCTTTTCTCTCATTTTCTGTACCATGATGGAAAATGTGAACTAAAAATCTATTACTGCTCTCCAAATCCTATCAAATATTCAGCAGGGCAATCTACTACCCTGCAGTATATCTTGCTCATATTGGAGACAAATCATGTCCATCTCAATGGTTTGTCTGGTCTTTCATTAGCAGGTAACCAAAGTTAAACTTCATATTAAGCAGTAGTAGCAGTTTATTTCCTGACACACTGCTACCCAAAATACAATATCACAATGGCTTACATTATAAAATACAGAAGTTACTTAATAATAATTATACATGTGAAGAGCAGTCCTATAACTGGGTGCTCACATTTTCTTTTTTTTCATACTGGGTCAGACCAATGGTCCATCTAGCTCAGTATTCTGCTTCCAACAATGGCCAATCCAGGTCACAAGTACCTGGCAGAAATCCAAATAGTAGCAACATTCCATGATACTAATCCCAGGGTAAGCAGTGGCTTCCCCCATGTCTATCTCAATAGCAGACTATAGACTTTTCCTCCGGGAACTTATCCAAACCTTTTTTAAACCCAGACACACTAATCGCTGTTACCACATTCTCGGCAACAAGTTCCAGAGCTTAACTATTCTTTGAGTGAAAAAATATTTCCTCCTATTTGTTTAAAAGTATTTCCATATAATTTAATTGAATGTCCCATGGTCTTTGTACTTTTTCAAATAGTGAAAAATCAGCTCACTTTTACATTTTTGTACTTGTCCCCATAAATGTACAGAATTCCAGCTCTTTCAAGGGTAAGTGTACACTTAAGCATGCTCATGGCAGCAAAATAGCTTTGTGTTATTCTGTATAGCTGTACTTAAGTGGCATAGCACGTAAGTGCGAGGGGGCCGTTCACATTGGCAGAGCATGGGAGTTGCATGGATGCAGCTGCTACTTACGCATGCATCTTACAGAAAACTGAGGGAGATGCACAAAAGTCCCCATAAAGCACCAATCACTATTTCCACCTCGGTAAAATTTCCAAAAGAAATCACATGCAAATGAGCTGCTCACAAAAACAGCGAGCAGCTCGACCAACCGGTAAGCAGTGCATGCGCAGAACAGCAATTGCTAAGACCAGCTGCTCTGTGCATACTCAAACAACATTTTCTACACAAAGCTTTCATACACTAATTTTTTTTCAAATTGTTTGGATCGCCGCCACAGCTTATTCCCAAGGCTTTCTTCTGTATGCGGATTACCCCGGGCAAGGCCATATTAATATTGATGCTGGGACTAGAGCTTATTTTTGATTGGGAATCAGATGCTACACTTTTTTGAAATAAAAACATATGCTTTGGCACAAGAAAGCCCTCTGGTAAGCGATGGCTGACAAAGAAGAGTGCACTTCAAGGGAAGAGACATTTAAGCTGTATGGTGTGTCCCAGGAAAGAGCTCAGGCCATGTCAGCTGGACTGCCCATCTTTCTTTCATGTCACCCTTGGAGATAGTATACAGTCCATTTATAAAGGCGAGATCCAACCACTACCGACAGCTCCTGACCTCCTGTTAAAATCTCCCCGTAAAAGGTAGGGGCTGCTCCTGTGCATCGCTCAGAAAACAGATGTGCATCCCTCAGAATGCACATTTGAATACTGATCAGCTCATTTGCATGCATTTGCATGCAATTCCCATTGGCTGCCACTGTGGACAGAAAACAGTCCACAGAACCCATTGTGCTGAATACCATGGTCGCTAAACTGGCGGGATCCAGTCAAAAATGCAAGGTTCCGGCCTAGTACGTTTTGTGCATCAGGCACACTGTCAGTTAATAATGATGCTGTTGCAGTTATGCTAGGTCTATGGCTGGTGTAACTGTGGGTATGTAAAGGATATGTGTGCCCATGCCAGTTACCCTAGTATTCAATAATGGAATCTGTGTGCCAAGCTGTTGTTGTAGAGTAGGGTCTCACCATGGAGCACCCATAGAATTGCCCCCTAAATATCATCCCCCTAATTCTATAAAAGTCACCAAAAATTGTGTGCGCAAATTTGGCCGTGCGACCAATTTACGCATGCAATTTAATTCAATAATGACCTAATTAGCACTAATAATTGGCTTTTTAACAAACATTTATTAGCACTCATTAGATTTAATTGGCATGTACAGTCCTAAAATTTATGCACAATCTGAAAAAGGGGCGTGGAAATGGCCAGGTCCGGGGCCTTCCTAACATTTAAGCATGTTATTATAGAATAATGAGGATACACACCTATTTTAGGAGTGCACATTTGCACCACATTTCATCTGGTGCAAATGGCCACACCTAAAGTTAGGCGTGATTACCAGGCATAAGCGCTATTCTATAAACCGTGCCAAATCTTAAACACGGCTTATAGAATAGTGCTTTATTCTGTGTCATATACAGAATCTAGTACCATATCATCATCTATGACTACAGTTATCTTAAGCAAAGGAGCCAACTTTTCAAAATGATTGGGGGTGCTAAAGCCAATGGAAATTATTCTTCCCTGGACACAGTCATAGAGTTTGCTCAGTATTGGTGGGGCTCAAGCACCCACAGAACTGGCTCCTATGATATTAAGGCAAGACACATCATGATAGCATCTCATGAAATACATAAATAATGCTATGTCACAGTTACTATGTTGGGAATTTACAATGTTGCTCCTAGATGGATATGATCACCCACTGATAAGCACTTCAAAGGTTACAACAGCACAGGCTGACTGAACTCTGTATGGTGCCCTTTGGGACATTCTTGTCAACAGAAGTTGCCCAAGCCAGTGATTTATTCTGGTGCTCCAATCATCCCTGACCTTATGTAGCCCACCAGTCCTGGGTCTGAGAATTGGACTAATGTAGCCCTTCCACATGGGCACATTATATCCAACACTCATTCTCCTGGACTCTTGCTGACCTAGATTCCCTCTGCGCAGAAAGGACATATTCTAGCTAATGCATTTACAAGTAAATAAATGCAAAAAGATAAATAAACAAAACACACCAGTGAACATTAGCATTTGCTAACAAAAGGGCTTTTTAAAGTAATCCTTCAGGCATTGTGACAACAGGTTTTATTGCTGAGGGAAAGGGCCCCAATCACCTGAAAACTGTAGCTAAACAGTTGACTTCCTAACACTGCTGTGCAACACCTGATTAAAAGACCAATCTGTCAAACTGGAAACACAATTCTTTTCTGCCCTGCACAGCTTGTTTGTGTGATCTTCCTTAATGCAGGACCAATTATGCCATACAGTGTTTTGTACACTAATGGCACTGAGTAAAAATTAAGGGTGTGCACCGCAAACATCAAAGTTTGGTTAGGTATTTCATGTATTTTTCTTTTCATTTTTTTTCACGTGTGGTATTTTTAGACACATTCCGCCAGATTCTATATAGGTTGCTCAAAGATGGATGCCCAAATTTGGGTGCAGACAGGGCGGCCCAAGACAGTTTGCTGCCTGAGGAGAGAGGATAGTCGGCAAGGGGATGGGTTGCCTTCCTGGCTCAGCTCTGCCCAGCCCCCCAGTCTGACATCTCCCTCCCTTCCTTCCTTCCTTCCTTCCTTGAATTTACCTTCTTTTCTGGCTTTCCAAAAGTCAGGGTGGCAGTTGTTCCCATACACTGCCTTGCTGCCGGCCCCGGCCCCTTCTCTCTACTGCGGCCTGCCCCACCTCTGAGGAAACAGAAAGTACATCAGAAAGGTGGGCAGTAAGAGAGAAGGTGTCGGCAGCAGGGTAGCGTATTGGAACCACTGCCACCTTGACGTTTGGAAAGCAAAAAAAGAAGGTAAATTTGGGGAAGGAAAGATGGGGGTAATGCCGGAGTGTGGCCTCAGGTGGCCTAACAGTAGGACCGCCACTGGGTGCAGATCACAGATGCATATACAAACTAGTCAGTTAGGTGCTAACAATCAATTATTCGGGTTAATTGGAGTTCATTGGCATTTAATCGGCTCCAATTTAGATTTGCGTGTGCATCTTCCCTAGTCGCTATTCTATAATACCCATGCCTAAATTTCATAGGGGTCCTTTTACAAAGTGGCGGTAAGCCCAAAGGAAAGTACCACTGACTACCGCAGCGGTAGTTCCCACCCCCAGCGCATGCCATATCTGGTGCTACAAAAATATTTTAATTTTTGTAGCGCCAGTGTGTACCTGGTGGTAATCGGGCAGTGCTGCACACTGCCCAGTTACCACCAGGTCACCACGGGAGCCCTTACTGCCACCTCAATGGGTGGAGGTAAGTGATCCCCCCCCCCCCCAAAATGGCCGCATGGCAAGTAATTTCTTGAAAAAAACAAAGTCCTGCCTTTTACCCACTGCAGTGAAAGGGGACCTAGGCGTGCATCAAAAACACGTGCTGACACCAGTGCAATTCAAAAGGGGTGTAGTCATGGGAGGGGCATGGGTTGACCAGGGGGGTCTTTCCAGAAATTAGATGCAATATTATAGAATACTTGGATTTCTGCGCCCAAGTGCAATCAGTTGTGCAAGAGAATTTACATCAGCTTTCAGCAAGCATAAGTCCTCGCACTGAAAGTTAAGCACTGGAATCCACTCTAAGCACTATTCTATAAAAGTTGCTTAGTGCTGAGCGATCTTTATATTTTATTTTTATTTATTTTGCGGATTTATATCCTACTTAAAAATCAAAGCAGGTTACAACAAAAACATTCACAATATAAAACAAATCCATCAGACATTAAATGGATGTATAAACTCAAAGAATTGGTGCTTAGCACAGATTTTAACAGCGCCTAACTTTGGGCACCATTTACTGAATCCGGCCCATTGTATGCATTCCGGAACTTTTTTGTGTGCACAAATTTTATTTATGTATTTATTTATTGGGATTTATTAACCACCTTTATGAAGAAATTCACCCAAGGCAGTTTACAATAGTTTAACATAAAACTTACATGCACATATTAATTGTAGGTACATGTGCAAACAAGTGATTTGCGCACGCTATATTTTTAGGGCTGTGCATTCATGAGTGTTGAACACGTGCTCACGAATACACAACCCTAGTAAAAATAATTATAACTATTATTAGCATGGGTGAGGGCAGAGACAGAATGTTAAACGACAGCTTCTACTCTGTCAGTTCTTGAAATCACCTGCACTTTACTGAAAGCTCTGGCATTAAGATCAGATGTTAAGATCCTGTTGTGCTGCCACGTTTTGCTAATGCACAGCACACCCCCTTTAAACCTTGTAATTTCAGGATCTGGGCTGCTCTGACACTCCTGTTCCTTCAAATCTCCATTTCATGAGCAGCGTTTTCTATGTAAGTGAAAGCCAAAGACAAACATATTGATCTGGGAACTAATCTCCTTCTGGGGTCTTTGAGAAGTCATCCCACGCCTCTAATCAAAGCTACCTCTTTCTTTCCACGGATGCAGGCGGGGTGAGTTTCTCAGAGCATTGGCACCAGATGTGTGACAGCCCTACTTCTCAGAACTGTTATTAGAGGAGCAGAGATATCAAGCAGGTCTCACCCTCCACCCGCCCTCTCCATTTTCTATTGATCCGTGCTCTTTTCAGACACAGATACAGGAAATAAGAAACCTGTGAACACTGACTTATTGTGAACCCAGGGTCTGGGAGGTGCATCCATTCTTTCAGCTTCAGAAGATGCCACATATGGAAAAATGGGGCTGCTTTATGTACTGAATGATGCTGGCCAATGCCAGAGAAACAGGTTAAGGCATGTAGGTGCTGCACTTGGCTGAGCCTTCTGACCCTGTGGATTTCCACTTGTTTGTTACTGGTGTGTTTAGAACAAAATCATTAGAAAATAAAAATCACATAGGGGTCCTTTTACAAAACAGTGGCAAGAATTGGCCTTAGCATGTTCTTATGTGGATCCTTCCCGCACGCCAAGGCCATTTTTTTTCTATTATGTTCACTAATGGCCATGCACTAATTTTACCATTAGCATATGCAATAAAACAGAAGAACAAAACTTCACAACACTTGGTATGGCACAGGAAACAGTGGAATGACCAACAATAAACAAGAATATCAATGGTGCAAGGATAACTTTAATGGTAGTCTTCCATCAGACTCGACATTGTCCATGTTTCAGCTGAATGGCCTGCCTCAGGAGTCTACACAAAACAATACATATAAATCAACCACATACATGTAAAAATGAATGCATATAAATGTTGATAATAAATAATAATGAGAAACTTACTAATATAACTATATACTATATAAAATATATAACTATAAATTATGCATAACATATAAATGCATAAAGCACGGGTGAAAAAATCTCAGCCCTGGTATCACCCTGGCTTAAAATTAAGTAAACAACAGGTGTGTAAAGCAGAACGGCAATGGCAAAAAAGGGAGAACTGAAGAACTGAAAAATAAATGTAAACAATGTCAATGGTATTTCCTAATACAGGTTAGGATAGCTAAGATCTCCAACTTCTCCAAACAAATTCAACAAGCCGCAAATTCACCAAAACAACTCTTTTCCATTATGAAACAATTGACTGCGAAACCAGAGACAAGGGCAGCCACACCATACATAACCTCTGACACCTTACATAGCCTCTGACACCTCACATAGCCTCTGACACCTTAGCCAATTTCTTTATAATGAAAGTTGACAAGTTACGGGCCCAGTTACTTAGTACGATAAAAACTGTAGATGATGTAATCATGTTAGATCTTTCTGGATCCTGGCACTCATTTGATCTCCCATCTCTTGTACAATTTCAAAAATGACTATCAAGCCTCACCGTCACTTATTGTTTGTTAGACTCTATACCCTCAGATTGGCTTAAAATTCCCTCCCTGGGTCTATCAGACCATTTATACTCTTATGACAATAAAAAGTCTTACAGAAGGAATTGTTCCAAAAGCTTTTAAAGAAGTTCTGGTTAAATCATACTTGAAGAAACCCTCACTCGACCCCCTCTCTCCAAGTAATTACCATCCAGTTTCCAACCTTCCATTTCTGTCTAAGATATTGGAAACTATTGTGTTTTCACAATTACAATTGTTCTCAGAATCTATTAACGCATTACATCCTAGACAGTCAGGTTTCAGGCGAGGCTACAGCACAGAGACAGTACTAGCAGCCCTCCTAAGTGAATTACATTCTAGACTTGAACAAGATCATATTGTTTTGATTATCTCTCTGGATCTTTCAGCAGCATTTGACCTGATTGACCATAGTCTATTACTCAAACATCTGTGGGAACTGGGCGTCTCTGGCACAGTCTACAATTGGTTCTCCTCCTTCCTTAACAACCGTTCTTTCAAAGTAGTACAGGACTCGTTCACTTCAAAATCCCATTCCATTTCTTGAGGGGTACCACAAGGATCAGTCCTATTATCACTATTGTTTAATTTGTTTATCAGTCCACTGGTGTTGCTCATTCAGTCTTTAGTAATTAGCTCGTACTCTTATGCAGATGACTTCCTTTTGATTCATTATGTAAACCCATTGAACATAGATTTAAAGCTAGTTCAGGACTGTCTCGACAAGGTCGCTAGGTGCCTCTCCAAACACTGTTTGATATAAAACCCTGATAAGACTATAGCATCCTGGGTAATGGGCCATAGCCCTTTGCCATCCTTAACACTCACATTGTTTAACAGACAAATTGTTCCGGTACAATCATTTGAATATCTAGGTGCAATTATAGACTCTGCTCTTTCCTTCAATGACCAAATATCTGATGTAGTAAAAAAGTCTTTTTACCATCTAAGGAAATTGCGTTCTATCAGAAATGCTATTGATAAAGATTCCTTATGCATCCTAGCTTATGCCTATATTACAACGCATTTTGATTATTGTAACATTATTTATGCAGGCATTACCAAAACCAACTTAAAAAGGTTACAAACAACTCAGAATACGTCTGCTTGTATCATCTGTCGAGCCTCAAGATATGACAGGGCCATACCACTTCTATATTGTCTTCATTGGCTTCTGATAGTTTATAGAGTAAAATTCAAGATTCTCATTTTGACATATAAAGCGCTCCATTTAACAACTTCATCTTACCTTGCCAATCTTACTGTTCCATACACACCGACACAAACGCTCCGTTCACTCAATGAAAATAGACTAGTGATCCCTCCACCCTCAAGGGCTATATGGGAGTCCACAAGTACCTCAGCTTTTTTCTTTTTATGCCCCGCACTGTGGAACTCCCTTCCAAAATCAATCAGGAAAGAAGAATCATTCACTCATTTCTGTATATCTCTAAAAAGTTATTTTTTAAAGAAACTGCTTTTGAAATATGATCTCTTCTGTTGATAAAGAAAACCACACAGGGTATGACAAATTGCTTTATGCAATAAGGAGGGCTATAATTTAGATAATTATGTATTATCTCTTGTTTGGATGCTTCGTTTGTGCTATCCTATCAGAAAATGGATTTTCTAGTTGAAATTATATACTTTGTTATTGTATTTTTTTAGATGTGTAAACCGTTCTGATTTGCAATGCAATAAGTGACAGTATAGTAAACAAATAAATGATAAATGATACCAAATGTAATTAATGTTCAACAAAAGTAATAAAATGTTATGAATACATAAATATATGTCAAAATAACATATAAAATTGAAGATGATAAAATATTAATATATGAAATATAAATTACAAAATATAAATATTAAGAACAAACCATTGACAAATATAGATACTGAAGACCAAACCATTGTAACATATAAATAAATAGAAACATGAAAAACATACATAGAACCATACAAATCAACAAATAGCGTTGGTTCTCAAAATTGAAGAATCCAGACAAGCCTACAAATATATATATTTTTCCATTAGTTGCAAAGCTTATTAGTATTTTGTGTTATAATTGAAAACATGCTGAAAAGAGGAAGGGGGAAGGGAAACCTCCTGCGTTAACTGTGCACTAACCAGTCAGCCCAGTGTCCACCCCGATACACCCTCTCAAAAAAATCCAAGAAAATAATAATTGCATGGTTAGTACATGCACATGCCAAAATTAACATAGGATGCTTTAATGAAACCTGCGTTAGGCTCTTTTTTTTTTTGTTGCTGCATTAGGCACGCGTTACCACCTACCCCAGCTTAGTCAAAGGACTCTTTAGAGAGCACATTGATAACCTTAAGCAAGCACCATGAAGGAACCCTCATATAGTTCTCTAATTATTAGAAAACAGTATAAATGTTTATATATATCTCTCTCTATATATAAATGCATATAAATATTAATAATAAATAATAAGAAGAAATAAATACAGTGACAATAACCGGAACTTAATAACTAATTCCAATAGTTGGAATATCAGAACAGAACCAGGTAGACTTCTAAGGCCTATGTCTCAGAAACATCAAAGAAAATCCATGATCAAATATATAATATCACATTCATTGTTGATTTAACCTTGAATTGATAATGAATGTGATTTGGGCAGACTGAATGGACCATTCAGGTCTTTATCTGCCGTCACTTACTATGTTACTATGTTTCAAAAGGTTCAATCTCCATGTCCTCTTGGCTGGTCTGTTCAGTAGTATCCATTGGTTCTTTCTCTTCCTCAACGTCCCACACCATCTCAGTGTCCTCTGGAAGCTTCCACCCCTCCTCCTCTATCCAGGGAAGATGGCCCTTAAAAGCTCTACCTCTTAATCTACCTTTCTTTGATTGGACCCTTCTGTCTGGGTTTCTTATTGGCCAAGAGTAAACTGGATTTTTCCTCCTACCCTTCCCCCAGGGTGAAAAATCCTCATGTTTCTTTATGGGTTCCCATTCGTAGGTGTTCCTTCCCTGCTTTTGAGCATTATACTTAAGGTGCCAGCTGTTTTGACCCTGCTTTTCTAAGTGTTCCAAGAATTTTATAGAGGGTGAACTTCTTAGCTTACTCTTCCTAATCGGGGACCCCTCCACTGTCTCTGTTACACCCTCTAATTCTATACAGGGTGCTTTGAGATGCGCATGTAAAATTGGGTGTGCATCCAAATTGCATGCATATTTTAATTGAATAATTAGCCTATTAGAGCAAATAATTGGCTTTTATCAAGCTATTATTGGTGCTAATTGGTATCAGTTAAGATGTACGTAATTAAATTTAGGCATTTGACCCACGCCTAAATTTTCCATGCATTTCAAAGAATAGGATGGTTCGGGGCAGATCATGTGCGTGGTTTTTGGTTACGCATGCAATTATAGAATAGGGCAACTCCACGCTTAAATTTAGGCACTGGTATTTGCACCATGTTTTTGTTGGTGGAAATGAACATGCCTAAATTTAAGCATAACCCTCGGGATTTAAGCACTAGTCTATAAATTGCACCAAACCTTAGGCAAGGATTATAGAATAGCACTCAGCTTTTGTTTTGGCACCAATATTTTTGGCATCTTTTATAGAATCTAGCCCTAAGTGTGAATTCTGTAATGGCAATTACCATTATGCATGCTGTCCAGAAAAAATGGCGCCCCCTTACATAGTTTCAAAATACTATGCAATTGTTTAAACATTTAGGGGCCCTTTTATTAAGCTGCGTAGGCACCTATGCGTGCCCAATGCATGTAAATTTTAAGTTACTGCCCGGCTACCCAGGGGCGTATCTGACCTGCGGCGGTAGGGGGGGCCAGGGCCAGAGTGAGGGGGCACATTATAGCCCCCCCCCCGCCGCCGCCGCCGCCGCCGCCGCCGCCATTGCCGATCCCCCTCCCCCCAGCCGCTGCCATTGCCAACCCTCCCCCTCCGTTGCTCGCCTACCTTCGCTGGCGGGGGACCCCAACCCCCGCCAGCCGAGGTCCGCGTCCTCCTGCCGCTGCCGGCTGCCTTTGGTCCTTTCATTTTTCCATTGAAGCTGGCGCCGCCGCCGCCGAAAAAGTTTCTTTTGAATCTGACGTCGCTGCACGTTGCACGTTGTACGTGCAGGACGTCAGACTCAGAAACAATTTCTGAGTCTGACGTCCTGCACGTACAACGTGCAGCGACGTCAGATTCAAAAGAAACTTTCGTCGGCGCCAGCTTCAATGGAAAAATGAAAGGACCAAAGGCAGCCGGCAGCGGCAGGAGGACGCGGACCTCGGCTGGCGGGGGTTGGGGTCCCCCGCCAGCGAAGGTAGGCGAGCAACGGAGGGGGAGGGTTGGCAGCGGTAGGGGGGGCAAGGGCGAAATCTGCGGGGGCCCAGGCCCCTGAGGCCCCACGCAGATACGCCCCTGCGGCTACCGTGTAGCCCTTGCAGTAATTTCATTTTTGACCTGTGCCCACTACGCACACCGGAAACACATTTTTATTTTCTGGCTTGCGGGCGGTAATTGGGTGGTAATTGGTATTTTACACACTAGACCATTACCGCCTGGTTACCAAGTGAGACCTTACCACTAGGTCTCAGACCCAAAATGGATGCGTGGCACTTTTCATTTTGCTGCATGTTCATTTTCGGCAAAAATGTAAAAAAAAGCATTTTTTACAGGTGCGCTGAAAAATGATTCTGCGTGCTTCCAAAACACGCATCTACACTACTGCAGGCCATTTTTCAGCATGCCTTTGTAAAAGGGCCCCTTAGTATGACCTTTGATAATACATTAATATAATTTTTTTTCCTAGTTAATTCATAATTTGTGTTCAAAGTGCTCTCACATAAACTAGTTAATCAGGAGTTAACAATAAATAATTGGTGTTAATTTGCAGTCATTAGGAGTCACACACTGATCTGCCCTGTGCCTTATTGCATTATTTATTATTTTATTATAAACATTCGATATACTGCCATTAACAAAGAAGTACCATGGTGGTTTACAGTAATCAAATGCAAAGTGGAACAAGCATTAAGAATTAAAATCCACAACAAACAACAGACATAGCACAAGAGGGGGGAAGGTGCATGGGACAACAAAAAGAATCTAGATTGACATCAACATTCAAAAATTTGTAGCATACAACTGCAAAAGTGGTGTGGCCGAGGGAGAGACCTGGGCGGGTCAGGGTTGTTCCCAGGATCTAGAATAAAATTCTAGAATTTTTGTGCCCAACTGCCATTAGTTGGCTGCCAGCATTTAATACCATATTTTGGCAGGCATAAGTGATCATGCCCAAAGTTACACAGTAATGCCTGTTAACCTAGTATTTTGTGAAAGTTGTTCCATGCAATGCATCCTTTGCAGAATACTAGCCCAGCAGGAACCATCTCAGCACCTAACTTACCCCCCCTGTTTACTAAATTGCACCAGCGGCTGCCGCACGGCAATGCCGACACAGCCCATTCAAAGTGAATGGGCTGTGTTGGCATTAGAGCACCACAGCCGCTAGCATGGCTTAGTAAACAGGGGGGTTTGGGTGCCATTTACTGAATTCCCTCCCGTAGGGTGCATAATTACTAACATTTGTTTCAAAATGAAAAAAAAAACCCTGAAAAAAACACAAACATTTTCTGGCTCCCATACTTATTGAGTATTATATGAATGCTTGACTTAGATGGCATATTAGATCACGGTACAATTTACAATGGAATCATTAATCATGTAGAAAGATTTGTACACATCCCTAAGGTTAGGCAATGAGGAGAATGGGAGAAAGTCCATAGAGAAAGCATAGTTGATGACCCAGAGAATGATTAATGACTTTATAGTAAGTTGTGACCCAAAGGCAGGGACTTATCATGTGAAAGGAAAAGAGATAAGCTACTATTTTCAGGTAATAACACTTGTTTGTTTTTTAAAGAGTGCTTATTCTCCTCTTTAACTGTTCAAACATCTCTAGACCAGCATGGAAAATTGACACAGAGGGGCATAATTGAACGTCGCTGGCCAAATAGATCGCCGGCAATCTATGTTGACGGCGGCGCTACAGCTGGCCGGAACCGTATTATCGAAAAAGATGGCCGGACATCTTTTTTTTTTGATAATATGGTTTAGCCCAGCCAAATGCCTTGGAGTTCGCCGGGTTTGAGATGGCCGGGTTTGTTTTACAGCGATAATGGGAAAAAATGCCGACCATCTGCAACCCGGCAAAATCCAAGGCATTTGATCGTGGGAGGAGCCAGCATTTGTAGCACACTGGTCTCCCTGACATGCCAGGACACCAGCTGGGCACCCTAGGGGTTAGTGCGGTGGACTTCATAAAAACCTCCCACATGTATAGCTAGCTCCCTTACTTTGGGTGCTGAGCCCCCCAACCCCCCCCAACCCCACTACCCACAAATATGTACAACACTACCAACGCTCTTAGGGGTGAAGGGGGCATAATGAGATAAGGTCAAAAAGACAAAGAAAAATGGGATAGCTTAACTGGATATTAGATTTTTAACTTGTATTGATTTATTATGTAGTTTATCTTGATTGCTGTGCTTTCCTGTCATGAATGGAATTCCTATGTCTGTTTATTTGTATATACCAATTTTTTTATATATATGTAAACCGTTCTGTTTTGCAGATGCAATAAGATACGGTATATAAATAAATAAATAAAATAAATAAATAACTACATGTGGGTACAGTGGGTTTTGGAGGGCTTCCATTACCAGCACAAGTGTTACAGGTAGGAGGGGATGAGCCTGGGTCCGCCTGCCTTAAGTGCACTGCAGTACCCACTAAACGTGCTCCAGGGACCTGCATACATGCAGGCCTCTAGGACTTGTTGCTGCTGTATAACCTTGGCACACCAGCTGACACCTAAAGACTAATCTCTTTGAAAAAGTCCTTTATTTGAATAAGCACGTTTACTCACAGTTAACTGCAGATCAGAGGTTGTGCCCCACTGGCAAAGAGTCTCCCTGGTACTGAGATTAGCAGTAGGTCAGAGCTGGCAGAATGGTGTACAATGCCCTCTTTCAGCCACATTCAAGGTAATAATGTTCTCTAACGTGGGTAACACATGAAAGGGATCTAAAACTGGCTTACAAAAATGGCCACTACCTCATGGACTACTGGAAACAAAACAGGGCACACTCTGACCCAGTTAGCAGAGGGGGAAAGCACCAAGGGAGTAGAGCCCCGTACCCTACACCCACCACAATGCATTGCTGATGTGACTCTGCAGGCCACCTAACAGAAAAGGTGTCACACTCATCCGAGAGCCACATCGCAACCAGGGAAAGGCTGTCGGAGGATACAACACATTCATGGAGGTAGGTACGGCATTTGAGGCTGGCATACAGGCTAGCAAAAAAGGTTTTTAGTTTTATTTTTTTTAGTATGGGAGGAGGTTGGTGACCACTGGGGGAGTATGGGGAGGTCATCCCCATTCCCTCCAGTGGTCATCTGGTGAGTTGGGGCACCTTTTTGAGGCTTGGTCGTGAAAATAAAAGGACCAAGTAAACCCAGCGATATACTGCTTATCGCCGTTTTTTTTCCATTATCACCGAAAGCCGGCCATCTGGTAGCCACGCTCATGCCCGCCCATGTCCCGCCTTCGCTTGGCTGCCAACACGCCCCTTTGAACTTTGGCTGGCGATGTGACGGGAAAGCGGCGATGTTGCCAAAAAAGCGGCTTTCGATTATACCGATTTGACCACTTTTCCGAGCTCGCCGGCCATCTCCCGATTTATGTCGGAAAATGGCTGGCGATCACTTTCGAAAATGAGCTGGATAGCCTCCTGAAAAGAGGCCTATGTAGAGTAAAGAAAGGCTTTAAAATAAAGAGGATGTGAAAGCAAAGTATTTATGGAAAATCTATTAGAGATTTTTAAAACATTACAATGCACCTAAAGAATTGGAAAGAGCAAGCAAACCCTAGCTTTGCAGACCCCCTAGGTAAACATCTAGACATCTAGCCTTGAAGAGCCCCCTCCCACCAGTTAATTTTCTGGTCCCTAGCCTGCAGCCATCCCCCACCCCCAAATTTTGATAAACACACAACTGTCATGATCTTCACACAAACATCCTATAAGAATGCTGGTTAAAGCATGTGTTGATGATTCTTTGAATTTGTGTGGGTGTTAGGATGTATTGTTTTGCTCTGACTGCACCTGCTGTTTGCTGCCCCTAAGAAGCTGGTGCCCTGGGTGTCTGCCTAGTCTTGCCTAATGGTTGAGCCAGCATGAGCGAAAAGCTAGCATGCATGACAGAGCCAGGTTTTAGGTCAGATGCAGGAGTTCAAAAGATGTGTTTGTGAGAGAGATGCAAATGGCACACACACACACACATCTAGGTGAAATCAGTTTTAGCAAGGATATCCATGAGTAAAGCTGAGGATATTAAAGGGCCATTTATTTATTTACATTTGCTATATTGCTAACTCGGTTTATAATCTAAAATCAGCAAAGAAAGGAAAGGATCTATATAATCTGACAGGAAAGAGTAAACAGAAAGAAAGAAAGAAAGAAAGAAAGAAAGAAAGAAAAGGAAAAATCCTCCTGTAAACAAGTCAAGCAAGGAAAAGGAACAGAAGGAGCCAAACTTCACTAGTCAGGATGTCATGAACAGTCTCAATTTATTAACAGATAATCTTCAGGGAACAAAATCCAATCTTCAAAATAATGTACAATAATGTTCATAATAATGTACACTCAGAAACCAAAACAGGCCTAATGATGTAACAGACAGTAGGGGAAGCAGAAGAACAGAGCAGGAAGGGAAGGAGGGAGAACAATTGGGAAAAAGACAGGGAAAGGATGAAAAGAAATTTCAAACTTACAAAAACAAATCTAAAAAATTACAAACCCAGTGATAGGAGATTGCAACCAGTCTAGATAGAGTCAGAGGCATGGTGAAAAAGCCAGGTATTTAAAGATAATTTACATTTTTTCAAAGATAATTCAGTTTGAATAGACAAGGGCAAGGCTTTCCACAAGAAGGGGACAGCAAACAAATAAGCACGGTATTAGTAGATTTCAATTGGGCTTGTCTTGGACTGGGCAGCACTAGCAGACGATCATCTGTAGCTGTCCTGTACCTTGTCTCTCAAGGAATATGAATATCTTTATAGAGACCATGGCAAATAATTTTATTGGGAGGAATCAAAAATTTTTTTTGCTATAGTTGAAAACCATTAATACCACTAAGGCACTTTACTCTTGTCAACACAGTCTTTTAAATCGTTCTCATAATCTTGACTTCAGATTTCCGGTGTGTTTATTTTGCTTCATAAACTACACCTCTCCGCTGTATCGTTATTCTAACTGCGGGAATCCTCATTAGTCTTGATTAATGATTTTTTTACTTTTTCACTTTTTTAACTTAGCACTTATCTTATCTTCCCAGCTTTCTCACTGGTTTGCTCTACAGTGCGCTTCTGTTTCGTAACATCTTCATCTGGAGCTATAACTTTTATATGCCAGTTCTTGTGCCAGTTATGTCTTTTCTCTACTTAGCTTCTTAGAGAAAAGACATAACTGGCACAAGAACTGGCATATAAAAGTTATAGCTCCAGATGAAGATGTTACGAAACAGAAGCGCACTGTAGAGCAAACCAGTGAGAAAGCCGGGAAGATAAGATAAGTGCTAAGTTAAAAAAGTGAAAAAGTAAAAAAATCATTAATCAAGACTAATGAGGATTCCCGCAGTTAGAATAACGATACAGCGGAGAGGTGTAGTTTATGAAGCAAAATAAACACACCGGAAATCTGAAGTCAAGATTATGAGAACGATTTAAAAGACTGTGTTGACAAGAGTAAAGTGCCTTAGTGGTATTAATTGTTAGAATTCTAGTGAGCACTATAGTTGAAGTGTAATTTACAATATAGTTGAAAACCAGCAAAACCCAAATACCAGTCACTGTTTCCTTCCTGCAAACAATGGGGGAAGGGGGAGTGGAAGGGGGTGATGAACAAAGTCCATATGGCCAAATAATTACATTCATATGCCCCTTTTCATACAAACCTTAGCTTATTGTACAAACAACTCATCATTTCATTTGAGAATTTCCAGTAACACCAGGATCTGCTACCTTAATCAGCCCTTTTCCTTCTGAATGGAAATCATCAATCAAGGGCAACCTTATGACTTCCTCTTAGAAAGCACTTATCACCTCTGAAATGTCATGTTTTCAGACACCTACTTTTTTTTCTTTTGCAAAGTTCTCCCTGGTTAAAGCAAGACATTTGCTAACCTTTTCCAGACATGCTGTCTACATACCTTATAGACCAGTACGTCTAAGGATAATAACATGAAAACACTTTTAGGATAATTCTATAAAGAAGCATCTTTTTTAGACATCAAGAATATACCTATTTGGAGCCTACTCCATAAAGAAAATTAAGGGCCCTGTTTACTAAGCCGCGCTAGAGGTGCACTAGCGTTTTTAGCGCATGCTAAACGCTAGAGATGCACATAGTAAACAGAGCCCTAAGTGTCTTCTTTTCTTTACAGACAAGCAAAAAAGCCCATTTCTCCAAAAATGAAACAAGCCCTAGGAAGGCTATCGCCTAAGCAATTTCTCCTCTCTCCCCTCCATGTCATAAGTACATAAGTATTGCCACACTAGGACAGACCAAAGGTCCATCAAGCCCAGCATCCTGTTTCCAACAGTGGCCAATCCAGGTCACAAATACCTAGCAAGATCCCAGAAAAGTTCAATAGATTTTATGCTGCTTATCCCAGAAATAAGCAGTAGATTTTCCCAAGTCAATTTAATAATGTTCTATGGACTTTTCCTTTAAAAAGCCGTCCAGACCCTTTTAAAACCCGCTAAGCTAACCACCTTTACCACATTCTCTGGCAATGAATTCCAGAATTTAATTACACGTTGAGTGAAGAAACATTTTCTCTGATTCCTATCAAATGTACTACTTTGTAGCTTCATCGCATGCCCCCTAGTCCTAGTATTTTTGGAAAGCGTAAACAGACACTTGACATCTACCCATTCCACTCCACTCATTATTTTATAGACCTCTATCATATCTCCCCTCAGTCATCTCTTCTCCAAGCTGAAGAGCCCTAGCTGTTTTAGCCTTTCCTGATAGGGAAGTCATCCCATCCCCTTTATCATTTTTTGTTGCCCTTCTCTGTACCTTTTCTAATTCCACTCTATCTTTTTTGAGATTGTAAAGGCTCTGCACTCTGGATCGTTTAGGAATGCCTCCTCCCCCATGGACATCCAGGGATTTTTCCAGGAAATCCAGCGGAAGCTCATTCACTGCTCCACTCTCCTAGGATCCTCTACACCCCGACTCAAAATAATGACTCAACAACTCAGTCCGGGCAATATAAATACCTAATACCTAATGTCCAGTGATTCTCCCCTCCCCTCTCCTCCCATCCAATCCAATGCTTGTCCAGCGATTCTCCCCTCCCCTCCAATCCATCCATGTCCAGTGACTCGTCCCAGCCCCCACCTGCCCCCCTTTTAAGCACTCGAGTCCCAGCCCTCATCTGCCCGCCCTCTTCTTCCACAACAGCCCTCCTTTCTTTCCTGCCGCCCTTCCTTTAAAAGTTTTATTTTACCTGAAGTCGCTGCGGCGTCAGTGAAAGTGGCAGGCTCGGCTCGCCTCCAGCCTTCCCTCTCAGTGTCCCGCCCTCCTCTGATGTAATTTACTCTTTCTGTGAGGGCGGGGCACTGAGAGGAAAGGGAAGGCTGGAGGCAAGCCGATTATGTATAGCTCATTTGCATGCGGCTACAAACCCAGCCAGCCAGCCATCCAGGGACGCAGATTGACCAATTATTATATAGAGAGATTACCAGTGAAACAAATCACAAACATGCCTATATTTTAGGGGATCGTGTTTTATTTATTTAATTTATTTGCTGTTGCTTGATATATCTTTAATCCAGGGATTCTCAACCTAGTCTTCGGGACACACCTAGCCAGTCAGGTTTTCAGGATACCCACAATGCATATGCATGCCCTTACTTCCATTGTATGTGAATCTACCTCATGTATATTCATTGAGGGTATCCTGAAAACCTGACTGGCTGGGTGTGTCCTGAGGACTGGGTTAAGAATTCCTGCTCTAATTGCTCCATAAAAATGCCACTAGATGGTTTACATAGTAAAATAAAATTAAAATTCTAAGTAAAATAATGTAAACAGGTGAACCAAAAATTAAAACAAAGGAAAGACATTAAGGAGGAGGTTTATGGAAAGCTGGGAGCTAAAGATTTATGTAAAGAGCCATGTTTTTATTAGCTTTTAGAAACTGGTGGAGGGTTTGAGTCTGGATTCAACAGGAAGAGAGTTCCAGCCGTACATTTACATCGGTCATAGAGCTGGTGTAAATGTTTATGCCTAGACTGTTACAAACTGTCAGACTGTGCATAGAGTATAGTATGTTATAATCTATGTATGGAAGAGTGTGCCCCGACCACACTGCTCATGTAAATGCCCACTGGTAAAGAAAACACCATTGAACACTGGCCTATATTTACAAATATCACGCAGACAGAAAATGGTCATATATATGTGTATGAGGCTCATAATAAAAAAAAAAAACATCTAAAAATGGCATAAGTGGGCAGATCAATGTGTTTCTCACATGAAAACGTTTAAATCATACAATCAAACACACACACGCACACATAAAACCCATTTAAGTCCAATATTCACTAAACAAAATGCTTTCAGAAGGGGCATTTCAGAGGCATGTCATTGGTGTGAGATGGGTGGTGCTATGTGATGGACTTTTTTTTTGTGATAATGGACAGATAAACAACTTCTTGAGGCTTGAAAAAAATGGCGTGATTTAGACCTGCTTCAAAAGCAACTAGGTCAAGCCCAATCCTGTCTTTGGACCCATTTGTGAATTTGCTGAGTTGGAGAGTGGAGAGGTGGAATTGCTCGCTTGTGAAGAAAGAGTGGAGAGTTGCTGGGTAGTTTGTTACCTTTGTTTGTTTAGCACAGTCTGAACCTTTTAACTCTCACATTTCCTGCCTTACCTCCTCTGTGTCTTACCTCCTCAAGTCCTTGTTTACACCTGCTGGTGCCCCCCCCAGCCACACCCATCCTCCCTCTCTGCTTGTTTTCTGTCTCTCACTGTTGCTGTTTGTCCAGTCCCAGTTTTTTTTACTGTGCTGTGTGCTGCTGTTGTTTGTGTGAGGGCTGTGTGCTGCTACTGGCAGAGTGAATGCTGTGTGCTGGTGCTTGGTCTCACTAGATGCATTAGGTCGAAATGTGCACAGTGGTATTACTGGGGTTAGTGGGTTGCACCTGTGGTAGTGGGACACCTGCATATCAGTCATGGATACGCTGAATGCTATTGTGGCTGATGCTTTGCTGGATGTAGATGAGAGTTTGGAGGGGAGGTCCAGGAGGAGATACCCTTATGGTGCTTCCATACAGTACCTCTGTGATCAGCTGTCCTTTCAGGTCAGGACACGCAAGAATAATCTTATGCCAGTCCACTTTAAGGTCACAGCCTCCCTTGCCTTTCTTGCCACTGGCACTTTTCAGTCAATGCAGGCCTTACCCAACAAGCTATCTCCAACTGTCTTGTCCAGTTCCTTGATGCATTCCTCAGCCATAGCTCAGAGTATATTACCTTCCCCACTACAACCCAGATCCTCCAGAACAACATGGCTCAGTTCTATGCCATAGACTGTTTCCCCTCAGTCATAGGCCTCATCAACTGCACTCACATCACATTCAGACCTGCCTGGGCACACGAAGACACCTATAGGAATATCCTATATAATAAAATGCAGCTCCAACATTCTGAAGCTGACTGCATGTCTGAGGCATTCCTGCTCTCTGTATCCATCTACTGAATTGACATCACGTACTTCCGGGTTCGTCACAAGCAGAAGTGACCAACCACACGAGGTTTCTCGGCTTCAGAATGTTGGTGGTGCATTCTATTAAATAACATTGGTCAGTTCCTTGAAGCACAGCCAGAGCTCAGCGTCCTGCACAGTAACGCTCAGACACCAGAGAGAGAGGGGGGGGGGGGGGGGCTGACACCAGAGAGGGGGGGGGAGGTATCTCTGTCACACACACACTCTCTCTCTCACACTCTCTCTCACACAGTCAATGTCTCTCTCACTCACACACTGTCTCTCACACTGTATCACATTCACTCTCTATGTGTCACACAGTCACTCACACACTCTCTTGGTCTCATACACTCAGTCTCACAGAGAGTCTGTGTCTCACATACACTCTCTCTCTCACACACACTGTATCTGTGTGACACACAATCTCTCTCTCACTCTGTGCTCACATATGCACTTGCACACACTCTCATTCTCACACACACACTCTCTCTCTTACAGACAAACTCGCACCCAGACTCAGTCTCTCTCTCTCACACACACACACTCGCACATTCACTCTCTCTCTCACACACAGTCACTCTCACATACAGTCTCTGAAACCGAGGAAAACCTTGCTAGCGCCCGTTTCATTTGTGTCAGAAACGGGCCTTTTTTACTAGTAGGAATATAAAATAATCAATTGTGCTCATTACCCGGGGTCCACCCATGATGCCTATATACTCCAGCATTCAGGAATCTACTGCAGGTTTAAAGGAGCTGAGATCATTGGTGACTGGCTCGTAGGTAAGCAGTACAGGGATTCTTAACCCCTATACCTACTCCCCCCTCCTAACCTCACCATACTCCCTCCCTCAAGGTGACCCCGGAACCCACACCCATGACCTGAACTCCACAAGCTCCTCATACCAGCCAATACACACTCATATTTGTGATTCCTGTTGCCCACACAGGTGACAGAGTCTACCCCCTGTGAACCTGGCTCATGACACCCATTGTCCACCCCAAAAATGAGGTGGTGAATGAATACAATAAGAGCCCTAAGAACACCCACACCATCATCAAATGGACCTTTGATTATCTCAAAAATATATTTAGATGTCTTGACATTCTGGAAGGGAGTTCCTTTATACTATACATGGTTTTATATTCTGCTAACTTTCCAAAAAGATTCTAAATGGATAATAGCCCAAAAAAGGTCGCTAAGATCTTCATGACCTGCTGCATGCTGCACAACTTGGCACAGCAAAGAAAAGAGCCCCTATAGGAGGGCACACAGCAGCAGCCAGACCAAGAGGAGGAAGACCACCCCCCCCTCACAGAGCTGAACAGGGACCACACCAACGTGGGGTCCATGCCAGACAAACACTCATACCGAGAAATATTCAGTAAAGTTGTGCAGCATTTAGATGTGCTCACCATATGTTTTATATCCACTACCATCACACTCATCCCCTCCCCTCCATCCTCCCCACACCCCCTCCACCATCACACCCCCCTTACACTCCCTCCTCCAGCACACATCTCCACCATTCCCCACAAACACTACCACAGCATTCAAATTAGGTGCCTCACAGCCCTACCTCATCCTCCCCTCCCCCCTCTATCCCCGTCTCCTCTGTGGCCTACCTCTCCCACCTCTCTTTCTAGCTGCTGGGAATGGTCCAGGCCTTGCAAGAGTGAAAACTGTGTTAGAGTCCTCCCTTGTGGGGGCTTCCACTGCCCTCAGAGTTGTCAGTGCATGCAGCTGCCTCTGCTGCTCCTTGGAAATCTGGACACCTAATTGTCCCTGTGGCTGAGCTGCAGCTGGGCCTAGCACCTAGCAAGGCAGTGTGTGCTGCTCCAGATGAACCTGGTCTCAAGGCTGACCCACTGGTGGGGGATCCTATGAGTCCTTCCGCGTCTGCTTGGATGCCAGTTGATTGTCTGCAGCTGAGGCGGTTGCTGTGAAGTTGGGCTGGGTGGATGTCCACTGGTGCCACTTGTGGCTGGTGCAGAGGGTGGTACTGCTGGAATGGTGGCCTCACCAATTCCAGTGGGAGGGTCAGGCACCTGCTGGGTGGGCAGTGTGCTGGTCAAGGCCTCAGTGTTATCGTTGCCTGCACTTCTGTCTCAGAGAGATTTCTTGGGCATCTCTTCACCACTTGAGTGGCTGGGATGCCTCCAGGGCCTAGCAGGGGAATATATGGCCTAATGTCTCATCTCAGGAAAGGCCACACTCATGTGTGCTTCCTCTCCCCCCCTCCACCCACTGTGGAACCTGGTAGCAGCTTCCATATACTTTACACCTGTTTCTGGTGCTGGAGTGGCCAACCTAAGTTTAACTGCTATTAATGGCTGTGGCAAACCATAACATATTCCCTGTCACTTCTTTTCTAGTTACTGGAGGAATGGCATAATGGTTTGTGGTGTGGCTTGGGATCCTAGGGGTGACAGGTCAAGTCCCACTGGAGCTTCTTGTGATGCAGTCCACATTAGATCCCTCTCCATTGGGCAGCTCTCTGGTTGAGCACTTGACAATAAGGATGAGCTGCTCTGATTGTGGACTCTGAGGGTCCTTTGGACACTTCTCTCCCCCATCTCTACCCTTCCTCCACCTTGTTCTATGGTCTCCCTTTCCCATGGATTGACTAGAAGTGTTTGAACCACAGTAGTTGTCAGCCTTGCATATCAGGACATCAATGCATATTTTGGAGAATGGAGGCACAGACCTTTCTATGCTTATATCAGAAAAGATTCTATTTGTAACAAAAATAAACTTTAAACTATTTGCAAATGTTTTTGTCCATTGCCTTCATTGTGGCTTCAGTTACTGCTGCTGCTGCAGCTGTTCCTCACACAGCATGCTGGGCTAGGGTGGCTGTTAAGGGTGCTTGCTAACAGGTGTAGCAGCCATTTCAAGGTGGGGGGGGGGGGGGGGCTCAGCTGCCATGACCTCTTACCTAGCCATTTCAAGGTGGGGGACTCTTTGTCAGTAGTGTACCAAGGTCAGGTTGGTGGGGGCAGGCCACCCTGGGTGCAGGCAGCAAGGGGTTGTATGGAGCAGGCACGCGACTGTTGACTCTGCCAGTCCCCTGCCCCCTCTAATGTTACTTCCTGTTCTGAAGCAGGGGACCAGCAGAACCAACAGCCATGCACCTGCTCTGTGCACCCCCTTTGCTGCCTTGGCGGATGACACCCTAGGAGGGAGGTGATGCACCAGGGGGGGTGCAACAGCGACCCGCCTCGGGTGGCAAGCAAGCTAGGAACACCACTGCTCTTTGTCTACCTCTTCTTCCCCCTCCAGTGGGGGCACATCCCTATAGGCGTCCTCCTCCTCCTCTACTTCCATCTGGTGCTGGGTGTGGCCCTGTTGTGGGGTGAGAAGCATCTCCCACTGCCCACGGTCCAACCCTACTTCCTCCTAGGCTCTCTTGGCAGCAGACTGGTCCAGGGTGGGCTGGTCCAGGGTAGGTTGGGCGGCAGCTGAAGGGTGACGTGTGTTTAAAATTCCAATTTAGATCAACACATCCAACATGGCTTGCATAGTGGTGCATCTAGCTATCGGTATGCAGAGACAAGGACAGCTGGGGGATGTTGATTATTACCTGGGGGACATCTATGATCTGTGGCACCAATAAGATGACATAGCAGGGAACCCCAGAGCCAATCATATGATAATTGTTTGACCCCTGAGAGAGTTGTCTCCCTACAAGCACGCAAGATGGGTCCTGACCCTGCTTGAGGCCATGGGTGACCAAGCACTGGCTGGGAGTAATATGTCACTGTGCTGTTGCATTGATGGGGTCATTGTTACAGCTCTTGTCAGAGATCTGGCTGTGTGTGTGCATTCCTACGTCAATGTGGCCTACAGCTGCCTGGGAGATGGCAGGAGACTCTGTTTGATCCTCCGTCCTTCTAGCCACCTCTGCCACCTCTGCTGGGACCACCATGAGAAAGGCACTTTACATACTGCAAGGTGGGAAACCTAGGTTTGGGGGCATCTATCTTTGATTTAATCATGCTAGCTGGCTTGGGGTCCTCACTGATGCCAGTGGCTGCTCATCACCCCATGACTCATGGGCATACTTTTGGGGAGACTGGGGGAGGGGAGGAGTATGCATAGGTGGTAGTTTCCCTAAGGAAGGGTTTGTTTCCCACTATTATGTAGAGGTTTCAAGGGCTCACAGCTTTGACCTTGAGAGATATTTCACAGGGCAGCATGCCCAACTTTGGACCTCACAATGGTATGTACAATCAGTGTGGGCTCTGGGGCATGAGAGGCCATCCATTTGGGTAGTAACTTGTGCTCTCTTGAAAACTCCTTTGTCAGGTATGTGTGTGACATAGGGGTTAGGACTGTGGCCCACTGTACCCTCTAAGCTGAGCGGGTGTCCTACAACTGCATTGCTACCCGTAGGGGGTGGTGTTTCAATATTGTGTTTTCCATGTCTAGGGACAGGCAGGTTCCATGGAGTCCTGCAGAACATGCCTGTTCCATACTATTGTAAATGTGCTAGTGAAACAGCACCTCCCACTGGCAGGATTGTATATGGAGGACTCCTGATCAGGATGTGGAGGGAACATCCTGCCATTGCCGCACACGTTTTCTTGACACGGAGACCACTACCACCATTGCACGTTTTGCGTAGTGTATTTCCAGTTTGCAGTGCATCCTTTTATTAAACATTTTTAAGTGTATTTTTGAATATCTGAAAATGTTTATTTACCTCTTCCAGTATGGACTTAGTTTTTTTGCGTGTTTTCTGATAAACATTTTTTTGCCATTTGGATGTCATATCGAAAATGCTGCTCACATGTCCACATACACACATAAATAACAGAATACCAGCATTTATGCATGTTCTTGCCACTTATATCTAGATACCCTTTTCTGAATTATCCTTTACTCCATGGGTCCTCAAATCCAGTCCTCGAGGTCCACAACCCAGCCTGGCTTTCAGGATTTCCACAATGAATATGTCTGAGATCTATCTGCATGCTTTAGTCCAATGCTTCTCAACCCAGTCCTTAGGGCACACCTAACCAGTCAGGGTTTTGGGATATCCACAATGAATATGCATGTGAAGGATTTCCATGGACTGCCTCCTTGGTATGTAAATCTATCTCTTAAGCATATTCATTGTGGATATCCTGAAAACCCAGCTGGATGGGTGTGCCCCAAGGACTGGGTTGAGACGCACTGCTTTAGTCCTTCAGGTCAGATCTCATACATACTGTATGTAGATCAAGATATAGAATTCAGTGCAGTTCTAAATTCAGTCAGCAGGTGGTGCAAGGAATCATCATTCTGTTTACTCCTTTTAAAATCTTATCTCTTCACACAATATAGATCATCACCAGTTTTGCTATGAAACCTAAAACATATTAATTCAGAAAGGAGTGAAGACATTGCATTTATTTATTTTAATAGAAGTTTAATTCCCCTGCTTTGGCAATGTTCAAAAGTTCATCATGTTCCCAAAGAGATCAGGCAGCAGGGTGTTAATCCTTGAGCTTATAGAGATCTTGAAGGTCAGCAAAAATGCAAAGAGACTGGCCTCAGCTCATGACTCAGACCATTAACTAAGATCAGAGGCAAAAGTTCAAGAAATGATCTGCCTGCACAAGTTTCCTCGCAATTCTCATTAACCTTAGATAATTCTGTCATTCCAATAGAAGTCATTGAGGACACTTCTTTACATCCAGTTCTAAAGTTAAAAGTGAAAAGGCCAATCTGCTTCTTAGTTTCTCCAAACTGGGCCTCTGAGACAGTTCCAAAGGGATTTTGGGCGTTCTTGTAATGACGTAGTCACGTTCTGTTGAGATTCCCAATGGTGTACTCAATGCTTGAGTATGGCTGGATCTCCTGAAGAAGTTAACAATTGAAACACGGCCTGTGTTGGGATCCATTAATTTGTTTTGGAAAAGTGTGGAATACATTACAGACACCTACAATTGGACATTGACTGGGATCCATTGATTTTGGAAAAGTGTGGAATATATTACTAGCATCCATTATTGGACATTCTCCTGAGCTATTTATCTGTATATGAACAATGGTTAACGAAACACTGCATTGTCTGGAGAGCTGCTAATGATCAAGAAATCCACAGTCAACAAGTGGACTGATATAACGGGACATCAGTGACTTTGCTCTATGTTCAGGTTACGTTTCAGTTAGAAATGGTGGGATAGAGTTATGTGTATGGTTGATCTGTATGTATTTTTTAAGCAGGAATAAATTTGATGTGATATATGGAATGTATGTATAATTGTTATGTGGAAATGATAGTAAAATTTAGAAATAGTCATATATATTTGGTTGTGTAGCACAATTTGACTAAGAGGAGGAGTGTGTAACCCTTGATTTGGTAGAAACATATTCATTAGGGATATCCTGAAAACTTAAGCCATTGGTGGCCCTCAAGGACTGGGATTAAAGACCAAGGGGTTGATATTCAAAGCAATTTAACCGGCCAGAAATGGCTCCTAGCCAGTTAAATTGCTTGTTCATGGCCAATTGGTCATTTTTAGTGGCACTTAACCAGTTAGTGCTGCTGAAAATAACCAGTCAGTGCCTAATGCAAAACCAGCTATTTTGGGGGTGCTCCAAGGACAGAGTCAGCACTTGGCTGCAGGGCCGCCAAGAGGGGGGGGGGGGGGGGGGGGGGGGGGTCAGGAGGGACAAAATTCCCTGGGCCCGGGCCTCCAAGGGGAGCCCAGCGCCGCAGTCCCCTCCACCTGCCCCCCCTCTGTCCACCACTGGGCCGGGCCCCCCTGAATTCAAATCATAACTCCTCACCTCGACCTCGCTCCGTGTGAAAGAAGTGCAGCAGTGGTAGTCTGCAGATTGCCTCCCTTTGGGACTTCCCTCCCTGTGTCCCGCCCTCATCTGACATGACTTGCTCGAGGGCGGGACACAGGGAGGGAAGGCCTGAAGGGAGGCAATCTGCAGACTACCACTGCTGCGCTTCTTTCACACGGAGCGAGGTCGAGGTGAGGCGCTATGATTTGAATTCAGGGGGGCCCGGCCCGGTGGTGGACGGAGGGGGCGGGTGGAGTGGGGGCGGCGGCAGGGGCGGCCTCAGCCCTGGGCCTGGCCCAGTTTCTCGGTGGCCCTGCTTGGCTGGTTAAGTGCTGAATATTGGCACTTAACTGGCCAAGGTCACCACATAAATAGGACCACATAAGAGTCAGCCCTGTCTTTATATGGTGACTCATAGCCAGTTAAGTGCTGAACATTGCACTTAACCAGCTATGGTATAGCTGGCTCTGTAAACCTGGAAATTTAACGCTATAGCCTGGATATGCCCAGGAAATTTCCAGGCATAATGCCAGTGGAGATCAGCAAAATGCTGAGCACTGCCAGTTGAGTATCAACCCCCCAAGGTCTTAGGGCAGTGATGGTGAACCTTTCAGAGACCAAGTGCCCAAACAGCAACCCAAAATTTAATTATTTATCGCAAAGTGCCATTTCCCCTCCCCCTCGCCCCTCCCTCCCGTCCCCCTCCCCGTTCCCCCCTGCACCTCCCTCCGAGTTCCAGGCCCCCTCCCTCCCTCCCAGTTCCAGAGTCGGCCCTCCCTCCCTCCCCCTGAGTTCCAGGGTCCCCTCCTACCTCCCCCCCAGTTCCAAGGTCCCCCCTCCCAGTTCCAGGGTCCTCCCCCCCCCGAGTTCCAGGGTCCCTATCCTCCCTCTCTCCCGGTTCCAGGGTCTCTCCCTCTCCTCTCCCTCTCAGTTCCAGGGTCTCCCCTCTCCCCTCCTCTGAGTTCTAGGGTCGTCGTCTCTCCCTCCCTCCCTTCCTTCGAGTTCCAGGCCCCCTCCCTCCCTCCGTCTGAATTTTAAAATCTCTTGACTTACCTCGTCAGGGTGAGGCCTGGGACTGAACTGAGAGGGCCCAACTTCTTTTGGCTGACACTCCAACAGGCACCGCAGGCAGCCATCACGCACTGGCTGTTTGGCTCTGCAGCCGCTCCTCCTCTCGCCTCTCACGTCGCCCCTGGAGTAGAACCCCGGAGGAGTGCAGCAATGTGAGAGGCGAGAGGAGGAGCGACTGCAGAGCCGAACAGCCAATGCATGATGGCTGCCTGCGGTGCCGCGCTTGCTTTAAAAATTTTTTTTGCTTTTTCTTTTTGTAGCAGCCACTGCTGTGAGCGCTGCCATTACAGGCAGCTGCGCTCCGGAACGAAGGATGGAGGGAAAGTGGCTGGGCGCGCGTGCCAACAGAGAGGGCCCTGCGTGCCCTCTCTGGCATGTGTGCCATAGGTTCGCCATCACTGTCTTAGGGGATACAGTTGGAAGCTATGAAGTACAAGTCCCTGCATTCAATGGTACAAACCAAGGACTGAATCAACCCTGCTGAGCAAGTTTGAAGCTACCAGTTGGAAAGAGAAGGAGGGAGCGAATGCACAGAGCAAAATGATGTGAATCAGGGCTCAGGGTTCCCAACCACCCCCAGGTCAGCTTTCTCTGCTATGATGGGAAAGAGTAATAACAAGAGTGCTGTTTCAGAAGTGTGGTATATATAAAAATACTAATGAAAATTCAATTGCAAAGTCTTTTACCTCAGAGTGGACTACATGCATGACTGTGAAACACTATGGATGCCATAAATTGTATTTATCCAAGTATAGATGCGGGGATATTTAATACGTAACAGTCAATTCTCCCAGCAAACAAATAAGAAGCTAAGTAGCTTTTGAATTTTTGATACAAACAAATTTTTGATATAAAAAATTAAAGGTAAAATGAGGGACCAATGAAGAGTATGCAGTTCTACATTAAGAAAGTGATAGCACTTGCATTATGATACCTGAGGATCCCCATGCTAAAATATGTTTTAGTGTGAATATGAATACACTTGCAAGTTTGATGGTATTTAAAAATTGATAGTTTAAGAATGTTTGGTGGGAGAATTGATTTTGCTAGAAATTATATTTAGACTCCTGTAGGGTAAATGGCATCATAGAAACATATATTTTGAACTGAAATTTATTTCCTTTCTCTCCTTTGTCAATTAAGAAAGGGATTGCACTGTGACCCTGTAGTCATAACCAGACTTAATTACTTGCCTTTTCTAAATTTAGCTCAGTTACAGTTCAGCTACTATACTGATTTCCCTGCTCAAAGGAGCTTATGCTCTAAGCTGTACCCAAGACAATGGAAGGTGACATGACATATCCAAGGTCACAAGAAGCATCAGTGGAGAAGTGGGATTTGAAGCCTGGTTTACCTGGTTCTCAGCACACTGCTTTCACCTCTAAAGTCCTCCCATACATTTAACAAATTGCATAATATCCTATGACAAACACACATTTATTTACTTGAAATTTCCAACATCTACCCCCTCCCCCCAAACAAGAAAAAGAAAAAGAAAACAGCTTTAGGAGTGTGAAAGACTACCATGCAATTTCTCATTTAGTCACATGATGGCACTGTGGTGTAAGTAAAGTACCAGCTGGCTCTTCATCACAGGCCAAAGATGGTCGGAGGTTAACCCTACATCACCAGCTCTGACTTTCACTAATTTGAGAACCCCAGACCCTATTTGCAGCAGCTTATTAATGATTGTACTTTTTGGTCTTTTGAAAGGTTTTTCTAGTCTAACTGTTTTGGTAGTGCAGAGACAATGATTGTAGTTCCAGTTTCCTGTGAGTGTACTCTTATCTCTTGTTTGTACTGTTTGTCTGTCCTAATTAGATTGTAAGCTCTGTCAAGCAGGGACTGTCTCTTCATGTTCAAGTGTACAGCGCTGCGTACGTCTAGTAGCGCTATAGAAATGATAAGTAGTAGTACTCTCCCCAGTTCTGCCCCACATTTTCATAAATTAATTTAACAAAGAACTCTCATTTCTTTTGTAGAATCTAACAGTAGGTGCTCCCGGTACCAACCACAATCCTTGCTATCTTTTGGAAACACAAGAACCAGCTAGTTACACTACAGACCATCCTGGTTTTAAAAAAATAAATCCACTGACTACTCCAGCTAGAAACTGAAGAAAAACAATCCACAGATGGAGAATGAGAAGACTGTAAAATACAGCTGGAAAGCCTTGATTAATGGGGGAGGATGGGCTTTTATACATGAGTTACACCTACTGCAGCAGCTACCCTTCCCCTCCCTTCCCCCCTTTTCACTCACCAGTGGATTCAGATACTGAAGGTGAACAGAAACACGATACAGGAAAACATCCTAATTGCTTTTTAATATTCAAACATTACGGTTGGGTGCCACCAATATATCATTGTTTAATTGTGAATATACTAATAGAGTATCATTATTTCATTCTGAAGACCCAGATTGTATGTCACCGTTTTATTGTGAGTACTCTAACCTGGTATTTCATATTTCTGATGTCAGCTTATAGCACACCCAAGCAACTGTACACCGCCTTGGGTGAATCTCTTCATAAAGGCAGTTAATAAATCCCAATAAATAAATAAATACATTTGTTTGTCCAATCTGGTTTTATATTTGTTATTAATATGTCCTGTAGAATTTGCAGTTTTCCCAAGGAAAAAATCTTGTCCCATTCCTTCCTTTTCCCTCCTTTTACCATGCATATCCTGTCCAAGGCTAAGCTCAGTCCTGCTCATGTGCTTTCCTGTCCTGTCTATCTCAGCAGGGCAGGCATTAGGTGGGTGCAAACAGGGCAGATGCCATGGGTCCCTGTGCTACAGGGGCTTCTAGATCTTCCTAAATCTGAAGGAGATAATGCCTGTTGGTGGGCTTTGGGCACTACTGTAAATTTCTGCCTTGGGCCCTGCATGTATAATGCAATGTACCTCAGGCCTAGATATCTACATGTAGACTCCTACCTCCTTTGCTTGGAGTCCTTGGTCTCTGTCCTGTCCAGTGGTTCCAAGGGGAAGGAGATGGTCTTCATTTTTCAGACAAAAACCTAATTAGGACTTCACTGTGAGAAATAACCCTTACACTTTTTTCCTGAAAATTCTGATACCTGTTGGGATGTAGTTTTCTCCGGCAGGTCCAAAGCTGCGAGGATTGTGAGGAATTGCAAGAGGATCTTACAAGAATCTTGATGTCTCGATAGCAGATAAAATGTAATGTGGGCAGGTATAAAGTGATGCACACATGGAAAATGATCCTAACAATACATTTATAATACCCAAGAGTCACCACCCAAGAAAAGGATCTTGGAGTCATTGTGGACAATATATTTTAATCCTCAGCAAATAAGATGTTAAGAATTTGTTGAAAGGATAGGAAATAAAATGGAAAATATAATTCTGCAGTACCAATTCATGATAGGACCACACCTTGAGTATTATCTGTAGTTCTGTTTGCCTCATCTCAAAAAAAGATGTAGTGGAATTAGAAGAATTACAGAGATGGGCAACAAAAATGATAAAGGGGATGGCATAGCTCATCTCTGAAGAAAGTTAAGGCTCTTCAACTTAGAGAAGGGATGACTGAGAGGGGATTTGATAGACATGTATAAAATCATGAGTTGGATACAATGTATATTCTCCCTGTTTATTAAGCTGTGCAGCATTGCCGTCACAGCCCATTCAAAGTGAATGGACTGTGTTGGCATTAGCGAGCGGCAGTCGCTAGCGCAGCTTAGTAGACAGGGGGGATAGGTAGGGAGTGGTTATTTACCTTGACACTCAATCCACAGCTGAGCTGTGGAAATTGTTGCTGGAAGATGTTGTCAAAGCCATTAGCCATAAACAGAGTCGTTATTTTTAAAAAGTACTTAAGTAAAAAGTAAAAGTAACTGGCTTCAAAAGTTGTGAAGTAAAAGTAGAAAGTCTTATCCAAATAAAATATTAAAGTAAAAGTCAAAAAGTGTAGCTCTTAAAACTATTTTTTTTAATTAAAAAGTAAAAAGTATTCTTAACACGTTGAACCACAGAATCTAGAATGTTTACAAGCAATACTGTATTGTGATTATGTACCCATCAACTTGTAATCTGTCTAGATTCCTGTGGGTACAATGGAACAGAAACATAATAAATGAAATTACAAATTTAAATTAATAAGCTTGTAAAATTTATTTGTGAGAGGGTGAAGGAGGGAAGGGCTTTTGTGTTTTACATTTTCAAATGATTGTCACTATAAAAAAATGTTAATTAGCATTTTTAAATGTAGAATAATTTTGTGTTTGTAAATGTTTTATCTTTATATCACCACAATAATAGGTTTCTGTGCTAGAAACCTCACCCCAGTCCAACTGATTTCAGTCACTTTCTCTCCAATCCTGATCCATCATTTCCCTTCTGTCTCACTATTTCCCCATGTAAACTATCACATGCTGCCACCCCAAACAAGCATATCAACTTTCTTCCCTTCTCTCCCAATCCAGCTCTCTACTTTCCTCTCCTGGCTGGCTGGCGCTGATCCAGAATCATACCTCTCAGCCCCACTTGGTTGCTGTCAGCACTAGCCCTTAGCCGCACTCTCACATCACCCGCTGTCGCTACTGCTAACCCAGACGTACTACAGGAGAGAGAAGCCTGGCTGGTACTGGCATTCTTCACGTGATGTCTATTTTTTCATAGACATCACATGAAGACATAATTTATATAGACATAATTTACATAAACATCACATGGAGAATGCCAGTACAGGCCAGGATTCCACCCCTGTGGGGCAGCACTTTACAAAACCAGAACACTGTACCAGTGATTTCATAGTAAGAATCCTGAAATGTAACTTTAAAACAATACAGGAAAGTAAGTCCTTTGAAGTCAGAATGATTGAATATTTTGACACCCAACAGACAGGACTTAACAAAGATCTGGGTTTTCAAGCCCATTATAAACCATAAAGTTGTATTGCTCTGTTTGTCACCCTCCTCTCACCTATCCACCCTCATCCTGTTAGACTATCACTAAAATGCTTTGATGTTCCCATGCATATCTCCTATCCACCCTGTTAGACTGTCACTGAAATGCTTTGATGTTTCACTTATATATACTGTCATCTACCACATTTGCTTATTTCCGATCTGACGAAGAAGGGCAACCTTCAAAAGCTAATCAAGAAATGTATTAAGCTATGTCCAATAAAAAAGTTATCATCTTATTTTCTTTTCCATGTTTTATTTTGTTTTATTTCTATTGAATACCTGACATCAAAATCTCTTTTGGGAAGTATGAACTCCCCCTCAAATCACAAGTCAGAAACCTTGGAATACAGCTAGATTCAACACTTACACTGATTCCTCAAATCCAAGCAACCTTCAAGAGCTGCTTCTACTATTTGCAGTGCTTTTTTAGGGCCGGTACACACCGGTACGGCGTACCAGCACCTTTTTTCTGGGTCCGGGGGCTCACCTGCCCGCTCCCTGCTGTTTGCACCCGGCCGTGATCCCTACCTTGTAAAACTTTTCTTTTTTACTGAAGTTGCGAACCGGCAGCCTGAAGACTAAAGAAAGCAAACAGCAGGAAGGCTCGCCTCCTTGCATTGCGTCGCTTCATTTCCCTGCATTCTCAGCACGTCCCGCCCTCCTCTGATGTCATTTCCTTTCCTCGAGGGCGGGACGCGCTGAGAATGCAGGGAAACGAAGCGACGCGATGCAAGGAGGCGAGTGGAGGAGTGGCCTAGTGGTTAGGGTGGTGGACTTTGGTCCTGGGGAACTGAGGAACTGAGTTCGATTCCCACTTCAGGCACAGGCAGCTCCTTGTGACTCTGGGCAAGTCACTTAACCCTCCATTGCCCCATGTAAACCGCATTGAGCCTGCCATGAGTGGGAAAGCGTGGGGTACAAATGTAACAAAAAAAAAAAAAGAAAAGTTTTGTAAGGCAGGGAATACAGCCAGGAGCAAACGGAAGGGAGCAGGCAGGGGAGGGTGGGCAAGTGTGTGTGGGCAAGTAGAGCTGGGGATGTGTGTGTGGGCAAGTGGGGCTGGGTGTGTGTGTGGGCAAGTGGGGCTGGGGTTTGAATGATCTCAGGGGCAGGTGGAGGCTGGGGCGAGTCACTGGACATGGAAGGGAGGGGGAGGATAGGGGGCAAAAGAGAATCGCTGGACATGGAGGGGAGGGAGGAGAATCATTCTGGACATGGATTGGATGGGATGGCAGGGGAGGGGAGGGGAGAGAGGAGAATGGAGAATTGCTGGGCAGGGGAGAGAGGAGAATGGAGAATTGCTGGACATGGATGGGAGGGGAAGGCAGGGAAGAGAGAATTGCTGGACTTGGATAGGAGGGCAGGGGAGAGAGGAGAATTGCTGGACATGGAGGGGAGGGGAGAGAGGAGAATCATTCTGGACATGGATTGGATGGGATGGCAGGGCAGGGGAGAGAGGAGAATGGAGAATTGCTGGGCAGAGGAGAGAGGGAAATGGAGAATTGCTGGACATGGATGGAAGGAGAAGGCAGGGTAGAGAGAATTGATGGACTTGGATAAGAGAGGAGGGGAGGGCAGGGGAGAGAGGAGAATCACTGGACATGGGAGGGGAGGGCAGGGGAGAGAGGAGACATGCTAGACATGGATGGAGGGGAGGGAAGATAGGAAGGAGATGCACATGGATGGGATGGCAGGGAAGGAAGGAGAAATGCTGGAAATGGATGGAGAGGAGAGCAGAGCAGGAGATAGAGGAGAATTGCTGGATATGGATGGATGGAGGGGTTGGCGGGGAGAGAAGAAAAATGCTGGACATGGAAGAAGAAAGGAGGAAAGTAAAGAAATAAATGGAAAGGAAGCCCTGGAAACGGAGTTAAGAGAAAAGATAGAGAGAAGCAGAATCAGACACTTGGACCAGTATGGATAGAAAACAGTCACCAGACAACAAAGGTAGAAAAAATCATTTTATTTTCATTTTAGTGTTTGGAATTTGTCCAATTTGAGAATTTACATCTGCTGTCTTATTTTGCACTGGGTATACTGGAGCTGTAACATCTTACAGAAATAATTTATATTGAAAAAAAATCACAAGTTATTGTTTTTCTCCTATACTAGTATATTTTCAATGATGTCTGTTTATATGCGCCATGGCTGGTATAAGGGGTGTGGCTAATGTGGGTGTGGCTATCATAGGGGTGGAGTCATATGTGGTGACCTTGCCCATAATGAGAACCGGCACCTTTTTTTCTACAAAAAAAGCACTGACTATTTGCAACAGCTACGCTGCCTCTCTCCTTACATCAAGAAGGTAAATCTTATCCCAGTTGTACATGCCATGATAACATCAAGACTGGATTACGGCAATGCACTATACAATGGTCTGACTACAAAGGGCCTGCACCAGCTCCAGTTGATTCAGAATGCAGCAGCAAGACTCATAGAAGGTTGCAAGCGACGTGACCATATCACACCATTTATGCAAAAACTTCATTGGCTACCAGTACAATACAGGGCTAAATTTAAAACTCTATGTCTGATCTTCAAGGCCCTGAAAGGAAATGGTCCTCAGTACCTGAAAAATAGGATGATCCTCCACACATGCCAAGGACACTAAGGTCCTCCCAAAGACTTTCATTAACCACACCCTCTCCAAAAGACATTACACGATGTGATACCCGCAAGCGAGCCTTCTCTGGAGTAGCCTGCACACTCTGGAATGCACTGCCTGAAAGGCTGCACTTAACACAAGACTATCTCTACTTCAGGAAGCAGGTGAAAGCTTGGCTCTGGAAGAAGTAACTGGTTAGTCTCACACTCACAAGGAGTACTCAGGCTGCATATACTGCAGCAGGACATGTTTATCCACTCCTACCCTAGTTGAGATAACATTTAACCATTTCTCTGACTTCATGTGCAACTTTCTTTAAATCAATCACCTTACTTTCTAACTCTTCCTACTTTCTTACCAACTTATATGTTACTTCTTTGCTTTACCCTTCACTATCAATTATAATGCTCTATTACGTATTGTGTTGTCATTGCAAGTTGTTACTTGAATATTTTTACTGCTCTAATTGCCTCCTGCTCATGTTAGATCTATTCTTACTGTACACCGCCATGAGTGAATTCCTTCAAAAAGGCAGTAAATAAATCCTAATAAATAAAAAATAAAAAATGTATTTGAATAAGGAGTTAACATACAAGAAAGATAAGGTGGTTCACCAGACAGATGAATTTTAAAGACCAGGAGTAAAATCTTGAGGATAATATGGTGGGGCAGGGGGAGCTCAGTTGTTTTTGGGACCGGAAGATCGGGCCGAAACAGATGTAAGCCAAGTCTGACATTGCTTGGAAAGCCTGTAGAGGGGGAGAAGCAGAGGTATGGAAAATACTTTTTCTTTTTAAACTTCTTTCCAAATTTGTACTTCTTACTTGTAATGAGTTACAAGTAAAAAGTATGGTCAAAACAATGTAACTCATTACAAGTAAGAATACTGCCAATAGTACTTAAGTACTGTAACGAAGTAACTGTGCTTTGTTACCATCTATCTCTGCAGTTAGCATAGCTGAGTTTAACCCTAGAACGCATGATGTTAAAAATATACATATTAACGTCATGGGGGCCTTTTAGGCCCCCATGCACATAATGTAGAAAAACACACTTAAATAACTTTCACAAGTTTATTTCAAAATTGCTCAATAAAATATGAATAGTGGACAACATTTTAATTATAATTTTTCACAGAAAACACCAAAAAAATCTTTTTTTTTTTCCCAAATTTCACGCAAAGACATGAAAACACACAAAAATGCATAGAAATCTATAGCAAACTAGCTGCAGCTACATTTTTATTCTAACTTTCTTTTCTATTATATTAGTCTTCCAAACAATTCTGACATGTTATTTTTTCAGAAGAGTGTTCTTTGCAAACAGTTTCCTTACAAGTGGAACAATATCGCTCAGTTTTCCTCTCTATGTTTCTTGGACACATGAAACAACGCTTTCGTTTTCTTTCTCCTGGCTCTGGAGTAATCTGAAACTGTACGCCACACCGTTTCATTGCTTCTTTAGTTTTCTTTGGCAAGCATTTCAAGTCACTTCGCTCTATCATGTGAGGTATTACAAGTTCATGACAAAGGTCCTTCAAGAATAAGCGTCTCCTGTCCTTCCTCTGTGCATGAAATTCAGGATGAGTTTCTGTATAAATAATGAATAAATTTAGGGCTGCTACATCAAGCATATTTGAAAATAGTACTACAGGCCATCGTTTTGTTTGCCTCTTACACGAATATTCTCCCACCATCTCATCCATTTTATCTACACCTCCTTTTGTTGCATTGTAATGCAGGATGATTTCTGGTTTCAATTTTTGGTTATTGCTGTCAACACTGCAATCGTGATGCATGGTACTGAGTAAAATTACAGATTTCTCCTTCTTTGCCTTGTAAGATACCAAAGTCGCTTTGTTATTGAATCCAAAGACACTCTCATAAAGTGCTCGCTGACGATTGTGTTTGAGTGCTGCTGGAATTTCTCGTCTGTTTTGCTTTATAGTACCAACAAGTGTAATAGCTTTTGCAAGCAGAAAATTGCCTAGTTCAACATTGGTGAAATAATTGTCCATGGTGATGTTTCTACCTGAATTGAATATTGGAACAGCAAGAGTTTTGACTATTTCAGACCCCAGATCCTTCTGTACTGGTGCACCAACCTCTTTGCCACAGTAGATTACGCCATTTATGCCATAATAATTTGCAGAATCACACATCCAGAAGATTTTTATACCGTACTTGGCTGGCTTGCTGGGCATGTATTGTATGAATTTGCAGCGTCCTCTGAACGGTACAAGTTGCTCATCTACAGTAACATTAGTACTAGGATTGTAAAGTTTTGTGCAATTTTTGATAAATATGTTCCAGATATAACTGATAGGGGCTAATTTGTCTGTTTCAAACCTCGCTGCACGAGTTCGCTTATCATCAAAGCGAATGATCCTTCTAATTTCCTCATATCTGCCCACTGACATTGTCGCCTTATAGTGTGGATCAGAAAGTGGGTCCAGAAATAATTCTCGTATTGGGACATCATACGATTTTTGACTCCCTGCCAGCAGGAAAAGTCCAATATATGCATAAAGTTCCTCTTTTGAGATATTTTTCCAGGACTTATTTTTTGCTGAAGCGATACGTCTTCCTTCTAGGTTTGAACATAATAGGACCTCTTCTGCAATATTGTCAGAAAAATAAGTACAGAATACATCTTTAGGGGTAAAGTAACTGGGACTTCCCACAGCTCCTTGAGCCTGTCTCACAATATTGTGTATTGGAGTACGTCCGACTAATGTAGGATTACTGTCCCAAAAAACATTCGTTTTGGATGTTCTACTTATCACTTCTTGAGGATCCACTAGATTCACTTCTTCATCATCAGAAGAATCACTGGATGAGGATGTTTGATTAGCTGGTGGCAGATATTCTTCATCAGACAAAGATAGTTCATTTTCATCATCGCTTTGAAACATAATCGCTTCAATCTCTTGGTCAGTCAGACACTTGGAGGAAGACTGTGCCATTGCTGACTAGATGTTAGAAAATGAAACAGATTTCCTCTCAACAGCTTATCTTATCACAGGTCCTTCAGCAATTAGCTCACAGTGTATACTGTCCTCAGTGTTCAGAGGACCTGAGGTGATGTCATGGCCTTATCACTCCCTCCAAAAATCACATGACATCCTCACATGTTATTATCCACACCCTGGCCCCTCCACCAGCATTACTGAGTACAAATAAAGTAACTTGAGACACAAACACTTCTGAGAACATGATAAAAACAGCGGGGGCCTAAAAGGCCCCCAATTCGTACAGATGTAGTTTTCACCAAACAAGCATTGTTACACCATAATGCCTATGAAAAAAAATTATATGAACAACTGGATATTATCAACAATGACATACTTGAGTAATACCTTGAGTTTCAAAATTCTAACTAAAGTAATTTTGCAGATAATAGCAAAAATGTAAGCATGGGGGCCTAAAAGGCCCCCAATATGCGTTCTAGGGTTAAAAAGGATTTAGACAGTGTCCCAGAGAAATAGTCCACATATCATTATTAGCCAGATAGACTGGGGAAAGCCACTGCCTTTCCTTGGAACAAGAAACAAGGAATGGATCCTACTGAGTACTTGTGATTGACCACTGTCAGTGACAGGACACTGTCATCAATGGACCTTTGTTCTGACCCAGTTTGCCACATCTTTAGTGCTTTTGTGACTGGTTCTTTCTTTAAGAGTTTTCTGTTGTCTGCAGGTGATTGTTCTCTGACTGTTCCTTTTTGTACGGATACTCCCAGTGATTTGGAAATGATTGGGCTCTGTACAGAGGCGTAGCTAGGTGGGTCGCCAGGGGAGCGGCTGCTCCCTCAAACAGACTTCTGATAGCAACGGCGCCTATTTTTCACGCAATCTGTCACATTTAAAATATGCGCCGGCACCGGGAGCAGCCCGCTTTCTGCTCCCCCCCACACCCTCAACCTGGCTAGGTTTCTGGCTCTGAAATGAGGAGCCCTGGGTTGAAGTGCCCAGAAAGTGAAGGTAACCTGCTGCTGTCGCCCCTCTCTGGTGTTATCTGAAGGGAGGGGTGGCTTCTTTTTGCTTTTGGCAATTGGGTCTGGCAAGGACAAGGGTGGTCCTTACAGTCAGGAGAAGGGGAAGCAGGTGATGTTTAAAGGGCAATGAACTGAGTGGCCCAGCCTCTTTTCCATCTCTGCTCCCACTCCCTCACACTTGACCTGGCACGGAGAGACTTTGGAGCCCGAGTCTTGGTTATGGCTCGGGAATGTGGATTTTCTGAGCTGGTAAGATGGATTCCTGAGGGGTCACACTACAGAAGCAAGCACAGAGCGACCAAGAGATAGGTGGTCAATGCCACCCAGAGAGGTTGGGCGGAAGTCCAATGGTGGGGGCCTGACTGGGACTCCGGATGGATATGATGTAATGTGGCTGGCTTGGGAATGGTTTTCCATTTTTATATCTAATAAAGCTGCAACCCTGTATCCCAAAAGTCATGTCTTTGTGGTTGATAATGTAGTAGGGAGGGAGGGAGCATATGGCTACTGAGGTTAATCAGGCACCACTGTGTAAAAGCAGTTTTATTTCATAACCTTCCTATCCCTTACTGAGCAGAATGCTTTTTTCATGGTTCCTTGCAAAGATGAAAATTTTGTTATTTTCTTTTTTTTCAAGTGTCTGCAGTTCACTTTCTTTTTGTGCCCTTCCCTGCTGTGGAGACAAATGCTTTAATAAAGATAATAATTATAAAGTTTCTCTCTGCCAATCTTCTTTCTATCTAGGAGTGGCCTAGTGGCTAGAGCACTGGTCTTGCAATCTAGAGGTAGCTGGCTCAAATCCCAGTGCTGTTCCTTGTGATCTTGGGCAAGTCACTTAACCCATTGCCTCAGGTGCAAAATTAGATTGTGAGCTCTTCTGGGACAGAAAAATATCCAGTGTACCTGAATGTAACTCACCTTGAGCTATTTCTGAAAAAGGTGTGAGCAAAATCTAAATAAATCTGTGTCCTAATAGTTTTCTCTTTCTCAGTGTCCTTCTGTCTCTCTACAGGAGTCTGGTCTTAGCTTCGGCTTTATTTGTATTCAGAGGAGCTCAAACCATTTTTATAAGAGGGTGAAAGGAATGCAGACAATTGTTTGATGAGCCATTTGTAATGGAAAATCTGTACTTTCAGGGGGTGTTGCAGCAGCTCTAATTCCACTACCTATGTCTATGTTTCTTTCTGCCTCTGAATGTGTGTGTATGTCTCTTTCTCCTAAACTAAGCCTTTGCTTCTGTCTCTCTGTTCTAATATCTCCCCTTCTCTCAAGGTCTGCCCCAATTTCTCTTGCCCGTTTACATATCCTGTCTCAGTGTAGCACTCATTCTGCTTTGCCTTCTGTCTGTCTGACCTGTCTCTCACCAAGGCCAGCGAGAAACTGCCCCCCCCCCCAGGATCACTGCTACTGCTGACCCCCCAGGATTGCTGCCAATGCCGCCCCCACTGCCGCAACTCAAAATACCTTGGCTTCCTCCAGCACTGCTCTTCACTCTGCCGCATTGCCTGCCCTGCCCCCTGCAGCTACATTTTCTCCTACATCGCGCATGCTTGGTTTCAAAATCGAGCATGCGCGACCTGCATGGAAAAGCAGCCGCTTTGACAGGCAATGTAGCAGAGTGAAGAGCAGCGCTGGAGGAAGACCTCTTCTGCTGGCTGGGCCTGTGGGGGACCCCTGCCAGCTAAACCAGAGGCCAAGGCCTGAAGCCCTGCTGTGTCTGCTCCTCCCCAGCCTCCAAGGGTGGCCCGGGTCCTGTCAGGAGCAGGAGAGAGAGAGAGAGAACCCTGCGCCAGGCCCCCTTTGGAGGCAGGACCTGGGGAATTTTGCCCCCCTCCCCCCGCCCCCCTTCTTGGCATCCTTGCCTCTCACCAGCTTTGGGCTTTTCTTTGTCTTCACTGAAATTCCCCACTTAGGGAAAGAGTAATATCCATTTATTGCTCACCTTCACTGTGGTACAGAAACTTTAGATACCTTGTGCTTTATCTGAAGCATGCTACATATGGCTGGTATGGGAAACCTGGTTCAGAAGTTGTGATAGAGAAGTATATGTTCCTAATGCAGTATTCGCTATAGGGAGATTATGGGCAGGTGTCATTTTGTCTGGGAAGGCATGTCTGACTCAGATCAGCATCCTTTGTCCTGTGAAATGTGCTTTGGGTTCTCTAGTCTACAAAGATGAAGGGAAGGAGCTCAGTCCTCCCTAGATCCCAAATTGTGACACTGGTTTATAGGGATACTGAACTGAGTACTGATTACTGAGTTATTTAGTATATACTAGGGTTATTATTTATTTTATTATTTATTGCACTTGTATCCCACATTCCCCCACCTATTTGCAGGCTCATTGTGGCTTACATAGATTTAATAACATTATCATATACTAGGGTTGAGCATTATTTGTTTAAAATGACAAGGCAAATGTACATTCTTTTGTCTGTTTTATCTATAGGGCATGCCATTGCTGAAATAGTGTGCCCTATTTTTTAATAATGCACACTATTTAACAATTTATTTATTTATTTGTTACATTTGTATCCCACATTTTCCCACCTATTTGTAGGCTCAATGTGGCTTACATAGTACCGGAGAAGCCTTTGCAGGCTCCGGTGTGAACAAATACAGGGTGATGTTGTGGTAAGATCAAGTTCATGTGGCACAGCCACATTAGAGAATCGGAGAATGGAAGAGTTGTGCTATGTCCATTACGTGCTTTAGTTTGGTTGTGTTGCAAAGATTAGGCATTTAAGTTGGATTGGTAGGGTATGCCTTTTTAAACAGGTTGGTATTTAGTGATTTCCGCAAGTTTAGGTGGTCGTACGTCATTTTCAAGGCTTTTGGTAATGCGTTCCACAGTTGTGTGCTTATGTAGGAAAAACTAGATGCATAAGTTGTTTTGTATTTAAATCCTTTGCAGCTTGGGTAGTGCAGATTTAGATAAGATCGTGTTGATTCGGATGTATTTCTAATTGGTAAGTCGATCAAGTCTGTCATGTAACTCGGGGCTTCACCGTAGATGATTTTGTGAACCAGGGTACAGATTTTGAAAGCAATGCGTTCTTTGATTGGGAGCCAGTGTAGTTTTTTATTGAGGGGTTTTGCGCTTTCAAATCATGTTTTACCAAATATAAGCCTAGCTGCCGTGTTTTGAGCGGTCTGAAGATGCACTATTCTGAAATAGGGTGCACTATTAATAGTGTAAACTATTTTTTATTTATTTATTTGTTACTTTTGTATCCCGCATTTTCCCACCTTTTTGCAGGCTCAATTTGAGCAATAGGATGCACTATTGAGAGTAGGGTACACAATTTGAGTCATAGGTTGGACCCAAAAATTTCATTTTTTGTCCCGTATCAAGTGTGTGCTGTTGAATAATAGTGCACACTATTCCTTAATATTGCACCCCATTGCTCAGTAATGCTCCCTATTTATCAACTGTGCACTATTATGCAACAGTGCAAACTACCAATATTTGACCACTAGGGTGCAATATTGAGCAATAGGGCACACTAATAGCACACACTATTATACAGTAGTGAACACTAGTGATGAAATTGCCCCAAAACCATAAATTACATGGGAAAACTAAACAAAATGAAAAATGTTGGCCTGCATGCCCCTAGTACATGCTTCGAGCATAAAATGTGGTAGAACATCAGTGAATGCCTCCTATTGCTTTTCCACACCACTTCCTTCATTGCTCAGCTTCTGAGAGACCATGGATCAGATCCCCCAGCTCTCTCTCGATCCTTGGAAATGGTGCTACTTTGTAAAGTATCAGAGAAGGAGAGAGAAAAGCAGGAAAGCTGATGGATCACATTCAGATAGAGCACCCAACACGGTTCGTCACTGGAGGTTCTGAGTACTGCTCAGGCTGTGCATTTGGCTCTGGTCTCACTGGAGCTCCTGGGTGCCGTTCAGGCTTGTTCCTAGAGCTTCAGGGTGAAAAATAGGCCAGGCACTAATCTCTGGTATCATTGGAGATCATGGGGAAAATAAGCTTTCCTAACATATGGCTAGTCTATTGTGAAATCTGCCCTGGGCAGGCTTCATAAGGGATAGGTAGTTCAAATGCAGATGTGCTGTATTTCAGCAGTGATATTGGGGTCAGGCAACGAATCCATGTAAAGTTATTACTACAGTAATTTCATAAGTGTTACCACACTTCAGCAAGAAAAGATCAGGCGCTTTAACTCTCCCCCCAAAATTTATACTTTATTATTCTTGGACGTGATAGAAAGTCGTTGATCCTGCTACTTTTAACAATCATAAAGTATAAATTGTTCTGGGAAAGCTGTGAGAGCTGAGATTTTTCATTTCCCAACTGTAGTAACAGGTCTGAAATTACCAGGCCACAGCTCGGTAAATCTCTCCCTCCTCTTTGCTTGAAGGTGAAAGTCAGTGTATTATCAGCAGGTCTGTAAGTTGGTTGGTTTTTCATGCTCCTATTTAGGAGGAAACCAGCACCAATATCAGATAGATACTCTGACCCACATGGTCACCCATACATTGTCCTTTGTACACACAGATGTGCAGTCCTTCACATACAATTAGACACTGCCGATCAGGTAAATATGCACAAAGGTAAAGATATTTGCTTTTCATTATTCTTCTTCCCTAATCTGAGATGAAGGTGAGTTTTGAACACTCTTAATGATAAGAAACAGCGATGTTAAAAGTTGAAAATTCCTAAAGTAACCTATTGACAAAGAATGGGCCTTTGTTGCATTGGGTGGATTCTTTCTGAGTAGCTGTCATTTATCAAGCCCCTGATAAGTCCTTCTCACTCCTAACATGCGAAGGTCACTTTTTACTGCAGTTTGGTAAAAGGGTATTATGGAAAGGTAAGGTAACAGAGAAAGGCATTCTTTTTTTCTGTGAAAGGTGCCTGTGTGTTTCAAATGTTAATACTACCTCATTTAGAGGTCCTTTTACAAAGGCGTGCTGAAAAATGGCTCGAGGTAGTATAGGCGCGAGTTTTGGGCGCACGCTTATCCATTTTTCAGCGCACCTGTAAAAAAGCCTCTTTTTATTTTTGCTGAAAATGGACGTGCGGCAAAATCAAAATTGGCGTGCGTCCATTTTGGGTCTGAGACCTTACCGCCAGCCACTGACCTAGCGGTAAAGTCTCACATGGTAACCGGGTGGTAATGACCTATGCGCATCAAATGCCATTTGGCGCGTGTCCGACACGTGCTTCTGAAAATAAAAATTGTTTTTCAGACGTGTGTATTGGACGTGTGCCAAAAATGAAATTACCACAAGAACCCCGTGGTAGCCGGGCGAGAACTCCATTTTGGCACATGGTGGGCACACGTAGACGCTTATGCAGCTTAGTAAAAGGACCCCTTAGATTATTGTAATGTTTTATACTTACTTTTAATACTCAATATCTTAAGAAACTTCACCTTATGCAGAGAATGACAGTAAGATTGATCTTTAGGCTTAATAAATTTATCAGTGTTTCTAACTATATGAAGACTCTCCATTGGTTGCCAATAACTGAACGTATTCGATTCAAAGCGTTTTGTATTTTATTTCAAGTAATTCATGGCCTGGCACCTTATTTTCTGATTAATTCAATCTCTACATCTCTAGTTGGCTCCTCTTCAAGATTGATCAAGCAGTTACTTCTTTGTCCGGTATGTTTTGGGAAGATGTGTGGGTTTTTTTTCGATTATTTAATGCTATCTTTGGAGTTGTATTGATACCCTTGTGGAATTCTCTTCCAATTGATGTCAGAGTTGAAATGAATTATTTAGGGCCCTGTTTACTAAGCCACGCTGTAGGCATGCACACTTTTTAGCGTGTGCTAATGACAGAGACACCTATTATATTTCTATGGGTATCTATAGCATTAGCGTATGGTAATTTTTAGCATGCACTAAAAAGTGTGCGTGCCTACGGTGCGGCTTAGTAAACAAGGCCCTTAAATTTTAGGAAGACATCGAAAACGTATCTTTTTAGTACGTGTTATTTGTTCTTTTGAAACTTTTTTAAATTTAATACTTTGTTTCCTGATAATTTAATTGATAAATCGCAATGAACCCTTAATCAGGGAATATAGCGATTAATAAGCATAACATTGACATTGACATTAACAACTGGTATTTAGCCGTTTTTTGATCTGACATGAGAAGAGTTCCAGAAATATATCTGCCACATTTAAAACATTTTCAGTGATGAGACTTGTGTAACATGAATGGTACATAAGAAATTACATGCAAAAATGCCTTTCCACTTCTCTCACAAGCATTAGTGAGAAATCCTCAATGCATTATCTTCTCCCTACCACAGAGAAAAATGTTCACTGTTTTCATTTAGTAACCTAGTTGTGAAATGGGGTTATTTTTACAAAAATAGAATGAGGGAGAGATGAAAACAATCATAAAAATCAAAAGCACAATCCTACTGAAACAGCAACAGGACTAGGCTTGTGACTACTGCATATATATCCACTATACTACTACTACTTATCATTTCTAAAGCGCTAGTAGATTACGCAGTGCTGTACACTTGAACATGAAGAGACAGTCCCTGCTCGACAGAGCTTATAATCTAATTAGGACAGACAAACAGGACAAACAAGAGATAAGGGAATATTAAAGTGAGGATGATAAAATAAGGGTTCTGAACAAGCGAATAAGGGTTAGGAGCTAAAAGCAGCATCAAAATGTGGGCTTTTAGCTTAGATTTGAAGACGGCCAGAGATGGAGCTTGACGTACCAGGCATATGGTGCAGCAAGATAAAAGGAACAGAGTCTGGAGTTAGCAGTGGAGGAGAAGGGTGCAGATAAGAGAGATTTACCCAGTGAACAGAGTTCCTGGGGAGGAATGTAGGGAGAGAGGAGAGTGGAGAGGTATTGAGGAGCTGCAGAGTGAATGGACTTATAGGTTAATAAGAGGAGTTTGAACTGTATGTGGAAATGGATAGGAAGCCAGTGAAGTGACTTGAGAAGAGGGCTAATATGAGCATAATGACACTGGTGGAATATTAGTCGTGCAGCAGAATTTTGAACATATTGAAGAGGAGAGAGATGGCTAAGTGGGAGACCTGTGAGAAGCAAGTTGCAATAGTCTAAGCGAGAGGTGATAAGAGTGTGGTAGTGTGCTCAGAAAGGAAAGGGCGAATTTTGGTGATATTATAGAGAAAGAAATGACAGGTTTTAGCAGTCTGCTGAATATGTGCAGAGAAGGAGAGGGAGGAGTCGAAGATGACCCCAAGGTTACGAGCTGATGAGACAGGAAGGATGAGAGTGTTATCCACAGAAATAGAGAATGGGGGAGGAGGAGAGGTTGGTTTAGGGGGAAAGATAAGACGCTCAGTCTTGGTCATGTTTAGTTTCAGATGGCGCTGAGACATCCAGGCAGCAGTGTCAGACAGGCAGGCTGGCCTGGATTTTGGCTGAGATTTCTGGTGTGGAGAGGTAGATCTGGGGTCATCAGAGTAAAGATGATACTGAAAACCATGGGATGAGATCAGAGTACCAAGGGAAGAAGTATAGATGGAGAAAAGAAGAGGTCGCTGCATATGCCTTGTAGCGCTATAGAAATGATAAGTAGCAGTAGTAGGTCCCAGGACAGATCCCTGAGGTAACCGACTGACAGTGGGATAGAAGTAGAGGAGGATCCACTACAGTATACACTAAAGGTACGCTGGGAGAGATAAGAAGAAAACCCGGAAAGAACAGAGCCCTGAAATCCAAGTGAGGACAGCATATCAAGGAGTAGACTGCGATCAACAGTGTCAAAAGCAGCAGATAGATCGAGAAGGATGAGGATAGAATAGAGACCTTTGGATCTAGCCAGGAACAGATCATTGCAGACTTTAGCAAGTGCTGTTTCAGTTGAATGAAGGGGGCAAAAGCCAGATTGAAGTGGATCAAGAATAGCTTGAGATGAAAGAAAGTCAAGGCAACGGCGGTGAACAGCACGTTCAAGTATCTTGGACAGGAAAGGGAGGAGGGAGATGGGGCGATAGTTGAAAGGACAGGTAGGGTCCAATGAAGGTTTTTTTTAAGGAGTGGTGTGACTACAACATGTTTGAAGGCATCAGGAACAGTCGCAGTGGACAGTGAAAGACTGAGGATATGACAGATAAAAGGGATGACAGTAGGAGAGATAGTGTTAAGTAGATGGGTGGGAATAGGATCAGAGGAACAGGTAGTTAGTTTCGAGGAGGAAATAAGATGGGTAGTTTCCTCTTCAGTGATTTCAGAAAAGGAAGAAAAGGAGGCAGGGGTTGGAGGGTTGAGAGAATAGACTAAAGGAAGGAGAGGTGGAGGTGACCTGGTTGAGAATTCAAGTTTAATCTTGTGAACCTTATCATGAAAGTACTCAGCCAGAGTCTGCGGGGAAAGTGAAGGGGGGGGGGGGGGGGGGGGGTTGGAGGTGAAGGCGCTTTGAAGAGAGAGTTCAGTGTGGCAAAGAGGCGTCGAGGGTTTGAGCCAAGAGAATTTGTCAACTGGATGTAATAGTCCTGTTTGGCAAGTAAAAGAGCAGACTGGAAGGAGGTCAGCAAGAATTTAAAATGTATGAAGTCAGCATGGGCATGGGATTTCAGTCAAAGGCATTTGGCAGAGCGGGCACAGGAACATGGATTTAATGAAGGGAAATCTTGCCTCACCAATCTACTACATTTCTTTGAAGGTGTGAACAAACATGTGGATAAAGGTGAGCCGGTTGATATTGTGTATCTGGATTTTTAGAAGGCGTTTGACAAAGTACCTCATGAAAGACTCCAGAGGAAATTGGAGAGTCATGGGATAGGAGGTAGTGTTCTATTGTGGATTAAAAACTGGTTAAAAGAAAACAGAGAGTAGGGTTAAATGATCAGTATTCTCAATGGAAAAGGGTAGTTAGTGGGATTCCCCAGGGGTCTGTGCTGGGACCGCTGCTTTTTAACATATTTATAAATGACCTAGAGATGGGAGTAACTAGTGAGGCAATTAAATTGACACAAAGTTATTCAAAGTCGTTAAATCGCGGGAGGATTGTGAAAAATTACAAGAGGACCTTACAAGACTGGGAGACTGGGCGTCTAAATGGCTGATGACGTTTAATGTGAGCAAGTGCAAAGTGATGCATGTGGGAAAGAGGAACCCGAATTATAGCTACGCCATGCAAGGTTCCACGTTAGGAGTCACGGACCAAGAAAGGGATCTAGGTGTTGTCATTGATGATACGTTGAAACCTTCTGCTCAGTGTGCTGCTGCGGCTAAGAAAGCAAATAGAATGTTAGGTATTATTAGGAAAGGAATGGAAAACAAAAATGAGGATGTTATAATGCCTTTGTATCGCTCCATGGTGCGACCGCACCTCGAATATTGAGTTCAATTCTGGTCGCCATATCTCAAAAAAGATATAATGGAATTAGAAAAGGTGCAGAGAAGGGCGACGAAAATGATAAAGGGGATGGGACAACTTCCCTATGAGGAAAGGCTAAAGCGTCTAGGGCTCTTCAGCTTGGAGAAAAGGTGGCTGAGGGGAGATATGATAGAGGTCTATAAAATAATGAGTGGAGTTGAACGGGTAGATGTGAAGCGTCTGTTCACGCTTTCCAAAAATACTAGGACTAGGGGGCATGTGATGAAACTACAATGTAGTAAATTTAAAACGAATCAGAGAAAATTTTTCTTCACTCAATGTGTAACTAAACTCTGGAATTCGTTGCCAGAGAATGTGGTAAAGATGGTTAGCTTAGCGGAGTTTTAAAAAAGGTTTGGACGGCTTCCTAAAGGAAAAGTCCATAGACTGTTATTAAATGGACTTGAGGAAAATCCAATATTTCTGGGATAAGCAGTATAAAATGTTTTGTACTTTTTGGGGATCTTGTCAGGTATTTGTGATCTGGATTGGCCACTGTTGGAAACTGGATGCTGGGCTTGATGTACCTTTGGTCTTTCCCACTATGGCAATACTTATGTATTTATGTAACATAGGTAGCGGATTCTAGAGGTCAGCCAAGGCTGGGGTTTACTACGTTTTACAGAATGGGGAATGGGAGGAGCGAGAGTATCCAGAGCAGAGGAGAGAATAGTATTATAGGAAGAGACAGCCTCATTGACAGACTTGGATAACATAGTGGTAAAGAACAGATTTGAAACACTAGAGGACACAGTAGAAAGGTCAATAGCCTGAAGATTCCTAAATGTATTGGTTAAGATTGGACGGGACTGGAGAGGAGAGTGTTTAAGTGTGAAAGCTATCAGATGATGGTCAGAGAGGGGAAGAGCTGAGGCACAGAAACTGGAGAGTGAGCAGTTTGAGAAGAGGATAAGATCAAGACAGTGACCATTCTGGGGAATGGGGGCAGTGGCAGGGCCGCCGAGAGACTAGGCTGGGCCCGGGGCAAGGGCACCCCGCCTCCGCCCCCCCCCCCCGCCGCTGCCGCTCCCCTGTCACTCCCCCCGCCGCTGCCGCTCCCCTGTCACTCCCCCTGCCGCTGCAGTCCCCATTCTCACCTGCCTGCCTCCATGGCTCCGGGCCCCCTGCATTCAAAGCGGCAGTCGCAGATCACCTCTCTTCTGGCTTTCGCTCCCTGTGTCCCACCCTTGTCTGATGTAACTTACGGTTTCGGAGAGGGCGAGACACAGGGAGGGAAGGCCCGAAGGGAGGTGGTCTGTGACTGCCGCTTCGAATGCAGGGGGCCTGGAGCCGAGGAGGCAGGCAGGTGAGACCAGGGACTGTAGCGCCGGCGGCTTGACCCCAGTGCTGGGCTCCCCTTGGAGGCCTGGGCCTGGGGAATTTTGTCCCCCTGCCCCCCCTCCCTCTCGGCGACCCTAGGCAGTGGAGCACAGTTGAAGATTGAAAGAGAATGTTAAAGCAAGAAACTGAGAAGCATAAGAGTCAGAGGGATCATTAGCATGAATGTTAAAATCCCCAAGAATGAGGAAAGGAGATGAAGGTTCAAAAAAGAAGGAAAGCCAGGCATCAAAGTCAGTGAGAAAGGAAGAAAGGGACTTATCAGGGGGTCGATAAATGACTGCTACTCGGAGAGCAAGAGGAGCAAATAGACGGATGGAGTGGACTTCGAAGGAAGAAAAATAGTGAGATTGAGGTGGAAGAAGAGGTTGAAATCCACCAGAGGGTGAAAGTAGTAGCCCGACACCACCTCTGCTGCCAACCGGGTGAGGAGTATGGGAGAAAAGATAACTTCCATGGCATAGGGCCGCTACTGAAGCAGAGTCTTCAGGGTAAAGCCAAGTTTCAGTTAGGGCAAGCAGATAGAGTGTATGAGAGATAAAGAGGTCATGGATGTAGGAAAGTTTGTTACAGACAGAGCGGGCATTCCACAGAGCGCAAGAGAAAGGCAGGAAAGAAGGGGGGAGGAGAGGAACAGAAATTAGATTGGAGATATCACGGTATGACCTGCACAAATAGGATGAGAGCTGATGTGGAGGACCAGGATTGGGATTAATGTCCCCAGCGGAGAGCAGGAGAAGGAGTAAGAGAGTACGGAGAAGAGTAGGAGAGGTATGACGACAGCGACAAAGGCGAGATGTACTCAGATAGAAAGGAGATGGATGAGTGGAAGAAAGGAAATGTTGAAGGTTGATAGCTGAGAAAAAGGAAGAGGAAAAAAGAGATGGTGAGATGATGAATACAGAGGGTGGACAATGTGTTCCTGCAGTGTGCAGTGGTTTCAGATGGAGAAACAGATTAGGAAGGGACAGTACCAAGAAGAAAAAGTGTACTGGAGCCATAAGTAGTAACTGGGAGAAAAATAAATGTAAAGAGAAAAATGCCCCTGGGCACCTAGAGCAGAGGCCCTGAGTGGATCGGAGTGGATCTGGGAGTCACCCCGGAGAAGGCTGTAAAGGATATGCAGATGAGCTGCTAGTCCTCCACAGCACCTGAAAGGCAGCTGGTGGTAGAGCTGGGCATCTCTCAGCCGAGGATAGGTTTACCAGGGTTAGGCCGAAGCCAGCATTCCTCCCCCTGAGGGTCGCCTGATAAATAAGTATTGTTTTCTACTATAGAGCAAATTTGTAAGTAGAGAAAAAAGACCTCAGAATCCAGAGCCACCCAACCACAGGTATCATATCCTCACAAATGGTGACAATATTCATAAATAGGTTAAAAAAAAAAAACCTCCACTGTAATAGCTCAAAAAACAATCCAGCAAAAAATGCAGAGTCACCAGTCAAAAACCTGTCCAGTAATTGAATACATTAATGGGGCTCATTTTCAAAAGAAAAAAATGTCTCAAAAATGACATAAAGTGGCATTTGAATGTTTTTCTCCAAAAACGTCCAAATCATGATTTTCAAAACTCAAATTTGAGATGTTTTTCTCTGCAGTGTGTCCAAATCACAAGTGTGTGTTAGGGGCTCACTCACCATACAATATAAGGGCGTAATGGTGAGATGTGTACCTGGGACCTTTTATGTGAAGTCCATCGCAGTGCCCCCTAGGGTGCCCCACTGCTCTGCTGGGATGTCTGTGCGGCCAGTCTACTAGGAAAGCTGGCTCCCTATACATCCCAATGGTTTGTTTTTGTGCATTTTTCCCTTGGATGTTTTTTTTTAATGGTCCTAATGGATAGATACACTGAGCATAAAAATGTCTAGCAAATGGGCGTTTAAAAAAAAAAAAGTTGGATGTTTTTCTGGTTTGAAAATGGCCATGTTCGCTACTGGATTTCTGGGCATTTTTCGTAAAATGTCCAAAATCAGATTTAGATGTCATATCGAAAATGCTCCTCAAAATCCCCTAGAGTGTTATCAAAAGAGTCTTGACATTTTAACATGTGATGTGCGGCAGTGGTGTAGCTAGGGGGGGGGGCATAGGGGGGGTCACTCCCCTAAACAGATATTTTGAAAAAATGGCACCTATGTGCCACATGCAAACTTTTTCTCTCCCCACCTCCCGCATGAGCCTTGCATCTGTTGTTCTCCTCTCCGGTCTCTCTCCCGTCCGCAGCGCGTGATCGTTCTTACTGCCCTGAAGTCTTCTCCCTCCGGCACTGGCGATTGACATAGTCAGCTGTTTGCCAGTGTCGGGGCCTCTCCTCAGGCGCGTCCCACCTCTGCGGAAAACAGGAAGTTGCTTAGAGTGGGCAGGACGCGCCTGAGGAGAGGCCCCGATGCTGGCAAACAGCTGACTGAATCGCCGGCGCAGCAGGAGGAAAAAGGCTTCAGGGAAGTAAATATAACCATGCAGATGGGAGAGAGCGGGCTGAAGAGAGGGAGGTGGGGGGTGGAGAAGGGAGAAAAAGCTGGCCAAAGAAGTCGGTCGGTCAGTGGGTAGGGGGTGGAGAAGGGAGAAAAAGCTTACTAGAAAGGAGTGGAAGTTAGCCATCTAGTACAAAAATGGATTATTCTGTTTTGAACATGTTTCAGGGGTAAGTGGTTTTATAAGTCAAAATAAAAACAAATATTTTATTTAATGCAGATCTCTTTTGCTTAAACATAAATGGTTTATAAATCCCTAATGCAGTCCATTGGTTTTCTTACATTTTGTTCTTGTGATGACTTATACTGTGCCAAAACTAAAAACTCTTTATTTGGTCGATAATAAAAGGAATGCTATCCACCCTAAAAAGTCGTTTTGTGGCTGTACATGAGGAATTGTGGTATTGAATAAATAAGTGTATGTTTGTGTCCCTAGTCAAGAAATCCAGTTAATCATTTAACATTAGTGGAACATAGCCACAGAGGCATGGTATGGTCACATTTTTAATATGGTAATACTAGGGCCCAGCTAAGGAACAGGTTATTTTGAGTTATTTTGAGTTAGTCTTCACTGGACCAAACTTGCTTCCCTTGTGCCATTACTACCTAGCAGGATACACAGAGGGGCATTTTCGAACGGCACTGGCCATCTCCATGGCCGGCCATCTCCAAGGACGGCACTGTGAAGGGGCGGAGCCAACCGTATTTTTGAAAAAGATGGCCGACCATCTTTTTTTTCGATAATACGGTTGGGGCCGCCCAAATGTCAGAGATGGCCGGCCTCGGTTTTTGCCCATAATGGAAACAGAAACCGGCGATGTCAAACCCAGCCAAATCCAAGGCATTTGGTTGTGGGAGGGGCCAGGATTCGTAGTGCACTGGTCCCCCTCACATGCCAGGACACTAATCGGGCACCCTAGGTGGCACTTCTAAAAAGTAAAAAAAAAAAAAATTAAAATAGCTCCCAGGCGCATAGCTCCCTTACCTTGGGTGCTGAGCCCCCCAACCCCCCCCCCCAAAAAAAACCAACTACCCACAAGTATACACCACTACCATAGCCCTAAGGGGTGAAGGGGGCACCTACATGTGGGTACAGTGGGTTTTGGGGGGTTTTCGAGGGCTTAACATTTACCACCACAAGGGTAACAGGTAGGGGGGGATGGGCCTGGGTCCGCCTGCCTGAAGTGCACTGCACCCACTAAAACTGCTCCAGGGACCTGTATATTGCTGCGATGGACCTGAGTATGACATTTGAGGCTGGCATAGAGGCTGGTACAAAAAGTTTTTGAAGGTGTTTTTTTGAGGGTGAGAGGGGATTAGTGACCACTTGGGGAGTCAGGGGAGGTGATTCCCGATTCCCTCCGGTGGTCCTCTGGTCAGTTCGGGCACTTTTTTGGGACTTGGACCTGAAAAAAAAGGGACCAAGTGAAGCCGACGAAATGCTCATCAAGGCTGGCTTTCTTTTTTCCATTATCGGGCAAAGCCGGCCATCTCAATGCATGCCCCCACCCCGCCCCCGTCCTACCTTCGCTACCGTGCTGACACGCCCTCTTGAACTTTCGCCGGCCCCGTGACAGAACGCAGTAGAAGCCGGCCAAAATCAACTTTCGATTATACCGATTTGGCAGATTTCAGGAGATCGCTGGCCATCTCCCGATTTGTGTCGGAAGATGGCTGGCGATCTCCTTCGAAAATGAGCTGGACCATGTCTTAAAAGGTGGAGGATAAAGGATTTTGTTGTTGTTGTTGTTGTTGTAATCTGCCATGGGAAGATAGAATATATTGAAATTAAATGAGAGTAGAATTAAACTCTCCTTTCATCGGGGCACATGAAATCACATTTTCATCTGTTTTGTAGTTTACCTTTTAGGTACACAAATGGATTATTCTGTTTTGTTTCAACTTAATTCATGTTTAATGCAGGGCATAAATGTAATAAATAAATAGAGAGAAACTCTGAATGTTGAGCACCTGATTCTCAGAACATGATGTCTGTTTTAGTGGCCTTGACCAGGAGAAACAAAATCTCTGCACAAATATAAGACGTGCTAGAGTGTCCCTATAACTAACAGAGAGCATTTTCCATCTCACAGATAGGCTGCAGAGAATACCTTCTCCTGCTTTAGACTTAGCCTGGCCTCAGAATGACATCCTATAGTATATCTCCTATCAAACTGAGCTCTCTTTTTCATCAAGCACTGCCATTTCCTCCCCTTTGAACTTCGTGGGTGTGGCTTGGATCTCTTTCAGGGAGAGAAAACTAACAACTTATAGCAGCAGCTTCAGAGAGCATTTTCCATCTCACAGATAGGCTGCAGAGAATACCTTCTCCTGCTTTAGACTTAGCCTGGCCTCAGAATGACATCCTATAGTATATCTCCTATCAAACTGAGCTCTCTTTTTCATCAAGCACTGCCATTTCCTCCCCTCACCCTCCCCACTGACAGTTTGAACTTCGTGGGTGTGGCTTGGATCTCTTTCAGGGAGAGAAAACTAACAACTTATAGCAGCAGCTTCAGAGAGCATTTCCATCTCACAGATAGGCTGCAGAGAATACCTTCTCCTGCTTTAGACTTAGCCTGGCCTCAGAATGACATCCTATAGTATATCTCCTATCAAACTGAGCTCTCTTTTTCATCAAGCACTGCCATTTCCTCCCCTCACCCTCCCCACTGACAGTTTGAACTTCGTGGGTGTGGCTTGGATCTCTTTCAGGGAGAGAAAACTAACAACTTATAGCAGCAGCTTCAGAGAGCATTTTCCATCTCACAGATAGGCTGCAGAGAATACCTTCTCCTGCTTTAGACTTAGCCTGGCCTCAGAATGACATCCTATAGTATATCTCCTATCAAACTGAGCTCTCTTTTTCATCAAGCACTGCCATTTCCTCCCCTCACCCTCCCCACTGACAGTTTGAACTTCGTGGGTGTGGCTTGGATCTCTTTCAGGGAGAGAAAACTAACAACTTATAGCAGCAGCTTCAGAGAGCATTTTCCATCTCACAGATAGGCTGCAGAGAATACCTTCTCCTGCTTTAGACTTAGCCTGGCCTCAGAATGACATCCTATAGTATATCTCCTATCAAACTGAGCTCTCTTTTTCATCAAGCACTGCCATTTCCTCCCCTTTGAACTTCGTGGGTGTGGCTTGGATCTCTTTCAGGGAGAGAAAACTAACAACTTATAGCAGCAGCTTCAGAGAGCATTTTCCATCTCACAGATAGGCTGCAGAGAATACCTTCTCCTGCTTTAGACTTAATCCTACCCACCCTACCCCTCTACCCACCCACCCCTAGAGTGACATGTCTTATATAACCTCCCTATCAACCCACTCATTACTTTACCTCACCCATTTCTATTCTTCTATCACCTTCTCCCACTACTCCAACCAGAGTTACACCTAATCACACTGACCACCCTTCAACATCTTCTGTCCTTCTGTGACTGTTCTCTTGTGCTTGACTGCTTAAATATTTTAAATTTAAATGCTTTACTTTTTGTCTATTAGATTGTAAGCTCTTTGAGCAGGGACTGTCTTTCTTCTGTGTTTGTACAGCGCTGCGTACACTTTGTAGCGCTCTAGAAATGTTAAATAGTAGTAGTAGTAATAGACATTAGCAGAGGCCCTTTTCCATCTCACATTTTCCATCTCACAGATAGGCTGCAGAGAATACCTTCTCCTGCTTTAGACTTAGCCTGGCCTCAGAATGACATCCTATAGTATATCTCCTATCAAACTGAGCTCTCTTTTTCATCAAGCACTGCCATTTCCTCCCCTCACCCTCCCCACTGACAGTTTGAACTTCGTGGGTGTGGCTTGGATCTCTTTCAGGGAGAGAAAACTAACAACTTATAGCAGCAGCTTCAGAGAGCATTTTCCATCTCACAGATAGGCTGCAGAGAATACCTTCTCCTGCTTCCACCCACCCTACCCCTCTACCCACCCACCCCTAGAGTGACATGTCTTATATAACCTCCCTATCAACCCACTCATTACTTTACCTCACCCATTTCTATTCTTCTATCACCTTCTCCCACTACTCCAACCAGAGTTACACCTAATCACACTGACCACCCTTCAACATCTTCTGTCCTTCTGTGACTGTTCTCTTGTGCTTGACTGCTTAAATATTTTAAATTTAAATGCTTTACTTTTTGTCTATTAGATTGTAAGCTCTTTGAGCAGGGACTGTCTTTCTTCTGTGTTTGTACAGCGCTGCGTACACTTTGTAGCGCTCTAGAAATGTTAAATAGTAGTAGTAGTAGTAGTATAACTAGCCCCTCCAAATGAAACACTGGGGAGCGCTGAAAGAGACAGGGAAAAAGGTTAACATTGGGAGAGAGAAGGATATAGTAAATGCTGGACAGGGATGGAGAAGGACACAGAGTCAATACTGGGCAGGGAGAGGGTAGGGACATTGAAACACAAAGAGGCAGTGCTGGAGAAAGAAGAAATGGGGACACAGGGGCACTACTGAAAAGGGGGGGAGATAGGTGCTCTACTGAAAAGGATGGGGATAGGGACAGGGGCACTACTGGAAAGAGGGGGGGGAAGGAGATAGGGACATAGGGCACTACTAGAAAGGGGAGGAGATAGGGACACAGAAGGCACTATTGGAAAGGGGGAGGAGGTAGGGTCACAGAGTAGAAAACAGTAGAAAAAGGTATTTTATTTTCAATTTGATATTAGGAATATGACAGTATTTGAAAATGCACATCTCCGATACCTTCAAATTAGCAACCCTGCAGGGGTCTGAGTGCATTTTCTTAAGTCATTTTGGATGTACTGCAGCACAGATTTTGATGGGTAGAATCAGGGACTGCAAATCCCACATGAATTTGAGATGCGAGTTCACACTAGGACTGGTTGAAAAATCTCCCTTCTGTAACTGGATCACTTGGCAGCTCTATACACAGCTATTTGATAGTGGGGACATAAAACGAAAGATCAGTGCCAAACAGATGTAGAGAAGGAAAAGAAAAAAGACAAGAGGCGAGAGAAGAAATGGAAAGACCAACCTGGAAAACAATTTGTAAGGCTGACTCATGGAACATGGAAAAAAAGACTGGGACCAGCCAAATTCCCAGACAACAAGGATAGAAAAAATATTTTTATTTAATACTTTGTAAGGACTGAGATGTACCTGCTTTGTAAAATGTACATTTTTTGTATTTTTATTTTGCAAAGTACAGGAGAAAATGCATTTCTGTTTCTTTTTTAACCAGATGGGAGAAGGGGTCTGGAACTGGGGTCTGAGAAGGGGTCATGAGGGAAAATGGGGCATGCCTGGGTCAGGTGGGAGAATGGGTCGGGCTGAAAAGGGGGGGCCCTAATGCAAGGCATGTGGATGAAGGGGGCTGGAACTGGGGCCTGAAAAGGAGGGTAGGTGGGATAAGGGGGCTAGTACTGGGACTGGGGGCTGAAAAGGGGCAGGGGCTGAAACTGTGGGGAGTGGGGGCTGAAAAGGAGACAGGGAGAAGTGGCTGGGGATGAAGCTCTGGACTGGTGAGAGAAAAGGGCTGGGGTAGAAACTGGGGGCTGAAAAGGGGACAGGGAGAAGTGGCCGGGGGCTGAAGCTCGAGACTGGTGAGAGAAAAGGGCTGGGGTTGAAGCTGGGGGCTGAAAAGGGGACAGGGAGAAGTGGCTGGGGGCTGAAGCTCAGGACTGGTGGGAGAAATGGGCTGGGGCTGAAACTGGGGGCTGAAAAGGGGACAGGGAGAAGTGGCCGGGGGCTGAAGCTCGGGACTGGTGAGAGAAAAGGGCTGGGGTTGAAGCTGGGGGCTGAAAAGGGGACAGGGAGAAGTGGCTAGGGGCTGAAGCTCGGGACTGGTGAGAGAAAAGGGCTGGGGTTGAAACTGGGGGCTGAAAAGGGGACAGGGAGAAGTGGCTGAGGGCTGAAGCTCAAGGCTGGTGGGAGAAATGGGCTGGGGCTGAAACTGGGGACTGGAGGGATAGTGGGAATGGAACTGGGGGCTGAAAAAAAGGGGCAGAGAGAGGGGACAGATCCTGGATGGAAGGGGGAGTGAGAGGGAGGGCAGACCCTGGATGGATGGGAGAGGGAGGGCAAATGGTGGATTGAAGGGGCAGAGAGAAAGGGCAGACAGTGGATGGAAGGGGGAGAGAGAAAGGGCAGGCAGATGGTGGATGGAAGGGGCAGAGATAGAGGGCAGATGTAGATGGAAGGGGCAGGGAGAGAGGGCAGACATTGGATGAAGGGGACAGCAGAGAGAGCAGACACTGGATGGCAGAGATAGAACAAACACAGATGCTGGATGGAAGGAAGACAGTGAAAAGAAGATGAGGAAAGCAGAAACCAGAGACAACAAACTGTAAATAAAATATATTTTTTTATTTTTTTGCTTTAGGATAAAGTAGTATTGTAGCTGTGTTAATAAATGGTTATAATAGAACATGTAAACAAGGTAATCTTTTTATTGGACTAATTTTAATACATTTTGGCTAACTTGCGGAGAACAAAACCCCCTTCCTCAGGTCAGGATAGGATACTGTAACACTTACAATATATCATGGATGGTGGAAATATACAAGAAAATAGACATTTAGTATTACAGAAGGATCTTGGGTACATGATAAAGATAAAGCATGATAATAGTATAACAAGCAAATATTATAAGACAATTCTGGATATATGTGGAGGAGTTCACATTTGTTGATCTTTGTGGTATGCCTTGTTAAAGAGATGGATCTTCAGTAGTCTGCGGAAGTTAGTTAGTTCATATATCGTTTTTAAGTTGCACGGCAGTGCATTCCAGAATTGTGTGCTCAAGTAGGAGAAGGTTGACGCATGCATTAGTTTGTATTTTAGACCTTTGCAGTTGGAGAAGTGAAGATTGAGGAATGTGCAGAATGATATTTTAGCATTCCTGGGTGGTAAGTCTATCAGGTCTGACATGTAGGCTGGGGCATCTCTGTGAATGATTTTGTGAACTAGGGTACATATTTTGTGAACTAGGGTAAAACCTACCTTAAAAATTAAATCACCTCCTCCTTTACCTATCACGTCGAATTAAAAAATTTAACACTTAAAGAACCCTAATTTAAGCTCCCTATCCAAAACCCCTATTAAAAATATTAACATTCCAAAACTAACCCCCCAGAAAAATCCACAAAAATTCCCCGATCCCAAATCTGCAAACAGAATTTAAATAACTGTAATCCTTTAATTTTTAAAAATAAAAAACCCAATTTACACATTTTTAAAATAAACTGATGAAAATTCCGGGCCAAAACACCCCTTACCTCGACCAGGAATTTTCCCACACGTGATGACAACCATTGGATCCAGTCCCAAACGTCCGGATTCAAAAACGGAGCAAAAATAAAAAACACCCAGTCAACAGCCATTTTCCCTGGAGCTCCCGTTCGAAATTGAGGCCCAGGCTTCTAGGCCTCACCGGAGCTCCTAACAAAAATGTTGGTGCACGTTCTCAATTTGTTCATGAGGCGCACGCACGCAACGTGCACACACCTTCTCGATGTCTTCTCCTCTCTCCTTCCCGGCAGACCAGGAGTCAAAACGTCCCTTCTTCGGCCCGGAGCCTGTCTCCCTCTCCGCTGGTGTTCCCAAGTGATCGCGATGAACACAAAGACTCAGCACTCCCCTTCAAAATGCCCACGAAGCTATCCTGCCCATCGGAATGCCCAGAACCTCCCAGCCTCACGCAACTCGGCCCCGCTCCCATCACTGGAGCGCTCCTGAACCGTTAACCTGTGCTCCCACACCTTGGCCCAAAAACCCGGCCCCAGCCACCAGAACGGCCCTAAAATCCCCAGCCATCTAAATGGCCGCAAAGACGCCTCTCTCCCGGCGCTGCCTTACCGGCCCGAAACTCCTGTTCCCATCGGAACTGCCCCAAACTCTCTTCTCACCTCTGCCAGACTCCACCGGCCCAGAAATGGGTCCGGACACCCCGGAGATGCCCGGTGCAAGTGGAGGAGTGGCCTAGTGGTTAGGGTGGTGGACTTTGGTCCTGGGGAACTGAGGAACTGAGTTCAATTCCCACTTCAGGCACAGGCAGCTCCTTGTGACTCTGGGCAAGTCACTTAACCCTCCATTGCCCCATGTAAGCCGCATTGAGCCTGCCATGAGTGGGAAAGCGTGGGGTACAAATGTAACAACAACAAAAAAATTACGCCCGGCGATGTCCCCAACCGTCCCTGGGCCTCCAGAAATGGCTCTGCTGCCCTGGACCATCACTGCCAGCCCCTGCTGGCTCAGAACAGCCCCAGAGTGGCACCCCAGCGCCCCGGACCATAAAAACTGCGGTGCTACCTCCAGCAGCGCCCCTCCGAGGTTCCTCACTCCTGCAATGACCCTGACCTGGCAGCAGCCCCCTTCACCTTCCCAGCTGCTGAGCCCTCCTGAGGCCTGAAGACTGCCCCCTCAGGTAAATAAAAAAAATATTTCTTTTTTTTTTCTTTCCTCTCCCTATATTACACTAGCAGTGGAAGGAATGTGTGTGCTATTCCTGAGGTGATGGTCACGATTTGAATATTTTTACTTTGTAGTTAAGAAGACCTTGCCTGCTCTGGCCAGTCCAGGGATCTCTTCTGCGTCCTGCCTCTTGATGTAACTTACTGTTTCCTTGTAGGCAGGACGCAACAGAGACAGCCTGTATTAATCAGTGCCCGCTACAGCCCCTGAGCAACAACACAGACACTGCTGTGTAGCTGACACCAACCGGCGCCTATTTTATAAAAGTCTGTTCCCCCTGAGATCAAAACCTGGCTACGCCTCTGTTGTGCAGTACGTATCTTCCCAGCAACTGTCTCTAATATTCAGTCCATTTCCTCAGCCAGTCACCACAGACCTAAGGTCTTTGCTCTCCCATCACAAATTTGCTCTATAGTAGAAAATAATACTTGTTTGTAGTGGATATATATGCAGTAGTCACAAGCCTAGTCTAATTGCTGTTTGAGCTGGATTGTGGTTTTTATTTTTATTTTTTTACAAACCTATATTCATTGTTTTATGATATCTCTATCAGTCTGGGACTCAGTAGGATCATCTTGTATTTCGGGAATGTGTCCTTGTTCCCCGCCCCCAAATAAGGCCTTTTAAAGCTTTTGTTATCAGTTTTACTTCCTCTTTAATTGTTTTTGCTCCTTTTCTGAGGTTTAATGCTCTATTTGGTTTCAAGCTATTAAGTAACTTCACCCTTGCAGGGCTTCACTTCCTGGACACACACAGAGATACATGCCACATGCTTCTCTCTACTCAGAAGATGGCTGGGTCAGATGCTTTATTTTTTCTCCTGTCCTCAATGCCAGTTCTCTCCTGGCCTTTGTTTGTTGCTGGTAATCAAAGATGGTGCACTGAGGTATGTGAGGTCTGAAAATAAATTCTTTACACGTTCTGTGTCTTTGAAAACTAAGCTTCTCAGCATGTAGGTTAGAAGTGAGAATGTGGTCTATGAAAGGAAAAACAGAGTTTCTTTCACAAACAGAGCTGAGAATTTTTGCACAAAGATAGTGGGTATTGAAAGATCTCTCAAAGAGACAGTGAATGCTGAACAGCCAGTAGATGCTGAGGGGTCTCTCTCATAGACTGTGAATGCTGAAGGTTTTATCACAGACAGTGGATGCTGCTGAGGGGTCTCTCACATGGACAGTGAATGCTGACTCTCTCACAGTCAGTGAAGGTTGAGGGGTCTCATCAGTGGCGTAGGAAGGGGGGCGGGAGGGGCGGTCCGCCCCGGGTGCACGCGCTCAGGGGGTGCCGGCCCCGCTGGTTCCCTGCTCTCTCTGCCTCGGAACAGGCTACTTCCTGTTCCGGTGCAGAGAGAGCAGGGAACCAGCGGGGCCGACGCAGCTCCGAGTGACGTGTACTCGGGGCGGATCGGCCCTCCCGCAGGTAAGAATGCGGTCCGGGGGGGGGGGGGTTGCGCCGCAGAGGGGGGGGGGTCGGACCGTGCTGTACCCGGGGGGGGGGGGGGTACGCAGCGGCGACCCGCCCAGGGTGCCGTTAGCCCTCGCTACAGCACTGGGTCTCACACAGGCAATGAGCTTTGAAGGATCTCTCACACAAAGAATGAATGCTGAGGGGTCTCACCAAGAAAATGGGTGTTGAGAGGTCTTTCAGACAAACAGTGAACGCTGAGGGGTTTCTCACACAGACAGTGGTCTCTTGTTCAAATGGTGGGTATTGAGAGGTCTAAAGGATAGAGACAGCTGGTGTAGAGAGGTCTCTCACTTGGGCACTGAGGAATGAGGTATCTTACAAACAGGCAAAAAAGGTTGGAAGGCCTTGCTCATAGAAAGTGAAAATTGATAATGAGTGCTCCTGGGTCTCAGAGACAGTGAGAGCTGAGGAATCTCACATGCAGTGAAAACAGAAGGGTCTAATATTCTACCAGAAAGAAGTGATATATTTTGTCACCATCGACCAGTGAGTACAGAGCATTTCACCCAGACATACCAAAGACTCTCGTAGTGAGTGAGATGTGGTAGTAAGTCACTGAGTGTAAGCACAGGTGCTGATTTTTATTAAGCTCACAGGAAAAGCTCGGTTTTGTAGCTTTCTCATCTGAAACTTCAGGGAATCTAATAATTTATTAGAACTAGGAAATCTGTTTGCCAAGCAGTATCCGGGGTTGGGCAGAAGGCATTTACTGACGGTAGAAACACACAACATTTTCCACTGTTGCTTTGCCTTAAAGCAGAGCTCCCCAAACTGCCCTGGGGATCTTCCATTTAGTAAAGCTTTCAGGATATCCAGAATGAATGTGCAAGAGAGAAATTTGCTTACATGGCAGACAGTATCTGTAAATTTGCGTCATGCCTATTTGGTGTGACTATCCTGGCTTGGGAATCTTTAGAGCTTTTTTGAGAAGTCCTGGCTAAAAAAACAAATGTACAACACTTTCAAACTAGTAGCTTTATTTCCTTAGTCAGTTTTATTATCCTGTTTTCTTATAAAGAGTCTCTCTGGAGGCAAGTATAACCAGACAGTTGCTGTAACAGTTACCATGCAGTAAAATCAACCATGCTGTAAAATACCATATTACGATAGTAACATAGTAGATGACGGCAGGTAAGCTCCTTTGAGCAGGGACCGTCCTTCCTTGTTAATTTGCACTGTGCTGCGTAACCCTAGTAGCGCTCTAGAAATGTTAAGTAGTAAGTATAAAGACCTGCACGGTCCATCCAGTCTGCCCTACAAGATAAATACATAGTGATGATGTGATACTACATATGTATACTTGATCCTGATTTGTCCTTGCACAGACCATAGGAGTAGATCATAGAAGTCTGTCTGGCAGTGGTCTTGTTCTCCAACTTATGAAGTTCTCATCGAAGCCCCACTCCAGCCCATCCAAATCTATCCAGCCATGATTAGGGCACAGACTGTAGAAGTCTGCTCAGCACTGGCCTATCTGTTCAACCATGATCAGAGTTCAGACCGTAAAAGTTTGCCCAGCACTGACTGTGTCTTCCAACTACTGAAGCTGACTATGTCCAGCCATGATCATGGGACAAACCATAGAAGTCTGCCCAGCATTAACTTTGCTTCTCAGTTACAGATGTTGCCATTTAATCACCACTAAATTGTTTGGTTCCATGCCTTTCATGCAGGATTCCTTTGTGTTTATCCTACACATTTTTAAATTCTGTTACCATTTTCATTTTCACCACCTCCCATGGGAGGGCATTCCAGGTATTTACCACCCTCTCTGTGAGAAAGTACTTCCTGACATTTTTCCTGAGTCAGTGTACCACCTTCCAATCTCTGGAATAGGTTTGTTTGTAAAAACCTTTCAAATATTTGAATGCCTGTATCATATCACCCCTGTCTCTCCTTTCCTCCAGAATATACATCTTCAGGTCATCAAGTCTCTTCTCATATGTCTTATGGCACAAACCCCATACCATTTTCGTTGCTTTTCTCTGAACCACTTTAATTCTTTTTACATCCTTAGATACGGCCTCCAAAGCTGAACACAATATTCCAAGTGGGGCCTCACCAACGACTTGTACAAGGGCATCAACACCTCCTTTTTTCTTCTGGTTATACCCCTCTCTTTGCAGCCTAGAATCGTTGTGGCTGTGGCCACCGCTTTGTCACATTGTTTTATCACCTTGAGATCCATTTCCCCAAGGTCCCTCTCCTGAGCTGTGCTTATCAATCTCCTCCTATTTAGTACATCTCCCTTGGATTTCTGCACACCAAGTGCATCACTCTGCACTTCTTTGCATTAAATTTTAACTGCCAGACCTTTGAATATTCTTCCAACTTTTGGAGATCTCTTCTCATGGTTTCTACTCCCTTTGGGGTATCCACTCTATTGGCTATCTATGTGTCATCCGCAAAAAGCAAACTTTCTCTTCTAATCTTTCGGCAGTGTCACTCACAAATATATTGAACAATATTGGCCCCAGTACTGACCCCTGAGGCACTCCACTACTCACCTTCCTTACCTTTGAGCAGATTCCATTTACTACCACACTCTGTCGTCTGTCAGTCAACCAGTTTCCAATCCAGTTCACCACTTTGGGTGCTAAGTTCAGCCCTCTCATCTTATTCAGGAGTCTTCTGTAAGGAGCCGTATCAAAGGCTTTGCTGAAATCCAAGTAGATTATATCTAATGCATGTCGTTTATCCAGTTCAGATTCATTTGGTAGGATTTTCCTTTGGTAAATATATGTTGCCTTGGATCCTGCAACCCGCTGGAGTCTAGAAAGCTAACTATCTTTTCCATCAGCAGCATTATTTTTTCTACCACCGACATGAGGGCTACCAGCCTATAGTTTCCCACTTCTCTGTCCATCCACTCGTCTCCAATCGTGCAGAACCTCTCCTGTCTCTAAAGATCTATTAAATAAATCCTTAAGAGGTCCAGCTAGGATTTCTCTGAGCTCCCTCAGAATACTGGGATGTATCTCATCTGGCCATGTAGCTTTGTTCATTTTCAGATTTCCAAGTTGTTAATAAATGCTTTCTTCTATGAACGGTGCAATATCCACTCCATTCACAGATATACCCTCTGCAGCTGACCACGGTTCTTCTCCGGGATTTTCTTCTGTGATCACTAAACAGCAGTATTTATTTAGTGACAAATGCGGGGTGGGACAGGATTGGAGCAGAATTGGAGTAGAATCTGGACAGAAATTAGGTATGATAGTTGATGATAGTTATCATGCAATTACATACCATGTGATATCTATCCTGATTTCTGATAGCATGGCTGCACTTAACACCACATCAAGAGGTTGCATTAGGTGCTGCCACGTTACTGATAGCAGCCAAGATCTTCCTGATAGTATCCCCTCCAGAATCAGGGTTCCTGAGATAAACCCCCAAATTTAGCCTTTCCCATGATAAGTACCCCAATCCAGACACTTCATGATAAGATCCTCAAATCCAGGCACCCTCAAGGTAAGCTCCGGATTCAGATCTTTGAAGGCAAGCTCTCTCAATATAAGCACCTCCCCCAAATATAAGCCAAACCCTACCCTAACCCTCTCCTCACTCCTGACTCCCTGGGACTCACTCAGGGGTTCCCCTGCTAGTCTAGTTGTACTAGAGCAGGAGGGTTGCCTTCTATTTCTGCCCTGAGCTTCTAGTGTGTAAAATGGTGGTTGTGACTCCTAGTAATAGTCATGTGGTAGTACCATTAGGTGGCATCCTGCTATGTAAGGAATGATTGCCTTTATATGGAAAGGCAGCCTCTAGCAGTAGTCTTTCAGTGTTACAAGCAGGATTCACCCTTCATTGTATGTATAATCACTCATATGGCAGGATGATCCCCACAGTATTGCAAGACTAATGTTGGGAGTCATAGCTGCTATTTTGTACCCCAATGTCTTTGGAAAGGAGTGGAGAGGGACCACTCCTGCCATAGTCCACTAGACTTCCAAGGAGACCCATGGGTGTTTCCCAGGTGATCAAGTGTGAGGAGAGGCTCAGGGTTGTTTGTAATTGGTGCCATGCTTTGTTTAGAAGTGAGTGGGTGACACTGAAGGTTTCTGTGATTTAGCTACTCCTCCCCCAAATGTTGGCACTATCAGTGACTGCCTAATTTTTATAATGGAAGAGCCATTCCCATCTGGCAAGACCTGATTCTATTGAAACCATGCTGCCTCGGGTCCTGTATCCATTGGAGTCCAAAAACTACTATTCTCTGTTTTAAAAGCATTTCCGTTAATTTACTTAACACAAAAGTCAGACTTATTGGACTTACTTCCACTTTTGTGGATAGGGACCACATCTACTCTCCTCCATTCCTCCGGGACCACTCTCAACTCCAGAGAAGCACTGAAAAGGTCAGCCAATGGAGACGCTAGAACTTCCCTAAGTTCCCTCAGTATCCTCGGATGTTTGCCATCTGGCTCCATCGCTTTTTCCACCTTTAGTTTAGCCAGTTCCTCATGAACACAGTCCTCTGAAAGTCATTCAGGGACTACCACCCCTCCATTCCCGCTTGTGTTTGTCTTCCATGTCCTGAGTCTCCAAACATCTTTATGCAAAAACATGTTTTCAAGAGTGTTTTATTCCTGTGAGACCCTTCAGCATGTAAATAAATAGGAAATTGATTCAAAAGAATGGGGGGCAGCAACAAGAAAGTGCTATCCTGTTAGACCCCAGATGAGCTCTATGGGAAGTGCCAGGATAGCCACCTATGGACTTCCAAGGACCTTATTGATCTCCCTGAAACATATGTAGCCAAAGATGATGGAGTGCTCTCATGGAGGGATTAATCAGTTAGTGTAAGATTTTTAAATTCAAGCCTATACTTAACATGTACATTATCTTTCACAAATGCAGATTACAAAATCCAATTATAAAGCAAGCCATCATGTCAAAACAGTCCAATAGAAACAAATTTTATGCTGGTGTTTGGAGCCTTTATTTATTTAAGCATTTATATACCGCCTAGACCTAAGTGGTTTACAGTTTCTTATGGGTACTGGAATGTTGGAATCATTTTCTGTACTCATTTGACTTGCCGTTTTTTTTCGGAGAACCATATGTTCTCTGAATTTGTCTGTTACTTTAACCCTGTTTGTATTCATTTTTAGCCTACTTTGCTAAGGGAAGGAGGTTTATTCAATATTCTTGTGTATCCATGTGTGTGTCTGTCACTAATATCTTTGCTATTCAATGTTTTACTCTAAACTCTGGGCTGTAGAAAGCTATAATTGCATCCTGTGTGACTCACCCATTATAGCAGCCCAACCCCCAACCCCCTTAGAGCATCCATCCCCCTCTGAAGCAACACCAACTACCCCCCAAGTGTATCCACCCCTCCCAAAAGCCTTTCAAACACATCCATCCCTCTTCTGCAGCCCCCCCCCCCCTCAGAATAACTCCCATCCTGAAGACTCCAAAGTGCATCCACCCCCTCCCAAGGACCCCCTTGTAGTCCCCAGGCATACCTGAAGGATGCCCTAGTGATCTAACATATGGTGGGCAGCATTCCTTCCCAGTTGCTGCTGCCTGTGCTGCTCTGGGTTCAAAATTACAACTGCAATTTTGGCTACTGCTAGAGGCCACAGTTGCCATTTTGAATCTAGAGCTGGCAAGGGCAGCAGAGACTTGAGATCACAGACCACCAAGGTATCCTTTGGGCATGTCTGGGGTGACCTGTGAAGAGGTAGAGGTCCTCAGGAGGTGTGGATGCTCTTTGGGATGGTGGATTCTTCTAGCAGTAGGGGTTTTCAGGAAGGGATGGATGCAGTTGGGGAAGTGTTGGGAGGGGTGTATGTGGTGGACCCTCACCTCTGTGAGGGGACTATAAAAGAATACCTACAGATAGCGCTCCTGCCTCCATTGCACCCTGTGCAGCTTCTCTGACCACACATACCTCACTACAGTCCTGCCGAACCACATACTCAGAGCCATCATGGGGGGAACATGAGAATTCTGATAAAGGAACTCTCACAAATGTATTCCTTTATCCAACCCTTAATAAGGCTTTGATGTTGCATGCCTTTTGCATTCAAATCGCAACCAATGTTTCCATCATGTCAGGGCATCCACGAGGCTCATGAAGGGGTGTTTTTGAGGGGCTCTGTGCATTCCAGAAATGTGCATGCATATTTATGCCTTCTAATAGCTTTTTGCCAATTATAGCATTTGATAACATTTTGGTTTTCCCTTTGATCGACAAAATTCTCAAGAGATGCCAGGGAAGGATGAGAATTCTAGCACAGGGATTTTATTTTCAAGCAACATATCCCATGAATATGCACACACAATTGTCACTCTATAGTAAGTGTTCAGACTTTGCATCTGATCTACACTAGCTTTTCAGGACATGTCTTCAGTTCCTTTTGAGGCAGTATCTCCAGTCAATTTTGAGCCTACCATGGCAGTAATGAACCTCACACCTAGGCTAGGGTATGTAGAGTATGATCTCAGTCTCTCAAATTTATTGCCAGTTGAGGACCTTCTCTCTCTCCACACTATTCTCAGAATAACCACTTGCCATTAACACTTCTTTTATCAATACAGTTACTGACATTCTTCCTCCTTTACTACTATGTCTGGCTTTCTTGCATCCAGCTTTTTATTGGATGGAATGGGAATGCCTCAAGTGTTCATAATCTCTTCATTCTCCAGAATTCTCTTCAGGCTCTTTAATGTTTCCAGTAATGAGATATGTCACCTTATTGTGCCTTTCTGTGCCATTAGTTCTATGTGGAACTTTGAGGTGTGAGAGGAAAACTTAGAACTACTATTTAAAGAAACGATTAGTCATGAATATTTCATAACCTAGGAAGTGGAAAAAGGAAGACAATGATTTTCCTATTCAAGCCCACAAAAAAAGGAAAGAGAAGTTTAATCAAAAAACAAAGACAGGGAGGACAAATTTTCTCTAGCTTCAGTGCCATTCTCAGTAACATAATATAAAATGCTTCTGCTTTACATAACTGCTACAGAACACAGACATACACACTGCATATTTCTACTGTAAATACTGTATCTTGGAATCTGACACAGAGCAATTGGAGAAGAAGTAAGGCAAAACCACCTTTTAGAATTTGCAATGAGAACGTTCAATTTCTGAGCTTTGCTTTATTCCTATAGAAGGGTCAGAAGGGCAGGAAGCCTTCCCCTTTTGCATTGTTAGTTCTGGTGCGGGTCAACCATTAGGTAAGACTGGAAGGTGCCTAGAACAACAGCTTCTTAGGGGCAGCAAAAAGCAGCAGCACAAATTCAAAGAACCATTAGTACAAGCTTAAAGTTCCATTTTTGTATGTATTTGTGTGACGATCATGATTGTTGAGATTAATTATCAAAATCTTGGCGGGAGGGAGAGGGGGAGGGTAAGAGTTTTTTCTGTTCTGAATTATCCAGATAATTATTGCTACTATCTAGATAAGTTCTGGAACCGCTCTGACTCTGGCCCGGCACTAACCTCATAGCATCAAGAGGCTTTGAAAGGATATTCAAAGGCTCTATCTGGATTGTGCCTCTGAATATTCAAGTCAGCAATATTTATATGATAGCAGGTGCTTTTGAACCATAGGAGAGTGGCAAAGCAAAAACAGACACATTGGGCCTGATATTCAGCTAGTGGCAGGCAGCGCTTTTGCTGTCTACGTCCGGCATTAAACCCTCATATTTAGTGCCCGGCTGTTTCCAGTGACCAGCATTGAATATCCAGGTTTATTTTGGCCCCTAAAAATTTAACCAGCTATGCTGATATTCAGCGTGAATCAGTTAAGTTTTTAGCAGTCAAAGATAGGCCTATTTAAGTACCCGATTTTGACTCCTCAATATAGTTGGAGAGGCGGTGAATATCCACGCCTAACTGGCTATATTGCACAATATAGCCAGTTAGTGGCTAGCCGCTAACTGGGATATTCAGTGGGAGATATCTGGTTATCTCCCACTGAATATTCACATTTAGGTGCTTAAACCCTATTTAACCAGCCAGGAGCTGTTCCTGGCCAGTTAGTGTTGAATATCGGGGAGAGGGGGATTACTTTTCATTATAGGATAGGCTCTGAATAGACACCATCAAGGCACTTAAAGATAGATTCACAGTTATAGATTTGCCTCGTGGTTATTTAGTAAATGATGGTAGATCAAGACTCATTGGCCCACACAGTCTGCCCAGTTATTACTATCTGAACTGCAATGAAATATTTCCGTTTCCAGTTGTAGAGGATTGACTGTGCAGGATATCACTCCTTATCTTTGTTAATTTTCATTTTCTTCTTCACTGGCTCTCTACCAGCCTAGAAAAATGACCATATAAGATCCAACATCTACCACCTTCCCCCAATGTCCCCATCAAAGAACTCCCATCCTTAATGAGGCTGCTGTCTAAATATCTGTCTTCTAGGACCTTATAACCTTGCTGGAGAGTACTCAGCATCACCAGTCTGCTGACCACTGTTCCTTTTAAGGTTCTGTTCCTCAAGCAGCTGCACAGACCAAACCAATACTATGCAGACTTGAATATGGCTGAACACCACTAACACACTATGCCATGCTGCTGCCACTTTCCCCTGTCTTTGCTGGCCCTGCAGCATATTCAAAACTTCTGAATTTGCATTTCCTGTATGCAGACCTTGCATGTCATAAGATCACCACAGAGAAGTGGTTCTCAACCCAGCCCTCAGAATACACCTAGCAAGTCAGGTTTTCAGGATATCCAGAATGAATATGCATGAGGTAGATTTCCATACTAAAAGTAGTGCATGCAAATTTATATCATGCATATCCATTGTAGAAATCCTGAAAACCTGATTGGATGGGTGTGTCTTGAAGACTGGGATGAGAACCCCTGGCATAGAAGTAGCACCGACCCACAAGTTCTGAACATGCTCATAGGGCAGATAAAGACATGGAAGAGTGGCAGAAGAGTGGCAGTGGTTTTGGCACAAGCTCTTGCAATGCCCAGGTATTTGCAAAAGGATGGAAAAATGTGCAGGAGAGGAACAAACAGATGCAAAATGGAAATGCTAGGAATGTGAAGGGGGGGGGGGGTTATCATACCAAAAATAATAATTTATCTTATCCGACCATTTAACATAAGTACGTAAGTACATAAGATTTGCCATGCTGGGACAGACCAAAGGTCCATCAAGCCCAGCATCCTGTTTCCAACAGTGGCCAATCCAGGCCACAAATACCAGGCAAGATCCCGAAAAAGTTCAATACATTTTATGCTGCTTATCCCAGAAATAGCAGTGGATTTTCCTCAAGTCAATTTAATAATGGTCTATGGACTTTTCCTTTAGGAAGCTGACTAGACCTTTTTTTAAACCCCGCTAACCGCCTTTACAACATTCTCTGGCAATGAATTCCAGAGTTTAATTACACATTGATTGAAGAAAAATTGTCTCCGATTCGTATTAAATTTACTGCTTTGTAGCTTCATCGCATGCCCCTAGTCTTAGTATTTTTGGAAAGTATAAACAAGTGATTCATGTCTACCTGCTCCACTCCACTCACTATTTTATAGACCTCAGCCGCCTTTTCTCCAAGCTGAAGAGCCCTAGATGCTTCAGCCTTTGCTCATAGGGAATTCGTCCCATCCCCTTTTTCATTTTCGTTGCCCTTCACTGTACTTTTTCTAATTCCACTATATCATGTAAAAATTGTAAATAAATATAGCATAATGTCAAATCATAAATAAATATAGTATTCATGGAGCATACAGTGCAATTACTGATCTTTTAGGTGTTTTTTTTGCACTACTGGATGCATGTAGCAATGTACAATGGTGATTATACTAAGGTACAATATATCCCTGAAGAGCTTACAATCTAACGGACAGATGATCAAAAGCCCCCCCAGGAGAAACTCCCTTATATGGTGTGAAGCCCCACCCAGAACATCCCAGGATACACTGGGCAGGGCTGGGCGCCACCATTTTGCAGGCGGCCTCGAAGGAAGAGGAGGGAGGCAGGCTACCTCCCTCCTCCAACTCAAGGTAGGGGGTAGGGGGCAGGGGGTAGGGGGATTGACACTGGACCACCAGGGACCCCTTGCTAATGCTGGGGAGTTAGGAGGGGCTGGAGACCCACTGGATCTCCAGCCCTCCCTGAACTGTGTCGGGGGGACTGGGGGGGGGGGGGAGCGGTCGCCACTGGGTCACCAGGGACTTTTTAGAAATGCTGAGGGGAGTTAGGGGGAGCTGGAGACCCACTGGATCTCCAGCCCTCCTTGAACCTGGGTGGGTTATTGGGGGGACTGGATGTCCGCCGGACCTCCAGCCCCCTGTCGCTGGAGGGGGTTGTCGGTTCCTGGGGGGTTGCTTCATTGAGGGGAATGGGGCCCTCTAGCATGCAAATGCATGCTGAACAGAGCTCACCATTCCTCTCCAATGGTCTGCAAACCCTAACACCAGCTCAGAGCTGGTGTAGGGCTTGCCGCAGCCAGCAACCCAAATCTTTGGCGTGCTGGTCGCTGATCATTGGAGATGAATAGGTTTAACATGCATTTGTATGCTATTTGCACTAATAACCCTGTTTTACATGCATTTGCATGCTAGTTGCATTCAAAGCCCATGAGCACGTTGTTTCACAAGCTCAGGGACTCTGATCATGGGGCGGTACCAAATGCAGGTGCTACTATGGCGCTAACAGCCTCTAGCACCGGTGTTTGCTTTTGATCATCCATATGTAAGTGGTACCCGAGGCAATGAGTGAAAGTGTAACCCTATGGGTTAAATTATAAAAGATTACCTGGCTCCTTCTAGATCTGGTGTAGACACAGTGAACAGCAGTGCAGTGAAACTGAGTAGTCTGTGTGCATGCGCTGAGTGTTCCGCATACTGATGGAACTTTTAGGAGAGTGACAAACAGCTCAGGCTGGCAGTTGGGAGGGAGCTGTATTGGTGAGAACATGTTACTAGGATAAGACTGGAAGAAAGTTGATGCTGGAGATCATCACCTGAAAGAAAAGGCGCCCACCGTTCAAGAGAGCCAGAGAGAAAACAAAGAGAACAGCTAAGTGACTGAAACTATTTTAAAAAAGTGCACATAAGAGAAAATAGTAAAGGAAACCTGAACAATAAGTGAGAGATAACTAAAGAAGAAAAAAAGAGTAGAGGAAAACTTACATGTTGGGATCCTTGGGGGTCTCCGGGGGTCTGAGGGACAGGAGAGGGGAGACTTTGAAGAGTCTGGTGTTTTGCGGAATTGAATGTACCTAAATGATTTATGTAACTAATATTTATACTTATCTGAGGATGCTCTCAATGTTTCTAGAGACTAAACTGATTTGTGTTGCAAACCTGTAATTGAAATACATACCGTGTTTCCCCGAAAATAAGACACTGTCTTATATTAAATTTTGCTCCCCAAGACCTGCTAGGTCTTATTTTCAGGGGAGGCCTTATTTTTCGGGGAAACATCGGGGTCACTCCCCCCCCCCCCCGAGATCGCTGGCTCCCCTCCTCGATCGGTGGCTCCCCCTGCCCTCAGTCGCTCCCGGAAGTAACTAACCTCTTAAATGCTTCCTTTCACCATTCATCTTCGCACTCGCCGCAAGCAGCAGGGCAGGCCACTCCTTCCTTCCGTGTCCCGCCCTCGCCTGACGTAACGTAACGTCAGACGAGGGCGGGACACGGAAGGAAGGAGTGGCCAGCCCTGCTGCTTGCGGCGAGTGCGAAGGTGAAAGGAAGCGGTTAAGAGGTTGGTTCCGGGAGTGACTGAGGGCGGGGGGAGCCGCTGATCGAGGGGGGGAGCCAGTGATCTCGGGTGGGGGGGGTGACCCCGATGTTTCCCCGAAAAATAAGGCCTCCCCTGCTAGGTCTTATTTTCGGGGGATGCCTTATATTTTCAAATTTAAGCAAGACCTCTACTAGGTCTTACTTTCGGAGGATGTCCTATTTTCGGGGAAACACGGTATGTTAAATTTGCAAGTTGGTAAAATTTCATTAGCATTTAAATATAATTCAAATAATAAAAAATATTTTCTTTTTATTGTTAAACTCCCTGGTGGGTGTTGAGCCATTTTGGGGAAACACTGTGACATATTTGGTACCATCATTGTAATACCTTGCTCTGCCACCAGGGGGTTTACAAAAGTGACTTGCCCAAGGTCACAAAGGGTGCCAGTGGCAGAAGCAGAAAGCGAAGCCTGGCTTCCCTGCTTCTCAGCACATTACACTATACACTAACCACTAGAACACTTCCTCTCCCACAGTCACATTTTAAAAAACTTTATATTCTGACTTTATCATACACCTCTCTCCAGTTAAAAGGCAGGGGAAGGTAACTGGGGGAAGGAAGCAGGGGGCAGGTGCTCAGGGAAGGGTAAGAGACAGGGGCAGATCGAGGGGAAGGTAGGGAAGAAGACAAAGGTAGCATCATGCTGTTCACTTGCAGAAATGAAGTCACTTGGGTAAGGTAACATCCAAGCAGAACAGATGTTAACTGTAAGCTAATGGTGAGAGTGATCCAGCTTCTTTATCACCATAGTCAAGTTCCTGTCTAGGGACATTAGTTTTGAACTGAAATGCCCTGTATCCAATTCCAGATCTGTTCTATCAGATTAAAAGATCAACTCTGCCCCTTCCTACTGACATTATGAGATTCTCAGCTCCAGTGATTTGTTGGATAAATCATTTCTTACTCATTACTTAATCCAGCCATAATGATGTAATGGTAACAGGTGCCAAATAAGAGCAACAGAAAGCTGAATTTGGTTTACAGCCTACAAAAGTGTGACATGGGAGGTTGTCTCGAAGCAGTCAAACTCTGTGGCTGCTGAAGGTGGGGTAGGGTGGAGTGAGGGAGGGTCACACATTTCTTGGGATATAGGAATTTCTGATTTAGGGCCTCTTTTATCAAACCATGCTAGTGGTCCCGGCACGGCAATGCTGACAGGCTCGGCATTGCTGCGTGGTAACCGCTAGTGAGGCTTGATAAAAGAGGCCCTTAATGGTTCTAGTATATTAGTTTCTTCTGATTTAATTTTTCTATTATTTTGATTTTTAAAAAAGTTTGACCCTTCCTACAGGCATCTCTCCCCCCTACCCCTGATCCTGCTGAAAATGAGGCTTTTGTTTTTGAAAAGGTTTATTTAAGGCACTATAAATACACCAGTTTTGCTGCAAGAATGTATTACATTTTTGCATTCTGTAGCGATGCTCCCTTTTTTCTCTTAATATGTTAGATCTTTCTCTCTTTATGCCTCCTGCACTATTTGTTTCTATCTTTGCTGTTAGGAGACGGCTAAACTCTGCAGAGACCTCCTTTCCAGTGTGGAAATAGTGTTCTCTGAAAACTTACAGATCTAAGGGAAGTTAGGTAAGAACAATTAGAGACCTGGACCCATTCCCAGTTCTGTCCTTGACATGGCTTTGAAAAGAATAGAATGCATTTTATTCCTGCCTCCCATTTAGGAACAGGCAGAGTGCCAAAGTCCTCCTTCAGATCAGATACACAAGAGAAATAAAAAGTTATCTTACTCCAGCATTCTATACATTGGAGGGAATTTGATCAAGGGTATTTCGTGCATAAAAGACCTCTTATTAAACTGCCCACGGGTTATGTGCATAAAAGTATACACGATGACAAGAAGGTCCGTACTTTTCTGCAATCCCAGAGAGGAATGCCAGATGAAACTGAAAGGAGCCAAGAGAGAAATTCTTGTCTGGCGAAAGCGCAAATGGAAGAACAAATGGCTAGAAATGTAAGGAAGGGTGAGAAGAAATTTTTCAGGTATATTAGTGAAAGGAGGAAGACTAATAATGGAATTGTGAGACTGAAAGATGCTGTGAACTGTTGTGTAGAGAATGATGAGGAAAAAGCAAACGTGCTAAACAAATACTTCTGCTCTGTGTTGATGGAAGAAAATCCTGGAGAAGGACCATGATTTGTCTAGCCCGAGAAAAAAAAATTCTGAATCCTTACTCAATTGGTAACCTTTCACTATGTAACACTACCTTAACCTCTACCATTGACCTTGAAATATAAATGAAGCCCTTATTAGAAGGTCTTCAAGGGGGGAGAATGTAGAAAAATGAGCACAAGTTATGCATTATGAAATGGGTTAAAAGGTCAGAGATTGATGAGCCTGTGTGACTTTGGAATCTATCAGAGATTGAGAAGCCTGTAATTTATTAAAGAACATGAGCCTGTGTAAACTCAGGAATTTATGATCCCCTTACAGGCAAGGGAGGCCTTGGGTAAACAACAGAAGAATGTTGTTTAACAGCTTAAAACAACCAGATGCTGGAAATCAGATGATAATCTGTGGGAAAGACAGTTTGCAGAAAAAGAGTCATGTAAATCATTGTTTGAAACAAACGATATAAGCTGGCATTTCAGAAGAATATTTCAGAGATGCTGGCAGAAAAACATCTTATTATGTTACTGAATTGATCTCTCATGAAAAACTATAAAATTATACTTTCTCATATGCCCTTAGTATTGGTTTCTTTTACCTCTCCCAGTTGAGAATGGCTGGTTTATGCTAATTTAGGAAGGGATAGAAGCAGCCTAAAAAAAACAGATTGGCGAATGTACGTATGAGAATGGAGTGTATATAGCACCGTTCACGGAAAAAAGTGTTTATGAACAACTTGAAAAATTGAAGGTGGACAAAGCCATGGTACCGGACGGGATCCATCCCAGGATATTGAGGGAGCTCAGAGAGGTTCTGGCGGATCCTCTTAAAGATTTGTTTAATAAATCCTTGGAGACAGGGGAGATTCCTTGGGATTAGAGAAGAGCAGATGTGGTCCCTGTTCACAAAAGTGGTGAGAGAGAAGAAGCTAGAAACTACAGGCCAGTAAGCCTCACTTCGAATATTAGAAAAGTAATGGAAGTGATGCTGAAGGAAAGGATAGTGAATTTTCTGGAAGCCAATAGGGTACAAGATCTGAGACAACATGGTTTTACCAAAGGTAAATCATACCAAATGAATCTGATTGAATTCTTTGTCTAGGTGACTAGAGAATTGGATCGATGACGTGCAGTAGATGTAATCTACTTAGATTTCAGCAAAACCTTTGACATTGTTCCTCATAGGAAGCTCTTGAATAAACTTGACAGACTGAAGTTAGGACCCAAAGTGGTGAACTGGATTAGGAACTGGTTGATGGACAGATGCCAGAGGGTGGTGGTTAATGAAATTCACTCGGAGGAAGGAAAGCTGAGTAGTGGAGTTCCTCAGGGATCGGTTCTGGGGCCGATTCTGTTCAATATATTTGTGAGCGACATTGCCAATGGTTTATAAAGTAGGTTCTGCCTTTTTGTGGATGATACTAAGATTTGTAACAGAGTGGACACTCCAGAGGGAGTGGAAAGCATGAAAAAGGATCTGCAGAAGTTAGAAGAATGGTATAATGTTCGGCAATTAAAATTCAATGCAAAGAATTGCAAAATGATGCACTTAGGGAGTAGAAATCCATGGGAGACATATGTGCTAGGAGGTGAGAGGCTGATATGCACAGACAAGGAAAGAAATCTTGGAGTGATAGTATCTGAGGATCTGAAGGTGATGAAACAGTGTGACAAGGTGGTGGTCACAGAAACTGTGGCGGAATTCAAAAAGGCATGGGATGAACACAGAGGATCTGCAATTAGAAAATAAATGATATAAAACACAAAACTTAAAGGATTGCATATATGTTTGCATGTGGAGTGATGCTTAGACAGCGATTCTGGCTGCATCAACTAAGGCTAGTGCTGGGCTGGGTTGTACAGTCTGAGTCCCGCATATGGTGATCCAGTTTAGGGTGGGCTGTAGAGAACTTCGACGGAAACTCCAGTGGTTTGGGAACATGAGGACAGTGCCAGGCAGACGTTTGCAATCTTTGTCCCGCAAATGATAAGATGGATTTGGATAGGCTAGAGTGGGCTTTGACGGTAACTGTAGTAGTTAGAACATAACTACTACTACTATTTAGCATTTATATAGCGCTACAAGGAGTACGCAGTGCTGCACAAACTTAGAAGAAAGACAGTCCCTGCTCAAAGAGCTTACAATCTAATAGACAAAAAATAAAGTAAGCAAATCAAATCAATTAATGTGTATGGGAAGGAAGAGAGGAGGGTAGGTGGAGGCGAGTGGTTACAAGTGGTTACGAGTCAAAAGCAATGTTAAAGAGGTGGGCTTTCAGTCTAGATTTAAAGTTGGCCAAGGATGGGGCAAGACGTAGGGGCTCAGGAAGTTTATTCCAGGCGTAGGGTGCAGTGAGACAGAACAGAGCCAGGCGGACTTCTATGGTCTATGTTCCAGAAACACCAAAGAAAGACCATGATCAAGTAAATGATATCACGTTCATTGTTGATTTAAAACTTGAATTGATAATGCATGTGATTGTTGGGCAGACTGGATAGACCATTCAGGTCTTTATCTTCCATCACTTACTATGTTATAATCATCTGAAGCACCCTGTCAAACTGTAATTACCAGCTTTACAGTACCTTCACCTGTGAATGTCTCTATTGTTGGGATGAGGGAAAGTCCCAACTTGAAGGGAGAATTGTTGCTTAGCCCAATAGGACCAGAGGTTCCCCAGGACTGGGACAAGGCATTGAGGCATCACCATGGCAGATGATAGCAGTGAGAAATCAACCCAACATCATAGGAATTGATTGCTCAGCAGCCATCTGTAGAGGGGTTGTCACCTGCAGCATTGGTATTATCATTGATGCCGCACCCTGGGGCAGGAACCATTTGGAGTTCTGCATCTGCAGTTGGGATTCCTGAGGCAGAATCATCTGTCAGAGTTGGGGTTATAGAAGTTGTAGATCTTTCCCCACCAGGTTTGGTCTTATTGCAGTTGCTTATAAGATTGGACGTGGTGACCTTAGACTAATTCTGGTCTGCCTTGGAGACTTTATATAAGATTCCCTCTCCTTTTGTTGCTGTTCCTGCAACTTTAAGCTGCAAGATTTTGAGGTTGAATTAAGTACTTAGGTCTCCATATCTGATGACTTGGTGGTAGATATAAAATCTTTGCAGGCATTGTTAACTCAAGAACCCCCCCCCCCCCCCCCAAAAAAAAAAAAAAAAAAACGATTGTGTACAATGATAACAGGAATTTGATTCTCAGATTTCGGACTTTTCCTCAGGCCAAGATGATTGTGGTTAAAGATTTATTCTCTAACAACCTGGTATTCAATGTTGGTGCCCGGACATGGCCCGACATAAAACCGTGACCGCTGCCGGCTGAATATCTACCCAATATTTCTTGTCCTGGAAACCAATGAAGCATTTATAAGGAAATTGAAAGGTGGGAAAATGTGGGATACAAATGCAATAAATAAATAAATATACACAAAAAGTAGCACATATGAGTTTATCTTGTTGGGCAGACTGGATGGACCGTGCAGGTCTTTTTCTGCCGTCATCTACTATGTTACCACATATGTAAGTGAAAACTCGTTTCCATAGAAATGCATCTTGACCTTGCTGAAGAAACTTTGTCTTCCTGGAATCCATTTAGAAATATCTGAAAAACACTTGCACTTTGCCTCCTAGGATCATTAAGTTAATAACTCTATACAGTTATTCTATACAGTAATTTCAGAATTGCCTCCTTATCTTGCAAAAATACAAAATAAACCAATAATATAGATTGAATTGTAACTTCTGTTACAGAAGTTTACAATATTGCAAGGGTGGGAAATCAGCATCAGGATACATTAAAACTTCCTTTAGAAATTTAGCCCTCTATATTCAAAATGATTTGGCCAGTTAAATGGTACTTAGCTGGCTATCCGGTGATATTCAGCGGGGGATAGCCAGCTGTCTTCTGCTGAATATTGCTGGTTAGCACCTAGCAGATAGCTGGTTATACTGCGTGTTATAACCATCTATCTGCCAATTTTCATCATGGAGCTGGCTAAGTTTGGCAGCCATATTTGCCGCATCAATAGGTGGAATATCTTTGACTGGTTCCAGCTTAACCGGTCAGTGCTACCTCCCATGGTCTGAATATAGGCCTCCTTGTGATTTTTTTTTCTGGAAAATAAGGGGGCTATTAAGTGACTTTCTGTTATGACTCTTTGCTCTCTAGCCATTTAAATTATAGCATGAATGCATTGTTACTCCTTTTTCTTTATGACAATTTCTTAATTCATTTTTCTATGGTTATTGGATTCTTGGTTTGCCAATAATATGGACTATATTGATTTCAACTTTGTTTTGATTTGATCCATTTAATTTTCTGATTTTTTTTCTGGATTTCTTGTCATAGTGTACTAAGGCCCCAATATTGAGACAGCAGGAGTTAGACTGACTGACTCCTGCTGTTGCTGATGAACCCAGAAATTCAATGTTGGGGCCATATCCATCCACCAGCATTGAATTTCCAGGGTTTCTTTTGGCGCAGCAAACACAGATGGTTAAGCCGATATTCATCAGCTGACCGGCTAGGTTCTAGCGGCCAAAGATAGACCTGTTATTTATGTGGGTCTATATGGCTGCTAAACTTAACTGGCCAGCCAGTGAAAATCAGCAGTAACCGGCTATGTCATGTGACATAGCCAGTGAATGAGCAGAGTGCTCAGTTTGCTGGGGCACAAAGCCTAGAACAGGTGTGTAGTGTGAGGTGGCCTTAGCAAAGGACACATGGTAAGAATGGGATTCTTTCTCCCTAGGAGTTGAGTCCTGGCTTGGATTCCTTTCTCACTGAGAACTTGGAAGTATGGGCCTCTTTATTGAAGGTTGATGCTTCTTCACAATCGTAAAAGATTCTTTTTAAAAGGTTTTTTGTTTAATTCTTATTTTAGGTCATTGCAAATATAAAGTACCAGTGCATGGACCAAAATCTCTCTCGCATTCCTGCTGAGATCCCTTCCACCACGCAACAGCTGGACCTCAGCTTCAATCCACTGCTTATTCTGACCCCAAAGTACTTTGCTAAATTCCCTTCTCTAAAGGTGCTGGACCTTACGAGGTAAGAGCTATTCAATCAATATCAACTGATGAAGCAAAGAAGCCTAGTGGAGAATCAGGAGACCATAGTGGCAAATCTCAATAGTTCTCTTTAGCATATGACAGGGGTTCTCAACCCAGTCCACGGGACACACTCAGCTAGTCAGATTTTCAAGCTACCTATAATGAATATTCATGAGATAGGATTTGCACAGAATGGAGAACATGCAGCAGATTTATCTCATGCATACGCGTTGTGGATATCCTGAAAACCTGGCTGGCTAGGTGTATCCCAAGGACTGAGTTGAGAACCCTTGGCATATAATGATGTCACCAACCAAGAAATTCCACTTGTGTTGTCACTAGCATCCAGGCTTGGCATTAGGAGAGTACAACAAGGGCAATTGCTCGCCTCCCCCTCCCCGTGTCTAACAATCCCCAAGCCTGCATGAGCTTGAAGAAGGTATAGCCTGCTAATGGGCATTGGGGTCCCCTCCCAAATTTTTGCCCTGGGCCCAGACATATGTGCTCTGCTAGCATGAGATTTCCTATGTAACATTAGGAGTATAGATATACTTCTTGTTGTGCCACCACTATTAAAATCCATCCCAGGAAATTCCCGGTATAAAAACAAGGGGAGTGGGCTGATTTAGGGCAGATGAAGACCCTGTTCTCTAAATTTATCTCAGTAGAGAACCTGAGCTGACAATTGGTCACTCAGATGACAGACCTGTGCTGGCCTCATCTATTACTCCATTTGCTGTAATACCAGTAAATAATGTGAAAGAAGAGCAAAGTATTCAAAAATAATGACCAGGACTGACCCATCAAAGATAAATGTTAAGAGAGGCAATTTTTCTACTGCCTGCATATGTGTGGTAGGAGCTCCTCCTTAAAATTTGCATGTCAAGTGGAGCTTAGATGGCAACTCTAACTGTATCAACTAAGGCTGGTGCTGGGCTTTCTTGTACAGTCTGACCCCTATTATAGCAATCCGGTTTAGGATGGGCTGGAGAGAGTTTGACTGAAACTTCAGTAATTTGGAATGTGAGGACCATGCAGGGCAGAATTTTACGGTCTGTGTCCCGCAAATAACAAGACTGATTTGGATAGGCTGGAGTGGGCTTTGACGGCAACTCCGGTAGTTGAAACATAAGGACAGAGCTGGGCGGACTTGTATGGTCTATGTCCTAGAGACACCAAAGAAAGACCTTGGTCAAGTATACAATATCATGTTCATTGTTGATTTAATCATGAATTGATAATGAATGTCTGTTGGGCAGACTGGATGGACCATTCAGGTCTTTATCCTCCATCACTTACTATGTTACTATCTTAAAATGCATAGAGGGAGGGCAAGTTCAGGTGGCCAATGTATGTAAATAGATTGATATTTGCCCATCTGCATGGCTTTGAAAATTGTTCTCATGAAGCCCTATTTTGGAAAAGGAAATGGAAAAAAAACAGGTTTGGATGTGGACAGTGTCCCAAGTATTTTACAAAGGCTCACTGAACATAGAACCTTTTGTAAAATATGTATAGATCAAAAAGAGAGGGAAAGACAGTATACACAAAAAGTATACAAACCAAAAAAAAAAGCACAACTGGGCCTTCAAGGCTGAGACAACAGGAGTCCTTTATTAATGAGTGGCCTGACACGGGCCGTGTATCGGCGTCAACAACGCCTGCCTCAGGGGTCGATATACAGTTTTAAGATGTGTAAATGATGATGAAATTCAAATCCTACAGCATCGTCTTTTTTGATAGCCGATATAATACTCCAAAATTGTATTTTCCTCTAAGGATTTGAATTTCATCGTCATTTACACATCTTAAAACTGTATATCGACCCCTGCACGCGTAGCAGACACACATCAAAAAATGAAATTACCGCAAAGGCCACACGGTAGCTGGGTGGAAACTCCAAATTGATAAACGTTGGGCGTACGTAGGTGCCTACGTGGCTTAGTAAAAAAGCTCCTTGGAATCCAGTAAGATTTAAGTGAGAAGCAAGCTAATAATCCTTTTTTATATTTCTGTGGTAGTTTGAAATGTCAGAGAGCTATGCATGTTGCATTCTCTGAATAATCCAACCACAAATAACCCAATATCAACAAGGGTAAATAACATAAGAATCTAAGAAAAAAACCCTTTTGTAAACCAAATTCTCAAGGAAAGTTATATAATGTGAATGAGGAGAGCTCAGTTTCCAATCAGTCAGTATTTGGGTAAAAGAGACTTACTGCAGCTTCATCGTTAATGAAATCGCTGCCAAATAGCAGTCACTCATTAAATGCTCCACACCATCATGGGTCTATCCAATGTAAGGCATATGTGAATATAAATTGTAAGTGTCATTAAAAAGCCATATAACATGGTTCAAAAACAATCTTGATTATTGATCAATGCCATTAATAATATCATCTCTGCCTCAATCACTGGTCAGTGTCATAAATAATGTCATTACCTTGCAATAAATAACCCCGCACAGTGAGTGCAAAGATGTGAAAAAATGTTCTTATCTCAAACAGAACATTATGCATTCTAGATGCCAATGGTTGTGTTAAGTTATTTATTTCAAAGATAATGACATTATTTATGACACTCATCAGTGACTGAAGGAGAGATGATATTATTAATGGCACTGGCCAATGAACAAGGTTGTTTTTCAACATATTATATGGATTTTAAAGACAATTGAATTTTATATTCATATATGCATTACATGGGATAGACCCGTGATGGTGTGGAGCATTTAGGAGCCCTTTTACTAAGCCGTGGTAGGGCTTCTGCATCAATGGCATGCGGCAAATTGGCCCTACCACTGGGCTACTGCAGGAGCCTGCTGGTAGTGCCGATGTGTTCTGAGTGCCATTTCCGGTGTTCAAAAAATAATTTTATTTTTTTAGTGCCTAGGGGCTTACCCAGTGGTAATCGGTGCTGCCTGGTTAGTGCCGGGTTAGCGTGGGAGCCCTTATCGTCTCCTCAGAAGGAGGCGGTAAGGGCTTCCCCAGGAAATGGATGTGCAGCAAGTGCTTAACGTACCACACGGCCATTTCCATTTAAAAAAAAATCCGGACGGGCAGGGGGAAGGAGTCAGGAGGGAGGGTAGGTGGAGGAAAGGTTTAAGTGGATGGAGGGGCAAGGTGAGGGGAAGGATGGGGGGGGGGAGGGAGAAAAAGTAAAAACTTTTGGTGACAAGCTGTACTGTCTTATAGTCTGAGGAAATATTTTGTGACTTTATGTTACTGTTTGTTAAAGTTTGTCATTCAATAAAAAGGGTGAAAAATAAAGGCTTGGTTGAAGAGCCACGCTTTCACCTGCAAAAAAAAAAAAAAAAAATCCTTCTCCCGCTGTGGTAAAAGGGGGCCTCAGCGTGCGGCAAACCTGCATGCCGACGCCACCGCAAGGGTCCTTTTACTGCAGCTTGGTAAAAGGACCCCTTAATGAGTGACTGATGTTTGCTAGTGATTTCATTAAGGCTGAAGTCCCAGTAAGTCATTTTTACAACAGTGACTTGATTGGATACCGAGGTCTCCCCATTCACATTATATAATTTTCCTTGAGTATTTGGTTTACAAAAGGTATTTTTTCATAGGTTATGTTGCATTCTCTGTCATTCCTGCAAACTCCAGGTCCAAATGAGCAGTCAGCTCTCACTTACATCTGTCTCAGTGCTGACATAAATGGCAGAATCTAGTATTAAGCTGGCACGTATTTTCATTGCAAGATCACACACACATGGGCCCGATACCCGATATTCAGACTGTGGGAGTTAGCCCGGCTAATTCCTGTGGTCTGCACTGAGCCCAGATATTCAATGCCGGACCATTTCTGGTGACCAGCATTGAATATCCAGTTTATTTTAGGCCTGTTCAAACTTAAAGGGCCAAGCCAATATTCCACACTGGCCCGTTAAGTTTGAACCGGCCAAAGGTAGGCCTGGTGTTCATGCGGACAAATGTGGCCACCAAACTTAGCAAGTCAGCCAATGAATACTGGCCCTAACCATCTGTGTCACATGACATAGCCAGTGACTAGCCACTAACCAGCAATATTCAGTGGGAGACAGCCGGGCTATCTCCCTCTGAATATGACAAGATAGCCGGCTAAGTACCATTTAACTGACCAGGTGCAGTTCCTGGCCGATTAAATAGTTTTGAATATTTGGGGGGGGGGGGGGGGGGGATATGTGCCTAGAGGACATCTGGTTGGCTGTTATTTTATATAGGCGTCCATTTTCCAATATAGAATACTAGCTTAACAGGGTAAAAATACATGTATACACACTTAGATGCAACTTCCTATACCAATAATAGATCTGCTTGCACCTAAGTTCTGCTAACACGCACATAACTTACAGTGTTCTGTAAATTATGTGTGTCATTGTGTGCCCTGCCTATATACACTCATCAACAAACTACGCACTGTCAAATATAAGTGTGTAGTTACAGAATAGCGCTTAGGTGTGTATGTGTGCACATAGAGGGGCATAATTGAACAAAAACGTCTATCTCCATGGGCGTTTATCTCCGAGAACGGGTCCGTGAAGGGGCGGACCGAACTGTATTTTCGAAAAAAATAGACGTCCACGTTTTATTCGACAATTTGTGAGCTGGGCGTTTTTGTTTTTCAGTGATAATGGAAAATGAAAGCGCCCAGCTCAAAAACGAATAAATCCAAGGCATTTGTTCGTGGGAGGGGCCAGGAGTCGTAGTGCACTGGTCCCCCTCACATGCCAGGACACCAACCGGGCACCCTAGGGGGCACTTTTACAAAAACAAAAAAAAAGGTAAAAGAGCTCCCAGGTGCATAGCACCCTTCCCTTGGGTGTTGAGCCCCCCAAATCCCCCTCAAAACCCACCGCCCACAAGTCTACACCATTACTATAGCCCTAAGGGGTGAAGGGGGGCACCTACATGTGGGTACAGTGGGTTTGGGGGGCGGTTTGGAGGGCTCCCATTTACCAGCACAAGTGTAACAGGTGGGGGGGGGGGGGGGATGGGCCTGGGTCCACCTGCCTGAAGTCCACTGCACCCCCTAATAACTGCTCCAGTGACCTGAATACTGCTGCCAGGGAGGTGGGTATGACATTTGAAGGTGAAAATAAAAAGTTGTGAAACGGCATATTTTGTGGTGGGAGGGGGTTTGTGACCACTGGGGGAGTCAGGGGAGGTCATCCCCGATTCCCTCCAGTGGTCATCTGGTCATTTAGGGCACTTTTTGGGGCCTTATTCGTGGAAAAACAGGGTCCAGGAAAAGTGCCCTAAATTCTCGCTAAAAACGCATATTTTTCTTCCATTATCGGCGAAAGGCGCCCATCTCTGATCGCCCGATAACCACGCCCCAGTTCCGCCTTCACCACGCCTTCGACACGCCCCCATCCACTTTGTCCGCATCTGCGACGGAGTGCAGTTGAAAACGTCCAAATTCGGCTTTCGATTATACCGCTTTATTCGTTTTTGTGAGACAAACGTCTATCTCCCGATTTGGGTCGCAATATAGGCGTTTTTCTTTTTCAATTATAAGCTGGATAGTCATATGTATGCTAATAATCTAAACATTTATGCAGGTAACTGGCATGGAAAAGTTACCACCTTCATGAATACTTGCATACATTTTTGTCCCACCCAAAACATGCCCCCTTCAAACCTATGCATGCTGTGGATCTATATACACAGTAACCCAGTAACCCAGTATATAATGGCAGATAAAGACCTGCACAGTCTATTTGATCTGCCCAACAAGGTGGTTAGTGCCGTGCTCGCCACTCTGTGTAGGCCCTAGTCACTCATGCTTAAACACTGGTTGTCAAGTCTCCACCATGCCAACCGTATAGGCAGTCAAACATAATGGAGTCTTGGTTATAACCACATATCATCATCCCTCAGGTATTGCTGACAGTATTCAACTTACCAGTCAAGATGTCTTCCCCTCCTCCCTGAGCTGCACAGTACCCTCACTCGCAGCACATGACAATAAAGTGATCTACAATATTGGAGTTGCCGAAGCTTCACCTGTCTTTTGCCATTTGTGGGGCACAGACCATAGAAGTCTGTCCAGCTTCAGCCATAGATTCCTCTACTCTTGCTCAACATTACACCTCAACAGACATTCCCAACCTCTTTCTAATTAGGAATGCCCTGTGTCTATTCCACGCACTTTAAAATTCGATCACCATTTTTGACTCTACCACCTCTCCTGGAAGGGCATTCCTGGCATCTACTACCCTTTCTGTTTAGCCTATAAAATTTGGTGCCCGTTGTAATTATAATTAATGATCCAGTGCACAATCATATGATTCTCTGAGTTACTTCTGGGGTAATTGCCCTGGGGCAAAAGAAGCTGTTCACAGCTTAAGTGGAACTGTTGCAGTCTTCCTGCACAGTGTGGCCCGATGCTCACAACTCCCGCAGTAAGCCAGCAGCGCAGAAAACATACGAGTGGAACAGATGCTCAAAGGAAATGGTATGCAATTTTTATGCGCTCTGTTAAAGCAAAAGCAAGGAGGGGGGATGTGCTTGGTGCATGTGCAGAAGAGTTTCACGGTAAGCCCGGCTCCTGTGCGCATGCGCCAGGCAAACCCAAACATGAAGCACACATTGGTGTCTGTTTTCTGTGGCTTTAAATATAAGCTTTTCAATTTTTTTTTTTTTTTACTTGGAAGGCTTATATTTAAATTCAGAAAACAGGTGCAGATGTGTGCTTTCACTTTCGGGTTTGCTCGGACTCGTGCACATTTGTTTCTCACTACTGGTGCTTATGGGCTTGCACGCCTTTTGCTTTGAAATTAAAGCAAAACAGGCAAATTTTAAATAAAGAATCATGAGAAATCCTCTTTTCAAGCACCCTAACGCCTGCTCTGAGCTGGTGTTATTTTTCAGCAGTAAGGGTGACTTTGTTTTGTGTGCTGTTCTCTGAGCATTGGGAGGGAATAGGAAATGACCTCATTAACATCCATTTAATTATATTAGCATGCTATTTGCGCTAATCTTTGGCATGCTTGTTTCGCACGCTAGAACCTCTGAGCTGTGTTCACTAATGCGGGCGATGGTGTGGCGCTAATGGCCTCTAGCTCCTGCGTTTGCTACTGAGCATTGGCCCATCAGAGCATGAGTCACAGCCCAAACATTTTGTGTTGTTCCTGTGAGGCTTTGGATTTCAGACACTGTATGGCTCACATTCTGAGAGAACTGCATGGTGCAGTCTTTTCAAATTTGTCTGGACAAAGTCTCTGTCTTGCTTGGAGATAGGGTGGACCGGACTGGTGGAGGGGTAGCATTGTATATTAACGAGAGCCTTGACTCAGATAGATTACAAATTCAGCAGGACACAAATCACACCTTTGAATCATTGTGGGTTGAAATTCCATGTATAAAAGGGAAAAAACGGTGATAGGAGTGTACTACCGTCCGCCTCGCCAGGATGAGCAGGTAGACACAGAAATGATAAAAGAAATCAGAGACGCGAACAAAATGGGCAATGTGATAATAATGGGTGACTTCAATTATCCAAATATAGACTGGGTAAATGTAACATCGGGACACGCTACAGAGATACAATTCCTTGATGAAATCAAGGACAGCTTTATGGAGCAACTGGTGCAGGAGCCGACGAGAGAAGGAAAAATTCTAGACTTGGTCCTTAGTGGAGCGCATGATCTGGTGAGGGACGTTATGGTACTGGGGCCGCTTGATAACAGTGACCATAATATGATCAGTTTTGATATCGACCTTGAAGTAACTGTACACAGAAAGTCAAATACGTTAGCGTTTAACTTTAAAAAAGGAGACTATGATAAAATGAGAAGAACGGTAAAAAAAAAACTTAGGGGGGCAACTGAGAGAGTAAAAAACTGTACAACAGGCATGGACGCTGTTCAAAAATACCATCCTGGAGGCCCAGGCCATACATATTCCGCGAATTAGAAAAGAAAGACGGAACTCCAAAAGACAGCCGGCCTGGTTGAAAAGTGAGGTGAAGGAAGCTATTAGGGCTAAAAGAAACGCCTTCAGAAAATGGAAGAAGGAACCGTCTGAAAATAAGAAGAAGTAGCATAAGGAGTGTCAAAGCAAATGCAAGGCGCAGATAAAGAAGGCCAAGAGGGATTACGAAAAAAAGATAGCATTAGAGGCAAAAAAACATAGTAAAAATTATTTTCGGTATATTAAAAGCAGGAAGCCGGCAAAAGAATCGGTTGGGCCGCTGGATGACCGAGGGGTAAAAGGGGCGATCAAGGAAGACAAAGATGTAGCGGAGAGACTGAATGAATTCTTTGCTTCGGTCTTCACCGAGGAAGATTTGGGTGGGATACCGGTGTCGGAAATGGAATTTCAAGCGGACGAGTCGGAGAAACTTACTGACTTCACGGTAAACCTGGAAGACGTAATGGGGCAGTTCGGCAAACTGTAGAGTAGCAAATCTCCTGGATCGGATGGTATTCATCCTAGAGTACTGATAGAACTGAAAAATGAGCTTGCGGAGCTACTGCTAGTGATATGCAACTTATCCTTAAAATCGAGCGTGGTACCGGAAGATTGGAGGGTGGCCAATGTAACACCCATTTTTAAAAAAGGCTCCAGGGGAGATCCGGGAAATTATAGACCGGTGAGTCTGACGACGGTGCCGGGGAAAATGGTAGAGGCTATTATTAAAAACAAAATTACAGAGCACATCCGAGGACATGGATTACTGAGACCGAGTCAGCACTGCTTTTGTGTGGGGAAATCTTGCCTGACCAATTTACTTCAATTCTTTGAAGGAGTAAACCAACATGTGGACAAAGGGGAGCCGGTTGATATTGTGTATCTGGATTTTCAAAAGGCGTTTGACAAGGTACTTCATGAAAGGCTACAGAGGAAATTGGAGGGTCATGGGATAGGAGGAAATGTCCTATTGTGGATTAAAAACTGGTTGAAGGATAGGAAACAGAGAGTGGGGTTAAATGGGCAGTATTCACAATGGAGAAGGGTAGTTAGTGGGGTTCCTCAGGGGTCTGTGCTAGGACCGCTGCTTTTTAATATATTTATAAATGATTTAGAGATGGGAGTAACTAGCGAGGTAATTAAATTTGCTGATGACACAAAGTTATTCAAAGTCGTTAACTCGCGACAGGATTGTGAAAAATTACAAGAGGACCTTACGAGACTGGGAGACTGGGCGGCTAAATGGCAGATGACGTTTAATGTGAGCAAGTGCAAGGTGATGCATGTGGGAAAAAAGAACCCGAATTATAGCTACGTCATGCAAGGTTCCACGTTAGGAGTTACAGACCAAGAAAGGGATCTGGGTGTCGTCGTCGATAACACGCTGAAACCTTCTGCTCAGTGTGCTGCTGCGGCTAGGAAAGCGAATAGAATGTTGGGTATTATTAGGAAAGGTATGGAAAACAAGTGTGAGGATGTTATAATTCCGTTGTATCGCTCCATGGTGCGACCGCACCTTGAGTATTGTGTTCAATTCTGGTCGCCGCATCTCAAGAAAGATATAGTAGAATTGGAAAAGGTGCAGCGAAGGGCGACTAAAATGATAGCGGGGATGGGACGACTTCCCTATGAAGAAAGACTAAGGAGACTAGGGCTATTCAGCTTGGAGAAGAGACGGCTGAGGGGAGACATGATAGAGGTATATAAAAATAATGAGTGGAGTGGAACAGGTGGATGTGAAGCGTCTGTTCACGCTTTCCAAAAATACTAGGACTAGGTGGCATGCGATGAAACTACAGTGTAGTAAATTTAAAACAAATCGGAAAAAATTTTTCTTCACCCAACGTGTAATTAAACTCTGGAATTCATTGCCGGAAAATGTGGTGAAGGCGGTTAGCTTAGCAGAGTTTAAAAAGGGGTTGGACGGTTTCCTAAAGGACAAGTCCATAAACCGCTACTAAACGGACTTGGAAAAATCCAAAATCCCAGGAATAACATGTATAGAATGTTTGTACGTTTGGGAAGCTTGCCAGGTGCCCTTGGCCTGGATTGGCCGCTGTCGTGGACAAGATGCTGGGCTCGATGGACCCTTGGTCTTTTCCCAGTATGGCATTACTTACAGTATGTACTTATCATCATTTGGTTGTGAATCCAAAAATGATAACAGAATGCTGGTTTATAGGTCACACATCTATTCCCCCCTGTAACTCCTGTACTGTTTGGTGGACCTATTCAGCCTGTAGGATTCCAAACTAAAATTTTTCAAAGCAAATTTCAGCAGTTTTAAAGTGGGGTTTTTACGCCCTCCAGAGAATAAAATGTGTAAGAAATGTTCTTGACTTCAAAACTTTACATACTTTGTTCCATGCTTTTTGTTGGCTCCCAGCTTGATTATTGCAATGTTATATGTGCTGGTCTTCTTAATATTTATTTATTTATTGGGATTTACTAACCGCCTTTATGAAGAGATTCACCCAAGTAGTGTACAGTAGGTACAGTTTAACATAAAACTTTAATTTTTTTAACAGCATAACAAGAGTAAAATAACCAAGAATAAACATAAATACAATAAACGAGATAAACTTGAAAACAGTAAATTGAAACCTAATAATAGAACTACCATGAAACAGTATCAAGAATATACACATTTAACAGCACTAGAATTCAAATACCAAAGATATAATACACTGTTAGCACAATACTAATCATACACCTAATAAGCATGCATTAAAACCTTCAACTAACATAGATATGATGCTAAAGACGTTCTACAATATGACTTACGATATAGCTGAGGGACCAAGAGCAGATATAGAATGGGAACAAAATGCATGGTATAGAGTCAGATGGGATAATTTGATGGTTAGTTAAACTCAAGGCAATTAAACAATTACAAACTCCACAAAACATGGCAGTCTGTCTATTTTGTCAGGCAAGATGTTCAGATCATGTTACCCTGCTGCTAAAAAAAAAGTCTACATTGGCTCCCTGTGCACCTGAGGATTAAAATGCTCACCTTGACTCACAAAGCTGTACATACAGGTCTCCCTGATTCTTTGCCATTATTGACATTCCATATAAGCCAACCTGTTGCTTGTGCTCTATTAATGACCATAGGCTTGTATTGCCTAATCCCAGGCAAGCCTATTATGAAATGACACGTAAAAGCGCTTTTTATTTCTTGGCTCCTTTTCTCTGGAATGGTTTCCCTTTTGACATTAGAACTGAACCTCTTTTAAAAACATTCAAGACTCTGCTGAAAACCAGCCCACCGTGGCCGCAGGCGGTAGTTCCGCCCCCAGCGTGTGGCATTTCTGGTGCATCTGGAATTTTTCAAAAATGATCACTGCTGGGTTGGCGCAGGAGACCTTACCACCACCTCAATGGGTAGCGGTAAGTGCTCCCCCCAAAATGGCCATGTGGCATGTGAACTTACTGTGCATGACCATTTCTTTTCTCCACCTTTTTACATGCTGCAATAAAGGGGGACTCTGCGCATGGCAAAAACTCGCACTGCTGCCAGTGCAGGGCCCCTTTTACTGCAGCTTAATAAAAGGGGCCCATAGTGATGTGTGGTACATGGCTTCTTGCTAACTGGCTGATCAGTCTTTCAGAGCTGTAGGGTATTATGACACTAACTGAGGGAATCTACCAAGCACGGAATCATGAAAATGAACTGTTTATTGAGAGGGCATTTTCTTTAGCTGGGCAGACCAGGGAGAAGGGAAAGTTCATCATTTGTCCGTCTCTCAAATGTCTTCTTTAAGGCTGACTCGATGGTCCAGCTAATAGTGAATGTACACTTGGGTTCAGCAGATTGTTGTTAACAGAGAAAGTAAGCAGCAGGAAACAGAGATAAAATGAGAAGTCGACAGACAGAACTGATTTCAGCGGGCCTAATATTCAAAACAAGCTGGACTCCTAAATTTAGACTCCCAAATTATGTTGCTAAATTTGTGCCCTATTTTTGGCCAAATTTAGAAGTCTAAGAGGTAAATATTCTGCCGGCGGTGGTCAGCAATTATTTTGCCACCACCAGCTTTATATCTGGATATGCAATGCTGGGCTGAGTCCGGGCAGCAGCATTGAATATTCTGGGTATGTGCGGCTGGCCAGTACTTAACTGGTGAAGTGATGATATTCAGCCTTAACTGGTTAAATTAAACTGATCAAAGACAGGACTGCTGTTTAAGTGGTCCTTTTTGGCCAGATAACTTAGGGGGTCTTTTACAAAGGTGCGCTAGCGTTTTTAGCATTCACTAAACACTAGAGACGCCCATAGGACCCCTTAACTGGTTAAAGCCTAGATATCGGCACTTAACTGGTTAAGTTCTGACTTGACTCCGACCTCTCCCTTGGACTGCCCACTGAATATCCAGTTTTGACTTAGTGCAGCTGAATATGCCTATCTAGTTAAGTGCCAATAAATATCAGCAGATAGCCCTGCATGCCTGGTTAAATTGCTTTGAATATTGACCCCTAAGCTTTCTGCTGAAAATTCCTCTTAACTTAGGTGCTTAAATATTAGGCCTGCCATTCATTATTAGCCTAATGTATGAGCCTAGTGATAAAAATTAAAAAGTTCTAATGTTTTTCCTCACCCTAAATCCACTTCTGTTGCCACCAACTTTTTATGCACCTAACTTTAGTAGTTTAGTGAAATTTTGAGTATAAATTTAGGAACTCAGTCCTAGCACATTTTCAAAGAGGCAAATTTACGAGCATAATTCTCAAAGTTAGAAACATAAATCCTGTAAATGTTGGGCATAACATTCTAATAGATTCATAGAACCTGAGATGTTTTCTTTTCTGTGTGTATTAGGTGTAGCATAGACGTCATAGAAGATGATTCATTTGGAGGTCTGAGAAACTTAACTGTTCTGATCTTGACTGGAAACCCTCTTCGATATTTGGGTGACAGAGCCTTCTATGGTTTGCTGTCTTTGCGGAAACTCTCAGCTGTGGATATGAACTTATCTTCTCTGTATGACCTCCCCATTGAAAATTTGTTAGTTCTGCGAGAGCTCAACCTTCGTAGGAACAACATCAAATCACTAAAAATTCCTGAATTTTTCCGTAATCTAACATCCCTTCAAATACTAGATCTGCATAGCAACAAAATATCACACATTGTCATTGAAGACTTGAACATTTTCAAAGAGGTGAACATGCCCAACCTTACTATAATTCTCTCCAATAATGTAATAAATCACATTGAACCAGGAACATTCAAAGACATTCACATCCACAAGCTCTCTTTGAGAAACAGTTTTCAGAGTAACAGCATTATGAGAACATGCCTCCATGGGTTGGTTGGCTTACAGGTCAACAAACTGGAGCTTGGAAGCTTCTATAGTATTAAACCAGAAATCAAATTTGAAGATGAGCTCTTAGATGGCTTATGTCAAGTGGAGTTCCAGGAGGTAATTCTTATTTGCTTCAAGGATCTTTCCAATGAAAAGCATACCTTGTTTGACTGTTTAAGCAATGCTTCTTCTATTCGAATAGTGAACTTTGATCTTGTGAAGTTAAGTGCAATTCCAGAATTTGCCAGACTCAGCTATTTGGAACTTAAGAATTGTCTTACTGTAGATGTGTCTCTGGGAAAACTGGCCAGCTGGCGTACACTGAAGACTCTGAAGGTTACAAACTGTTTTCATAATACCATTTTCATATCCAAGTTCTATGGGCAGGTCCAACATGTATCACTGGACCTTACCCATAACCAGATGATCGTCAATGAATGTTGTAGCAATGAAAACCTTGGGACATCGTATCTTAGGTATCTGAATTTGAGCTTTAACTCAGGCATTAAAATAACATCTAATTTTGAGGGCTTGGATGAGCTGCTGTCCTTGGACTTCCAGTACACTAAGATTATTACAAGAATTGGTCAGATACCCACATTTCTCACTCTTGACAAACTCCTCTATCTTGATCTTTCCTATACCAGCACCCATTTCTTTATACAATGTGCTTTCTGTGGCCTTGAAAGTTTACAAGTTCTGAAGATATCTGGCAATTCCTTTGAGAGAAACATCCTGTCCCAGGTGTTTAGAAACCTGACAGATCTCAAAGTCTTGGATATATCTAATTGCAAAATTGAAGGAATGTCCTCAAGTGCATTCTCTGATCTTAAGAAGTTGCAGGAACTTACAATCAGCCACAATAAGCTCACTGTGCTTGATCCAACAGCTTATGCACCTCTTTTGTCCCTTTCCATCTTGGATTTCAGTTGTAACCAGTTGTCTTTTTTTCCAGAAAATGCCCTGAAATCTCTGCCAAGGCTCTTGGTTAATTTGGACATTTCACAGAATCCATTTGACTGCTCTTGTACCCATTTAAGCTTTCTGCAGTGGACTCAAAAGCAGAAAAGCGTATTGCAGAACATTCAGCATATGACTTGCTTCAGCCCCAGTCATCTCAACAGTGTCAAGGTGATGAATGTGACTATTTCCTCTTGTTATACCAGATTCAACCTGACTCCTCTAGCTGTCTCAGTGGGTGTGTTACTTCCAGCAGCACTGACAATGTTTCTAGTCTATAAATGCTATGTCCAACAGTACTTCAGACTGGTCCTTAGTCGATTCTGCATGGACTCCAGAGAAGAAGAAGACAAGTATGATGCTTTTGTCATTTTTTCCAGCAAAGACGAGGAATGGGTGATGACTGAGCTGGTGGAAAAACTTGAACGGGGATTGCCCCCTTTCCGTCTATGCTTACATTTCAGAGATTTTATTCCAGGAATTCCCATTGCAACCAACATCATCCAAGAAGGATTTCTAAAGAGTCGGAAAGCCATTGTAATTATCTCTGATCATTTTATGGAAAGCAGATGGTGTGGTTTTGAGTTTGAACTTGCCCAGTCCTGGCAGTTCCTGGAGGGCAATGCTGGCATTATTGTGATTGTCTTAGAGAAAGTAAATAAGTCTCAGCTGCGACAAACATTGGGACTCCATAAATACCTACGCAGAAACACGTACTTGGAATGGAAAGATAGCAGGTTGGACCAGCATATATTCTGGATGCGGCTGAGAAAGGCTTTAATGGATGGGAAGCCATGGGGTGCCAGAGAAAGAGAATCCTTATAGTATTTATTTTTTTTTTTTGAAAGACTGAAAAATGAGTAAGAATTACATGAGGTGAAATAGGGCTGTGTTTCTTTCCATTAAGGCATGTCTCTGTGTCTTTTGGAAGAATGGGCACATGTGCATTTTTACTTCCTCCTGTAACTTGTCTATAATGCTTCTTGTGTCAGAATCCCACATTCAGAATATCAAGAGATATTGATCTGAGTTAGGGCTGCCACAAAACAGTACACTTGGTAGCAGATGGATTCATCTCAGGTAAGGAAAAAGGAAGTAAAAGGAGTCTTCTTGTTATAAGAGAAGGATTGAGACTGTGTAAAAAACAGGAATTTTGGAAAAGGTGCTACTTCTATCTGGAAGCAGTAGCACACAGAAATGCAAAGTGGGTGTATTTTGGGCATAGTTTGAGTTGTCCTTCAAAGTATATATGTGCTCTGTATTTTACAATGGCAATACACATGTGAAGGGTGATTCTATAAACTGGGCATTCATATTTAGCCATGTGTTACCCACATAAACGTACAGAATACTAACGTATATATGAGGAGCACCTAGTCGTTAGTATCCCCCTGAGAACCTGGGGAACTGGGTTCACTTCCAACTACAGCTCCTTGTGACTCTGGGCAAGTCACTTAACCCTCCATTGCTCCAGGTGTAAAGTAAGTACCTGTATATAATATGTAAACCACTAGAATTGTAACAACAGAAAGGCAGTATATCAAGTCCCATTCCCTTTCCCACATATACACGTATGGGTTGCTATTCAAAGTGATTTCACCAGCCAGAAACAGCTCCTGCCTGGTTAAATCACATGTTCTGGACTAACTTCAAATTTTCAGTGGCACTTAACTAATTAGTACCACTGAAAACAGCTGGTTAGTGCTGAACTGAAAGCAGGCTATTTTTTCACTCAAAGAATAGTTAAGCTCTGGAAGTCGCTGCTGGGCGATATGTTAACAGTGGTTAGCATATCTGGGTTTAAAAAAGGTTTGGACAAGTTCCTGGAGGAAAAGTAAAAAGTCTGTTATTGAATTGGACATAGGGGAAGCCACTGCTTGTCCTGGGATTGGTAGCATGGAATGTAGCTACTAATTGGGTTTCTGCCAGGTACTTGTGACCTGGATTGGCAACTACTGGAAGCAGGATACTGGACTTGATGGATCATTGGTCAGACCCAGTATGGTTATTATGTTTTTATGTAAAATTGAATCTTCTGATGTGTTTGCCACCAAATACATATGTGTACTTTTTTTTTTTTTTGGGGTGGGGGGGGGGGTGGTATATTTTACAAAAGGCTCCAGGTATAGTGCTCCTTTTTAAGGGGTCCTTTTACTAAGCTGTGGGAAAAAAGCCACCACGGTAACAGCGGGGGTTGTTTTTCCCATACACAGGGCCCTTTTTACCACAGCAGGTAAAATGCCCCCCCCCCCCCCAAAAAAAAAGAAATGGCCATGCGGTAAGATAACTTTTACTGCCATGCAGTGGAGAGCACTTACCGCCATTTAGCACCAGGCTAGGGAGAAAAATTTCCTGGAGTGCTAGAAATGGCCTGTGCCCCAGCCAGAACTACCGCCACTGGCCAGGTTGGGCCAGCGGTAGATCCATTTTAGCATGCGGTATGCCCACGTTAGGCTTACCTCCGCTTTGTAAAAGACCCCCTAAAATGCTTGAAGTTTTTGAAAGCAGAGACATCCATTTTCTAACCTAGATGCCCTATTCAAAATTCTCCTCAAAGTGCCTGGAACACTGCCTTCATGTAGACAAGATGGGCCTGGGGCAATGTATAGAAATGGACATGTAACCTCTTACTGTGAAACCTGAAGTCTCTTTAATCAATTAACATAAGTGCCTTAATTCAAACTCAGATTGCATGATTTATGGGCTGACAGCATGGTAAACATGTATGCAGATACAGTGTAGATACATTGCTTGACAACCAGAATGTAAGCACGGTGACTGAGGCCTGTAAAGAGTGACAAGTGTGGTTCTGGCCACCTTATTGGACAGACTGGATGGACTGTGCAGGTCTTTATTTGCCGTCATTTACTGTTACTGACACAGTGCCATGGTGTGGTCCTTATCCATTAACATTAAATATGTTTCAGCTGGAGTGACCAGAAGTAATGCCCAGGCTGAATGAGCAGCTAGTCCCACTATTATAATTTCTATAGCACTATTAGACTCTTGTAGTGCTTTAAGTTGCACATGAAAGACATTAGCTACTCTGTGAAACTTACAGTCTAATGAAGACACACAAGCAAGACAAGTAATAACTTTCAGAAAATGCATTTATTATGGTAAACATGGCTAAATATACCAATGATGTTTTGTTTAAACAAATGTTAATGTATACTAATGTGACTTTTCTAGCAGTCTTTATTTAATAGAAACTCACAATTACATAGAAACAAGGAATGTGATGTCTTAAGTGCATGTGGCCCATAAGCTTCTCTTCCCTTTTGAACCAGTGTGATGTTCACATGAGAACATTTTATGGCATGGCTTTCCATCAGACTTGGGGGTAATTGCAATGACATTGTAATCAGACCACTAGCTGCTCTTAAAAGGAATTTGAGGAACAGGAAATTTTTCCATTTTCTCCATATTCAGGTGGTGTGCAAAGTCATATCTCTCATCACTGATTTGATAGCTTAAAAGGGAGATCTACAGCACAGGGAAAAAAAATGGTTGACTTAGCCGGCGAGATTTTAGCTGAAAGTGTCTAGCTAAATTCCTACCCCAACCTAACCACAGGCCCAGGACCACTCAGAATTTTTTTTTTTTTGTTACATTTGTACCCCGCACTTTCCCACTCATGGCAGGCTCATGGCAGGCTCACTGAGTGGCTATCTCTAACTGCATGGAGAAACTGGGCCAGTCTGGCTGCCTAACTTTGTAGTTATACTGCTAGACTAGTTTGAGAACCCACCCTTTTATGAATATGCAATGTGGATATCCAGGAAAATAGATCCAGTAGAAGATTCCCAGGACCAATTTGGGAACCACTGGACTAGTGAAAAGTATTGCCTCCTTACCCTGTACGGGAATATCAACCCCTTGTCCTGTATTTTTCCTTTGTATAGCTTATTTCAACAGTCTGCTGGGAGTATATTAAAACCTAGACCACAAAGTCTGGTGTGAATATTTCATAATGACACATAATTTATTAATATGGGCAAAGGACATGCTGCACATACGAGGGCATTTTTGCTTCCTTGCACCAGTCTGATGGAATGCCGTACCAAATGCACTGGTTGCTCTTACAGATCTTTGAGAGTTTAGGGAGGGTCTTAAGACTCAAGCATATAAAGCATATATTGGCTGTTATTTAAAACTCTTTTGAATAGTCCAAGAACACTTTGCTGGCTATCCGGCAATATTCAGCAGGAGATATCCAGCTAGTTCCCTCTGAATATTGACGGTTAGTGGCTGGCGGATAGCCGGTTAGATCGCGCGATACAACCATCTATCTGAGGATATTCAGCACATGGCTGGCTAAGTTTGGCGGCCTAATTAGGCTGCCACAATAGCAGGAATATCTTTGGCCGGTTTCAATTTAACCAAGCAGTGCTGAATATCGGCTTGGCCGTTTAAGTTAAAACCGGTCAAAATACGCCTGGATATTCAATGCCGGTTACAGGAAATGGCCCGGCATTGAATATCCAGGCTCAGCAAAGGCAGCCTAGCTACCTTCCGCGGTCTGGATATCAGGTCCATAGACGGCAATTTTATAATGGGACTATATTTAGGCACAAATAAGGTGCCTATTTAGAGTCTATTCTATAAAGAAGAGTAGGTGTACGCTGTTCTTTATAGAATACTAGTGCAACAGGTCAAATATGCAACTATATTTTAGGCATGACCACTTACAGTAGCTATAGAGCTGGTATGTTTTCACCTAGGTTATGGAAATAAATGCAAGTAAATCATAGTATTCTATAATTTATGTGCATAATTATGCACCTCACCCAGACTTTGTCCGAACTCAGCCCATGTGAACATCCACCTGCAAATTTCACTCCATGGAAGATTGACAAACTGACAAAATAGCACATAGCCAGAATGTGGCCATTTAAGCTTGCATGTGTCCACCTACAAGTGTCAGTAACTACAACACTGACATTTACTGCATTTTGCCCCTAAGTCTAGACAGTTCCTTATAAAATTATCCTCATAGGACTAGATTCTATATATGGCACCTGAAAAATCGTCACTGAAAATATTTCCTGAAAAATCGTCACTGAAAATATTTCCGCCTAGGCGTATTCTGTAAACTGCCTAGATTTAGGCACAGTTTATAGTATACGCCTAGCGGGTTTATAGAATATGCCTAGCAGCCATGCCTATGCCTAATTCTAGGCGTGGCCACTTATGCCAAATAAAACTTGGTGTAAATACCTGCGCCTAGCGGGTTTATAGAATACTCCTAGTGGCCATGCCTGATAGCCATTTACGCCAAGTAAAATGTGGTGTAAATATCTGCGGAGCATGTGTATTCTATAACCCTGTGCATAGATTTTTGGCATGCCTATGGCCCGTCCATTCCACACCTATGGCCGCACCCCCTTTTGGGCAGTGTGCTTTAGTATTTTTGCACACCACTGTCTAAAATACGCTTAGCATGTTGTGTGCACAAATCCAGAATATGACTGTCCTGCTATATAGAATCTGGGGATAATGTATAAGATGCGAATATTGGATTAATTTACTTTGTAAACAAATTGTCTGTCTCTGAGTTCTTGTTAGATGTTGTCATTGTAGACGTTTATTGTACACCACTTAGAGCCAAGACAATTGGATGGGTTATAAATAGTTTAAATATCTATCTATCTATCTATCTATCTATCTATCTATCTATCTATCTATCTATCTATCTATCTATCTATCTATCTATCTATCTATCTATCTATCTATCTATCTATCTATCTATCACCTGTCCAAGCCTGAAGCAATAACCAATGTGTAGCACAGCAAGAATAAACAAAGAACATAGTTCAAATTTAATCAATTAGAATTATATCACATGACTGATCTACCTCTTTGATATCAATGATTGAGCAGTACCACTTTAACCTTATGTCGAATAGGGTCTCCCTATAGTTGACCGCCTAATGTGTGTTATTATCCAATTTATTACTCAGGAACCTTCATACACTACCTAATTTATTCTTCTTCACCATTTATGTATACACATAGTGTATATACATATCATGTTCTATAATACCATGTTCTGTTCCATTCATGTTATGTTCCATGTTTGCTAAAAGGCATGCATGCACCTTAACACAATATCATTTGTAATTCTGTTACCCGGAAATGGCAACCGCCATTACGGCAAATGTAAGCCACATTGAGCCTGCAAATTGGTGGGAAAATGTGGGATACAAATGCTACAAATAAATAAATAATACTGCCAAGATCAATCCAAGCAACTCATTTTAATGCATACCACACAATTAAATGAGTTAACCCACCACCAACCAAACAATTACAATTTTCTAAATCTAATCGTTCATGGATTTTAAGGAGAGCAACAATGGCCATTCCGATCAAATAACACATAGCTTCATCGTTTGTAAAGTACTCTCACAGTGCCTCCTGCTGGTAGAGACAGATTGTTCTAATACCCCTCTTGTCTCTGCTCCTGAGTTTCTAACAAAAAAAAAATCTGTTGGGACAGAAATCCCTAGGGTGGCAGCCAAAAGAGAAAAACACAATTTCTGAAGCAGTCTACTGTGCTCAGAATTTCTAAAAATAGGTCCCAAATGGAAACATTGGGGAATCACTCTTTAAGTCTTCTTTTTTTCTGTCATTTTCTTTTTCCATCTATCTCTCTTTCCTAATTTTCTTTTCTCTTTTCACTTGTTCTTCCTTGTTCCTTTTGCACTTCTTCTTTTTACCTTCAAATCTATCCTCTGGTTCCAGAATCTCTTTCTTTCTGTCCGTGGCTCTCTCCCGCACTCCATTTCTATAGAACAGGAGCGTGCAGCCAGAGCTATTTTTCATTATCTCAATTACTCAGCTGCTACTTCCACCTGGCAAAGGAAGAAAGAGAGAGAGAAGGATTGAACCGCATTTTAAATCTATTTAAATGCAAATGAGACTGCCTGGGCCCTTTTCTGACTGAACTTTCCCTTCCTCCATTCATTACACTGGGCTGGAATGGATTCAGGATTCCTCTGGCATCACCAGGGGTGATGTTTCTATAGTCTAATTTCTCTTTGCTGATTAGCAAGAAACTTTGCCAGGGGCCACCACAGGTGTTCTTACAGACCACCACAGGACACACTACTGTCCTAACAGCTGTTAGACAAGAGCAGGAAAGCATATGTAGGAAAATACTACTTCTATTTTTATCACTTACATATAGTAAGTTTACCCTTTTCTTTCTTTCTTTCTTTCTTTCTTTCTTTCTTTCTTTCTTTCTTTCTTTCTTTCTTTCTTTCTTTCGCTGGCATTAGTATATGATTTCTCTGTGACTGCAAGATACAACAATTGTCAAAGAATAGTTATTTGACAATTCTTGTCAATAGTTGCAAAATAACAATTTATGCCAGTAGACTGTAAAAACGGAAGCAAGTACAGTGAGCCAGCACAACGTTGCTGAGGGTTCAGCAGTGACCTCTGCCTGGACACACCACAGTGACTTGCAATTCATTCTCTGACACATACTGCAGTATGCCCTGAAGCTGTCATACACCACAGAAAGCTCTGTTCCTATAACTGTTGCACACTGCAGTGAGCCTTACTGCTGTCACGTACCATAGAGAGCTCTGTTCCTGTATCTATCAAACACTGCAGTGAGCCCTGCTGCTGTCACACACCACAAAGAGCTCTGTTCCTGTATCTGTCACAGACTGTGCTGCTGCCTGCTGCTGAAACACAGAGAGCTGTGTTCCTGTATCTGTCACACACTGCACTGAGCCCTGCTGCTGTCACACATCACAGAAAGCTCTGCTCCTTTATCAGTCACACAGGGCCAGCTAAACCTATAGATCAGGTGAAGCACTGACTTAGGGCACTGGTGTCAAAATCCTAGTCTGGACCTTCTCTCTTCTCTGTCCCCACGGGGCAGGGGGAGGGGAAAAAGAGATACCAACTTAGCTGTAGTAGGGAGAACTTGAGATACAGGCGGAGCTACTGGATCACGGGCATGGTGCCAATGTCCCTTGAGTCAGCCCTACAATCACACATAGAAGACAGATCTGGTCCTGTCATCACAGCAAGCTCTTCCTATATCTGTCACACCCTGTTGTGAGTCCTGCTGCTGTCCCACACCCAGAGAGCTCTGTTCCTGAAATGTCACATGATGATGTAAGATCTGGTCCTGTCATATACCAGAGAAAGCTCTATTCCTGTATCTGTCATACAATGTAGTGAGCTCGTTAACATTGCTTTTGACTCGTAACCACTTGCCTCCACCTACCCTCCTCTCTTCCTTCCCGTTCACATTAATTGATTTGATTTGCTTACTTTATTTATTTTTTGTCTATTAGATTGTAAGCTCTTTGAGCAGGGACTGTCTTTCTTCTATGTTTGTGCAGCGCTGCGTATGCCTTGTAGCGCTATAGAAATGCTAAATAGTAGTAGTAGTAGTACTCTGCTCTAAAAGCTGTCACATACTGCAGTGAGTGGAGGAGTGCTTAGCAGTTAGAGCAGCAAGCCACAAACCAAGGAAATCAGAATTCAAATGCTACTAATATACCTAGTGATTTTGGGTGTCACCTCACCCTCTTTTACTTTAGGTACAAAACTTAGGGCACGATATTCAACCCTTGGCAGTAAGCAGCTGGAAAGTCTCTTCCAGTCGCAGGCTAAACTAATCCCAGATAATCAATGCTACAGCACAATCAGCTCCCAGCACCAGGGGCATAGCCAGACCTCGGCGGGAGGGGGGGTCCAGAGCCCAAGGTGGGGGGCACATTTTAGCCTGCCTCCCCCAGCCACCGACCTCCCGCTGCTGCCCCTCCCCCGCCACTTCCGACCCTCTCCTGCCACTTTTGACCCCCCCCCCCCCGCCGCCGCTGCAAGGTACCTTTGCTGGCGGGGTCCCTAACCCCCGCCAGCCTAAGTCTTCTTCAGCGCTGGTCTCCGGTGCATTTGCTGATCTGTGCTGCTGTCTTCTTGAGTTCTGATGTCCTGCATATTCCTTTAAGTGAAACTGAGCACTGTTTGGAACAGCGCAGGACTTCTGATCATCTGCATCTTATTGTTTAAATGCTACTGAATATTGGCAGCCAGCTCACTCATGCCCCGAAGCTCAGAAACCATTAGTGCCAGACTAGCGCCCGCATTAGTGAACGCAGTATGCTCAGAGGCTCTAGTGCGGGAAATGAGTGTGCCAAAGATTAGCACAAATAGAGGGTCTTTTACTAAGGCACACTCACATTTTTAGTGCATGCTAAAATTGTGGGCGCGCTAAACGTTAGAGATGCCAATGCATTCCTATGGGTGTCTCTAACGTTTAGCATGCCCACAATTTTAGCGTGCGCTAAAAATGTGAGCACACCTTAGTAAAAGACGCCCATAGTATGCTAATGTAGTCAAATGGATGTTAATGAGGTCATTTTCTATTCCCTCCCAATGCTCAGAGAACAACGCACAAAACAAAGTTGCTCTTACCGCTGAAAAAATAACGCCAGCTCAGAGCAGGATTTAGGATATTAGAATAGAGGATTTCTCACGATTCTTTCTTTAAAATCTGCTGGTTTTTCCTTGATTTTGAAGCAGAAGGAAGTCTGTGCAAGCTCCTAAGCACCCACAAATGTGGGCAAGTCTGAACAAACCCGAAAGTGAAAACACACATTGGTGCCTGTTCCCTGTGTTTAAATATAAGCTTTCCAATTTTTTTTTTTAAATGGAAAAGCTTATATTTAAAGGTAGGAAAACAGATGCCAATGTGTGCTTCACATTCAGGTTTGCCTGGTGCATGCACACAGGAGCTGGACTTACTGTAAAACTCTTCTGTGCATATGTCAAGCATGTCTCCCCTCCTTGCTTTTGCTTTAACAACATGCATATGATTTGCATACCATTTCCTTTCAGTATTGGTGAGCTAATTTTCTGTGCTATTCCGGCAGTATAGTTTCTGTGCTGTTGACAGCACGGGAGTTCTGAGCATTGGGGCATCAGTGGGGTTTAACCAGGCAGGACCCTCTCTTGCCTAGTTAAAACCTTTTCTATATTAGGCCCTTAGATTTTAAGCCCTCTGGGGAGAGGAATGTATCTAGTGTATTTCATTATTTATTGATTTGATTTAATTTGATTTATTGTCTTGAGCATGGATTTGAAGAGGCATGACATTACCTCTAAAATTCAATGGTTTGGGAATGATCACAAAGTTTCTACTGAAACAATACAACTTTCTTCAAATATATCCTTGAAGATAGAGTCCAAATCTAGGGTTCTAGGATTAATCCTAGACTCAAAACTCACTTATGAATTCCAAAATAATGCTCTTATAAGGAAGTTCTTTTTTCATTTATATAAACTTTGAATGATAAGATCATGATTGAGCTCACTAAGATTTCGTATTATTGTACAGGCAATCTTGATTCTTCTACTTGATTACTACAACTCACTGTATCATAATAGTAACAAACAACAAATGTATCGTCTTCAACTTATGCAAAACACAGCAGCATGTTTGATATTTGGTCTGGGGAAATTTAGCAAAGCTAGCCCTTTGCTGGAAAAGTTGCATTGGCTAAAAGTTGAACTTTGGATCCAATTTAAGATATCTTGTCAGATACATAAATGTATTTATGGAGCTAATGCAGCTATGATAGGAAAGTTAATACCTCCCTTGGGTATAAGAGGGCTGTTGAGAAGTGCTGGAAACTTGACTTTGGAAACTTTTATAAGGGAAGTGAAGTTGAAACTGTTTGGGAACACTCATTTTCTTTTCAAGTTCCAAAATATGGAATAGAATACCTTTGCCTATTAGAATAATCTCTAATTACAGTATTTTTTTGTAAAGCTTTGAAAACATACTTATATTCTATGTAAAATTTAGCTTGAAATTGGAGTACAGAAGCAAATTGTAAATCATATCTATATGAGATATTCTTTTTTTTTTTTTTAAATTCTTTATTTATAAGTTTTTCATTTACATACAGTGACATAAATGAGGATATATCAGAAAATGCAATAAAGTAAAACTACTTAAAGCCATTTCTGGCTTAAAATAGAAAATAGTTTTTAAATTTTGTCCACAATCATTTGAATCAAGATACTAGGCAATAAAAAAAAAGAAGGAAAAAAAAATAACATAGCAATAAACTAAGTATTAACGGTTGGGTTAATGCAGAAATTCTACAGCCAACATAACAGCGTTCTCATATAGGGAGGCTAATCGCTGGGCTTAACAGCTTCCTTCATTACTATAAATTCTAGCAGCTTCGAGGGAGAGAAAAATATATAATTAACTAATTCAAAAGTTACATAGCATTTACAAGGAAACCTTAACAGAAAAGTTGCACCTAATTTAATAACTCTAGATTTATATAATAGGAATTCCTTTCTCCTTTTCTGTGTGCTCCTTGCCATATCAGGAAAAATTTGAATTTTCTGACCCAAGAAACAGTCATTTAAATGGCGAAAGTATAGTCTGAAAATATTGTTTCTATCTAGTTCAAGAGCGAATGTCACTATTAAAGTTGTTCTTTCGGTAATCACTTCCAGGGAGTTCTCAAGGTATTCTGTCAAGTTGAGATTAATGTCGGCCTGAGGTTGTTGTTCTGCAGGTCTCACTATTCCGGAAATATATTGGGCCCTTGTAATAGGGGGAACTCCCTCTCCAGGAATTCCCAATATATCTACAAAATATTTTCTAAGCATATCAATTGATGATACTAAAGGGCATTTAGGAAAATTCAATATCCTCAGGTTGTTTTTCCTCCCATTATTCTCCAAATACTCCATCTTTCTTTCCTGAGTTTCTTTTTCTTTTACCAAAGTTACTGTTAGATCCTGTAGTTGTTTAAGCTCAGTCTCCATTTTTAATATTTTTTCATTCTGTTCTTGAACTTTTGTAGATATATTCTGACTATTTTGCTTCAGTTCCACAATTTCGCCATTTATGGAAGTATTCATATGAAGTAAAGTGTTTTTTACCTCCTGGATTGCGTCCCATAGCATAGGCATCGTCACCTGAGTTGGTCTTTTCATTCCTCCACTGCTCTCTGGAGTGACTCCGTGGGGGGCAGGGAACCCGACCAGCGTTAGTCCCTGAGTTATTATCTCCTTCCCCGGAGTAGAGGTACTCGAGGGACCCCCCTCCACAAACTGTAATTCCAACTGTTGTGGACCCGTCGATTCCGCTACACTTCCAGGCTGTGGGGGAGTGGTGAGAGAACGAGGGCTCAGCGTTGCGCCCTCTACGCTGCGCTCTGCTCCAGACTGGAGCGAGCCCGTCGAAGTAGAAGTCTGCACAGCCAAGGTCCCGATTCCGAAGTTTTCAAGCGTCGTTTGATGAGAAGCCGGGGTCGGCGCCGGCACTGAGGAGGTAGGTGCCGGCGTTTTCCCCTTTCTTTTCCCCATCTAAAAGTCGGGGTAGGAATTTCTCTCTCGCGAACGCCGTCAAATCTTAGGAGCTCCGGGTTCACACAACCGTTATCGGCGCCATCTTGATTCAGGTGTCATCTATATGAGATATTCTTATTGTAAACTGTTTTGAGAAATATATGAAAATGGCGTAGAAGAACCTGAATAGAATAAAACAGAACTGAACTTCTATGTCTGATATATGATGACATGAGGCAATATGTGTTACATTTTGTAGGAAAGAAGGTAGGAGTTATACGGGATAAAATGTTTCAAGGTCAGTGTGACTGGAGGTAGATCTTGGGAGAGCCTGCCTTATCTCCTACATCTCTTTTAAAATCCGGCTCACCTACTCATAATATACCTACCTCAAATGTGTCACACCATGATACAGAGGTGGTAAACTTGCAAGCATTTCACTAACCTGAAATTTTGTGTGCTTACAAAACTGTTCCCATAGACTTTATTGGAAGAATCTCCATGGAGAGAGTGGAAAATGTCAAAATGAGGGTTATTAATGTTTTGGGTGTATTTTTTTTCCAAAAGTTTAAAAATGCAGCTGGGACAGAAAGCCATCTTTCAAAAACTTTCCCATTAAACACACACTGGCAGACACATTTATGGAAATAGATTTTTTTGGGATCAATGGGAGGCAAGGATCTGCGATGCTATGACCAACAGTCAACCACCAAGCACATGCAAAACAGTCATAAAAGAAGTATAAAAGCTTTAATGCACAAATAAAATTACAATGCCCGATGTGGCCATGTTTCGCCTACAAGGCTGTATCAGGGGCAACTAGAAGGAGATAGAGCAAAGCTTGTTTCTCTCTCGAGTCACAAAAGGACAAATAGCCAGCACTTGCACATAAAAGCTGTTCGGAGACTCTTTGGGTTGGATTCTATATAAGGTGCTACAAGTAGCGCATGTTAAATTGTATGCACGGCCAATTTATGTGCACTACTCAATTGAGTAATGAGCCAATTATTTATTGCATTTGTATCCCACATTTTCCCACCTATTTGCAGGCTCAATGTGGCTTACAGAGTTTTGTTATGACATGTTAATTTCAATATGTCAGATACAATTAGTATCTGTACACTTACAATTAGTAATGTACGGCAATTAAATAAGGGAAAAGAGAAGGAAGGTGTTAAGCAGGAAAGTGTAGAAGGTGGCCTTTAATAATTGGGTGGATTGGTTAAGTAGTTTTGTAAAGTTATGGGTTCTCTTTGTAGGCCTTGTTGAAGAGGTGTGTCTTCAGAGATTTGCGAAAGTTAGTTATTTCATCAATGGATTTCAGGGATGTAGGTAAAGTATTCCACAGCTGCGCGCTTATGTAGGAGAAGGTGGTGGTGTGTGTCAGCTTGTATTTTAGTCCTTTGCAGCTGGGGAAGTGTAGATTAAGAAATCTGCGGGCTGATCTTATGGTGTTTCTGGAAGGCAGGTCCACAAGGTTTAGCATGTAGATTGGGGCGTCTGCATGGATGATTTTGTGTACAATCGTGCAGATCTTGAACGCAATGCGTTCCTTGAGTGGGAGCCAGTGTAGTTTCTCTCTTAGGGGTTTTGCACTTTCGTATTTAGTTTTTCCAAATATGAGTCTGGCTGCGGTATTCTGGGCTGTTTGGAGTTTTTTGATAGTCTGTTCTTTGCAGCCAGCGTACAGTGAGTTGCAGTAGTCCAGATGACTTATTACCATTGACTGTACCAAGGTCCGGAAGATGTATCTCAGGAAGAAAGGTTTAACTCTTTTGAGTTTCCACATGGAGTGGAACATCTTTTTTGTCGTGTTCTTCACATGTGCATCGAGTGTGAGGTTTCGATCGATGGTAACTCCAAGAATTTTCAGATTTTGCGAGACGGGAAGAGAACAGTATGGTGTGGTTATGGTGGAGTAATTGTTTGTATTGTGTTGAGAAGTGAGTACAAGGCATTGTGTTTTTTTCTGCGTTGAGTTTTAACTGGAATGCATCCGCCCAGGAGTACATGATTTGGAGGCTTTGGTTGATCTCGTTGGTGATTTCGTTTAGATCATGTTTGAACAGGATATAAATCGTGACATCGTCTGCGTATATGTAAGGGTTGAGGTTTTGATTGGCTAGAAGTTTGGCTAAAGGTATCATCATTAGGTTGAAGAGAGTCTGTGAGAGGGGGGATCCTTGGGGAACTCCACATACCAGTAACCATGGGGGTGATATGTCCGCATTCGCTGTTACTTGATAAGATTTTGTGGTCAGGAATCCTTTAAGCCATTTGAGAACTGTGCCTCCTACTCCGAAGTATTCTAATATATGTAATAGTATTTCATGATTAACCATGTCGAAGGCGCTGGACATGTCGAATTGTAGGAGAAGTATGTTGTTCCCTGTTGCAATTGCTTGTTTGAATGAGTTCATTGCGGACACTAGTACAGTTTCGGTGCTGTGATTTAATCGGAATCCTGATTGAGACTCATGCAGAATTAGTGATGATAATTGGCCGATAACAACCAATTGTCATCTCTAATTGGCAATAATTGGAATTTGCACACGCTTCTTTTTAGGCATATTCTAAAAAGAGGTACATGTAAATTTCAACGTGTGTAGCTAAAAAGTGGGTGCAGCCATGGGAAGAATGTGAGCGTGTCGGGAGTATCAATCAAATTTACTCGTGTTGCTATAGAATTCGGGGGAAAGCGTATACATTTAGATGTGGTTATTTACACCAGGTTTTCAGTGGTGTAAATGGCCACACCTAAATGTAGGCACATTCCCCCAGCCTATGTCCTATTCTATAAGCCATGTATAGACACGTTTTATAGAATAGCGCTATGCACATTATTCTGATGCACCTACATTTTGGACGCCATATACAGAATCAGGCCCTTTATGCACAAGTGCTATTTGCCCTTTTGTGACTCTAGAGGGAAACAAGTTTTGCTCTATCCCCTTCTAGTTGTCCCTAAGTACATAAGTAATGCCACACTGGGAAAAAACCAAGGGTCCATCGAGCTCAGCATCCTGTCCACGACAGCGGCCAATCCAGGCCAAGGGCACCTGGCAAGCTTCCCAAACGTACAAACATTCTATACATACAAACATTCTATACATGTTATTCCCGGAATTGTGGATTTTTCCCAAGTCCATTTAGTAGCGGTTTATGGACTTGTCCTTTAGGAAACCGTCTAACCCCTTTTTAAACTCTGCCAAGCTAACCGCCTTCACCACGTTCTCCGGCAACGAATTCCAGAGTTTAATTATATGTTGGGTGAAGAAAAATTTTCTCTGATTTGTTTTAAATTTACTACACTGTAGTTTCATCGCATGCCCCCTAGTCCTAGTATTTTTGGAAAGCGTGAACAGACACTTCACATCTACCTGTTCCACTCCACTCATTATTTTATATACCTCTATCATGTCTCCCCTCAGCCGTCTCTTCTCCAAGCTGAAAAGCCCTAGCCTCCTTAGTCTTTCTTCATAGGGAAGTCGTCCCATCCCTGCTATCATTTTAGTTGCCCTTCACTGCACCTTTTCCAATTCCACTATATCTTTCTTGAGATGTGGCGACCAGAATTGAACACAATACTCAAGGTGCGGTCGCACCATGGAGCGATATAACGGCATTATAACATCCTCACACCTGTTTTCCATACCTTTCCTAATAATACCCAACATTCTATTCGCTTTCCGAGCTGCAGCAGCACACTGAGCAGAAGGTTTCAGTGTATTATCGACGATGACACCCAGATCCCTTTCTTGGTCCGTAACTCCTGTAGACCTGTAGAAGAAGCATGGCCACGTTGGATAATAGATTTTTTTTGCAAATTTTCCTACATGAGTGAACACAGGAGCTAGCTCTGTGGGTGCAGTGAGTACCCCTGATGTTGAGTAAGCACCTTTACTGTATCAGGAGTGGCGGAGTGGCCTAGTGGTTAGCACACCAGTCTTGACATCCAGAGGTGGTCAGTTTAAATCCCACTCCTACTCCTTGTGATCTTGGGCAAGTTACTTAACCCTCCATTGTCTCAGGTACAAAATTAGACTACGAGCCCTCCAGGAACAGAGAAATGCCCAGCATACCTGAATGTAACTCACCTTGAGCTGTTACTGAAAAAAGTGTGAGCAAAATCCAAATAAATTGTGGTCCATTTACCATCCCCAATCATTTTGCAAAGTTGAACAGGGTGGGGATATCTTTCAGTAGAAGAATTAAAGGAACTCAATCAAGTTTCTCTGAGGGGTGTCCCAAAAGGAAGAACATATCAGACAAACTTGACTGAATACTTTAATGAGTGACAAAAGTGATGGATAAGGGAGGTGTTGTAGATGTTGGACTTCAGTGAAAGTTTTGGCACTGTTCTTCAAAAAGACGGGTAACCAAGATGGATGGCATGTGTGTAAGACACAAAGGGCACTGTTAGCCCTCATTTGAAAAAAAGCCATTGGGGATGCATCATCCATCATTCAGTTATTGCCCAGTTTCTAATATACCATCACTTGCCAAAGCAACTCACTTAATGAAATGCCTGGAGACTCACCAGTTACTTAATCCTTGCCAAGGATGATTTTCTGTGGGACATAAAACTGAAATTTTGGTTACCTCTGCATTTGGCTGTCTGTCTCAAATATCCTATGGACAAATCTCAAGGCTAGTTTATGGTTTATGGCATATTATTACTACTTGATATATCTGATATGGTGGCCATGAAATATCAATCAACTACAAGCCAGAACTGGATTTATTACTTGTGTGACCATAGGCAGTTGGGGGTGGGGATGAGGGGTGGTAGGGAAGGGATTAAGTGTTCCATACAGTGGTGTTCCTTGGTCGGCTGCCATCTGGGGCGGTTCACTGCTGCGCATCCTCCTCCCCCAGGCGCAACGTCGTCATTTTAATGGCACGAGGGGCATACACTCGAAGAAGGGAATGCATATTGGAGAGTGGCAGTCTGGGAGATGCAGTGAGGGAGCAGCCGGGGCTCAGGACATAGATGCAGACAGTTGAACATCTGGGACCCGATGCTCAAAAGTCACCATTAAATACTATGTGCGTCTATATCAGTGGTTGAACTTACTGATTTTGAAACAGCGACTGGTGCTCAAAGGAAATTGGATGCAAATGAGATGCATGGAAATTTTGCAAGTGGCTCAGTAGGCAAAGTGCTTAGCACATGCATAGAACAGTCTCGTGGTAAGCGTCAATGCTATACATATGCCCAGGGAAAAAAGGCGACACCCGCGTCATAGGATTCTATGACTGTAAAAGTGCTGTTACGTGTGGGACACACACATATAATACACACGCATAGCACATTTCACACATGTGCAGATTCTATTAACAAATGTTCCATGATAATTTTTTCACATTACTGTTACATGTGGAACCATAGGCGGTCGGTGGCCGAACTGTTTGGGGAGGCTAAAGGGGGCGGGGTTAGGGATGGGGCCAGGGACGGGGCTTACATCCATAATTGTCTGACAACACAGAAAAAAATAAGTCACAATTAATACCTTTTATTAAATTTAGATATTAAATATGTATCATATATCAAAGAATAAAGTGGTTGCTCAAAGCAAGTACTAACCACAATTGCTCAACTGCAAAACACTGCACAAATTTGTGCAAAAACACACTCATAAACCTTACTGTACCATAACATTGGGCAGACCCTAATAAACCAATATACCACCCATACGGAAAATGCAGACCATCAACAATATGAAACAAGGGATCATATCATCACAATTCTCATGTAGAGCCACAAAACACCCTTTTAGGGTGGTAAGTGTTCACAATGAGCTCCTTTTATGAACGATTATATGTAGATCCTTCAAGAGGTAGTGTGTCATGATTTAGGCTCTAAAACCCTTTCTGATGATTTGTTGCCACCTCAGTAAGGCCAATACACAATCTCTCCACTGCAAAACACTATACACCAACTTGTGCAAAAACACACTCATAACCTTACCAAACCATAACAGCACTAATTCCAAGGACAGGACGAGCTACAACCTTATGCGTGGAAAGGCAGCACTGTAATTACACCAGGCTCTAAAACACCAGTGCACAACCTAGTGAAACAAAAAAACCCCAAAAAGGGCTGAAAATACTACACGCTAGCAGAATACTGCACCTTGATCACACATGAAAAACACATGACACAACAGATACGAAGGTAAAATACTGAACTGGAAAGCTATCTCAAGAAGTCAGACTCAGCATGCAGCAATACTAGAAAAATTGAAACTTACATGTAAAACATCACAGATGTTTAGAAGAATCTGCAATACAACGGAGAACTCGAACGCCCCACGGGAAAACACAAGTGCAGGTAAAAGTGGGATGTTTGACCACGGAAAAACAAATCCTGGAGACAGTGATCTTGAAAATGCTTATTTATTTGTTAAAAAGACTCGACACAACTGTTGTGTTTCAGCCATCAGGCCTGCATCAGGAGCCTTAGATACCTAAAAGAACAGCTGATCTGTGCGAAGGATGACCAACGATATAGTAGTCTGTAGGCAAATGGTCTTTAAATAGACCTTTGATTAAACGCAGCTTGTAAACAAGTCTGGTATCGTAAGCAGCATCCATGGTCAAACATCCCACTTTTACCTGCAAATATCACAGATGCACATTTCCAAAAGCTGACATATTCCAGTTAATAAATTCTGAATAAAATACTTTTTTCTACCTTTGTTGTCTGATCATTTCGTTTTTCTATTCGCTTTGGTCCCAGTGTCTTCTGTTTTATGCAGTGTCTTCTTTCCATTTGATATTTTTTCTCTCACCATGTCCACCATCCTCCTGTGTCCTTATGCGTCCTGTCTACCATCTGTAGCCCTGTCCCTATCCTTCAGTATCCCGATCCAGCTCTTAAATTCAACAGTTTTCCCTCCATCCATATCCAGCATTTCTCTTCCCTCCCCTCCATCCATGTGCATACACTTCCCTCCCCTCCATCCATGTCCAGCACCTTCCCTCTTTCTCTCCTACCCTTCCATCCAGTGTCATCCCTCTTCCCTCCATCCATGTCCAGCACCTTCCCTCTTTCTCTCCTACCCTTCCATCCAGTGTCATCCCTCTTTCTCTCTCCATCCTTCCACTCATTACTGTCTCCCAATCCTTCCGTCCATTCTCTCCCTCTATCTCCCCTTCCTTCTAGACAGTTCTCTCTCTTGACCCTTTTCATTCAACATGTCCATTCAGCATGCCCTCTCTCACCCCATCCTTCCAGTGTCTTTCCTCTTTCCCTCCCTACCATGGCCCCTCTTTCTCTCCCCATCTCTTTCTGGCTCTCCCTTGCTTTTTTCCATGTCCCTGGCTCTCCCCTGCTCTTTTCCACGGCCCCTCTTTCTATCCCCATCTCTCTCTGACTCTCCCCTGCTCTTTTCCATGTCCCTGGCTCTCCCCTGCTCTTTTCCATGTCCTCTCTTTCTCTCCCTACCGCTCTCTGGCTCTCCACTGCTCTTGTCCATGTCCCTTGGCTCTCCCCTGCTCTCCCTCTCTCTCCTCCTACCGTTTCCAGCCAGTGACCACATTCTCTTCTCTCCCTCCAGCCCGGGCCTCTTTACAGCAGCGCTGAGAGAAGAAGAAAAAGAAGCGCGGGGCCGCAGCAGCCTTCAGACATGTGCTGTCGGCTCTGCTGGTCCTCTGCCCCCAGAACGGGAAATTGACGTCACGGTGCAGAGACCGGCAGAGCCGACAGCACATGTCTGAAGGCTGCTGTGGCCCCGTGCTTCTTTTTCTTCTTATGTTATGCTGGCTGTGGATAGAAGTGGCTGCAGCAGATCAGCGTAGGTCTCGTTCCTGGCTGCCGCTGCGTTGCTCAACAGAAGCGGCGGCAGCAGAAGATTTCGTCGGGAGTCTCGTCTCAGGCTACATTTGGAGAAGGAGGCAGGCGGGGCCACGGGGAAGGTCACAGCTGGGCTGGGGAGGCTTAGCCTTCCCAAGCCTCTTACACGGGGCACCTATGTGTGGAACATACACCTATATTACACGCACATGGCACATTTAACACACACTTACAAATATTTTTAAATAAAGCAAGCAGACTGCTCCACCAAAAAGCTGCCCTCACGAAGCGACAGTTCCAGACCTGCTGGAACATTTTGAACGTTAAAGGTAGGCAGTGCCGTAGCGAGGGTGCCTGACACCCGGGGCGGGTCACCACTGCGCACCCCCCCCCCCAGGTGCAGGGCACGGTGCCCCCCCTCCGGAGTGCACCTCCCCCGAAACGCACCCTACCTTGCAGTGGGGGGCAGGCAGGAGGGCCGATCCGCCCCCAGTGCACGTCACTGGGAGCTGCATTGGCTCTGCTGCTTCCCTGCTTTCTCTGCCCCGGAACAGGAAGTAACCTGTTCCGGGGCAGAAAAGAGCAGAGAACCAGCGAGCGGACACCCCCCCAGCACGTGCACCCGGGGTGGACCGCCCCACCGCCCCCCCTTCCTACGCCACTGAAGGTAGGTGCTTCTTTCCGTGTATTGCATGGAAACAAATACTTATTTTAATACTAATGAGCTCATTTTAAAACATTGACATAGGATTATCGGTTGCTGCTATTTTGAACAGTAAAAACAAAGCAGAACCCCTTTGTGCATTAGACCCTGAATAACGTGTGCGCTAGACTGGCTATAACCAGTCTAGATCAAAGGTTGCAAGCAGAGTAAGTTTGTGCATGGAGGCCCTGGAGTTAATCTGTGGAGCTGCTGAGGAAGGAAACAAAAGACAGACTTTAAGGGCTAATGGATGGACAGGAGCAACAGAGAGATAGGGCTTCGTTGTCAGAACTGTCAGATCCTGAAAGAAACTGACATTTCCTCATACGAAGTTTAATACCTAAAAGCAAATAATAGACCTGACCTGACATGAAGAGAAACTCTCTTGTCTGAAACTGGATACTCCAACCTGCTTACGTACAAATATGGTACAGCTTTAGTGAAGCAATGATGGCTCTTGCGAACACAAAAATATTTTTGGAAAGAAATATATTTAAATGGGCCAATATTCCACAGAATTTAGCTATTCAAATTCCAAAATCACAAAGATAAGTCCTTCACTTTCAAATGCTTTCTCTTCTGATTGGATAACTTTTGACCATATAAGTAGATATATGATCAAAAGAACTGCAGATAAAGTAGGACAGGGTTAGAGGCATACTGGGGGCAAGTCCACAATCTAGCCACAGATAATTAAATCTGAATGAAGAAATAGCCAATCCCAACTTTGCACTCATAACTTATCTATATAAACTTAAAATGACACATTCAAATGTCATGTATATGGATATCTTATCACTGAATATACATACAAAGGTACATGGATACCTTATCTGTATATATTTATGTAGTCACTGTCATTCTCAATATTGCCCTGAGATTTTTAAATCTGCTGACATGTTGCTGCATTTCTTTAATGCTCAGGCTCCGTTAGCACCATTTTTCCTGTGAATATTTTTTATGCATTTCTGCTCTGTTACCCTCTCCCTGTTTGTTCACCCCTTGCTCTCAGTTTCCCATTCACATCATCCCTGACTCTCCTGTTGCTATGTTCATAGAAAGATTTTTTTCCCCTTTCCTTTTTTTCTTCTCTTTCCCTGAGGCTCCATTGGAGATGTGCATTCATTTGAAATGACAATGGAAATGTCAACAACATTTCCCATGTTGTTTCATGTCACTGGCAAACAAAAATGAGCAGAAAAACACAAAATGTCATGCTTTTTTTCATGTGCCATCAGTAGTGCATACTCTTCTGAAACAGTATACACTCTTTCAACAGAGAACACAGTCCTTTGAAAGCATGTGCACTCTTTCAGAAGTGTGAACTCTTTTCTGACAGTGCAAGCATATGCGAATAGTGCATCAGGAAAGAGTGCACACTCTTTATGAATAGTGCACACTCATTGTGAACAATGCACACTCTTCATGATTAGTGCACCCTCTTTGTGAATAATGCACATTCTTTATGAATAGTTCACACTCTGTAAATAATGCACACTATTAATAGTGCACACTCTTTATGAATAGTGCACACTCTTTATGAATAGTGACACTGTGAATAATGTGCATTCCTTATGAATAATGCACACTCTTTTTAAATAACGTACCATTTATGAATAGTGCACACTCATTGTGGATTGTACATACTTTATGAATAGTGACACTTTGTGAATAGTGCTCACTCTTTATGAATAATGCACCCTCTTTGTGAATAATGCACATTATTTATGAATAGTTCACACTCTGTGAATAATGCACACTATTAATAGTGCACACTCTTTATGAATAATGTCACTGTGAATAATGTGCATTCCTTATGAATAATGCACACTCTTTTTAAATAATGTACCCTTTATGAATAGTGCACACTTTATGAATAGTGCACACTCATTATGGATTGTACATACTTTATGAATAGTGACACTTTGTGAATAGTGCTCACTCTTTATGAATAATGCACACTCAGTATGAATATTGCACACTCTTTGTGAATAATGCATACTATGAATAATGCACATTCTGTATGAATAGTACACTCTCTGGCAGATATTCAGCAATGCAGGTAGTGCCAAGCTAACTGGTTAAAACAAGCTGCTTATCTATAGCCCCGCATTTTAAACACCAAAGGATAGTCGGTTATGTTTTTGAATATTGGTGGTCAATTTTTCAAAAACATACCAGATAAATCAACCAAACCATGATAATGAATATCGGGCTCGATGACCTGTAAGCTGCCTAACTTTGAAGAATGTCTGACTGAATGGTAATATGGTGTCTGGTTGGCTTTGAATATTGCATGGGATAACAATGAGCTATGCAAGAGATAACATGGCCACAGTTTTGCATCCCGCATTGGCAACTTGCCCAAACTAGGACAAGTACCTAAATAGGGAATGACTGGCACCCCCAGTACGTGGGGGCAGATGGCGTGGTGTCCAGTTTTTTGTCCACATATATCTGTGTGCCACTGCCATCACACTTGGGTACATGGTGCATGGCAGTCAGCTATGCGTAAGAGTATGGTAAACAGCTACATATATGAACCAGCTATATCAGCTATATTACCAGGTATGCACTGCAGAAGTTTTTTGCATTTTTGGAAGTGCCGTCTGTGGATTGCAGCTTCAGAGCACAAAGATTGCTGGGAGAAAAAGACTGCAAAACTTCTCCTAGAAGGATGTACCAGAGCTGTGGCCTAATTGTGAGAGCAGCTGTCCAAAATCCCAAAGCAGGGACCTCAGATAGTGGGTTGAAATCCCACCTTTGCCCTAGGTTGTTAGCTGATAATTTTTTATTCTCTCTTGTGGGGTGGGCTGTGCATAGAATACTATACAATCTACCATTTTTTAAATATTATTTATTATTTATTTATGGGATTTATATCCCACATTATTCCCACCCACGGGCAGGCTCAATGTGGCGTACAATAGACTAATAAATAACAATATTACAAAATACAGTAATTAGAGGCGTAATAGGGAAAGAGGAACAGCAGGAGGGAGTGGGAGAGAGGGGAAGGTGACAAGTTGACGCTGTGGCAGCCAAGGTTCAGAAGGATGAGGCACCAGGAGGGCTCACGGCATATGCTTTACCGAAAAGGAAGGTCTTGAGCCGCTTCTTAAAGGTCGGGTGATCAGTGGTGAATTTGACCACTTGGGGCAGCCCATTCCAGAATTGAGTGCTAAGATAAGAAAAAGAGGAAGCATACCCAGACTTATACTTTAGGCCATTGAAAACTGGATAGTGAAGATTGAGATACGAGTGAGCTGACTTGCAGAAGTTCCTGGATGGCAAGTTAATGAGAGCGTCCATGTAAGCAGGAACATCTCCATAGATGATTTTGTGCACCAATGCGCAGATCTTGAAAACGATACGGTCCTTCACAGGAAGCCAGTGCAACCTCTCACGTAGTGGACTTGAACTTTCAAATCTCGATTTACCGAAGATGAGTCGAGCTGCCGTGTTCTGAGCAGTTTGCAGTTTTTTTAGTAACATGGATGTGCATCCCCCGTAGATACTGTTGCAGTAATCGAGACGACTTATAACTAGGGACTGAACTAGGCTGCGGAAAACCTCTCTAGGGAAATAAGGCTGGATACGCTTAAGCTTCCAAAGTGTGAAGAACATTTGCTTGACCATAGAGTTCACATGCTGCTCCTGCATCAAAGATCTATCAATTATGACTCCCAAGATTTTTAGGGACTCCGAAATAGGCAGGACGAGCTCAGGAGTGATTAGTGTAGGAGGCCTAAGTTTGTTAAAGTGAGAGGAGAGGACCAAGCAATGTGTTTTCTCGGCATTGATTTTAAATCGAAACGAGTTGGCCCAGTCTAGCATGGTGCTAAAGCCTTGTCGGATCTTACTAGTTATTTCATTTGGGTCTTTCTCAAAAGGGATGAAGATAGTGATGTCATCTGCATAGATAAATGGGTTAAATCCCAGTTTGGAAAGAGCCGCTGCCAAGGGAATCAACATCATGTTGAAGAAGGTTGGTGATAGTGGGGAACCCTGTGGCACTCCACAGTCTGCTTTCCAGTGAGGTGATGAGGTAGAGTTGGCATGTACTTGGTAAGTTCTTGATGTAAGAAAGCCACTCATCCAGGCCAGTACATTTCCACAGGCACCGAAATAATCTAGGAGCCGCAGCAGGATGCCATGGTGCACCATGTCGAAGGCACTAGACATGTCAAACTGTATGAGCAAAATACTTTTCCCTACTGATATTTCCCTCCTGAAGTTGGACAAAAGAGTGACGAGAACAGTCTCAGTACTGTGGAGCGTCCAGAAACCCGATTGCGAGGAATGCAGAATATTGAACTTGTCCAAGTGCTCACCAAGTTGTTTATTCACTAAGCTCTCCATGAGTTTCACGAAAAGGGGGATGGAAGCTATTAGCCAGTAGTTGGAAAGATCACTACTCTTTTTCTTGGTATATTTGGGCACTGGGGTTAGTAAGATGTTACCATAATTTACAGGGAACTTGCCATTACTTAGCATATAGTTGAGATGCTGCGTCAGGTCAACCAGGAAACAGGCAGTAGCGCATTGGAGTAAATAATTGGGGCACACGTCCAGCCTGCAATACTTCCTGACAAATCTACGGAGCTCAAGCTTGACAGAATCTACAGATAGGGGTGAAAAGCTGGAGAACAGACGGTCTACTGGTTGCTCGGCAGGCCCCAGATCCAAGCCACTAATAAAATCATTGATGCTGGGATTGTTCAACGGAAGGGAGCTCTGCAGCTTGATGATTTTGTCTTGGAAAAATTTGGCTAAATCTGCGACTGGAGGAGTGCCTTCACCTGCTGTGGTAAGCACAGTTGTATCCATTAATTTGTGTACAAAAAAGAAGAGCTTCTTGGCATCTTTGTAATCTGGGCCAATCTTGGCTTTGAAGTAATTTTTTTTCGCCTGCTTAATTGCATAATTATACTGTCTGTGAGACTGTTTCCAAGGATGACAATCTCTAAGGTCAACCTAAATTTCGCGATTTGGGCATCCCCGACCGTACTATCGAAACGAAAGATGGCCCATCTTGTTTTGATAATACGGGTCCCCCCCCCCCCTTCGCTGGGACGTCCTGCGAGGACATCCTCAGGAAAACTTGGGCGCCCCTTTCGATTATGTCCTTCTATCTGTACCTGGAGGCACACACCTTAATGAAGTGGAGCTTCAAGCTGGCAGTTGTCTTCCATAACAACTCTCCCTGTCAGTCAGCCGCTGCAGCCTCCTGTGCCTGCCGCTGATTACAACCGCGGCTTATCGATCCGCCCACAGGACTTGAGAATAGGAGCAGGGCAAGGTGGGTGGGCATTCAGTTTCAAATGCCACAAGCTGCAACTGCTCCCACTGTAGTAACGGTACTTCCCTCCATGACAGCCACCGTTAGAGACCAATGGCAGTGGGAAAAGAGGAGGAACTGATGCGGAGCTTCAAGCTGGCAGATGCCCTCTGCAACGGCGCTCCCTGACAGTCAACTGTCACAGACTCCAGGGCCTTCCACCGACTTCAACTGTGGCTGCTCAGTCAACCCTCTCCACCGCACAGCACGGGCTTTAGGCAGGCTAGCCAACTCCCGGAGGTTAGCAACTAAACAAAGTGCCAGTCTGGGCAGGTTGAGGACGAATTACAGGTGCAGGTAAAAATTAGATCCGAGGAGCAGTGAGGAACAGCTGTTAAGTCGCCGCCATTTTATGTGCTTATGGTAACATGCTTTCTCCATGCCCTTTTGAGCCTTCTGGTTTTGGTTTTGAGAGTTCTAAGGTCATCATTAAACCACGAGGGAGCGAGTTTCCTTTTTGTTGAGCACACTTTGAGTGGAGCTATGGTGTCTAAGGTATTTCTACAACGGTTGTCCCAATTGAGGAAGAAGCTATGAGTCAACCGGGTCTGGCCAGGCAGACTCATAAACATACTGCCAAAATTCCGCTGGGTCGATATGCCCTCTTGTCGTGTATACCATAGCCCTAAGGGGTGAAGATGGCCGACTGATAGGAAGCACCGCGAGGAGCTCCGCTGAATTGGTCGGTCGGAAGATCGGTTTTCCGGCGCTCACGGTTGCAATGTGAGCCCCGGGTAAGCCCTGGACACATAATCTTCCACTGACTCCGGAAACTCACGGTCCGACGGCGTGCTCCCCGGCAGAACAACCCGGGAGGGATCCTTTCACGTGGATGCCCTGGTTGACCAGGCCTCAGCCTTGCCGATCCCAGGAACCCTCGCACCGACGTCACGCCCCCCCGGCAGGAATTGCCCGGGAGTCGAGTCATCACAGCGGAGAAAAGAGTGAGCCCGCCAGCGGCCTCCGACACGGGACATGGATCGCCAGACCGCTTCTACCCGGGAGACGCTGATCTTCCTTCCTAGTCGGCCGCTCACGTTGCACGCTGTGGAGCCTACCGACAGCTCGTGAGACCCGGCTTGGCGCCCTGACCCATCAACTCTCCCACGCGGACGCAACCTACCCGCGTGGCGGCGCCTGAAGCACCTGACCGGGGAACTTCAACGCCGGCCAGCACCACTCGTCCAGGTACAGACAGCGAACCAACATGGACCCTGCTCCAGATCGCTCCAGTCTGACTTTTCCTGTGTGTTCCGGTCCTGCCACTCAGCTCTCCTCTGTTCCAGCCCACCTGTTCCAGCATGTTTCAGCCCTGCTGCCCAGCTCTCCTCTGCCCATCTTGTTCCAGTCCACCTGATCCAGCCAGCTCCAGCTCACTCCAGTCCTGCTGCCCAGCTTGCCCAGCCGCAGTCCCTCGGATCCAGCTTCTCCCTGTTTGTTCCAGCTACCTGCTCCTGCCTCTCCCTGCTTGTTCCAGCTACCTGCTCCAGCATGCCGCAGTCCGTCGGATCCAGCTTCTCCCTGCTTGTTCCAGCCGCAGTCCGTCGGATCCAGCTTCTCTCTGTTCCAGCCATCTGTTCCAGCCTGTTCCAGCTTGCCTGTTCCAGCTCATCCAGTTCATCCCAGTCCATCTGCTCCAGCTCCTTCCAGCCCGCCTGATCCAGCTTATTCTAACCCGCCTGCTCAGCTTCCCCCTGTTTGCTCCAGTCCTTCTGCTTCAGCAGTGCCAGCCTGCCTGATCCAGCTTGTTCCTGTCCACCTAATCCAGCCTCTCCCAGCTTGTTCCAGCTACCTGCTCTGGCTTGTCCCAGTCCGTCGGATCCAGCTTGTTCCAGCTACCTGCTCCAGTTTGTCCCAGTCCGTCGGATCCAGCTACCTGCTCCAGCTTGTCCCAGTCCGTTGGATCCAGCTTATCCCTGCCTGTTCCAATCATCTGCTCCAGCTTGTTCCAGCCCGCCTGATCCAGCTCGTTCAGCCTCTCCCTGCCTGCTACCAGCTACCTACTCCAGCTTGCTGCAGTCCATCGAATCCAGTCTCTCCCACCTTCTCCCTGCTCGCTCCAGTCCACCTGCACCAGCTTGCTCCAGCCCGCTTGATCGGCTACCTACTCCAGCTTGCCACAGTCCGTCGGATCCAGCTTCTCCCTCCTCGTTCCTATCCATCTGCACCAGCTTGTCCTAGCCCGCCTGCTAGCTTGTCAGCCATTGACTTACTTGCCTGCTAACTTGCCTGCTAACTTGTCAGCCATTGACTTACCTGCTCTCCAGTCCATCAATTCCATCAATTGCTTGTTAAATAGCTTGTCAGCCATTGACTCACTTGCCTGCTAACTTGTCAGCCACTGACTTACCTGCTCTCCAGTCCATCAATTCCATCAATTCCCCCTGCTCGTTTCTGTCCATCTGCACCAGCTTGTTCCAGCCCGCCTACCCCCTGTCACTACACATACACCTGTCACCTCTCAATCACTACTCATGGCCCCTGTCCACATTCTCTTCCTTGCCCTGTCCCTTCCTAATCTTTTTCCCCTCCCCCTACCACTGTCCACTGCTGGAAATCATTGCCCTCCATGCCCCCTCCCGTCCTATTCCCTACGGCAATACCCTATTCACCCCCATCCCTCACCACCTCACCATCTCTCTTCTCCCCCTCCTCCTTCCTAGCTCTTAACCTTCAACACCTCCTTCCTGCCATTAATCCATCACCATTCCTCCTACGTGCATCCCGTCTTCGTCGCCTTCGTCGCCCGACCTCCCCCACCCTCCTCCGCACTCTCTTGCTCCTCCTCTTGCTATCCGCGGAAGACATTAATCCTAACCCAGGCCCCCCTCACCTGTCCTCCCCCTATCCATGCAAACGATTCCGTGAGGTCTCCAATCTCGTCCCTATTCCCCTCCTCCCCCCCCTTCCCTCCCCTTCTCATGTGCCCTGTGGAATGCCCACTCGGTCTGCAACAAACTACCCTTCACCCACGATCTCTTCATCTCTCGTTCCCTTCAATTGCTTGCCCTAACTGAAACCTGGCTCTCCCCTGATGACTCTGCCTCAGTTGCGGCCCTTTGCCATGGAGGTTATCTCTTCTCCCACACTCCCCGCCCAGCTGGCCGCGGTGGAGGCGTCGGGCTTCTACTCTCGCCCTCCTGTAGTTTCCAACCCCTCCTCCTACCACAGTCTCACTGCTTCTCATCCTTTGAAGCACACTCCATCCGGCTATTCTATCCATTGCCACTCAGAGTGGCAGTCATTTACCACCCCCCTAATAAATCCCTCTCTTCCTTCCTTACCGACTTTGATGCCTGGCTTTCCGTTTTTCTCAAACCCTCATCTCCGTCCCTCATTCTCGGAAACTTTAACATACACGTTGATGACCAATCCGACCCTCACACTTCTCGGTTCCTCACTCTAACATCCTCCTTCAACCTCCAGCTATGCTCCACCACCCCTACTCACCGAGACGGCCATTGTCTTGACCTCGTCCTCTCCTCTTCCGGCTCTCCCTCCAATTTCCACGCGTCAGTCTTTCCTCTGTCTGATCATCACCTGATCACCTTCACACTTCTTCACCCCCCCTCAGCCCCGTCCACCTTTAACCACTACCTCCAGGAATCTCCAGGCTATTGACCCTCCCACCTTATCCTCTAGTATTTCTAATCTCCTCCCCTCCATCATTTCCTCCGAGTCTGTCGACAAGGCTGTCTCCGCCTACAATGCCACTCTCTCCTCTGCTCTATAGACCCTAGCACCATCCACCTCCCGTCCCACTAAGAGGCATATTTTCAAAGCACTTTGGGAGGCTAAGTTCCATAGGTTTCTATGGAACTTTGGGAGGCTAAGTGCTTTGAAAATGAGCCTCTAAGCGTACTATTCCCCAGCCATGGCTGACCCCTTGCATCCGTTACCTTCGCGCCTGCGCCCGATCTGCTGAACGCCTCTGGCGGAAATCCCGCATTCACTCAGATTTCCTTCACTACAACTTCATGCTATCCTCCTTCCAATCCTCCCTATTCCTTGCCAAACAGGATTATTATACCCAATTGACCAATTCTCTCAGCTCCAACCCCCGTCGTCTCTTCGCCACCCTTAACTCCCTCCTTAAAGTGCCCTCCGCTTCCACCCCCCTCGCTCTCTCCTCAATCACTGGCCGATTACTTCCACGACAAGGTGCAAAAGATCAACCTTGAGTTCACTACCAAGCCATCTCCTCCTCCTCACCCTTCAACCCTCTCCCTCAACCAATCAACCCAGGCCTCCTTCTCCTCCTTTCCTGACATCACAGAGGAGGAAACCGCTCACCTTCTTTCCTCCTCGAAATGCACCACCTGCTCTTCTGATCCCATCCCCACCAACTTACTTAACATCATCTCTCATACTGTCACCCCCTCCATCTGTCATATCCTCAACCTCTCTCTCTCCACTGCAACAGTCCCTGACACCTTCAAGCATGCCGTAGTCACACCTCTCCTCAAAAAACCATCACTTGACCCCACCTGTCCCTCCAACTACCGCCCCATCTCCCTCCTACCCTTCCTCTCCAAAATACTTGAGCGCGCCGTTCACAGCCGCTGCCTCGATTTCCTCTCCTCTCATGCCATCCTCGATCCACTTCAATCCGGTTTTCGCCCTCTCCACTCGACAGAAACAGCACTCTCTAAAGTCTGTAATGACCTGTTCCTTGCCAAATCCAGAGGCCACTACTCCATCCTGATCCTCCTCGATCTATCCGCCGCTTTTGACACTGTCAATCATGATTTACTTCTTGCCACACTGTCCTCATTTGGGTTCCAGGGCTCTGTCCTCTCCTGGTTCTCCTCCTATCTCTCCCACCGCACCTTCAGAGTTCACTCTCATGGATCCTCCTCTACCCCCATCCTGCTATCTGTTGGTGTTCCCCAGGGATCTGTCCTTGGACCCCTTCTCTTCTTAATCTACACCTCTACCCTGGGCTCCCTGATCTCATCTCACGGTTTCCAGTATCATCTATATGCTGATGACACCCAGTTGTATCTCTCCACACCAGACATCACCGCTGAGACCCAGGCTAAGGTATCAGCCTGCTTATCCAACATAGCTGCCTGGATGTCCAACTGCCACCTGAAACTGAACATGTCCAAGACCGAGCTCATCGTCTTTCCACCAAAACCCACTTCTCCTCTTCCTCCACTTTCTATCTCAGTTGATAACACCCTCATCCTCCCTGTCTCATCTGCCCGCAACCTTGGAGTCATCTTTGACTCCTCCCTCTCCTTCTCTGCGCATATCCAGCAGACAGCCAAGACCTGTCGCTTCTTCCTCTTTAACATCAGCAAAATTCACCCTTTTCTCTCTGAACACACCACCCGAACTCTCGTCCACGCTCTCATTACCTCTCGCCTTGACTACTGCAACTTACTCCTCACCGGCCTCCCACTTAGCCACCTATCCCCTCTTCAATCTGTTCAGAACTCTGCTGCACGTCTTATATTCCGCCAGAACCGATATACTCATATCACCCCTCTCCTCAGGTTACTTCACTGGCTTCCAATCAGATACCGCATTCAGTTCAAGCTTCTCCTTCTTACCTACAAATGCACTCAGTCTGCTGCTCCTCATTACCTCTCTACCCTCATCTCCCCTTGCGTTCCAGCCCGAAACCTCCGTTCACAGGACAAATCCCTCCTCTAATTACCCTTCTCCACCACCGCCAACTCCAGGCTCCGCTCATTCTGCCTCGCCTCACCCTATGCTTGGAACAACCTCCCTGAGTCCTTACGCCAAGCCCCCTCCTTGCCCATCTTCAAGTCTTTGCTTAAAGCCCACCTCTTCAATGCTGCATTCGGCACCTAACTCTTACCATTCAGGAATTCCAGACTGCCCAATTTGACTGCTCCTATCGGTCTGACTGCCCACGCATCTTTTAGATTGTAAGCTCTTTGAGCAGGGATTGTCCTTCTATGTTAAATTGTACAGCGCTGCGTAACCCTAGTAGCGCTTTAGAAATGTTAAGTAGTAGTAGTAGTAGTCATTAGCAGAAGTCTCACACATTTGGGGACAGTAGTTTGTAATGCTGTTAATGTAGGGCTTCCCCCCCCCCCAAAAAAAAAAAAAAAAATAAATAAATAAAACACACAAGAAAACCAAAATTACATAGTAGGTCTTGTACCAACAACCCTTTATGGTATGGGTGAGCTTATAAGCACCTGCTCTAATCATTAGACTACAACACTACCAAGAAGACTTGGGGTTAGTATCAGGCTTATTTTCGAAAGAGAAGGGCACCCATCTTTCGACACAAATCGGGAGATAGGCGTCCTTCTCTCAGGGTCGCCCAAATTGGCATAATCGAAAGCTGATTTTGGGTGTCCTCAACTGCTTTCCGTCGCGGGGATGACCAAAGTTCACGGGGGCGTGTTGGAGGCATAGTGAAGGCGGGACTGGGGCGTGCCTAACACATGGGTGTCCCCAACCGATAATGGAAAAAAGAAGGGCGTCCCTGACGAGCACTTGGCCAACTTTACTTGGTCCATTTTTTCTTACGACCAAACCTCAAAAAGGTGCCCAAACTGACCAGATGACTACCAGAGGGAATCGGGGATGACCTCCCCTTACTCCCCCTGTGGTCACTAACCCCCTCCCACCATAAAAAAAACTTTAAAAATATTTTTTGCCAGCCTCTATGCCTGCCTCAAATATCATACCCAGCTCCCTGACGGCAGTATGCAGGTCCCTGGAGCAGTTTTAGTGCGTGCAGTGCACTTCAGGCAGGTGGACCCAGGCCCATCCCCCCTACCTGTTATACTTGTGGTGGTAAATGTGAGCCCTTCAAAACCCACCAGAAACCCACTGTACCCACATCTAGGTGCCCTCCTTCACCCCTTAGGGCTATGGTAGTGTTGTACAGTTGTGGGGAGTGGGTTTGAGCGGGGGTTGGGGGGGCTCAGCACCCAAGGTAAGGGAGCTATGCACCTGGGAGCAATTTATGAAGTCCACTGCAGTGCCCCCTAGGGTGCTCGGTTGGTGTCTTGGCATGTCAGGGGGACCAGTGCACTACGAATGGTGGCTCCTCCCACGACCAAAGGGCTTGCATTTGGTCATTTATGAGATGGTGTTCTCGGTTTCCATTATCGCCGAAAATCGGGGATAACCATCTCTAAGGACGACCATCTCTAAGGTCAACCTAAATTTCGCGATTTGGGCATCCCCGACCGTATTATTGAAACGAAAGATGGCCGCCCATCTTGTTTTGATAATACGGGTCCCCCCCCCCCTTCGCTGGGACGTCCTACGAGGACGTCCTCAGGAAAACTTGGGCGCCCCTTTCGATTATGCCCTTCTATCTGTACCTGGAGGCACACACCTTAATTGCTGAGCCTCATCTGTTTGTGATGGCCACTCATCATCTAGCAAAGCCATTTCTCCTAATCACATCCTCACAATGAAGTTGGAATAGCTAGACCCCCTCTCCTTGATGTAGACATGACACAATTATTGGTCAAAACCCAACAATACACTCTGGTTGGCATACTGCAACTTGTCCCAATAAGCAGTGACCTAACCATTTAAAACTAAGCACCAATATTCATTGATAGTCGGTTACCATATCCACACCTGTATTCTGAATATTGCCAGTTCGAGGGTACTAATTGTGGAAGATGATGATAAGCGGTTTCAGCCACGGTCAATATTCAAAAGTTAACTGCTAAAATATAGACCGTATGATCAAACCGAACTTAACTGGGCATCTCCTCTATATAGCCAGTGATATTTAAAATGTTAACCAGCCACTATGGGAAGCTTTATCTTATGCTGCCAGGATGTCAGGCACCTGTAAATCCAATTTCTCCCCCCAGGAGATGTTAATGGCCAATGACCTGGTCCCTAGACACAAGGACATTCTGTTAGCCAGTGGGGATGTGCATCAGAAGCAATGGTTGTAGCAAGAAATAATAGCTGATCAAACAAAGTTATATTCTAGGTATATACTCAATAATTGGTTGCAATTTGTATATCATACATTATCTTCAACAACCGTTGTATTTAATTATCAATCTTTATTAAATATTTAATTCAAATTATAATCATGTTATCCATATTTTAAAACCTTTACACACAAACCATCATCCACACCTCACTCTTACTCCCATTCCCATACAAAATATCGGATGGCTCACCTTTATCCACATGTTTGTTTACTCCTTGAAAGAAATGTAATAGATTGCTGAGGCAAGATTTCCCTTAACTAAAATCCATGTTGGGTTTGTCTCATTAATCCATGCTTTTGAATATGCTCTGCAATTTTGTTATTTATAATAGTCTCTACCATTTTGCCCAGCACCGATGTCAAGCTTACTGGTCTATAATTTCCTGGATTTCCTCTGGAACCTTTTTAAAAAATTGACGTTACATTGGCCACCCTTTAATCTTCCATTACCATTCTTGATTTTAAAGATAAATTGCATATTACTAACAATAGTTCTGCAAGTTCATTTTTAAATTCTATCAGTACTCTGGGATAAATACCATCCAGTTCAGGAGATTTGTTACTCTTTAATTTGTCAAATTGCATCATGGAGGAGAGATCACCTGAAAGGCCTCATTCACTTAGCACCCCAGCAGCTGCATGGCAGCAGGAGGAAGGCAGGTAAGAGAAAGAGAATTACGACAGTACTGCCTCTGAGGCTGCACCTTTGAACCACAGTGCATGAACTGTTAAAGGACTTTGGGGAATGGGGGATCACCAAAAGATGATGAGGGGCCTAGGTGTGGGTGTATGGGGGGGAGTCACAGTAGAGGGAGGAGGGGAGGTTGAGTGGAGGGGAATCAGGTGAGTCCCAGCATGGAATAGTGGGGGGTGGGGGGGTGGTGGGCGTAGGGGGTTCATTGTTTTCTTTCCTGCCCTTTTGTTTTATTCCCTGTGTTTTTTGTTACTTCCCCGCACACTTTTTATTCACAAAAGCACTTGTAAATAAATATATGTCAGTTTTTCACGTAAAATGCCTTTCGTATCAATCTCCGCCTGGCTATTTAAGCTGCAGCAGTTGCTGCTGATCCCCTGCAGATGGATCCTGGCAGAAAGCGGCACCTCTCTCATGGTCTTCAGTGACCTCTTATTCTGGCAAAGCTATTCCTCATTGGGTGGCTATGCTATGTAATATGCAGCAAGCTGCAAAGATGCCACAGACCTTTTCAGGGCTGTATAGGAGCTCACCACCTGTTCTATCCAGGCAATGAAATCTGCTTTTGAGTAGGCCAAAGATGTGCTCTGTTATAGAGCATGCCCTTTGGTTGGCATCATTGTAGCGCACTCCTGGGGTGTCTGAGGATGTCGCACAGGTATTAGCAGCAACCTTTTCAGGGGGTAGCGCCTATCGCCCAGAGTGCAGAATTTAGACCAGCGAACATTGTAAAGATTCAGAGCAAAGTTCTGTGGGGCATAGCCATGGCTTTTTTTCAGCTGGTATGCACTGGTACTTTGGCAGCTTTTTTCCTGCTTTCAAAAAAATTCCTTCCATGCCATTTGTATTCAGAGGCACTCTTTATAGTGTATTGTAATATACGGTAACATATATTAAATGTTTTTTTTCCTGGGGCTCTGGGGGGGGAGGCTGTTCCAGGGTTTTGATGGATGCTGCTGGCTGGAAAAGGTTTAAAGTTTAGTTTGGGAATTATTAATAGAGTTAGCTGAAGAAAGTGTGAGATGTTTCTTAAATGTGGTTTTATTTTTCAAGAAATAAACCATGATTAAGTGGGGATTGTACTTTAAAATGTTCCTTTCTGTTTTGGGTACAAGTCAGGTTAAAATTGACTTTGAAATTCTCTGTATAGGAAGTTTTGCATTTACTTCTATGGGGGAGGGAGATTCTAAACAGATCAGAGGAAAAAAAAACAGTTTTTAGCTGGCAAGCTGATTGGTTGAGTGATGTCTGGTGTTCCTCTAGTGGGGGTGAGTTGCCAGGGAGACTGCTGAGCAAAGTTGCCAGGTGGACGGTTTTACCGCCCAATTGGGCTGGTTTTCACCAGCGGCGGCGGGAAAATTTCGCCGGCCGCGGGATGTGGTTTTTTCGGCGGTTTTCCCGTCGCCGCTGTGTGAGTTCGGCATTTTTTTCCAGGGCTTCTATTGGTCCAAATTGGACCAATAGAAGCCTTTCAGGGGTGGGGTTGACGACAGGGATGACATAGGGGGCAGGGCTAGTGACGTGAGAGGCGGGGTTAGTGATATGGGAGGTGTGGTTAGTGACGCAGGGGCGGGGTTAGGTGATGCGGGGCAGGGTTGGTGACACGGGGGGTAGGGTTCGGTGACGCGGGAGACGGGAATTGGCTACGGGCGGTTTTTGGGCCGGTTTACGGCTCGTTTGGGGCTGCTGAGTGAACTGAAGACCAGAGAAGGGAAGTCTGGGAAAGAAAAAACGTATGGTGTGTCTGTGTAAAGTAAGAGGAATAAAAGTATATTTTATGAGAAAAAAGTGAAATGTGACATTGAAAAAGGGTACTTTGATATTGAAAGTGAGTGAAGGTGAGCCTTGGTACTGAGAATGAGATGATTTGAGCTTAGAAGTGAGTACTTAAATAAACAGACTGCCTTTTTCATGGCTGTGTTGCTGAATACATGTGGGGAAAACTGATGTGTCCTGGGTGAGAGAGAGCTGTACTAATAGAAAGCTGTGAGAAAATTTAAACCAAATTTAGTTTGATTTGGAGTGAAACAGAGGTATGTCCCTGCATGCAGTGAATGGAATGGTTAAGTTCTAAGGGAATTTAAGGTCATGGAAGGTGGAATGAGAGTCTGTATGCAAAGGTACAAAGAGGACACATGGCTGCCTATCCTGGTAAGAGTGAGAGAGGTTGTGCTTTGTGCTGGAAATTGTACTAAATGAGAAAGCCTATAAGGGTGTCAGGAAAAAAAATTGTGTAAGGATTTTAAGTATGACACAGGGGAAGGACTGAGAAGTGAAGTTGATATTTGGAAAAAGAAGCCATTAAGCTGTGTCTGTGGGAAAGGTGTGTTGTTGGTGAGAGTTCTGAGTTCAGTACAGGGTTTGGAATCAGACTGCAGATTAAAGAAAATCCAGCACTGGATGAGTATGCTGTATTCTCCAGATTGATCTGATAGCTGTGCAGGGAAATGTTATGTTTATATGTGAAGTCTGTGAGCTGCAAAGTTGAATCACCATTTGAATATGGAATGGGTTACTGTGTGAGATCTCTGAATGCAGTGTGAAGCCTGCTGGATTTTAGAACAGGGAATCAACAGTGAGAAATAGGTTTTGTAGTGAGAAAACCTTTAACTTATTTTATTTCAATTAGAGTGTGGCCACAGTATTGAGAACTGATTAATTGTCACCAGAGTGGAGTCCGTTCCTGGACAAGCAGGGAGTTTTAAGGGCTTTGCTTCCATTTATTTTCTTTATAAGTGAGGTTTTAGGAAGAAGAATTCTGTAGATCATCCGCTGAAGGATTTCCAGATGAGCTCCAACGCAAGAAAGACATCATCTAAGTAAATTCAACTACAGCTAAGTGACATTGCCAAGGGTGTTGAACGGAATATATTATTTTTTTTTCACAACATTTTAAAGGAAAACAAAGGAACAGACCATAAGATATTAAAAATCCATGAGATCCCTGCAAAAACACCAATAGTGCACACCAAGAAACCAATTTTTACATCAGGAAAGAGAATAACCACAAATATCTGATTTTGATAAAAGACAATTTAAATACTTATCTGAAAAGGTTCTTTTCTGCCTTTTTAGGTGAAACAGACAAAGTTAAGGGTATACATCTAGTTCTACATTTGATTGTTGAATATGTTATTGCAGTTCTATTAAGCCTCTCACTAATTGTGAATTTGAGTTTATTTGAATGAAAATTTGCTTGCATTTGTATTCAATAAAGAAAAAGATAATTTGTAATTCTGAAGGTGCAGTTATTCCAGTTCAGGAACAAATCCTAAATATAGCTTCTTTTCCTCCTTTATTCTTTGAAAGTAAAGGATGAGGTTAGTTTATTTGTTCCACTCCCTCGGCTGTGAGTGTGTGTTCCCTGGATATTCACCACGTCTACAACCATCAGGTATCTGGGAGCACATCACTACAGTCCAGCTGAGAGGGGTGGCAACAGTATACTCTTTGTGAATAATGCGACTCTTTCAAATGAGTGTCCACCTTTTTGAAAGAGTATATGGTCTTTCTGAAACATTGTGCACTCTTAACAACATTGCTCTCATGATGACAAAATGGAAGAAAAAAATCTGGACCCTCCCCCCAAAAAAAACCTTTTCTGGCTGCACAGCCCTAGACTCCATCATCTTGCGTTTCCCATTTCAGTCTTCCCCTCTCACGCTCTCCATCTTGGTCTGGTATCTCACTTCTACTCTCTGTCTTGTACATACATTATATAGCCCACTTTTAGATGGAGGCTTTTGCCAAACCCTGTTTTTATTGACACCCTTTTAGCTTGGTGTATTGTAGTACTTGCACTGAGGTTAACACATAGAAGAAACGGGACTGTTAATACCATAATGCATTTGGCCTGGAGGTTCTAAAGACCAGGAAAGACCAGAAGCTTCCCTCAACACCTGGGTCCCACTAGTTACCTGGTCATTCTTTTTCCTGCCTCTCTCGTTTTTCACTGTGTATCTCCTTCTGTAAATGCTTACACCAAGCTATGATAACAAGTGTGTTTATCCATAGATCTTGAGCCCTGTGTTAATAACAAAGCTGCATTGTTGGTTTCATGTAATTTAATTTGACTACACAGTCCCCAAAGATGAAAACAGAAGAATTACATCTATATCAAATCAATTGCCTCTTTCGACCCTTTTATTTATGTGTGGGGGGGAGGGTGGGGAGTGGAAGTTATGAGTGGCTGCAGTGGCAACAGCCTGAGCAAAGCCATTTGGGAAATCATGAACCTCCTATGCTCTGGTCTCCACATGGCAGCAAAAACCTCCTTCCTTCAATATCTTTTAAAGTCACTTGGAGTATTGAGGAACAGAAGGCGGAATTAACATTAAATCCCCTGTCACTGCTCACGTTCCAGTAGCTGATAAATTTATTCCTTGTCAGATTCCCCAAATTCTGTGCTGAATACATTAGCTGTAGGACAATAGAGCCTAGTGATTATGCTTTAATAAACGGAGACAATTTTTCTCTTGTTACTGAAATATTGAGTTGAACATAGCCACCTGAGGCAGCTGGTTGTCCTTGTGCTTTCAGATTAAAAATAATAAAAGACAGTGTCTGCTTAGAGCTTGATGCCTTTCATCAGTTCCTTGCAAACTTAACCCTCTCTTTCTGGACAGATTGTAACTAAGGGAGGCTACCTGTCAACTCCCCTTCCCACTGGTCTACCAGTGGTCTAATATCATCTCTCATACACTGATGTCTAAGGTGTAAGGAGGAGAATAAAATTACAATTTTTTATTGAATAAATGACACTTTTTTAGAAGATGGCTGAATTAAATCCTGAGGAAGGTTTCAATTTGTAACTGAAATATCGGTTGTTTAATTTTTGTTTTCATCATTTTTTAAACCTGTATATCTATTGGTAATTTAAATATAATGCAAACAAGAAATAAACATCTTGAAAAAAAATAGGTTTCAACTCAAGCAAATATCCCAAACCAAAGCAAATCATTATAATAAGAAAAAACAATTATTTATTTATTTATTTGCTGCATTTGTATCCCACATTTTCCCACCTATTTGCAGGCTCGATGTGGCTTACATTGTTCCGTCATGGCTATCGCCAATCCAGAGTTAAAGATACAAGTGGTGATACATAAAGAACGTGAATAACATAGTACAATTAATCAAGTATGAAGAGATCACAATTCAGGACCAGAGAAAAAGTGATATTGCATTAGGGTTTATATGATGGATCGTTATGGTATGCTTTGATGAAGAGGAAGGTCTTCAGTGATTTCCGAAAGTTAGTTGTCAGGAATTGTTTTCACACCAAATGGTAGTGCATTCCATAGGTGCGTGCTTATGTATGAAAAATTGGATGCATGTGTTAATTTGTATTTTAGTCCTTTGCAGCTGGGGAAATGGAGATTCAGGAATGTGCATGCTGAACGTTTGGTGTTGCTGGGTGGTAAGGCATGTAGACCGGGGCCTCTCTGTAAATGATTTTGTGAACAAGGGTACAAACTTTGAATGTAATACGTTCTTTAAGTGGAAGCCAATGTAGTTTTTCTCTTAGGGGTAAGGCACTTTTGTATTTTGTTTTACCAAATATGAGTCTGGTTGCAGTGTTTTGAGCTGTTTGAAGCTTCTTGATGATTTGCTCTTTACATCCAACATAAAGTGTGTTGCAGTAGTCTAGGTGACGTGTAGCACCATTGATTGAACCAGACTTTGAAAATTTCCCTTGGGAAGAAAGGTTTAACTCTTTTGAGTTTCCACATTAATTGGAACATTTTCTTTGTTGTATTCTTCACATGGCTTTCAAGTGTGAGATTACAAAGTGTGAAATTATAAAGCTGAAATCCTCTTACACAAAGAAAAGGCCAATGCGCAGATATTTACATATATCATTATTTTTTCCCATTTATAGGCTGTTATGGCAGGCAAAGTAACTATTGAATTAATTGATGATGCAAACATGTAATTTGTTGTGCTTGACTAATTTGTTTTATGGTATTTCTGTTATTATATGTTTTTAAAAATGTATTTATTTTTTCTATTGCACTATTTAATTTTATGAATGCTTTTTATGCAACGAGCACTTTTTCTCCTCCATGGTCCTCCGCAGGCCAATTGTCCCAGCCCTTTGAAAGCTGATCTACTGATTAGGCCAAAGATGCGCTCTGAGCTGAGCTGGCTTCTGGATTTGTTACAGATGCATGCTCCATCAACCAGCATGCATGACCTGCTACCACCATAGGCACCAATATTTCAAAATGACTGGGGGTGCCGAACACAATACAAATTATGCCTTCCTGGGCACAGTAAAGGAGCTTGCTCGATAATGGAGGTGCCCAGCACCCACTGGCACCCACAGAGCTAGCTCCTATGGCTATCACATGGACATAGATGATGGGAGCCCACAAGACAATTGGAATCCGACAGACAGATGATACTTTCATGCTCTAAAAATTTGCAGCACCATTTTAGAAAAGTCATACAAGTGGTAGCGTAGACGTTCTTGCTACAGCATCTAGAGCCAGTGACATATTATACAAATACAGGACTTGCAGGCAGATGATCAAAAGCAAATGCCGGTGCTAGAGGCAGTTAGCGCCATACTAGCACCGGCGATTGCTACCACCCCATGATCAGAGCCCTCGAGCGAGTGAAACAACGTGCTTGAGGGCTTTTTGTGCAAGTAGCATGCAAATGCATGCTAAACAGGGCTTAGTACATTCATCACCGATGATCAGCGGTCAGCGTGCCAAAATTTGGGTCGCTGGACGCAGCAAACCCTACGCCAGCTCCGAGCTGGCGTTAGGGTTTGCAGATCATTGGGGAGGAATGGTGAGCCCTGTGTCCAGCATGCAGTTGCATGCTGGCAGGCCCCCGTCCCCCCCCCAAAGCAAACCTGCCAACAGGGGGCTGGAGGTCTGGCAGACCTCCGTTCCCCCCCCCCGATGATCCCACCCCCCAGGTTCAGGGAGAGCTGGAGGTCCAGTGGGTCTCCATCCCCCCCAAACCCCCAGAAAATGGTCCCTGGTGGCCGCCGGCCAACCCCCCCCCCCCCCAGCAAGCGACAGGGGTGGGCTGGAGGTCCGGTGGACCTCCAGCCCCCCCAACTCCCCCCTCCCAATGTTGTCTAAAGAATCCCTGGTGATCCAGCGTAAAAAAGAACCCCCTCCCAGCCCCCATACCTTGGTTGGAGGAGTGAGGTAGCCTGCCTCCCTCTTCATCCATGGGATGATGCTGCCGCAAAATGGCGGTGCCCAGCTCAGCCCAGTGCATCCTGGGATGTGCTGGGCAGGGCTACAGACCATATAAGGGACCTCTAGCCCCCCCTGTCGCTCGCTGGGAGGGAGGGAGCGAGGGGGTTATTTTTTATGCTGGACCACCAGGGATTCTTGACAACGCTGGGGGGGGGAGTTGGGGTGGGCTGGAGGTCCGCTGGACCTCCAGCCCACCCCTGTCGCTAGCTGGGGGGGGGGGGTTGGCTGGCAGCCACCAGGGACCATTTTCTGGGGATTTGGGGGGGGACTGGAGACCCACCAGATCTCCAGTCCCCCCCCAAATCCCCAAATACCATAAAACAAGGAGGGCTGAACCTAGGGGGGATGGGATCGTCGGGGGGACCGGAGGTCTGCCGGACCTCCAGCCGCTGTTGCTCGGGGCAGAGGTAGTCAGGGCCTGGTGGTCCCATGGACCTCCAGCTCCTGTGTTTGACAGGTTTGGGCTTTTGACAGCCCAGACCTGTCAAACAAGTGCGGGAGGATTGTGCTTAGTGCATGCTCGGCACAATTCGCCCGCAGTTCTACCCCATGATCAGAGATAATTGTGCTGCTTACATTTACATGTCTTATCTCTGATCGTAGGTCTAATAGTGCCCTGCGCTGTTCCAGCTCTTTTTTAGAGCGCTCTTTGGAACAGCGCGGGGCTTTTGATCATCTGCCTGTGAATATCTAAGCCAATTGTAAAATCAACATATCTCCGTCCTCTGTCAAAAATTAACAGCACATCAATGGCGATATCGCAACATGTGTGAATGTGAAACATACAAATAAAAAACTGTACCAAAGTGTGGCCATGAAGCTGAAAACATCCCACATGATCCCACACCAGCATGTCCTGCTCTCATGGGACAAGTACATAACACTCACAAGGTCACTGTGCTGTCCCAGCTGTCCATGCAGTGCCTACAGGGGAAAATGTTTAGTTCTGCTTGTGGTGATGGAAGTATAAAACATATTACACCTGGTGCAAAATGTATAGCGCTGGCCGTGGGTACAAAAGGTATAGCGCTGGCCATGGTTGCAAACATATAACGTTATACATCTTGCACTCAGTGCAGTGCAAAACATTCAGTGCAAGACACAGAGTCCCTGTTTGTAGCAGAAGACATCTAGCTCTACAATGCATATAATCCATCCATTCTGGCAGTGACTTGGCCAGCCTTGTGACTGTGGGCTCTGCCACCACTATATATATATATATATATATATATATATATATATATATATATATATATATACCCCACTCACTTCTGAGCCAGCATATATATGTGGAAGATGGAGACCAGGAGGGAGAGGAATTTCTCTGGCTTTTATCTTGCCCTCATGGTCCTCCAAAATGAGGAAACATTATTCAGGAAGAGCAGTAAAGGGTGCCCCTGGTCAAGGACGCAAGAGTGTGGCATCCATGCTCCTCTCTCTCCCATATCCCAGCCTGGCCCGCCCTCTTCTCCCCCCCCTTCGCATCCATGCTGTCGTTTCTCCCCTGCCCTCCCGCTCCCATTGTTGAACTTTACTGCCCATTCTCTTCTCTCTCCCCTATTTCTATTTTTTTTTTCTTCTTCTTTTTAAATTTACCTCCGTGGCGGTTCCGGCAGCGCAGCGTCAGGGAAGGAGGCGGCGCTCCCGACGTCTCCAGCCTTTCCTTCGCTGTGTTCCGCCTTCTTCTGACGTCAAGGATGACGTCAGAAGAAGGCGGAACACAGCGAAGGGAAGGCTGGAGACGTCGGGAGCTCCGCCTCCTTCCCTGATGCTGCGCTGCCGGATTTGTTTGTTTTTGTTTCTGCCCTCGACGTCATGACGTTTGACGCGAGGGCGGGGCAGAGACGGCTGGGTGGCTTCACACCACGAACGCCACGAACCCTACAGCCAGGGAGTGACGTCAGATGGCTTCAGAACGTTGTCCTCATTAGAACGTTCACGGTGCATTTTATTATATTAGATTTTCTTATATGGTGTTTGCCATCTAATCACCCCTAAGCTTCTTTGAATTAATTCCTTCTAAACAGGATTCCTTTGTGGTTATCCCATGCATTTTTGAATTCCGTTACCATTTTCATCTCCACCACCTTCTGCGGGAGGGCATTCCAAGTATCTACCACCATCTCTGTGAAAAGTGGATTAAAAGTCTGTATCATATCATCCCATCTTTCCTTTCCTCCAGCGTGTACATGTTCAGGTCATCAAGCCTCTCCTCATACATCTTGCAGTGTAAACCCCATACCTTTTTTCTGTTTTCCTTTGAACTGCTTCAAGTCTTTTTACATCCTTAGCAAGATGTGGTCTCCAAAACTGAACACAATACTCCAAGTGGGGCCTCACCAACTACTTGTACAAAGGCATCAACACCTCCTTTTTTCTGCTGCTTATATCCCTCTCTATGCCGCCTAGAATCCTTCTCACCATGGCCACCAAGGGCCTTGTCACATTGTTTCATCACCTTGAGATTCTCAGACACCATCACCCCAAGGTCTCCTGAGTTGTGTTTATCAATCTCTCTCTCTTCCTATCTGATACATCTTTGGATTTCTGCACACCAAGTGCATTACTTTGCAGTTCTTGGCATTATATTTTAACTGTTTATTTAGAAAAAAGGGATATGCTTATGTAAACCAGAGCACTCTTATATAAACATTCTTTCTTAATGTGCCCCAGAACAGCAATTTATGTCAAAAATCACTTTATTACATAAATATATATCAAGACAATAAACACAAACATACACCACTCTGGCTGGGCAAGGATCACTCCCACTCACACAATATTTGTGAAAGAAAATAATCCACGCAGTATACTGCAACAACTAAATCAACAGGTGGTGATGCTTTAACTCGTGTCCATTTACATCAAGTGGCCCCCCTTTTGGCCACAGTTCACACAATCAATTCCTATTGCAAGTTAGCCTCATGTTCTTCATTTGTTGCATTTCACAGTATCTTGCATTAAACAAATGCTTTGTAAACAAGCCACTTAATCCTTGGACATATAATCCTGCTTTCCCCAATTGTATCAATGCTCATTCACTGTAGGGAAACTTTGCTCAAGCCATCTAGGGTCAAAGTGAAAAAAACAAAAGCATTGGACTTTTGCAATGGGTGTTTTGTGGTGGTGGTGGGGGGGGGCACACCAATATAAATGCTGGCCCCTTGCTGCTGAAGTCTCTTGGTACACCACTGCTGGTGAATATTTCTATATACATTTCAAACAAAATGGTGTCATTTCCTGTCTGACACTGCTGACAACTACAATAGCCTGGATTCTTCCAGAGAGAGTAGCACATTACAAAAAGGAGAACTGAATATTCTTTAAAACACATAACTTCAGTGAAAATGATGACTATACATACATAACTTGTACATCCATGTTTTTAAAAAAATAAAACTGCCTTCTAGTTCTGTTCCTCTAGCAACACACCTTGAGCTTTCTGCTTTGTATATTTAACTCAACTTGAGCATTATAAGATTTAACGAATGATGGCAGAGTAGCACATTTATCAGCAATTATGATAACTTTTTTTTTAAATGAAACTGGAGTTATAATGAGCTACTGTATAGTGTTTCTGGTAGACTCCCACTGAACAGCCCTTCAGGAGGCTAGAAGAGCAATTTTTTTTTTGTCTCCTTTCTATTATTATGCCCCCAATTCTAATATAGCATCTGAAACTCACAGTTGCTGTAACTATGGTAATAAAATACTCAAGTGATTGATTGCATTCTGTTCAGATAATATGTGTGTTGCTTGGACGGCAGAGTGAGAGGGGAAGGGAGCAGTCACTGCAGATGAGAGCAGCTTGTCATTGCTTTCATACCTGTCATTGCTGTAGTCTCTGGTTTTGTACTTAGCTGTGTGAACATTGGTGCAGTTCTTTTGGTTCAGCTTTCACCTGCCTAGGTTTTTTCTAAGGACTAGTCCAGGACATGTGTGGCTGGTGGAGGAATTAGGAGTATGACACCAAGCATCAGTGGAGGAAAAACTCTTAATCCCTCCATGAAGCAGTTGCACAATTCTGCTCCAAGTGCTCCCTGGACCAGTGGTATTCATTTCCCATCCACGAGGACCTGAAACAGTTGGCGCTTTCAGGATATCCCTAATAAACATGCATAAATCACAACACTGGGTAACAAAACACATATAGTTGTAAATAGTAACACTCTTAAATCTTTCAACAACTAGCATTAAAATAAACTATTATATATCAAACATCTAAAATCCCTCTAAATTCAATGGTAAATCAGCTTAAAACTCACAAATATCCAAACATGTCACAATTTTTCGTAACTAATATGATACACATGCACAAGCGTTGTATTGGGCGCTGGAGCAGTATCCATGAAGCATTGAGTCTGACCCCTGATGACGCTAAGAAAGCGAAACACAGGCTGTGTAGGGTGCGGGAAAATTGCAAGATGGGTTTGATCCGATGAAGAAGGATTGTTTGGTTCCGGACATTTTGACGTAGTGTCTGTCTGTGTAGGAGAAGCTCGTTTTGATCCAGCTGCTGATTTTGAGAGTTGTGGACTATGTATTTCAGTAAAAGCTCCATTGAACTGATATAAATGGGCCACTGGTGGTGGAAGGAGTGATACAACTTTTGTGAATTGAAAGAAAATCAGCTTTTATGAAAGGACATTGAAGCTGGGAAACGGGGTGATGAGCATGGTTTTGGATGTGGATATGCTGATATAGGTTTACTGCATTAGGCAGGCTTCTTCATTGTATTAGTTATGAAAAATTGTGAAATGTTTGGATATTTGTGAGTTTTAAGCTGATTTACCCATTGAATTTAGAGGGATTTTAGAGGTTTGATATATAATAAAGTTTATTTTAGTGCTAGTTGTTGAAAGATTTAATAATAAACATGCATGAGATAGGATTGAATACAATAGAGGTAGTAGGCCTGTACCTCATGAACAACTCCTGAGGAAATTAGAGAGTCATGAGACAGGAGAAAGTGTCCTATTGTAGATTAAAAACTGGTTAAAAGATAGAAAACAGAAAGTAGGGTTAAATGGACAATGTTCTCAATAGAGAAGGGTAAATAGTCATGTTCTTGAGGGCAGTGGCGTACCTAGCATAATTGACACCCGGGGCCCATCATTTTTTAGCCCCCCTCCCCCCATATGAAAATATTAATTTTAGTAATAATCCACGAGTCACACAACATAGGTGTACCTGGGAAAGGCAGCATCTTAAACACTGCAGTGAACACTAGAACATCAATACACCCATTGTAAAACTAACCAAGACATTAGTAAAAATGATTCTGCCAACTGAAAACCATGTCTTTTTCCTAGATATAGAACATCGATACATGCTCACCAAGTAAAGTAACCACAAACTAAAATTAAACTGAACCCCAAGAGGCCAGATCCAGCATACAATGCAACATCACTTTACAAATTAACAAATAGAAATAAAATAAAAAAAATAGAAAATAAGATAATACCATTTTATTGGACTAATACATTTTTCAATTAGCTTTCAGAGGCCAAAACCTCCTTCCTCAGGTCAGTACAGTATACTGCTGTTACGGTCCTGTTCTGACCTAAGGATGGAGGTTTTGGTCTTTGAAAGTTAGTCCAAAATGTATTAAAATGAGTCCAACAAAAAGATCACCTTATTTTCATTTTTTATCACCACAGCCACAATACTACTTTATTCTAAAGCAAATAAATAAATCTTTTTTTCTACCTTTGTCGTCTCTGGTTTCTGCTTTCCTCGTCTTCTCTAGAAAATTGTTTGCGAATTTTTTTGGTATCCTCATTTATTCTCCTCACGTTTTTGTCTTATATCTCACGGTTTCATGAGGGTTTTGCTGTCAACAGAAAGTTATTCAAAGTTGTTAAATCACAAGAGGATTGTGAAAAATTTTAAAAGTACCTCACAGAACTGAGAGAATGGGCATTCAAATAGTAGATGACATTTAATGTGAGCAAGTGCAATCTGATGCATGTAGGAAAGAGAAACCCAAACTATAGCTATATGATGCAAGGTTCTACTACCCAGGAAAAGGATATAGGCAGTGCATTTTTTTGTAGGAAAAAAGATACCAGTACTTACTATGGGTGGACTCACCACCTGTGGCTCTGCCCCTTTGATAGCCACACCTACATTAGCCACACCCCTTATACCAGCCATGGCGCATATAAACAGGCATCATTGAAAATATTATACCAGTATAGGAGAAAAAAATAACTTGTGATTTTTTTCATTTTAGATAATTTCTGTAAGCTATTATAGCTCCAGCATACCCAGTGCAAAATAAGACAGGAGATGTAAATTCTCAAATTGGACATATTCCAAACACTAAAATTAAAATAAAATGATTTTTTCTACCTTTGGTGACTTTGTTTTTCTGATCATGTTGGTCCCAGTCTCTGATTCTTCTGCTCTCTATCTATGATCTTAACTCCGTTTCCAGGGCTTCCTTTCCATTTATTTCTTTACTTTCCTCCTTTCTTCTTCATTTCTTGCCCTACATCCATAAGTAAAAGCTGGGTCCTCCGTGGAATTGACTGGAGGAGGTATAACATGGATCCAACTTTTGCCTATTTTCTCTATCCATGTGCAATTTTTATTCTCTCTTCCCTTTCCCTCATCTCCATCCATGTGCATCTTCTTCTGTTCTCTTTCTTCCCCTCCATCCATGTCCAGCATTTCTCCTCTCTCTTCCGTCCCCTGTTTCCATATCCAGCGATAATTCTCTCTCCCCTCTCCTCCATCCAAGTCCAGCATTTCTCCTCTCTCCCCTGTCCACCCCCATCCATCCATGTGCAGCAATTCTCCTCTCTCTCCGCGCCCTCCCCTCAAACCATCCATGTCCAGCAATTCTCCTCTCTAGCCTGCTCTCCTCTCCATCCATTTCCAACATTTCTCCTCTCTTCCCTGCCCTCCCCTTCCATCCATGCCCAGCGATTCTCCTCTGCCCCCTGTCCTCCCCTGCCATCCATGTCCAGCGACTATCCTCTCTCCCATGCCCTCCCCTCCCATCCATGTCCAATGATTCTCCTCTGTCCTCTGCCATCCCCTCCTATCCATATCCAGCGATGCTCCTCTGTCCCCTGTCCTCCCCTGCCATCCATGTCCAGCGACTATCCTCTCTTCCCTGCCCTCCCATCCATGTCCAATAATTCTCTCTTCCCTGCCCTCCCCTCCCATCCTTGTCCAGCGATTCTCTCTTTCTTGCCCTCCCCTCCCAACCATATCCAGCAATTCTCCTCTGTCCTCTCCTGCCATCCATGTCCAGCGATTCTTTTCTTCCCCCATCCTCCCCTGCTATCCATGTCCAGAGATTCTTCCTCCCCCCACCCATCCTCCTTTTCCGGCTGCCTGCCTGTGAGTCTGGACCCCAGCATCAGCCAGTACAGTGATTAAGAGAGGCGGGGTCATCCCTCTGCGAGTCCCGCCTACTTTATTTCAACTTCCTGTTTCCACATAGGCAGGACTTGCAGAGGGAATGCCCCAAAGCCGGCAGCCTCTCTTAATCGCTGCCGACTCCCTAAAGAAAAGGAGGGTTGCGGGGAAGAGGGGAGCGAGAGGAAGGGTGCAAGCCAGCTGCAGGGAAAAAACAGGTGCTGGTATGCCGTACCGGTGCGTACCGGCACAAAAAAAGCCCTGGATATAGGTGTCATTGTTGATGATACATTGAAACCCTCCACTAAGTGTGCAGCAGTGTCTAAGGAAACAAATAAAATGTTAGGAATTATTAGGAAAGGAATGGAAAACAAAAATGAAAATGTTATAATGCCTTTGTATCACTCCATGGAGCGACCACATCTCAACAATTGTGTGGAATTCTGGTCAAAAAAGATATAGCAGAATTAGAAACGGTACAGAGAAGGGAGACAAAATGACAAAGGGGATCCCTGTGAGGAGAGGCTAAAAAGGCTAGGGCTCTTCAGCTTGGAGAAGAGACAGATAAGGGAAAATATGATAGAAGTCTATAAAATATTGAGTGGAGTGGAATAGGTAGACATGAATCACTTTACTCTTTCCAAAAATACAAGGACTAGAGGGCATGCAACAGTGACGTAGCCATAGGTAGGCCCGGGTGGAAGGAGGGGGGGGGGGTGCCGGAGGATCTCTTCAGCTGTCAGGGCTTGGGGATCCCTGCCAACTCAGGTATTTATTTTATTCTTTGGGATTGCTGGGGCAGGGCAGGGGTGGAAAGCTGGGGAGGGGGGGGGGGGGGAAGCTGGACATTGTGTGTCTATCCAGTTTTGCTCAGGCTCACCAAAAATATTATGTCTGGCTATGCCATGGCATACAATGAAGCTCAATGTCTCATTTAACTCTGAAATTCATTGCCACAGAATGTGGTAAAAGCAGTTAGCTTAGCAATGTTTAAAAATAGTTTGGATAATTTCCTAAATGAAAAGTCCATAAGCTATTATTAAGATGGAAAATCCACTGCTGATTTCTAGGATGAGCAGCTTAAAATCTTTTACTTGGGATCTTGCTAGGTACTTGTAACCTGGATTGCCCACCGTTGGAAACAGGATTCTGGGCTTGATGGACCTTTGATCTGTCCTGGTATGGCAATGCTTCTGTTTTTATATTCATTGGGCTATCGGGGGACAATTCTATAAAGAGCTCTAAATATTAGGTGCCCACAATTTGCGTGCTTAGGTAGTATTCTATAATGGCATCTGGCACCCAGATTCCATTACAGAACAGAGCTTAAGTTGGCATTTTGGGCACCGACATTTAGGTGCCAACATCTAGGTGACAACACTTACACCATAGAAAAGGCATGTGTAAATGTTAACATTTAAATGTTGGTACCTAGGCGCATAACCTACAGCATTCTATACGTTTGGTGCCCATACGCATGTCCTCCTTTTGCAGTTATGTGCTAAAGCACTTAGGGGCCCTTTTACTAAAGAGTTGCTGCATGGCAATGGGCTTGGCATGTGGCAACCCGGAACTACCGCCGGCCCAACACGAGAGCTGGCAGTAGTCTCTCCCCTCAGCAAACACCATTTCTGGCGCTTTCGGAAATATTAAAAAAATATTTCTGCAGGGGATTACTGGTGACAATTGGGCAGTGCCGCGTACTGCTCGGTTACTGCTGGGTTAGCGCGGGAGCCCTTACCGCCACCTCAAATGGGTGTCGGTAAGTGCTCACCCTAAAATGGCCATGTGGCAAGTGCAAACTAACTGCACGGCCATTTCTTTTTTTAGCCTTTTTACCCACCGCGGTAAAAGGGGCCCTGGTGCGTATGAAAAAAAAAGTCACTGCTGCTTGCCCAGGGCCCCTTTTACTGCACCTTAGTAAAGGGCCCCTTAAGCATTAATTTATAGAATAGTGTCTAAATGCAGTTAGACACCTGACTGGCATTTAGCCCCATTTGAGTACCTGACTTCCATCTTAGCATCTAAAGTTAGGCTCTCAATTAGCACCTAACTTGTGGCACATTATATAGAATTAGGGTAGGTCAGTGAACACCATTGGCCTACTAACCATTAAAAATGTAGAGAAGAAGTAGGGCAATCATAAAAATATGCCCACAATACACTGATGAAAACATTCTGATTGTGAAAGGGGTTTTATTATTTACCCTTCGAGAAGACATAAGTTCCTATGGTATACATGGAGCAGATCCCCCAAATCCTTCATACCCCACAGTACCATGAAATGTAGGATTGTCTCTCCAAATGCAAGAGATGCAACCACCATACTTTAGCCAGATCTCAATGACTATACAGGTTTCCATTTGAAAGTTGTTATGATCCAAGAGGATAAAAGCTTTAATTACCTGTTGTAATTGTGGATAGTAGACACAATTCTGATGCCCACTTGAACTGGGCTGCTGTGTTTGGGAATCTCATTTGTTTTTCTGAAGTAGGATCTAACTAGGATTTGATTAAAATACTTCAGATTTTTTTCAGCCCATCAAGTGGGAGACAGCAAACCCTCTCATGATTAAGTATTTTAGAATCTAATTTATAACTTTTGTCAGCAAGTTTCCAACACTTATATTTAGCTTTTCAGAATTAATTGCCAGACAATGTGGTAAAAGTAGTTAGCTTGGCAGGGTTTAAAAAAGGTTTGGATAATTTCCTAAAAGAAAAGTCTGTAAACTATTATTAAGGTGGACTTGGGAAAATCCAGTGCTTATTTCTAAGATAAGCAGCATAAAATCTGTTTTACTGTTCTGAGATCTTACCAGGTACTTGCGACCTGGATTGGCCACTTTTGGAAACAGGATACTGGGCTTGATGGACCTTTGGTCTGTCCCAGTATGGCAACGCTTATATTCTTATTTAACTTATAGCTTTTATAGTAGCAGCTCTAGGCAAGTTACATTCCTGTACAGTAAGAATTGCCTACCTGGAGAGTGTTTCTCAACCCATTCCTCAGGGTACACCTAGTCAGCTAGGTTTTCAGGATACCTGCAATGAATATGCATGAGAGAGATTTGAATGAACTGCCTTCTTGGTATGGAAATCTATCTCATGCATATTCATTGTGGATATCCTGAAAACCCGATTGCCCTAAGGACTGGGCTGAGAAACACTACTCTAAAGGGCTCATATTCAGTGGGAAATAACTGGGTACAAGAGGTTCCTACTTGGTTATCTCCTAGTGACCAGATGATCCCCTGATCCAGATGACTTCCAGCAGCCAGGCAAGACCTGGATATTCATACCAGTGCCTGGATTAGGCCCAGCACTGACTATCCAGATCAAATTCTTCCCACAGCAACCAGTGCCTTAAAGTCCTCTCACTGCTGTAGACTGATTTCAAGCCTTCAGTTTATATCTGAGACACCAAAGGGCTACGTGATATGTCTGCAGTCACAAGGAACATCATGGGATTCAAATGCTGGCTTCCTTGCTTCTCAGCACACTGCTTTAGCCACTTGGCTCCTCCTCCACTCGTATTTATATTCAGTTTGTAGCCATCCACTCATGTCCTGACTTGATGAACTAGGCTGGCGCATGACTGGACTATATGTTGAATCAGGATTAAATGAGGTACTGTTAGGGTTCCAGCTAGTTCTGTGTTTTACTGTCAAGCTGGTCCAGTCCTGGTTTTACCACAGTGCATTTATGGGCTTGTAGTTCTGATTTCCACATGATAACTAGGACAAATGACTCCATGCCTGCGGTATGTAAAACCAAGCTTGGAAGAGAATATCAAGAAAAAGAACGGAGTGACCTGGCAACCGTAAAAACTGGAAGCAAGTTTACTTAATCTATAACTCCAAAAAAACAAACAAACCAAAACCTAAGCCCAAAAGACAGTTTCCTGCTACTGTTCTCCTGGTGCAAACAAAATTTGAACCAGCTGCTCAACTATAATCAAAATGCATTTGAGAAAGATAACTTTTAGAAGAGAATGAGTAGAAAAATGATCAAGAGTTTGTTGCAAATAAAATAAAATGAGCCTCATAGAGTCTATATGTTCTGACTCTGCCAGTATTTCACATTCATGACCTGTTCCATAACTCACACTCTTTTGCTGATTTTAATATTATAATGTGGCCAGGATTACTGTATGTCCTCTTTTCAGAGGATAAGTTCTCCTTTTGGACTTCTTTAGAAATGTCCTCTGGGCTTTTTAATTTCCAGTTAAACTTCCTCTTTTTCTTTTCTTTCTTTCTTTGTTTCTTTATTAGGTTTTATTTACCACCTTTTTGAAGGAATTCACTCAAGGCGGTGCCTATGACCAATACACCTACCCACATAATGAGAGAAACCATCTCTGGAATATTAGTCAAGCTGGACACGTGGGGATGCCATATATAGAGAAAGGCATTACTGTTCTCCTCTCTGTTTTCCTGCTGGTTAAATGTCAAAGGAATTTGGTTCCTGCAGTGCAAATTTGAACATATGTCATGCAAAGTCTTTCATATGTATCTCAATAGAAAATAAAACATAGACAAGAAAATAAGATGCTACCTTTCTTTTAATGGACTAACAATACATTTTTTGATTAGCTTTCAAAGCTAATCAAAAAATGCATTCAGTTCAATAAAAAAGGTATCATCTTATTTTCTTTTCTCTGTTTTATTTTATTTCTATTGATTACCTTTAAAAGTGGACTAACACGGCCACCACACATCTCTCTACTCAATATGTATCTCAGAAACCAGCCAAAGTTGTTGAAGGATATCTGCTCTTTGATAAGTACGCTTGGGTTCAGACTCAGTCAAACTCGAATCTGGAAGTTTTTGAAAAGCAGTTTATTGTCTACTGCTGTCCTGTAAGTCAGTCACTGTTTGATGTGTGTTCATTAACTAAAAACTATTTGCACATTTGCTACGATTAAATATTTCTTTAACAAAGGTAGCCACCATTTAAATTTTTGTGTTCTCTTTTTTGTCTCTGCAAAAATGGTTACCCAAAATATGGAGAGAGATGTTTCTCCCTCAGTATACATGCCTTTCACACAAGGAGGATCCCTATAGCATTGTAAACAGTACATAACCCCAATCAGGCTTGTGTCACTATTTTGGTTTCTAAAAGCATATATTTGGGTACGTGTTGCAAAGGTTTGTCTAGGTCAAACCTCTTTTCTTAATATTATCCATAAAGGATGAGACACTTGTGGCAGGCATGCAGAATGTGTGCCCCTTCCAAATACTGCATATAGCATGATGAATAGAGTAAGTGTGCAGTAAATTAGCATTTCTATTATCACTAGTGCCATGCAGTATAATTTATTTATTTAATTTATTTCTTTGGCCATAAAGACTCTCCAGACTCTTTGATGCCTTCTAGTGTATCAACACTTCATGAATGAAAAACCCCAAAATAGAAAATAAACCCTATGTACTCCAAAACAAAGTTTTTCTGAAACACTGATGTGAGGGAAGTCACAAGGAGAACACAAAAGGTGTTCAAAAGCAAAGGTTTGTTAACACACAAAGGGAGGTCCGTGCATCTTATTTGCATGCGCTCCCCTTTGTGCATCGCTCACTGCTTGCAAACTTGCTAAAGTTTAGTGAGGCAGTGTCTTTGTGCATCGGGATCTGGGTCTTTACCCTCAATCACTTTTCCTTTCTCTTCTTTTGCTTTCATCTTCCTTCCCAGGCTGATTACTCCTTTATATTTTGGATATGGTTGAATACCATTCCCCTCAGCTTTCCTATGGAAGCATTGTAATTCCTTTCTATGTGTATTTAGTTTGTAAACAGTTTAGTTCTGTTCTCAGTCATAGTGGTATAGTAAATTTGAATAAAGAATAAAGAAATCATTCTCATCATGTAGAAAACAACCTTCTGTCTTAATACACTTAAGGGTCCTTTTACTAAGCAGCGTAGGCATGTACATGCGTCCTAGGCACATAAATTTTGAACTACCGTCCAGCTACCGCAGGGCCTGGGTAGTAATTTAATTTTTTTATGTGCATCCGCTAAGCGCGCCGGAACATTTTCCAGCGAGCGGCGCTAACTGGGCGGTAATCAGCATTGTACGCGTGCTGATGATTACCGCCCGGTTAACACGTGAGACTTTACTGCTAAGTCAATGGGTGGCGGTAAGGTCTCAGACCCAAAATGGACACACCAATTTTCATTTTGCCGCATGTCTATTTTCGGCCAAAAAAACAGGTCTTTTTTGCAGGTACGCTGAAAATGAACCTGCACGCATCCAATACACTTGTCTATACCAGTAGAGGCCATTTTTCAGCGCACCTTAATAAAAGGACCCTTAAAGCTTTCATCTAGGCATTAAAAAAAAGCCTGTATAAACAAATTTGTTTTAAAAATTTTCTTAAATTGTTGCAAGTTTGGACAAAAATGAATATGTCCCAGGAGCCTATTCCACAGTTCTGGACTCACAACAGAGAAGGCACATGCTGATGTGCCTTTGTATTTGCTGCTGGAACAGAAACCCACCTCTCATTATGAGATCTCAAGCAACACGCTAAAGAGTACAGTCAGGGCCGTGCCAAGGGTCTCTGGCGCCCCCCCCCCCCCCCCCCGCAGACTACCAGTTGGCGCCCCCCCCCCCACACCTGCCTGGCTCCAAGGCAGCGATTCCCCTCTCTCCCCTGCCCTCCCGCTCCCATGTAGGAACTGCCCGCCCTCTTCTCCCCCCCAAGATCCCGTTCCTTTTTTTTTTCTTTTAAATTTACCTTCCTCCGGCAGCGCAGCGTCATTGAAGGAGGCGGCGCTCCCAGTCCCGACGTCTCTAACCTTCCCTTGTTCGCTGCTCACTGCCCCGCCTTCTTCTGACGTCAAGGATGACATCAGAAGAAGGCGGGGCAGTGAGCAGCGAACAAGGGAAGGCTAGAGACGTCGGGACTGGGAGCGCCGCCTCCTTCACTGACGCTGCACTGCCGGAGGAAGGTAAATTTAAAAGAAAAAAAAAAGGAATGGGATCTTGGGGGGGAGAAGAGGGCGGGCAGTTCCTACATGGGAGCGGGAGGGCAGGGTAAGCATGCAGCGGCGGCGCCCCACAGAGGATAGCGCCCCCCTGCGGCGCTTACCCCGCTTACCGCATCGGCACGGCCCTGAGTACAGTTTCATTACTTGTTGTAAATACCATGGAATAATGCAACTTGCAAAGTTCACTGCTAGCAAAGTTACTGAATTTACTTAATAATGAATTGTTTTGTATATGTAATCCTCCCATTATAATGGGGATTACTAAAGATCATGAGAGAACTCTCCAGAGTTTTACTGAGAGGAGAGTTCTGGGGTTGTGGGTGGTAAAGGATCCAGTCCAAGGGGGTAGGTTGCTGGGTAAATTGCAGAGGAAAATGTTTCTAGTTATTGAATGACAGTAGGGAAGGAGTTAGAAAAATGTTGTTAGGGTTTGCATGAGGTCTTTGGTTGCCTGTACCCCCGCCGGGACCCTTGAGAAATGGGGGGTGTCCTGGAAGGGTTCAAAAAGCTAAGGCTGACCAAAGAAGGAGGTTTATGTCAGTAAAGCATTGACCGTGAAGTGGAGGAGTGCTCCAGGTGGGAAATAGAGTATCCTAACCTGGGAACAGGAGCAGGAAAGATCTGTTCGGAGTCAAAGGTGGTAACCTGGAGAGGTACTCCTTTAAGAGAGGACAGTGTGGGCAGACAGGGAGGTCTGGTCCAAAAAGGAAGATCTGCTTGTTTCACAAGTGAAGCAGGCACAGCCTTATGTTGTTTCACCCAGAAGGGATGGTTATAGACAGGAGGATCTATAGATTTGTACATACTGTAGGATTATAGCTTGCATTGGAGAAGATGCACCTAAGTTTGGCTCTGGATTTATAATTTACATCTGATATCAAGCTGGTTTACAGATTAACTGTTTCAAAGAGGATTTGAACTGCCTATTGCAGGATCTTCAGTAAAGTTTGGTTTGTTTGCATAAACTCTGGACTGGAGTCTTTTCTTTGAGTAAGTCTGGTAAAGGAAAGAGAACAGAATAATGAGAAAATAAAGCTCCAGCTCAAACCTCTATGGCCTACTGGAGTAAGTCCAGGCCTGGTCTACACCCAAGCTTGAGTGAGGAAAAAAACAAGTCCTGTGTGAAAGGACTAGATAAGATTTTAGTTCTGTGGTCCTGGTCAGGGGTGCCCAACCACGAGAGCTAGTCGGGCTCAGCCCATGGTCAATTAAGCCCCAGGACATTGTGCTGGGAGTGAGACCTGGGTTACATATGCTTTACATCTGATTATTATATAGGCTGTGTAAGTTGTGGTACCTTAAACTAACATACATTATGGTACAATAATGCATGTTTTTACTGTTTAATGTGCATTATGAGGCATTGTGCGCTATTCCCTTAATGCAAGTTAGTAACTAGCCTCCCCCCCTTTCATGAATATTCAATTCAGTGCAGGGCTGAATATCTAGAGTTACCAGTTAAAATTAAGGCCCAGATGCACAAAACCTAATGAGCCAGCAATGTGGTTTTTATACCAGTTCTAGCTGGTTTAGCGAGCAAGCAGTAAAACGAGACATGCACAAAAGGGTTCTCCGAGCTCTTTTCCTATCATGGTAGTAGTTAATGAAAATGGAATGCAAAGATATTATAATGAGTTAATTACTATACAAATGTGCACACAAGGCGATGCACAGCCATTTTATGACCTGATGCAAGAAGCAGTCCCTACCTTTACTGTCGAAATTTTAACGGATGGTCAGGAGCTGTTGGTTCTGCCTAGAATGACAGCTGAACAGTGGAGGACAGAAGAATTTCAGTCCGTCAGAAAGCAGAGAGGTGTGGTAGCTGTGTTAGTCCACTCTTAAGGGTTATCAATAGAAATCAACCGTCAGAATAATCTGGACCCTCTCAGAGCAGCTCTTTTTTTTTCCACTTCCTCATCCCACCTACAGCAGACAACCACTGAAAAAAGGCCTTTAACTCCAGCTGAGCCATAGCTAGACCCTTAAACCTTCAAGTAATCCTTCAGGAATTCAGCATAACAGAACTCTAAAGAGAAAAAAATGCAGCCTCCCTAAGCCCTGAAGGTACTGAAAAGAAAGAGAGTTCTTAGTCACTGCTGCAATGGGACCAGAGGACATGGGAATGGGTGAGATCTGCATGAGTTAAGCAAGAAAAAGTTTGGCAGAAGCAGGGGAAACCTTTTGCAAGATGGCGGCTGTCCAGATCACTTTCTCCCAATGGGGCACAGGCCAGCAGCAGGCACTAGCGTTCAGGTGCCCGAGCAGGACCCCCCCCCCCCCCCCCCCCCCAAAAAAAGGATTTTTTTCATACACGGAGTTTGTCTGCGTGTATAAAAGAAACAGAAAAAAGCAACACTGGGCCTTCAGGATTGAGATAAATGCAGTCCTTTTTATTCTGAAAATGACCCGACACTCTTTCGGAATCCATTTGTACTTCCAAATCGGTAATTTTTACTGATTTGAATATACAGATGGATTCTTTAATGAGGACCTTAGTGCATCTGGGCCTGAGAGATTAGTTTTGCACACTGCTGTTAATTATTGATCCTTTAGTAAACGTGTTCAACCTGGAAAATTATGGTTTGACAACAAGCATGGAGGAGGTGATCCAAAGCTTTCATTTCTAAAGAGAGTCATATCAGTGCACATGGAACATTTAAACCTTTTGGAAAACCTTATGGAAAACAAACTCCTCTTTCCAAAGACTGCTACACAATGTCCCTGACTGTTACTCTATGTCCCTGCCTGTCTACATGACAAAGAAAAAACCTTACTACTCTCACGGCCCTTAATGTCGTATAACATTATATTCAACCAACAAGATTGTACACAATCAATGCCCTACCTATAGTATTACACCCATCCTGGTCCCATTTATGATGTAACTGCACTGAACCCAGAATAGAGGATATTAGCAGTATATAAGATCTGAATTGAACAGTCATATTTAGCTTTAACCTGGAGGGTTTTCTTTTCCTGTCAAAACCAATGCAGCAACAGGGTGTTCTGAATAAATTCCTCCCCGCTCCTTCTCTTTGCTCCTCCCTGCCCCCCCCCCCCCCCCCCCAAATCACATTTACACTTTATCTGGGAATACATCAAACTCCCTTCATCCCACCATGCACCAGATCTCACTGAGCAGAAAGAAAGATGAAACAGACTTAAATGCACTTCCATCTGATAAGAGACTCTTATCTTTCACTCTGGGCCAGTCTATTGATGTGCAAATGAAGCTGGAAATTTTGTGCATTGCCGAAGCCTGAACCCCTGTTCTTTCTGGCTCTTTGTAGCCCATAATAAGAGTTGGTGACAGGAGCTCCACAGGGCATTGTGCCTGCAGTGGATTCTATTAACAGATGGCATGTTGGAGATGCTTTCAGGTCCCCATACCCACTCGGACCTCTGAAAAGCCACCTTCCCCTTTGGACTCCATACCTGAGGTGAGACCTCTCGCTTTTAGAATATTAAAAAGGTGGAAAGAAATGGAGGGAAATAACTTTATCATCTTTTGTTTGTGTTGGTATTATTTTTTTTAATACATCAGAGCTTCCTTAGTCTAGATGGCCACTGGGAGGCAAAAAAATAGAAAGAATTCTTCACTTTTGGCTCTTTTGCCAATTCAAATCCATGTTTAACTCATTGTTTAACTACAATGCTTTCATTAGGGAGTGAAATGTGCATACTTTAAGTGCAGATAAAAGGATAGCAGCTTGGCTTTTAAACAAAACTTATTGGGGTAATTCTGTAAGAGGGTGCATCCTTGTAGGTGCCCTGATACTGCATGGTGAGAGCCTATTCTGGGCACTCGGATTCTGTTATAGAATACTAGTAAAACAGGCCCGTTTCTGACACAAATGAAATGGGCGCTAGCAAAGTTTTCCTCAGAGTGTGTATGTTTGAGAGAGAGAGAGAGAGTGTGTGTGTGAGAGAGAGAAAGTGTGTGTGAGAGATGGAGTGTGTGTGTGAGTGAGAGAGAGAGAGAATGAGTGAGAGATAGACAGACAGAGTGTGTGTGTGTTTGTGTCAGAGAGAGAGAGTGTGTGAGAGACAGAGTGTATGTGTGTGTGAGAGTGAGTGTGTGTGTGTGAGAGAGAGAGAGAGAGAGATAGAGTGTGTGTGAGAGACAGAGTGTGTGAGAGAGAAAGAGTGTGTGTGTGTGTGTGGGGCTCCGAGTTCCATGACCCCCTCCTTCCCTCCCTCCCTCTTCTCCCCTCTGAGTTCCAGGCCCCCCTTCCGTCCGAGGTGCAGGCCCTCATCCCTCTCTCCCTCTCCTCTCCCTCTCTCTCCTCTCCACCCTCCCTCTCTCTCCTCCCCTCTGAGTTCCATGCCCCCTCCCTCTCCTCCCCAGCGTGTTCCATGCCCCCCTTTCCTCAGTGTGTATGTTTGAGAGAGAGTGTGTAGATGAGAGATGGAGTGCGTATGTGAGAGAGAATGAGTGAGAGAGAGACAGACAGACAGAGTGTGTGTGTGTTTGTGTCAGAGAGAGAGAGTGTGTGAGAGACAGAGTGTGTGTGTGAGTCTGTGTGTGAGAGAGCGAGTGTGTGAGAGAGAGTGTATGTGAGAGACAGAGAGTGAGTGTGTGTGTGAGAAAGTGAAGCCTTCAAGCCTTGAAGCATTCGTGCACTCTGTAAGGTTCCACCTCCTCAATTGACGACACGTAGTTCCGGAACGTTGCAGGAATGCTTCAAGGCTTGAATGCTTCACTTTCTTTGCTTCAGAATGTGGGCGGTGCGTTTTATTATATAGGATTAGCAAAACCCAGTTTCAAGGTGCCTATAATCTAGGTACCTACAATTACACCCACCACAGACCTGACATAACTATGGACTCCTAAATTTGGCAAAGGCATGCATAACTCACAGTATTCTGTTTGTGGTGCACATACATCTACGCAGATGATGTCATGATCTGCATCCCGTTCAAACATGATCTAAAAGAAATCACTAATGAAATCAATCACAGCCTCCAAATCATGAACTATAAACACCCCAAACTATACCCTTCCTGTTTCAGATAGCCTGAAAATACTTAGAGTTACAATTCACCGAAATCTCACACTAGAAAGCCATGCAAACAATACAAGAAAGAAACTGTTCCAATCAATGTGGAAACTCAAAAGAGTAAAACCTTTCTTCCCAAGGGAAATATTTCACAGCCTGGTACAATCAATGGTGCTAAGTCACCTAAATTACTGCAATGCACTCTATGCCAGATGTAAAGAACAAATCATCAAGAAGCTCCAAACAGCCCAAAACACAGCAGCCAGACTCATATTTGGAAAAACGAAATACGAAAGTGCCAAACCCCTAATAGAAAAACTACACTGGCTCCCACTTAAAGAACATATTACGTTCAAAATCTGCACTCTGGTTCATAAAATTATTTACGGAGAGGCCCTGGAAGCACTGGTGTGAAGCTCAATGGTGCAGTGAGGGGCTTTGGGAGATTGGGTTCCTGAGACTGTGGGGGTAAATGTGGTGTGGTGTATTAAAAATAAAGGTATTGTTGAAAAACTTTATTAGGAGCATTTGAGTCTGAGGAATTCTTGTTTTCTTGGCCAGAGCGTCTCAGCAGATCACAGCTCGACAGATGTTGAGACTGCTAGGCCATATGGCCTCCACAGTCCATGTGACTCCCATGGCCCGTCTTCACATGCGATCAGCTCAATGGACCCTAGCTTTCCAGTGGTATCAAGCTGCAGGGAATCTAGAGGATGCAATCCAGCTACCCACCGACTTTCACCATTCCCTTCAGTGGTGGACAATTTGATCCAATTTTTTTTTGTTACATTTGTACCCTGCACTTTCCCACTCATGGCAGGCTCAATGCGGCTTACATGGGGCAATGGAGGGTTAAGTGACTTGCCCAGAGTCACAAGGAGCTGCCTGTGCCTGAAGTGGGAATTGAACTCAGTTCCTCAGTTCCCCAGGACCAAAGTCCACCACTCTAACCACTAGGGCACTCCTCCACTCCAAAGTTGGCTTTTGACTTTGGGACGTCCCTTCCAAATTCCTCAGCCACAGAAAGTGCTGACAAAGGATGCATCTCTCTTGGGGTGGGGAGCCTATGTAGACGGGCTTCACACTCAAGGAACTTGGTCCCTCCTGATATCAGATTTTTAGATCAATCTCCTGGAGTTGCGAGCGATCTGGAACGCTCTAAAGGCTTTCAGAGATTGGCTGTCCAATCAAATTATTCAAATTCAGACAGACAATCAGGTTGCCATGTACTACGTCAACAAGCAGGGGGGCACTGGATCTCGCCCCTTGTGTCGGGAAGCCGTCCAGATGTGGCTATGGTCTCGTGCCCATGGCATGTTTCTCCAAGCCACGTACCTGGCTGGCGTAAACAACAGTCTGGCCGACAGGTTGAGCGGGATTATGCAACCTCACGAGTGGTCACTCAGCTTGGGCATGGTATGCAAGATCTTCCGAGCGTGGGGCATCCCTTCGGTGGATCTTTTTGCCACTCAGACTAATCACAGGGTCCCTCAGTTCTGTTCCAGACTTCAGGCCCAAGACAGACTAGTGTCAAATGCTTTTCTCCTTGATTGGGGGAAGGGTCTTCTGTATGTATATCCTCCCATACTTCTGGTGGGGAAGACTTTGTTGAAACTCAAGCAAGACTGCGGAACCATGATTCTGATAGCTCCTTTTTGGCCGCATCAGATCTGGTTCCCTCTTCTTCTGCATGGAACCGTGGAGATTGGACTGTTTTCCAACCCTCATTACTCAGAACAAGGGGATGCTTCTGCATCCCAACCTCCAGTCTCTGGCTCTCACGGCCTGGATGTTGAGAGTGTAGAGTTCGCTTCCTTGGGTCTTTCTGAGGGTGTCTCCTGAGTTTTGCTTGCTTCCAGGAAAGATTCCACTAAGAAGAGTTACTCTTTCAAATGGAGGAGGTTTGCCGTCTGGTGTGACAGCAAGGCCCTAGATCCTCGCTCTTGTCCTACACAGACCCTGCTTGAATACCTTCTACATTTATCAGAGTCTGGTCTCAAGACCAACTCAGTAAGGGTTCACCTTAGTGCAATTAGTGCTTATCAACGTGTAGAGGGTAAGCCTATCTCTGGACAGCCTTTAGTTGTTTGCTTCATGAGAGGTTTGCTTTTGTAAAAGCCCCCTGTTGTCATGGCTCATAATTTTCGAGCCATGGCAGCGTCAGTGGCCCACTTGAAGTCAGTCACTATTGAAGAGATTTGCAAGGCTGCGACGTGGTCATCAATCCACACATTTACATCTCACTACTGCCTTCAGCAGGATACCTAATGCGACAGTTGGTACTGCAGAATCTGTTTGGGGTTTAAATTTTTATTTATTTATTTATTTCATTTGTATCCCACATTTTCCCACCTCTTTGCAGGCTCAATGTGGCTTACATTACATCATGAATAGTGGAAATACATAAGAAAATAGACAATTAGTATTGCATAAGGATCTTGGGTTACATGATAATGATATAGCATGATAGTAGAAAACAAGCAATTATCGTAAGGCAATTCTGGATATATGTGTAGTTGTTCACATTTGTTGGTCTTTGTGGTATACCTTGTTAAAGAGATGGGTCTTTAGTAGTTTGCGGAAGTTAGTTAGTTAGTTAGTTAGAATCCAACTCCACCCCCCTAGGCCCATTTTTGTTCTGTTGCAGGCTGCACTCTCAGTTAGATGTTTTCTTCATAGGTCAATCCTTGTTATGTCCTCACTGTTGCGAGGCCCAATTGACCTTTCTTTGTTGTTTTGAGTGAGCCTGGGGGATAGGGATACCCCATCAGTGAGGAGGCGGGGATAGTGCTGGACAGACTTATACGGTCTGTGCCCTGACAATGGCAGATACAAATCAAGGTAAGGTATACACAAAAAGTAGCACATGTGAAATTATCTTGTTGGGCAAACTGGATGGACCATGCAGGTCTTTTTCTGCCGTCATCTACTATGTTACTTGTCAGACCTCATAGACTTACCACCCAGGAATACTAAAAGATCAGCACGCACATTCCTGAATCTCCACTACCCCAGCTGTAAAGGACTAAAATATAAATTAACATATGCAATGCGTGACCTAACTAACTTTCGGAGATCACTGAAGACCAGCCTGTTCAACAAGGCATACCACAATGATCCATCCTAATTACCAGACAACGAAACTCAAGCCTGAACTGGATAAAACCTAACTCTCTATACTCGACTATCAAGGTCTACTCTACCACAAATGAACTTTAACGCAATATCACTTTATCTCTTATTCCGAATATGAACTCTTTATGCTTGACTGCTTAATCTACTATCCAGCTTATTTTCGAAAGAGATCGCCGGCCATCTTCCAACACAAATCGGGAGATGGCCGGCGATCTCCTGAACCCGGCCAAATCAGTATAATTGAAAGTCAATTTTGGCCGGCGCCAACTGCTTTCCGTCGAGGAGCCTGGCAAACTTCAAGGCAGGGTACAGAAGGCGGGATGGAGGCGGGACAAGGACGGGATGGGGCGTGGTTACGAGATGGCCAGCTTCGCCCAATAATGGAAAAAAGATGGCCGGCTCTGATGAGCATTTCGCCGGCTGCACTTGCCCCATTTATTTTTAGGACCAAGTCTCAAAAAAGTGCCCCAATTGACCAGATGACCACCGGAGGGAATCGAGGATCACCTCCCCTTACTCCCCCAGTGGTCACCAACCCCCTCCCACCCTAAAAAAGAAAAAGAAAAAAATTTTGGCCAGCCTGTATGCCAGCCTCAAATGTCATACCCAGCTCCCTGACAGCAGTATGCAAGTCCCTGGAGCAGTTTTTAGTGGGTGAAGTGCACTTCAGGCAGGTGGACCCAGGCCCATCCCCCCCACCTGTTACACTTGTGGTGGTAAATGTTGAGCCCTCCCAAAACCCACTGTACCCACATGTAGGTGCCTCCCTTGATCCCTAAGGGCTATGGTAGTGGTGTAGAGCTGTGGGGAGTGGGTTTTGGGGGGGCTCAGCACACAAGGTAAGGGAGGTATGCACCTGGGAGCAATTTTATTATTTTTTTTATTTTTAGAAGTGCCCCCTAGGGTGCTCGGTTGGTGTCCTGGCATGTCAGGGGGACCAGTGCACTACAAATGCTGGCTCCTCCCACGACCAAAGGGTTTGCATTTCGTCGAGTTTGAGATGGCCGGGCCCAGTTTCCATTATGGCCGAAAACCAAAGCCGGCCATCTCTAAACCCGGCGATCTCAACATCTGACCTAAATGTTGAGATTCAGCCGGCCCCAACCGTATTATCGAAAGAAAAGATGGCCGGCCATCTTTTTCGAAAATACGGTTGGCTCCGTCCCTATGCGGAGCCGGCCCCGAAGATGGCCGGCCATATAGATGGCCAGCGCTGTTCGATTATGCCCCTCCACATCAATCATGATCTTTAATGTAATACCACTTGTATCTCTCACTCCGGAAATGGCGATCACCATGATGGAACAATGTAAGCCACATTGAGCCTGCAAATAGGTGGGAAAATGGGGGATACAAATGCAACAAATAAATAAGTGGCAGCACTGCCCATGTGAATGCTCCCTCTTACTGCACACCTTTATAAAACAACATTGATTGCTTTGCTGCTACTTAAGTGTGAAGTTGTACACTTCCCTACAAAAGTGCAGGTATTCTGTACATTCACATTGGCAACTGGCACTTAAATGTGGGCATCCAGTCATAGAATTGCCACCTATCTGCCAATAGGAACTCACACTAACCTAAGGTGAATAAATACTGTTGCATTTCAGGCATAAGGGACAGTTTAATTCAGCACTGTTTTAATCCTTTTGAGCGTATAATTCCATTTTTCTCAGTTGAAAAAGCAGGACCTGAATTCAGAGATTGATGTCCATAGGCAGGACCAGAGAGAGGTGGGAAAAGGTTTCTCCCCTAGAGATTACTGTTCATTGTCTTAAAACAAGTGGAACCAAGTTCTTGTTTAGCTCAGACATTTGGTGCCTTCAAAATTCTGGGTCCTAGGCAATTGCATATACTGTCTATGCCTAATTCTGGCGCTGAGAAAAACATAGACATGAATATGGATTCATAGCCTCCTTTACAGTTAGAGTGACTGCACTAGTTCAAAACTGGACAGCTGCATAAACATTGTAACTCTGTGAATTAGTTTGCAATAGTCTATAAGATAACATCAGATCTGGATTCCTATTCCCACAAGTTGAAATTCAGCTGCTTAAATTGTCCACAATTATATGCAAATGAGGTCCTGGAAAACTCCAGTCCTTTCCTTCGGTATCTGGATGTTTCTGGGCCCTGCCTAAGAACTCTTTCAATCACAACACAATGTTCAGAGGTAAGATCCAGAAAGCATCTTTACTCAAATAGGTACCTTGCATTCCCTTCAGTCTCTTTCTTGGTTTTAGGGTCTTCCCAGCTCTAATATTTCTCGGATCCTTGACAGCTCCTCCTCTTGGGATAGCTTTCACACACTTCAGGCACTATCCTGTATATAAGTCCTTCACTACAAAATGAGATTTCCCTCTATTCCTGTCACATTTCTATATCTTGTGGCTCCATTAGAGCTTCTGCATCAGTACAGTCCATATACTCAGAATCTGACACTTGATCATTCCCAGGCATCTTAGTCACTTTCACCTCCATAGGGATGGATTCCTCAAGTCATTCTGGACCAGCCCTGAGCTCCCCCTCTCTAGACCTGCTGGGAGCAATTATATACTGCTTACAAAGCCAGAGGGATTCATCTTCATCAGGGCACTTCCCATTGTTAACCCTTTCCCTCCTATACACCTGTAAGCTCCCCTCCCTTCTCTTCCCATCTAAGAATTCTCCGTCTCCCGGTAAACTCTGGGTGCCAGGAATAACTTTTTGTGAGAAATGGATTTTGGGATTAGGTTCAAAGGTTGCAGCTCATGCAGCCTCCTGAATATTTTTATTTATTTATTTGTAGCATTTATACCCCGCTCTTCCCCGCTCAATGGCAGGTTCAGTGCGGCTTACAATGTTAGGTACAAAGTGTCACAGAAATAACATGGTTACAATGTTTTGTACAAAGTATCACAGAAATAGCATAGTTGTGTGGGGTAGGACATGAGGGAGGGATGTGTCAAGGTATTGGTAGTGTCAGTGGTGTGGATTAAGTTCGTGATTTAAGTTGAGTCCTTTGGATATGCTTGTTTGAAGAGGTAAGTTTTCAGCAGCTTTCGGAAGGGTAGGTGTTCGTTGGTTGTTCGGATGTGTCTTGGTATGACGTTCTAGAGTTGGCTGCCTTTGACGGAGAAGTTGGACGCGTAGTAGGTTTTATATTTGAGACCTTTGCAATTGGGAAGGTGTAGATTGAGAAATGTTCGAGAAGATTTGGACCCATTCCTGGCTGGAAGGTCGATCAAGTTAATCATGTAATTTGGAGATTCTCCGTGGAGGATCTTATGGATCAAGGTGTGAACTTTGAAGTTTATTCGCTCTTTGATTGGGAGCCAGTGGAGTTTTTCACGGAGTGGTGTAGCGCTTTCAAATCTTGATTTACCAAAGATGAGTCTGGCTGCTGTGTTTTGGGTGTTTTGGAGTTTTTTCAGGATTTGGGCTTTGCAGCCAATGAATGTACTATTGCAGTAATCGGCTTGGGAGAGTACTGTGGATTGTAGCAGATTGCGGAACGTTTTTTGGGGGAGGAATGGTTTTACTCTTTTCATTACCCACATCATGTTGAACATCTTTTTCATCATGGCTTTTGCATGGGTTTCTAGTGTTAGGTGGTTGTCTAATGTTACTCCTAAAATCTTTAGAGTGTCGGATATTGGGATTGTAACGTCAGGGGTGTTTAGGGTGGTTGGGAGCGGAGTGGAGTGTGGTGATGAGAGGATCAAGCATTGAGTTTTTTCTTTGTTCATTTTCATCTTGAAGGCATTCGCCCAGGAGGCTAGGATGTTCATGCTTGCGGTTATTTTCTCCAAGATTTCTGCCAGGTTGGATTGGAAGGGGATGAATATGGTGATGTCATCTGCATAGATGAAGGGTTTAGTCCAGAGCTGGATAGGGATTTAGCCAGAGGAATCATCATAAGGTTTAAGAGGATCGGAGATAGAGGCGAACCCTGGGGGACTCCACATTTTGATGACCAAACAGACGATATTGATGAGGTTGATTTGACTTGATAAGTTCTGGTGGTGATGAAACTTTTTATCCACTTAATAATGTTACCGCCGATACCTAGTTTGTCCAGTAGTTTTGTGAGAATCTCGTGATCGACCATGTCGAATGCGCTGGATAGGTCAAACTGCAAAAGAAGTATTTTGTTGACTATTGAAATTTCTTGTTTGAACTTAGATATTAGAGTGAGTAGTACTGTTTCTGTGCTGTGTGCAGGTTGAAAGCCCGATTGTGACTCATGTAGTATGGAGAACTTATATATGAATTCGTTCAGTTGGGAGGTCACTCTGTTTTCCATCAGCTTGGTTAAAAGAGGGATGGAGGCTACGGGTCGATAGTTAGTGATATCTTTCGCTGGTTTCTTAGGGTTTTTCGGTATTGGTGTGAGTAGAATATTGCCGTGTTCAGAGGGGAAGGAGCCTTGTTGAAGTAGAAAATTTAGGTGGGTGGTGAGGTCCGTAATGAATCGTGCTGGGGCATCTTGGGACAAGGTAATTAGGATATGGCACTATCTATCCATATATATGGATACATTCGAGGAGTTTCCTGTCTTTGTGGGTTAAAACAATCTGCTTGATATTCAAAATGATTTAGCTGGCCAGAAATGCCACTGACCAGTTAAATCACTTGTTCAAGGCTATCTGCTAATTTTCAGCAGTACTTAACTGAATATTGCTGCTAAAAATTAACAATTAGTGCCTAAATAGAAACCAGCTATTTTGGGGGTGTTCCATAGGCAGAGTCAGCACTACTTAAGGCACACTACACTCCCTTCTAACCAACAAATGCTATCCATGCAGAAGAAGCAGGCGTTATACCACAGTCTGGCCAACACCCTCTAAAACACTGCTACTGTTTTCTGCAGTCTTCTGGTTGGAAGGTAGAAGATGATGTGATCATCATCTTCTACCTTCCAACCAGAAGACTGCAGAAAACGCTGTATACTATTTTGAAATGAGATGAGAGGCAGCAGCTGTCATCAGTAATGAGACCCAGAAGTGGTGAATGACCTAGGCCCACATTCTGGCTCCCCAAAGGGCATGCCCCCCCCTCCCTCATCCAAGGGAACAGAGAGTGAGGACTTCCACTTGTAGCAACCCCCTTTGGGTTGAACCTTCCTGGTGTTGGCAACTGCTAGGTGCTCATTGCTCAAACCCAGAACCCAAGGAGGGAACCAGAGAGCAGAGAAATGTTAGAACAAATCCTGCAGAAATAGTATCTAGACTAGAGGTTCTCAACCCAGTCTTCAAGACACACTAGGGCAGTCTGGATTTCAGGATATCCACAGTGAATATGCATGAGATAAATTTGCTGGCACTACCTCCACTGTATGCAAATCTATCTCATGCATAGTCGTGGTGGGTATCCTGAAAACCTGACTGGCTGAGTGTGTCCCAAGGACTGTGTTGAGAACCCCTGATCTAGACTAAAGAGACTGATATTATTCTATATAAGTACTTATGAGCTGCCATACTGAGTCAGACCAAGAGTCCATCAAGCCCAGTATTCTATTTCCAAGATAGCCAATCCGGGTTACAAGTACCTGACAGGATCCCCAAAAGTATTATTATTAGTATTTTCTTTTATATACCACCTTTCTGTGGTACAATCAAAATGGTTTACATATTGCATTCAGGCACTCTCTCTGTCCCAAGTGGCTTTGTTATCTAAGTAGTAAGATTTCATGCTGGTGGCATATTGCTCAGCGAGTTTGAGTTTTATAACTGGGTAACAAAACTTATGGATTGTTGCTACATCTTAAATGCAGATTTCCATAAACCTTTGGATTTCAGTTACATCTTTTTCTTGAGGCTATGTAGGGATACATAGACCAGCATTTTAGAAAGGACATCTGAATCAAAATTTCGATATCCATGTTGGTATGTCTGAAGTTTCTCTAGTATCTTAGAACAGGGTCTGCCAGCTTTAGAGCCTGTTCTAAAATTCATGATGAAATGGACATTCATGTGCTAGTGACATCCGCCATAAATTTCCATTGTAAAAAAAATAGACATCTAAACTATCAATGGGGCAAAAGAGAAACATAAGTGTCTGTGGTAGCACATGAACATGTATGGTATAAAAAGGAAAGATAGGCATTTATGAGTTGCAACTTAAATGGCTATGTAATCCCCCATTATAATGGGGATTACTAAGTGATGCCCCCCCCCCCCCCCCCAATAGAGTCACTAGAAGAAGGGAAATTGGTTGGTAATGGAGAGATGAGAAGCTCAGCTCCAAGAGGAGTGTTTGTGTGAAAGTGCTGAGGGAAATGTTCCCAGTTGATCAATGACAGTAGGGGTGGAGTTAATAAATGTTGTTGTTGGGGAGATTATGAGGTTTTTGGTTGCCTCTATCTCCACCAGGACCCTTGAGAAGAGGGAGTTGTCCTGGATAGGTTCAAGAAACTAAGGCTGACCAAAGAGGAGGTTTCTGCCAGTAAAGCATTAACTGTGAAGTGGCAGAGTACTCCAGATGGGAAGTAGGGGATCTCAGCCTGGGACCAAGAACAGGAAAGAGCCTGTTTGGAGCCAAAGGTGGTAGCCCAGAGAGGTACTCCTTTGGAGGAGAGTGTGGAAAGGCAGGGAGGTCTGGTCCAAAGGAAGATCGCTTATTACACCAATTCTGCAGACCCAGCCTTGGGGGCCCTTTTACTAAGCCACGTAGGTGCCTACACACACCCAATGCACATGAATTTTGAGTTACCGCCGAGCTACCGTGTGGCCATTGTGGTAATTTCATTTTTGACGCATGTCTGCTACATGCGCAGGAAAATAATTTTTATTTTCTGGGGCACGGCAGACAGTAATCTTCATTCAACGTGTGTAGACGATACTGCTAGGTCAATGGCTGGTCTCAGACCCAAAATGGACACATGACAATTTTCATTTTGCCGCACGTCCATTTTCAGGAAAAATAAAAAAAGGCATTTTTTACAGGCTCTCTGAAAAATGATTCTGTGTGCGCCGAAAACACACATCTATACTACCACAGGCCATTTTTCAATGTGCCTTAGTTTGTTACACCTAGAAGGGATGGATATGGACAGGAGGAGCTGTAAATATGTACATACTATAGGATTTATAAATTGAACTTGAGAAGATACACCTTATCCCCGAGTTTGGCTCCGGTTTGTTTGTATCTGATATCAAGTTGGATTACAAATTGATTTGAACTGCCTGTTGCAGAGAGTTATAGTAAAGTTCTTGTTTGTTGCATAAAGACCTGGACTGGAGTCTTTTCTTGGCGTGACAGTGAAATTTATTTACTTCCTGACTAATAAAGAAAAGAAAAGAGAATAAAATTAAAACCCTGGCTTAACACCCTACGACCTTCTGGATTTTTATCTGGCCCCGGCCTGCGCCCAGCAGAGATTATTATTAAAGAACTGGTTGTGAGTAATAAATTTTGTGGCCCTGGTCTTGGGTATCCCTGACATGTGATGAGCTAGCTGGTACCCGGCCTGATGAGACCAGGCTTACAAGTATGTCAGTCAGTTTAGAAACACAGGTGATAATATTCAGCCCATAGCGGTAAGTGGATTGTAAGCCACTCATAACCGCGGGCTGAATTAGCCATGAATATTCAATGCCGGGGCATGCACGGCTCTCGGCATTGAATATCTATGTATGTGTGCTGACCCAGAAGTTATGTGGACACTGGCCAATAGTCAGACCGGTGTTTGATTAACTCAGCACATAAAGTTAGGATAGACTTTTTGCTGTCCTAACTTTAGCACTTACTTAGCTGGTTAGCAGACTGAATCTCACCGCTAACAGGTAAGCTGTGACTCCGCCCAAGCTCTACTCCCAGACCACCCCCTAACTTAGCCAGTTAGGGAATGGCTGGTTACTGGAGATACTCAGCTGCACTACCCGGCTAAGTGCTGCTGAATATCGGTGGCCAGCCGACTCCTCAGGGTTTAAATGGGTAGGAGCTGCCTATTTTTCCAGAAGTTTCACAGAGCTCTGCAACCCTTGCCAGTTTTATTTTGGGGGTGGGGTGGGGGACATCAACCACTTGGGAATGAAGGAGATGACTTCTTTTAATCTCTCCAGTGCAGCACTCAATAGAAGCACTTTTCTGAAACCTGGATGTCCCGCGTAGCAGGCCTAACTCCCATCTTTTTGGATGTAGACACATTTCCCTTCTGAAATAGAGAATAACCAGTCGATATTCAGCCTGCTGGAGGCAGGCCGGCTAAGTGCTGCAATTGGTGCTAAGCCCGGCTATTCAATGATGGGCCATTTCCAGTGATCGGCATTGAATATCCGGGGTTTTTTTTGGCTGGTTTAAACTTATCCGGCCAAGTTAATACTCAGCACTGGCCGGTTAAGTTTATAGTGGACTGCTGTATAGGTGGTCCTATTTGGCCAGCTGGCAATGCACTGAATGTTCGTAACCAACCGGTTATATTGCGCAATATAGCTGGTTAGCTGCTGTGCACTAGGTGGTAATATTCAGTGAGATAACTGGTTATCTTGTGCTAAATATTAGCGCTTAGCCGGTTAAGTGCTATTTAACCAGTCAGGAGTCGTTCCTACCCACCAAAACACACCCAGACTATGCTCCTTTGCTATTTGGATGTTCTTCAGTTTTAGATATCCATATTTCAGCAATGTAAAATTGAAACAGAGATGTCTATGCATGGTAGTCATTTAAGTGACAGTATATGGATATTCAAAATGCAACTAGCACTTCTAAAATAAGCATCTCAGTTTCCTTCCCTGACTGTCATGATTACTCTCCTCAGAATGCAGGTCATGTTTTAAGTTTAAGTTTCTTTCTTGATGGTAAGTAAGCATTTGCCAGTCAGCATTCAGCCAGCAACACAGAATCTCTTCTTAGTGTGCATTTCCCTCCCTTCTCTCTTCCTTCGGCCCAAATCCCCAACCCTATGGATATTATCTCTCCCTCTCTCTTCCCTGCTAGTTAAAGATGGAAAACAAAAAGTAGGGTCAAATGGACAATGAAGAAGGGAGAATAGTGGGGTTCCTCAGGGGCCTGTGCTGGGACCGCTGTTTTAACATATTCATAAATGATCTAGAAATGGGAATAACAAGTGAAGTGATTAATATTTGCTGAATCAAAATTGCTAAATCACAAGAGGATTGTGCAAAACTACAAGAGGACCTCATGAGACTGGCAGATGACATTTAATGTGAGTCAGTGCAAAGTGATGCATGTAGGCAGTGGTGTGCTGGAGCCGGCTCGCACGAGCCCCTTGATAAATTTTAATGATTTTTGCGAGCCAGTTGTTGGAGTCAGGCAGCAAGCACGCAAGCATCTGTTTTTTTTCTCCTCCTCTCTCCCTCCTCCCCAAGCCCCCACCCTCCCATAGGCTCCCAGCATACCTCGTCATGTCGTCCCTTAGGATCATCATCCCCCCCCCTCACCACTGCCTGACCAACCCGGAGCCTTTTCTCTGCTAGATCCCACCCACAGGAAGTTGCATCGGCGGGGCTGTACACTAAGCAAAGTTGCCAGATGGGCGGTTTTCCCGCCCAATTGGGTGGCTTTCTGCGACCCGCTGCAGAAATTTTGCCCGCTGCAGGTCGCGGTTTTTTGGGCAGTTTTTAATTTCGTTGGGCAGGTTGTTTTTTCTCCGCCGGCTGCGAGTTTTCTCACCCCGCGGGGGCGTGGTTAACGACATGTCAATGATGTGTTAACAATGTGTTAACTACGTCGGTGACGTTGTGGGCGGAGTTGGTGACGTTGGGGGCGTGGTTGATTACGGCGGGGGTGGAGCTGATGACAGCGGGGGCGGGGTTGATGATGGCAGGGGCGGGGTGTGCGGTTTTGGGCGGGTTTTCAACTGGTTTGGGTCAGAAAATTTATTTAAACCTGGCAACCCTGACACTAAGGCAGAGACAGGCTGGGGGTGGATCAGGCAGCGTCTCCTGTTACAGCTGCTGGAACAAGTAATGTTTGAACAATGGCCAGAGGGAATGGAAGCTGAGAGAGAGGAGCAGCAGGAGGGAGATGATGCTGGGTTTGAATGAAGACAGCATGAAGTAAAAAAAAAAAAAAAGTTGAAGCTCTTTAAGTTAGTCTGTTTCCCCTTCCCGCGCAGCTGTCTTCGCCGTTAAACTGAAAACAAAATCAAGCAAACTTATGAGCTGCTGCATCTAGGTTGTCGTTCTTTATTGTTGGTAGCATTTTAATTCAATCTCTCTTATATTTTCAAACATGCCAGCTTTGGCAGCGTACAGATGTAAACAGAGGTCAGAGGAAGTATAGTAATGGAATAACTTTTCATAGAGTAGTAATTTGTTATCAATCATATTCAGTGTGTCATTTAGAGGGGCTGGTTATAGGGACACCCTAGAATGTATTATATTTGTGCAGAGATCTTTTTTCTCCTGGTAAAGGGCCATTAAAACAGATGTAATTATAAGGATCAGGTGCTCAGCATTCAGAGTTTCTATCTATTTATTTATTTAGTTATTTATGACATTTAACCCTGCAGAGATTTTTTTTCTCCTGGTAATGGGCTTCTAAAACAGACATCATGTTATGGGAATCAGGTTCTCAATGTTCAGAGTTTCTGTCTATTTATTTACTTATTTATGCCATTTTATCCCACGTTAAACTTGAATTAGATTGGAACCTGGAAGCATTTAAAAATAAAAAAAAATTCCCAGAGAGAGTAATGCATGACCCCTCCACCCGGCTCTCTCCCTGGGTATAGCCAGCTCTGCAATTTGGGGGGGGGGGGGGGGGGGGTGCAGAGGTAGATGGGGGGGGGGGGGCGTAGAGGTGGACCGGGGAAAGAGCCTGTTGTTAAAAATTTACCAGAACACCACTGCATGTAGGGAAGAGGAACCCAAACTATAGTTACATGATGCAAGGTTCCACATTAGGATTCACCACCCAGGAAAAGAATCTAGGTGTCATCATTGATGATATTTTGAAATCCTCTGCTCAATATGTAGTGATGGCTAAGAAAGCAAATAGAATGCTAGGAATAATTAGGAAAAGAATGGAGAACAAAAATGAGACTGTTGTCGTGTCTCTGTATCACTCCATAGTGTGACTGCACCTTGAAAACTGTGTGCAATTCTGGTCACTGCATCTCAAAAAAGACATAGCAGAATTAGAAAATGTACAGAGAAGGGTGATGAAAATGATAAAGGGGATGGGATGACTTCCCTATGAGGAAAGGCTAAAGCGGCTAGAGCTCTTCAGCTTGGATACCAGATGGCTTAGGAGAGATATGATAGGGGTCTATAAAATACTGAGTGGAGTGGGACAAGTAGACATGAATCACTTGTTTACTGTTTCCAAAAATACAAGGACTAGGGGACACACAATGAAGCTACTAAGTAGTAAATTTAAAATAAATCAGAGAAAATATTTCTTCACTCAATTTGTAATTAAACTCTGGAATTCATTGCCAGAGAATGTGGCAAAAGCAGTTAACTTATCAGAGTTTAAAAAAGGTTTGGACAATTTCCTAAAATAAAAATCTTATTAAGATTGATTAGGGAAAATCCACTGCTTATTCCTGGGCTAAGCAGCATAAAATCTGTTTTACTCTTTTGGGGTCTTGCCAGATACTTATGACCTGACTGGATACCAGGCTTGATGGACCTTCAGCTGTTCCTATATAGACATGCTTATGTTCTTATGGTCAGCTTTTCTTTAAACACTGATCACTCCTGGCTAAACTATGCTGACCAAAATTGCTGAGAAAAACATGAAGAAAACTCTCAAAAACAGCTAAAAACCTTTTAAAAGTGGCAGATCACATTTTAGCTGTTTTTGAGAATTTTCTTCATGTTTTTTTTTTCTCAGCAATTTTAGTCAGCATGGAAGTATAAACCTCTCAGGACCATTTTTATTTATTTTTATTTTCTTTTTACATGTTCCTTGATGGTTTTTTAGTCTGATCCCATCACCATGGACCTTTATACTGATGTTTTAAATGATTTTTAACTGTTCTGAGAACTTTATGACAGCTTTTAAATACGTTTTATAAGATTTGGATGGTTTTTGTCCCCTTGATTTGGTTTTTGCTGACCTCTGATCATTACTCATACATATTCAGATTTGTTCAGTCTTTAAGACTGGCTCTCACGGCAAGTTTGTTTTTACTGTTCCAAACGGACCCTAAGCTACTTCAGCATTTCTTTGTTTATTCACTATCACTGTCACTCTGTTTTCCATCAGCTTGGTTAAAAGAGGGATGGAGGCTACGGGTCGATAGTTAGTGATATCTTTCGCTGGTTTCTTAGGGTTTTTCGGTATTGGTGTGAGTAGAATATTGCCGTGTTCAGAGGGGAAGGAGCCTTGTTGAAGTAGAAAATTTAGGTGGGTGGTGAGGTCCGTAATGAATCGTGCTGGGGCATCTTGGGACAAGGTAATTAGGATATGGCACTATCTATCCATATATATGGATACATTCGAGGAGTTTCCTGTCTTTGTGGGTTAAAAACAATCTGCTTGATATTCAAAATGATTTAGCTGGCCAGAAATGCCACTGACCAGTTAAATCACTTGTTCAAGGCTATCTGCTAATTTTCAGCAGTACTTAACTGAATATTGCTGCTAAAAATTAACAATTAGTGCCTAAATAGAAACCAGCTATTTTGGGGGTGTTCCATAGGCAGAGTCAGCACTACTTAAGGCACACTACACTCCCTTCTAACCAACAAATGCTATCCATGCAGAAGAAGCAGGCGTTATACCACAGTCTGGCCAACACCCTCTAAAACACTGCTACTGTTTTCTGCAGTCTTCTGGTTGGAAGGTAGAAGATGATGTGATCATCATCTTCTACCTTCCAACCAGAAGACTGCAGAAAACGCTGTATACTATTTTGAAATGAGATGAGAGGCAGCAGCTGTCATCAGTAATGAGACCCAGAAGTGGTGAATGACCTAGGCCCACATTCTGGCTCCCCAAAGGGCATGCCCCCCCCTCCCTCATCCAAGGGAACAGAGAGTGAGGACTTCCACTTGTAGCAACCCCCTTTGGGTTGAACCTTCCTGGTGTTGGCAACTGCTAGGTGCTCATTGCTCAAACCCAGAACCCAAGGAGGGAACCAGAGAGCAGAGAAATGTTAGAACAAATCCTGCAGAAATAGTATCTAGACTAGAGGTTCTCAACCCAGTCTTCAAGACACACTAGGGCAGTCTGGATTTCAGGATATCCACAGTGAATATGCATGAGATAAATTTGCTGGCACTACCTCCACTGTATGCAAATCTATCTCATGCATAGTCGTGGTGGGTATCCTGAAAACCTGACTGGCTGAGTGTGTCCCAAGGACTGTGTTGAGAACCCCTGATCTAGACTAAAGAGACTGATATTATTCTATATAAGTACTTATGAGCTGCCATACTGAGTCAGACCAAGAGTCCATCAAGCCCAGTATTCTATTTCCAAGATAGCCAATCCGGGTTACAAGTACCTGACAGGATCCCCAAAAGTATTATTATTAGTATTTTCTTTTATATACCACCTTTCTGTGGTACAATCAAAATGGTTTACATATTGCATTCAGGCACTCTCTCTGTCCCAAGTGGCTTTGTTATCTAAGTAGTAAGATTTCATGCTGGTGGCATATTGCTCAGCGAGTTTGAGTTTTATAACTGGGTAACAAAACTTATGGATTGTTGCTACATCTTAAATGCAGATTTCCATAAACCTTTGGATTTCAGTTACATCTTTTTCTTGAGGCTATGTAGGGATACATAGACCAGCATTTTAGAAAGGACATCTGAATCAAAATTTCGATATCCATGTTGGTATGTCTGAAGTTTCTCTAGTATCTTAGAACAGGGTCTGCCAGCTTTAGAGCCTGTTCTAAAATTCATGATGAAATGGACATTCATGTGCTAGTGACATCCGCCATAAATTTCCATTGTAAAAAAAATAGACATCTAAACTATCAATGGGGCAAAAGAGAAACATAAGTGTCTGTGGTAGCACATGAACATGTATGGTATAAAAAGGAAAGATAGGCATTTATGAGTTGCAACTTAAATGGCTATGTAATCCCCCATTATAATGGGGATTACTAAGTGATGCCCCCCCCCCCCCCCCCCCCCCCAATAGAGTCACTAGAAGAAGGGAAATTGGTTGGTAATGGAGAGATGAGAAGCTCAGCTCCAAGAGGAGTGTTTGTGTGAAAGTGCTGAGGGAAATGTTCCCAGTTGATCAATGACAGTAGGGGTGGAGTTAATAAATGTTGTTGTTGGGGAGATTATGAGGTTTTTGGTTGCCTCTATCTCCACCAGGACCCTTGAGAAGAGGGAGTTGTCCTGGATAGGTTCAAGAAACTAAGGCTGACCAAAGAGGAGGTTTCTGCCAGTAAAGCATTAACTGTGAAGTGGCAGAGTACTCCAGATGGGAAGTAGGGGATCTCAGCCTGGGACCAAGAACAGGAAAGAGCCTGTTTGGAGCCAAAGGTGGTAGCCCAGAGAGGTACTCCTTTGGAGGAGAGTGTGGAAAGGCAGGGAGGTCTGGTCCAAAGGAAGATCGCTTATTACACCAATTCTGCAGACCCAGCCTTGGGGGCCCTTTTACTAAGCCACGTAGGTGCCTACACACACCCAATGCACATGAATTTTGAGTTACCGCCGAGCTACCGTGTGGCCATTGTGGTAATTTCATTTTTGACGCATGTCTGCTACATGCGCAGGAAAATAATTTTTATTTTCTGGGGCACGGCAGACAGTAATCTTCATTCAACGTGTGTAGACGATACTGCTAGGTCAATGGCTGGTCTCAGACCCAAAATGGACACATGACAATTTTCATTTTGCCGCACGTCCATTTTCAGGAAAAATAAAAAAAGGCATTTTTTACAGGCTCTCTGAAAATGATTCTGTGTGCGCCGAAAACACACATCTATACTACCACAGGCCATTTTTCAATGTGCCTTAGTTTGTTACACCTAGAAGGGATGGATATGGACAGGAGGAGCTGTAAATATGTACATACTATAGGATTTATAAATTGAACTTGAGAAGATACACCTTATCCCCGAGTTTGGCTCCGGTTTGTTTGTATCTGATATCAAGTTGGATTACAAATTGATTGAACTGCCTGTTGCAGAGAGTTATAGTAAAGTTCTTGTTTGTTGCATAAAGACCTGGACTGGAGTCTTTTCTTGGCGTGACAGTGAAATTTATTTACTTCCTGACTAATAAAGAAAAGAAAAGAGAATAAAATTAAAACCCTGGCTTAACACCCTACGACCTTCTGGATTTTTATCTGGCCCCGGCCTGCGCCCAGCAGAGATTATTATTAAAGAACTGGTTGTGAGTAATAAATTTTGTGGCCCTGGTCTTGGGTATCCCTGACATGTGATGAGCTAGCTGGTACCCGGCCTGATGAGACCAGGCTTACAAGTATGTCAGTCAGTTTAGAAACACAGGTGATAATATTCAGCCCATAGCGGTAAGTGGATTGTAAGCCACTCATAACCGCGGGCTGAATTAGCCATGAATATTCAATGCCGGGGCATGCACGGCTCTCGGCATTGAATATCTATGTATGTGTGCTGACCCAGAAGTTATGTGGACACTGGCCAATAGTCAGACCGGTGTTTGATTAACTCAGCACATAAAGTTAGGATAGACTTTTTGCTGTCCTAACTTTAGCACTTACTTAGCTGGTTAGCAGACTGAATCTCACCGCTAACAGGTAAGCTGTGACTCCGCCCAAGCTCTACTCCCAGACCACCCCCTAACTTAGCCAGTTAGGGAATGGCTGGTTACTGGAGATACTCAGCTGCACTACCCGGCTAAGTGCTGCTGAATATCGGTGGCCAGCCGACTCCTCAGGGTTTAAATGGGTAGGAGCTGCCTATTTTTCCAGAAGTTTCACAGAGCTCTGCAACCCTTGCCAGTTTTATTTTGGGGGTGGGGTGGGGGACATCAACCACTTGGGAATGAAGGAGATGACTTCTTTTAATCTCTCCAGTGCAGCACTCAATAGAAGCACTTTTCTGAAACCTGGATGTCCCGCGTAGCAGGCCTAACTCCCATCTTTTTGGATGTAGACACATTTCCCTTCTGAAATAGAGAATAACCAGTCGATATTCAGCCTGCTGGAGGCAGGCCGGCTAAGTGCTGCAATTGGTGCTAAGCCCGGCTATTCAATGATGGGCCATTTCCAGTGATCGGCATTGAATATCCGGGGTTTTTTTTGGCTGGTTTAAACTTATCCGGCCAAGTTAATACTCAGCACTGGCCGGTTAAGTTTATAGTGGACTGCTGTATAGGTGGTCCTATTTGGCCAGCTGGCAATGCACTGAATGTTCGTAACCAACCGGTTATATTGCGCAATATAGCTGGTTAGCTGCTGTGCACTAGGTGGTAATATTCAGTGAGATAACTGGTTATCTTGTGCTAAATATTAGCGCTTAGCCGGTTAAGTGCTATTTAACCAGTCAGGAGTCGTTCCTACCCACCAAAACACACCCAGACTATGCTCCTTTGCTATTTGGATGTTCTTCAGTTTTAGATATCCATATTTCAGCAATGTAAAATTGAAACAGAGATGTCTATGCATGGTAGTCATTTAAGTGACAGTATATGGATATTCAAAATGCAACTAGCACTTCTAAAATAAGCATCTCAGTTTCCTTCCCTGACTGTCATGATTACTCTCCTCAGAATGCAGGTCATGTTTTAAGTTTAAGTTTCTTTCTTGATGGTAAGTAAGCATTTGCCAGTCAGCATTCAGCCAGCAACACAGAATCTCTTCTTAGTGTGCATTTCCCTCCCTTCTCTCTTCCTTCGGCCCAAATCCCCAACCCTATGGATATTATCTCTCCCTCTCTCTTCCCTGCTAGTTAAAGATGGAAAACAAAAAGTAGGGTCAAATGGACAATGAAGAAGGGAGAATAGTGGGGTTCCTCAGGGGCCTGTGCTGGGACCGCTGTTTTAACATATTCATAAATGATCTAGAAATGGGAATAACAAGTGAAGTGATTAATATTTGCTGAATCAAAATTGCTAAATCACAAGAGGATTGTGCAAAACTACAAGAGGACCTCATGAGACTGGCAGATGACATTTAATGTGAGTCAGTGCAAAGTGATGCATGTAGGCAGTGGTGTGCTGGAGCCGGCTCGCACGAGCCCCTTGATAAATTTTAATGATTTTTGCGAGCCAGTTGTTGGAGTCAGGCAGCAAGCACGCAAGCATCTGTTTTTTTTCTCCTCCTCTCTCCCTCCTCCCCAAGCCCCCACCCTCCCATAGGCTCCCAGCATACCTCGTCATGTCGTCCCTTAGGATCATCATCCCCCCCCCTCACCACTGCCTGACCAACCCGGAGCCTTTTCTCTGCTAGATCCCACCCACAGGAAGTTGCATCGGCGGGGCTGTACACTAAGCAAAGTTGCCAGATGGGCGGTTTTCCCGCCCAATTGGGTGGCTTTCTGCGACCCGCTGCAGAAATTTTGCCCGCTGCAGGTCGCGGTTTTTTGGGCAGTTTTTAATTTCGTTGGGCAGGTTGTTTTTTCTCCGCCGGCTGCGAGTTTTCTCACCCCGCGGGGGCGTGGTTAACGACATGTCAATGATGTGTTAACAATGTGTTAACTACGTCGGTGACGTTGTGGGCGGAGTTGGTGACGTTGGGGGCGTGGTTGATTACGGCGGGGGTGGAGCTGATGACAGCGGGGGCGGGGTTGATGATGGCAGGGGCGGGGTGTGCGGTTTTGGGCGGGTTTTCAACTGGTTTGGGTCAGAAAATTTATTTAAACCTGGCAACCCTGACACTAAGGCAGAGACAGGCTGGGGGTGGATCAGGCAGCGTCTCCTGTTACAGCTGCTGGAACAAGTAATGTTTGAACAATGGCCAGAGGGAATGGAAGCTGAGAGAGAGGAGCAGCAGGAGGGAGATGATGCTGGGTTTGAATGAAGACAGCATGAAGTAAAAAAAAAAAAAAAGTTGAAGCTCTTTAAGTTAGTCTGTTTCCCCTTCCCGCGCAGCTGTCTTCGCCGTTAAACTGAAAACAAAATCAAGCAAACTTATGAGCTGCTGCATCTAGGTTGTCGTTCTTTATTGTTGGTAGCATTTTAATTCAATCTCTCTTATATTTTCAAACATGCCAGCTTTGGCAGCGTACAGATGTAAACAGAGGTCAGAGGAAGTATAGTAATGGAATAACTTTTCATAGAGTAGTAATTTGTTATCAATCATATTCAGTGTGTCATTTAGAGGGGCTGGTTATAGGGACACCCTAGAATGTATTATATTTGTGCAGAGATCTTTTTTCTCCTGGTAAAGGGCCATTAAAACAGATGTAATTATAAGGATCAGGTGCTCAGCATTCAGAGTTTCTATCTATTTATTTATTTAGTTATTTATGACATTTAACCCTGCAGAGATTTTTTTTCTCCTGGTAATGGGCTTCTAAAACAGACATCATGTTATGGGAATCAGGTTCTCAATGTTCAGAGTTTCTGTCTATTTATTTACTTATTTATGCCATTTTATCCCACGTTAAACTTGAATTAGATTGGAACCTGGAAGCATTTAAAAATAAAAAAAAATTCCCAGAGAGAGTAATGCATGACCCCTCCACCCGGCTCTCTCCCTGGGTATAGCCAGCTCTGCAATTTGGGGGGGGGGGGGGGGGGGGGTGCAGAGGTAGATGGGGGGGGGGGGGGCGTAGAGGTGGACCGGGGAAAGAGCCTGTTGTTAAAAATTTACCAGAACACCACTGCATGTAGGGAAGAGGAACCCAAACTATAGTTACATGATGCAAGGTTCCACATTAGGATTCACCACCCAGGAAAAGAATCTAGGTGTCATCATTGATGATATTTTGAAATCCTCTGCTCAATATGTAGTGATGGCTAAGAAAGCAAATAGAATGCTAGGAATAATTAGGAAAAGAATGGAGAACAAAAATGAGACTGTTGTCGTGTCTCTGTATCACTCCATAGTGTGACTGCACCTTGAAAACTGTGTGCAATTCTGGTCACTGCATCTCAAAAAAGACATAGCAGAATTAGAAAATGTACAGAGAAGGGTGATGAAAATGATAAAGGGGATGGGATGACTTCCCTATGAGGAAAGGCTAAAGCGGCTAGAGCTCTTCAGCTTGGATACCAGATGGCTTAGGAGAGATATGATAGGGGTCTATAAAATACTGAGTGGAGTGGGACAAGTAGACATGAATCACTTGTTTACTGTTTCCAAAAATACAAGGACTAGGGGACACACAATGAAGCTACTAAGTAGTAAATTTAAAATAAATCAGAGAAAATATTTCTTCACTCAATTTGTAATTAAACTCTGGAATTCATTGCCAGAGAATGTGGCAAAAGCAGTTAACTTATCAGAGTTTAAAAAAGGTTTGGACAATTTCCTAAAATAAAAATCTTATTAAGATTGATTAGGGAAAATCCACTGCTTATTCCTGGGCTAAGCAGCATAAAATCTGTTTTACTCTTTTGGGGTCTTGCCAGATACTTATGACCTGACTGGATACCAGGCTTGATGGACCTTCAGCTGTTCCTATATAGACATGCTTATGTTCTTATGGTCAGCTTTTCTTTAAACACTGATCACTCCTGGCTAAACTATGCTGACCAAAATTGCTGAGAAAAACATGAAGAAAACTCTCAAAAACAGCTAAAAACCTTTTAAAAGTGGCAGATCACATTTTAGCTGTTTTTGAGAATTTTCTTCATGTTTTTTTTTTCTCAGCAATTTTAGTCAGCATGGAAGTATAAACCTCTCAGGACCATTTTTATTTATTTTTATTTTCTTTTTACATGTTCCTTGATGGTTTTTTAGTCTGATCCCATCACCATGGACCTTTATACTGATGTTTTAAATGATTTTTAACTGTTCTGAGAACTTTATGACAGCTTTTAAATACGTTTTATAAGATTTGGATGGTTTTTGTCCCCTTGATTTGGTTTTTGCTGACCTCTGATCATTACTCATACATATTCAGATTTGTTCAGTCTTTAAGACTGGCTCTCACGGCAAGTTTGTTTTTACTGTTCCAAACGGACCCTAAGCTACTTCAGCATTTCTTTGTTTATTCACTATCACTGTCACTTGGAATCTGACCAGAATTGATTTTAATATGTAGCGTAAAGAGATTTTATTCCCCCACCTTTTTTTTTACAGTGACCTATGTTGGTGGAGTGCTAAGGTTTGCACCAATTGGGTAAGCCATTGTTTATCCCTTCATTGTTTTACTTTTATAGTTTTAACTTGTAGTGCTGGTGCATTATTTTAGTGGTAATAGTTTGTTTTTTATTAACTTTTATCTTTTTAGCACGTAATGAGTTTTAAACAGACAAATATACTTTTTGTACCCCTAATTGTTTGTTTGTTTGTTTATTTAATTATTTATATGCTGCCAGTTGTACTTTCAATTGATATGTTTTTATATTGTTTATTATAGTACTGTATGCCCCTGATGCAGCCTGTAATCTTGGTGAAACATGGCCATGTCAGGCATCTGAGTGTGAACCGTGGGAGCACTAATACGATTCATTAAAGACTGTATTTTCTTCATCAAGGTCTGCTTCTTGCTTTTAGTTCCATGGTGGATAATGTGGACCAATTGCCTTCTTGTTTTCCCACCCATAGCTACACCACTTCTTTTTACTAAGGTGCGCTAATAGATTTAGCACATGCTAACCAATTACTGTGCATTGTGCCATGCAGTTCATAGGTATGCAATGGGCTGTGCAACATTTAGTTGCACGCTAAATCTTGTTAGTGCACCTTAGTAAAATAACCACTTAATCAGGCAGGAGTCTGCCCTGTCTGGATATATTGTTTTTGAGCCTTGACTCCATGGTTTGTATTGTTGTTGTTTTATATTTTGGGATATTCATTATAACATAAGTATTCAGACTTATTCTACAGAGCACTTAAATGCTTAATCTACTTGTAATTATTATACACCAGAAGATATGCATATTACAAATGTGCACAGAGCAAAGATTAATGGTTTGTTTTCAGTTCATTTGGCCTTTTTCTAATTTTGGAGGGTTTTTTGTTGGTTTGTTTCACATATTCATTTTAATAAAACTTTTTAACAAGCATTAAAATGTATTAGTACTTGCTAATGAATCTTAATATGTGCTAATTTGTAGGTTAACATACTTTAACTTAATTTAGCATACATCCAATTTTATAAGGAATAAGTAATCAACCAAATGAGCACTACATCCGTAATTAACATTTTGTAGAAATATACATACTTGTGTGCGGTTCATGTGTGTGTGTGTGTGTGTGTGTGTGGGGAGGGGGGGGGGGGGGGGAGAGAACAGGACTCAATTTTTGCCCAAGAAGTCACTTGCTCTAAAGTCAGTCCTAGTATGAGTGTGTTTGGAAATGAAAGGCAATGATAAACATTTCAAGCACATTTCAAGTGCTTCCCCTTTCCTCGTCCAGTTTAACTATCTAGAACCCCCTGAAGATATCTTTATAGAATCCCTCTTTGCATTTTCCCTTCTGAAAGCTAAGCCCAGCAGATTCTTGGCAGCATTCCAGCTACTCCAAATGTTTCATTTCTTCCAATTGTTAAATGAAAGCAAATGCACACGACCACTAATATTTTTTCCTGTTAATGGAAAGAGATGTGTATGTGCCTTGCCTCCCAACAAGATATGATGAATATCTGGGCTTCTGACCCAGCAACGTGTGCAAAAGGGGCTAAATAGCTCCTTGTAGTCTGGCAGAGAAGAACTTTAATTGAGATATAAACACACTCATTTGATCTTACTGGGACCCACAGTCCTGTCATTATCAGTACGCTCTCTCCTCTTCTGCAGCCACAGTGCCTCCCAGACAACTCAATAGGCAGGCTATTGCTGAAAGAGGAAAGACATTTGTTTTTGTTCAGAGATAATTGAAATTGTAGCTATATTTATTTGTTCATTTGGTATTTGTCACAGGAAATGAGTGGCCTTAGCACAACGCTGTTATCTCCTTATTAATTTTCTACCCTTTAATGTCACTTTAAATCCAATCCTTTGGCTCCAAGACATAATTGGTTTATTCTTTCTTTCGGTTGACAGTTGGGTCTTCAAGGCAGGTATAGAATTAAGGGGCATGTTTCTAAGATGTGGTAAGCAGATAACATGAGTTTTAGCGTGTGCTAAAACGTAAGTGCTAGCCTGTACTAATGCCTAGCTTGTATTAAAACAGTCTGTGTTGTAAAAGTCTGGTGCTAACTGCTTAGCAAGGGAAAGAGGGTGGGGGTGGGGGGTTGTAAATGGGCAGGGTATGGGTTAAGATTGGGTATAGACTGTAAATTGCAGTTAGCATGCATTAGGTAGTGTGCTTTGCCAAATTTGCAGTTAACCCAGGTTAGGGAACATGTTTGTATGGAAACTGTACAGGGAATGCCGAACACATCCCGAACAGTTAGTGCAGAGCCTTTGCACTTAAGGCACATTGCTTTTGGCTGTTAATCTGCTTTTAAGTTTAAAAACCTAACGCTTTTTAGCAGTGACATATCTAGACTCCCAATTTGGGACGGCCTGAGCCCAGTGTGGGTGGGTATAATAATCTTGCCCCTGCCCGGCATCTCTCCTTCTTCCCCCCAGATGATCAGAGGAGGTGGGTCACTTAGCTCCACTCTCCTGACCCCCTCCCAGTACCTTTAAATCCTTTAGGTCTTTACCAGCAGTGAGCAGCAACTCATTCTCTATGGAGAAAAGACTCTTATGCACACAACTGAAGTGAAGCCATGACTACGTCACTGACCCGGCTCTTTCAAAGCTGAGAAAACTCTCAAAGAGCTAACTGCGTGTGTCCTCCATGTCCTGCCTCTATACCGCTAGCATAAACATTGTAACAACTGTCCAGCACTCAGTTCTTTTTCCTCTGTGGTAGTGTAATGACCCACAGTGCCTTTCTAGTTTCTCACATACGTTTTTTCATAATTATTTTTGTTTGTTTTTCTCTTAGTTGTTATTTTTTTCTTCCACAGTTAATCTCCTTATTTCATCATTCGTGAATTTAATTTTGCCAATATAATTTTTCACTTGTCAAAACCGGGGTTTAAAACTTGCAATTCATGTACGAGGAAAATGTCTTCAACTTGTCCACATGACTGCTGTTTACGCTGTCTTGGACAGCATCACTCATCTGACAGCTGTACATACTGTAAGAAAATGACTCCAACGTCTTTTGAGATCTATATTTCCAAGGAGGTGGGCACTGATCATTTATTTTTGTCTACCAAAAAGAAGCTGAAGTTTAGTACAGAACATAGAGCAGGACACTCGCAGCACAGATGATGTCACCACTCTATCTTGATGCTGACTGCTAACACAAACTGCTTCCTCTACCTCTCTGGCACCCAAAGAATGACAATGATGTGTTACAACTTCTTCAAGTACTTCGTTGGCATCGGGTAAGAGTTATTCTCAACAGTGGAGACATCACAGCTCCAGTCAGAATTGATGTCATATGCATCACAAATGCTCAACTCCTAGTTCGTCTAGATCTTGCAAGTCACATCACTCCCATAGATCCATGACCGCTGTCCACAGTTCACTTCCTCCTGCACAATCTGCATTGGTTCAGCAGCAGCCAAATCCAACTTTCTTCAGACTTACTGCAATTATTGTCACAATTTTTGCAACAGCATCAACAACTCACTTCTGCTTCTCAGGTCTGCCACCAGTCGCTTTCAGCATCATCAGCTCCGTAAACACCCTCAACGTTCAGTTGGACACCATTCTCAAATTCCCAGGTCTCAGAACCATCATCTCTAATTGACTGTCCATCTCAGTCTAGATCTCTGACTCTATCTAAAAGAAAAGAAACAGGACACTGCCTCCAAATCTCCACAAAACAATCTTTGCCTCAGGAGGACGCCAGTTATACAAAATTCCTCCATAAATTAGCAACTACATTAGAATTGCCATCAGTTTCACAACAGCAGCCAATCTCTGACAAACAAACTGTTCCGAAATACTAGAATTTTCAGAAAGAGTCTATTTCACTTCCACTTGACCAACTTTTACAAGATATGTCAAGTCAAGTCAAGTTTATTCTTATATACCTCTAATATCCCCTTTTCCGGTCCAGTGAGGTTTACATATGATGAGCAGATTTACAGGAGTCATCAATTGGTTTGAGGTAGCTTATGGTTACGGTGCGGTTACAATACTTTTGTGGTATACAATACATGATAGACAAGCTAACAGTGCATGTTCATCCATTAGCATGCCTTTACATGCATCATCTTCAAACTTCTTTGGATACAATCACTACAACACTTGCACTACCGTCTACTCTCAAACAACAACTGCAGTGGTAGACTCTTCCATCAAACATCTGCAGAAAAACTTTACAGCATAAATCTATTAGAATTACAAGCAATCCAACTAGCACTCAACATTTTTTGTCATTACCTTTGCAATCACATCATTCAAGTCTGTACAGACAATCAGGTAGCAATGTACTATATCAACAAACAGGGAGGCATGGGTTCTTTCTCCCTCTGCAGAGAAGCAGTTTTTATTTGGAAAATGGTACTTGCCCTGAACTCCCACATCACAGCTGTCTATCTTCTAGGCAGCTTAAATACTCTTACAGATTCTCTCAGCAGACAGCTCCTACCACACCAATGGTCTTTCAAAAACATAATGTCTCTTCGCCAAATGGGCTTACCCAGAGATCAACCTCTTTGCATCCACACACAACAACAAATGTCAGCAATACCGCTCAAGGTGGCCGATTCAGAAAAGAATAGTGGAGGATGCTTTTCAAATTCCGTGGTGAACAGGTCTTCTCTATGCTTTTCCTCCAATACCACTTATTTTCAGAACAATTCAGAAATCACGTCAGCAGCATGTTCACATGATTCTTTTTTATTTTAATTTTTAAGCTTTCATAAGTGAACATAACAGGTAATATTCCCATAACATACATCAGATCGCTAAAGAAAAACACAGTTAATCTCTATCCCCCCCTCTCCCTTCCCTCCCTCCCCAAACGCATTTACCCCACAATAGTATCTCTATGGAGTTAAGAGTGCAGCAGGGTGAGGGCTAGAGGACCACTGCACATAGGGGTCTCATATACAATGATAAGGGAGCAAACATCCCGTGTGTAAGACTGTCAGCTTAGACATCAGGTGAATATAATCCAATTTACGAAAAAATCTTCTGAAGTCCCAGTAAAGTCGGCTGTTTTCATGCTGCAACAAGTACCAATTTGCTGGCCAAAAAACACATGAGCAGCCAGCTGATGTGTGTGAGATTTTACTCCCTGTGGCTTTACATGCAGAAGACAATAATCCACTCTCAAGGGATACTGGATCTTGGTTAGGCTTAAAACAAATTTCAATGCTGTAGTCCAAAATTCTTGAGCTCATGGACAGGCCCACAAGATATGGTACATGTCACCCTCTTGACCACATTGGCGCCAGCACATGGCCGACCTTATGGGTAACATTTTGGCCACCAGCTTAGGTGTATAGTACCATCCGTACAATATTTTATACCCATTCTCCATTAACCCACTAGAGATAGATACTTTGAGCAAAGACTTAAATATACGTTCCCACTGTGGATATTCATAAGATACTCCCATAGCACTTTTCCATTTGGTTAAATAATACACAATGGGTTTATGATAAGCTAGAAGAGATCTATACAACCTAGATATACATCCCCTTCCCCCTCCACTTGCCATTGCCCGCTCCAGATATGTCTCAGGCAAACTCAGCTCCCCCTTGGTTCGTCTGGTGATAAAGTCACGCACTTGCTGATATTGAAAACCACTATGAACCGGGAGCCCATATTCTTCCTGATTATTTTGAAATGAAACTAGTTCTCCTTCATCCCATTTATGCCCCAATTCACATAGACCTAACCCCTCCCAAGAGCGATAACAAGGGTCAATTTCTCCCGGGGCAAACTGTGGGGCGAAGCGGATGAACATATGCAAAAAATACATGCGACCCGGAAAAAACTTCCTCTGAATAGTACTCCAAACCAGCAAGGGCCAACGGAGGAGTGGCAGAGCATCACGGGCTATCTTCCGCAAGATTTGGTCTGGCAACCAGGGGATGGCTTTCAGCGGATACGGAGCAAGCCATGTCTGTTCGAGAGAATGCCAAATCTTCCCCGATCCCCGGAGCCAATCTGCTAAGATTCGGAGGTAGGCAGCTTGATAATAGTTAACAAAGGAGGGAACACCCATTCCCCCATTCATACTCATCTGGTACATCACTTCTTTTCGCACTCTGGGTGGCCTTCTCTTCCAAATAAAGGAGAAGACCCTTCGCCTCAAGTTCCTGAAAAACTGATCAGGTAAGGAGATGGGGGGAGAGCCATAAACAAATAAAGCAACTTGGGGAGTAAAGTCATTTTAACTGCATTAATACGGTCTAGCCAAGAGATTGTCAATCCTTCCCACCGATCCAGTTCGGAGAACAGCTCATGTACTTTCCCAGGGAAATTCATCTCATATAGATCAGCCAGATCACGCGTCAAATTAACTCCCAAATACTGCACAAAGTTTTTCGCCCAACGAAATGAAAGTTAGATTTCAATCTAACAAATATATACGGAAATAACCAACAGAAAAGGAAGAAAGGACAAAACAAAACTAGATATCAGGAAAGCAGACAACTAATAAAAATTAAGACATCAACGCCCCGAATCGAACCCTACCACTCAATCCAAATGGGATACGTAAACGCCAGATCAGTAGTAACCAAAACAGAAACCATAACAGACTGGATTACTGCAGACAATCTTGATTTCCTATTTATCACTGAAACCTGGGTCCATAACCTTCAGGACCCTATAATCTTAGAACTATGCCCACCAGGATACAGAATCACACACTGGACAAGAAACGGAAAAAGAGGAGGAGGAATAGCCATAATATACAAATCTGAATTCAACATCACAAACACAGCTGAATCCATACTGCCACAACTTGAAATTGCTTCCATAAGAATAAGTCACCCAAATTTACAAGATCACCTTAACGCAGTTATACTCTACAGACCACCAGGAAACTGGCGAGATAGCCTAACACACTTCATGAACTTTATCTCGAACACCTGCATCTCTTCCTCTAACCTCATCATAATAGGAGATATCAACTTACACCTGGAAGATCTTGCCACAACAAGCACTCAAGACTGCAAAGAGTTCCTACAACTATGGGATCTACAAGAACCAAATACGCAACCGACACACGAGAAAGGACACACATTAGACATCATAACACACAAATTTGACCACAACGCAACTTTATATTAACTTATACTAATTGGTCACCTACACTATGGTCAGACCATTACAAGGCAAATATCACCCTCCTATGGAGAATGAAAGACCTACCTAACAAACAAACACGAAAAACTTACACCGCAAGAGGAAAAATAGACCCGGCTGAGTTTTAGCAACAGATCTACATTGACAGATGGACAATAAAGACAGACGCAATCAATTTCCTCTCTAATTGGGATAATAGATGTAAATTAATACTAGACAACATTGCCCCAATCCAAACCAGAACCACACATAGAAAAACCTCAATACCATGGTTCAATGAAGAACTGAAAAAACTCAATACACAAGTTAGGAAACTAGAACGTGCGTGGAACAAAAAAAAAGACGATCCCACTCTTAACGCCTGGAAACAACTCTGAAGGAAATACAAATATACCATAAGACAAACCAAAAGACAATACTACAAAACTGAAGTCGGGCCAAATTACAAAGACACACACAAACTCTTCCAACTCGTGAATAAATTACTAGATACTACCCCAGTCACCAACAACAACAAAGACACTCCAGGAGCCGACGACTTGGCAAAATACTTCAAGGAGAAAATTATACAACTGCGACTCAAAATACCAGCCAGCCCAATCGAATATACTACACTCATAGAGTGCCTAGACCCTTACCCTGGAGTCCACCCAGCAGACAGGATCTGGACTGAATTCACTATACTACCAGAAGATCTTATCTCACAAACACTTAAAAGATTCACCAAATCTCACTGTAAATTAGATATATGCCCAAACAACCTCATGAAGTCGGCCCCCCCAACAATTTATAATGGATCTAACTAATCATGTGAATTTCATGCTACAAAATGGACTCTTCCCAAGGGAGAAAGGTAACATTTTACTTACCCCCATACCCAAGGATGCAAAGAAAAATGCTAATGAACTAACGAACTACAGACCAGTAGCATCCATTCCCCTAATCACCAAAATAATAGAAGGCATGGTGACCAAACAACTCACAGAATATCTAAACAAGTTCTCAGTACTATACGATTCCCAGTCAGTATTTCGCTCTAATCATAGTATGGAAACCGTACTAGTCACGCTTATGACCAAACTCAAACAATTGATAGCAAATGGCAACAACATACTACTGCTACAATTCGACATGTCAAGTGCATTTGACATGGTAGACCATGGAATTTTATTACACATCTTCGAATACTTCGGAATTGAAGGCAACGTTCTCAATTGGTTTAAGGGCTTCCTAACCACCCGTTCATATCAAGTGACATCAAACTCGACTACATCAGCTACATGGGCACCTGAATGCTTAATTCCACAGGGATCCCCCCTCTCACCGACCATGTTCAACCTAATGATGACACCCTTGGCTAAACTACTATCGAACCACAATCTAAACCTATATATATATATATATATATATATGCTGATGATGTAATGATCTCTATCCCATTCAAACATGATTTAACAGAAATCTCCTATGAAATCAACCAAAGCCTACACATTATGAATTCCTGGGCAGATGCATTTCAACTGAAACCAAATGCAGAAAAAACACAATGCCTAGTACTCACCTCGCAATACAACAAGAAGGAATTTACCACCATCAACACACGTAAACTAAGTCTACCAGTTTCGGATACCCTAAAAATCCTTGGAGTCACCATCGACCGACACCTAACACTTGAGAATCATGCGAAAAACATAACTAAAAAGATGTTCCATTCAATGTGGAAACTAAAAAGAATCAAACCATTTTTTCCAAGGAATGTCTTCCGCAACCTGGTACAATCATTGGTACTTAGTCATTTGGACTACTGTAACTCCCTCTATGCCGGCTGCAAAGAGCAAATACTCAAAAAACTCCAAAGAGCCCAAAACACGGCAGCCAGACTTATATTCGGCAAACCAAAATACGAAAGTGCAACACCCCTACGCGAAAAACTACACTGGCTCCCACTCAAAGAGCGCATCACATTCAAACTTTGTACCTTCGTCCATAAAATCATCCATGGTGACGCCCCAGCATACATGTCAGACCTAATAGAACTGCCACCCAGAAATGCAAAAAAATCCTCCCGTACATTCCTTAACCTTCATCCTCCCAATTGTAAAGGCTTGAAATACAAATCAATGCATGCATCAACCTTTTTCTATACAAGCACACAGCTCTGGAACACGCTGCCACGCAACCTGAAAATGGTCTATGAAATTACCAATTTCCGCAAACTCCTGAAAACTTATCTCTTCGACAAAATATATCACAAAGAACAACACGCATAACTCTACATTCTTTAAGACATCCAAAATGTTCTTTAATGTCTTTTGCTTTTACACTATCATGTATCTAATGTCTTTTGCTTCAATACTATCATGTATTTCACCATCATGTACCCAAAACCTTCTGTAAAACCAAATGTACATTCTTTCCTATCTCCAGTATTATGTATTTCACCATCATGTACCCAAAACTCTCTGTAAACCAAATGTACATTCTTTTCTATTTCCAGTATCCACTATGAATTGTAAGCCACATTGAGCCTGCAAAGAGGTGGGATAATGTGGGATATAAATGTAATAAAATAAATAAATAAATCTACCTGATCTTCAGCAAAAGAAATATTCAAAGCCTCTGACTTATATTAATCTTAAACCCAGAAATCTGTTCATAATCTTGTAGAACAGAGGCTAAGGCCAGAAAAGAAGTGTCTGGATCCGTCAAAGTTAATAATATATCATCTGCAAACAACAGAATCCGGGTCTCCACTCCCCCTTTACTCAACCCAGAGATATCTGGATGCTCTCGAATACAACTAGCTAAAGGCTCCACAGCCAATGCAAAGAGAAGAGGTGACAAGGCACAGCCCTGTCTAGTACCTCTAGTCAAAGGAAATGAAGCAGAGCACTGACCATTGACCCTAACTGAAGCACATGGGGCGGCATATAGAAGCCGAAGCCAGGAAAGAAATTGTCCTGTAATACTGACCCTGTCAAGAACTGCAAACAAGAATGGCCAATGCACTCTATCAAACACTTTCTCAGCATCCAGTGACAACAAACCTAGAGGGATTTTAGCGGCCCCCACATAGTGTATAAGATGGAGTGCCCGTCTTATGTTATCAAAGGCATTACACCCACAAATGAAGCTCGTCTGATCCTCATGAATCAAAGATGGAAGATAATACTGCAGTCGGGTAGCCAATATCTTAGTAAAGATTTTATAATCAACCCCCAATAATGAAATGGGACGATATGAACCACGCAATTAGGGGGTCTTTCCCTGGCTTAAGTATCACTGAAATAGTCGCTAAATTCCAAGTTTCTTGGATCGGCTGGCCTTCACTAAAAGAATTAAATACACGCAATAATAGCGGGCCCAGATGTTTAGTAAAAATCTTATAGAATTTATTAGTGAACCCATCTGGGTCTCGTTCCTTACTAGGGGCCAGAGTATATATCGCTTGCAGTATCTCGTCCAGCTCAATAGGCCGAGATAATCGTTGCTGAGCCCCCACCAAGAGTCCCGGTATAGTGACCCGGTCTAAAAACGCGGAGATAGTCTCCATCAAGGGGTCAACATCCGGAGTATATAGCTTCATGTAAAACTGCTGAAATAATCACTGTGTTTGTGTCTGCTCTGACGTTACCTTACCCTCCTCATCCCTAAGACTAGAAACATGATTCTGAGAGGCCTGTTTCTTTAGTTTATGTGCTAAAAGTTTACTAAACTTATTATCAAACTCGAAATGATTCTGGCGAACTTGTTGTAGTTGTTCAGCAACATCCGCCAATTGCAGTTCACATATCTCATGACGAGTCTTATGCATTTGATCTAGCAATTGTGCTGAGCCTTGCAAGGGTCGTTGGTATAATGATCGCTCAATGCCCCTCAACTTCTTTCGCAATGTATTCACCATACTACATCGCTCTCTCTGTATGTGGGCTTTTAAAGCTATAAAATGTCCCCGCAGAACCGCTTTCAGTCTATCCCACACAATCCCTATTGGGACCTCCCCATTGTCATTGAATTGAATATATTCCTTAATGTGATTTTCTAACTGAAAAATATATGACATTTCCGATAAAATAGAATCATCTAGACACCACTCTGATATGGCTCTCCCCATCACTGGAAGGCATATGTGTAACACCACAGGGCTACTACTACTTAACATTTCTAGAGCGCTACTAGGGTTATGCAGCGCTGTACAAATTAATAACTAAGGACGGTCCCTGCTCAGAAAAGCTTACAATCTAAAGGACGAAATGTCAAGTTGGGGTAGTCTCGATTTCCTGAGTAGAGGTGTTGTGATTAGGTGCCGAAAGCGACATTGAAGAGGTGGGCTTTGATCAATGATTTGAAGATGGGTAGGGAGGGGGCCTGGCGTATGTGCTCAGGGAGTTTGTTCCAAGCATGGGGTGAAGCGAGGCAGAAAGGGCGGAGCCTAGAGTTGGCGGTGGTGGAGAAGGGTACTGAAAGGAGGGATTTGTCTTGAGAGCGGAGGTTACGGGTAGGGACGTAAGGGGAGATGAGGGTAAAGAGGTAAGGAGGGGCTGCAGATCGAGTGCATTTGTAGGTTAGTAGGAGAAGCTTGAACTGTATGCGGTATCTGATCGGAAGCCAATGAAGTGACTTGAGGAGAGGGGTGATATGAGTATATCGGTCAAGGCGGAAGATAAGACGTGCAGCAGAGTTCTGGATGGACTGAAGGGGGGATAGGTGGCTAAGTGGGAGACCGGTGAGCAGTAGGTTGCAGTAGTCAAGGCGAGAGGTAATGAGAGAGTGGATGAGAATTCGGGTGGTGTGCTCAGAGAGGAAGGGGCAAATTTTGCTAATGTTGTAGAGGAAGAAGCGACAGGTCTTGGCTATCTGCTGGATATGTGCAAAGAAGGAGAGGGAGGAGTCGAAGATGACTCCGAGGTTGCGGGCAGATGAGACGGAGATGATGAGGGTGTTATCAACTGAGAGAGAGTGAAGGGAGAGGAGAAGTGGGTTTGGGTGGGAAAACAATAAGTTTCCCACGTGCGACAAGAAATCTGGTGGTCCAAAATCATATGAGTAAGTTCCACATCTCCCAACGAAAGGTCTATGTGCGAAAATGACTGATGCACCTGCAAAAAATAGGTGTACTCCCATTTTGATGGATTTGCTTGGCGTCAAATATCTGACAAAATAGCTCTCGATCCTGCTTCACAAATGTCACTGTCCTGGTGGAGTTATCCAAGCTAGGTTAAAATCTCCACCAATTATCAAAAAACCAACCCTATGCCTCAGAAATACCTGGTCCAGCTGATGAAAAAAATCTCTATGGTCAGCTTTAGGCCCAAAAACATTTAGAAAAGTGTGTTTTTGAATGCCTAAAGAGAATATTAACAACAAAAATCTCCCCTCTTTATCCCAAACAACATTTTCTATATTCCAGGGGAGGGTCTCATTAAACATAATCAGGACCCCTCTGGTCTTATTGCCATCTCTATTAGAGGCAAAATACTGGTGGGGATATTTGCGGTGCTTACAAAGAGACTCATGAGCTGGTTTTAATTCGCCTCCTGAATTAGGGCGATATCAGCCTTCAAGCGCACCAGCTCTCGGAACAGCAGCTGGCGTTTCATAGGGATATTTAGCCCCCTAACATTCAGGAGCACCAAAGTAAGATCAGACATCTAATCTCATGGTCAAGCAAAAAGATCTATCATGGACCCTAGCATCACTGCATATTCCAGCCCCTGCTTCCTCCATTTCCCCCATAAAGAGACACCAACATTGCCCAGCCCTCCCTTAAACTCTCTCCCTTTTCTTTCCCCATTCCCTCCCTCCGCCCCGTCCCTTCTCCACAATATCAAGATCCTCCCTGCCTACTAGAGAGGTATCAAGCAGAGGAAGCGCATCACCCCCCCCCCCCCACACACACACACACACACACTCTCACCACATCCACATTATAACATTTTACTGAAAACGTTCCCCCATCTATCAAACACTCAAGTCACAGAACATACAATAAGCCCCCTATTGCAGTTGCATCACAGGCCTCTTCACATAAAGCATATTTATGCATTATGTCTCTCTCATGAATATGTCCCAATTCGCTCAAGTAAGCTGACCAGCTGACTTTTGGAGCTGTAACCGCTTGTAGTCTTTTGCCACTCGCTGCCACTGTGGACGAGCTGGCAAGGAGGCAGCTCTGGGGTTACCCGGGGTTGCCGTCAAATCTTTAGGGTCCCCCTCAGGGAGGATCTCTCGAGCCTCAGCCACTGATTTAACTTGGTGCAGATAACCATCCTTATAGAGCAAATGGATGGCTCCAGTGATATTGAATGCCCATCTCACGCAACTTTAAGGTGACTGGTTTCAAATCAGCTCACCGTTTTAATGTGGTTGAGGCCAAATCTTGGTAAATTTCTATTGAGTACGAGTCCCATTTGAAATTATGGGCCTTGCGAGCCACTTGCACCACCTGCTCCTTAAGCTTGTAGTCTTGGAAGCAGGCAATTATATCTTTAGACAAATTCCCTCTGGCAGGACCTAGGGCTCTATGCGATCTCTCCAGTCGTACCGCTGCAGGATCCACTGGTGATCCAACTTCAGCGAGAAGGGCGCTGACTATCTGTTGTACTACTGTTTCACACTCTTGATATGTTGGGACTTCCGGCAGCCCTCTAAAGCGCAGATTACACCAACGGCTCTGGTTCTCCAGGTCCTCTACCTTGTCTGTGAGTTGCTGAAATCCCGCTCTAACCTCAGTAATTTGCCGATCGAGTGATCCCATCTCCACTGCATGCTCATCTATATGGCCTTCAAGCTCCTCCATTTGTGCTCCCATCTCGCGGATCTCGCCGCACAGATCCACTCCCAACGCTGCAAGGTCTGAGCGGACTGCCTTGAGATATGACCTAATTTCTTGTAACCACTCTTTGAGCTCTGGAAAGGGCGCGACCTTGTTGCTCTCTGGCTCGGCGTTCGAGAGAAATAGGTCCTGTGGGGATGATCCCCCTGATTGCTCTGTCAGGTGCAGAGTCTCTGGCACCAGGCCAGCCACGCGGTTCGCGGTCGCAGTGCCCGAAAATCCATATTTTGTCAGATCAGCCTGCCGATTCATTTCCGGGACTTGATAGTTCCACCGATTGAGTTACTGTCACATTAACCTCACCGCATACAACGTTATTTGTTGGGGAATTTGCTCAATTTGGATGTAGAAAAACGGGAGTTCGTTCTTCAAGCAACCATACTAATCGGTGATGTCACTTCCTCCCACATGATTCTCATTACTCCTTGTTGGCCCAGACAGCTATGGTTTCCAGTACTGACCAGTCTATCAAACTCACCTCCACTGTTTCTTCCTCAGGTTCCAGATCTACTTATAGAAAACCACAGCCTCTTAATTCATCCAAATCTGGCTTCACTGAAGTTAGTGGCATGGCTTCTTCAGCCAATAACTTGACAAATGATATCTTTTCTCCACAGGTCATAGATGTTCTCCTTGCTGCAAGGAAAGATTCTACTAAATGATCTTATGTCTCCAAGTGGCACCATTTTACCAACTGGTGTAATATTCGTCATATTGATCCCATTTCATCTTCCATCTCATCAGTGTTGGACTACCTTCTCCATTTATCCAATTCTGGATTGTCATATTCTTCTATTAGAGATAATTCAGCTGCCTTGTCAGTTTTTCATGACTCATTTGATAATATCACATTGATCAGACATCCTGTTCTGAAATGTATCTTCAGAGGATTGATGCATCTTAGGCCTCCAATACAACCTCCTCAAATAGCTTGGGATCTTATTTTGGTTCTCAACATGTTAACTCAAGAGGCTTTTGAACCCATGGATTCCACTTCACTTAAATATGTCACATGGAAAACAGTTTTCTTGATTAACGTCAGTCAGAAGAATTGGACAAATCCAAGCATTAATCCTCTGAAACTGTTCTGGGTTAGGCTGATCTTTATAAGCCCTCCCCCACCAGGGAACCTATCAGTTCTTTATCCTAAATTTCCCTGAAGAGGTCAAGTGAAATGGAAATAAAGCACATACAGAACAAAAAAATATATATATATATAAAATAAAAGCAGAGGCCAATGCGGAGCGAACTCCTGAGTCTCTTGAACCGTAGAGATTCTACAGGGCTGGCTTAGAGATACACTTCAGCCCTCTTCTTTTTATTGGTAAGCAATCAATGCCACATCATCATTACATTCAGGAACCAATCACTTATTATCAGCATCATAGGGAAAACATTACTAATTAATCATTACCTTTCTTATGAAAGTTCAGCAGAATCATGGAAAATTGTTGTAATTTCAGAATATGTCAACAGTTGTTCTTCTAGCATATTAGTAACAATCTGACCTATTTTGTCTTTCTAATTCAGTGTCAAGTGTCAAGTGTCTGGTCAGACAACGGATCTTAAGTCACTTAATTCTGACAAATCTATGATTTCCCCAAAGCAAGCTGTAATTAAATTTACTGATCAGGGACACGGTTTCGTGCTCTTTATCATTCTGCTAACCTCAGAAATATGTGTTATGTCTAGCATCTTTCTGAAATTATTTCAACATTAGCTCAATGTTCAGTAAATTATTATCATTTTAGTTGCTGTAAGCAGAATCATCTAGGCTGCAAGCTTTTTGTTTCCCCTGATTTAATTGATACATTAAATTCCTGGGCAGCTCTTCACAATCATTTTCAACCCGGACCCGGGGATCTCTATTCTCAGACAGATTTTCCAGACCATCACCTCCATATACACAAATACTCCAGGATAAAGTCATTCTCAGACTCCACCCCACATTTCTTCCCAAGGTGGTGACTCCATTTCATCTTAACCAATCTATCACGTTGCCAGATATTTTATCCACCTCCTCATACCTCTACGCGTCAACAGTGGTTGCATACATTAGATTGCACTTGTGTACTTATTATGTATCTACAGTGTACCTCCTCTAGTCAGAGACCTTCACAGTTATTTCTTTCTTTTTTTTATGACCTTCGTCTGCAAAAACCAGTATTGAAGAGGATGTTATCTAGTTGGATAGCTGCTTGCATACAATTATGTTATATCCATTCTGAAAGCTATAACCTTACTTCCATACCTCATGTTATTGCACATCGACTTAGAGCTATGGCAACTACAAGCTCATCTCCATCATACTTCACTGTTTGATGTCTGTCGAATGGCAGCATGATCATCTCTATACACCTCCACTCAGCACTATTGTCTGGATACTGCTTTGTTAAAGGATGTTTCCTTTCACCAGACTGTCTTCTCTTCTGCAGTTTGAAGCAACAATTTTCCACCTCCTCCATTACCAGGTACCAGTTTTTCCTTTATAAATTTAAGGTTAATATCTGTACTTGTTAAGACTGCTACCTTGTTCTTTTTACAGCTTGGGAGTCTTCAGTTGTGTGGCTAAAAGAGTCTTCTGTCCATGGAGAAAAAAGAGTTGCTTACCTGTAACAGTAGTTCTCCATGGGCAGAAGATCTTTTAGACACACAAACCCATCCTCCCACCCTAAGTTGTCGCTAGCTTGTCAAAGAACTGAGTGTTGGACAGTTGTTACAGTGTTATACTAGCAGTACAGTAGTGGGAAGTGGGGAACATGTGCAGTTAGTTTTCGAGAGTTTTCTCAGTGGCGTCACTTCAGTTGTATGGCTAAAAGATTTCTGTCCATGGAGAACTACCATTACAGGTAAGCAACTCTTTTTTCCCCCTGCTCACTCTAGCTCTGAGCCTTCCCTCTGATACAACTTCCTGGTCCCATGAGCAGGAAGTTGCATAACAGGCAAGGATCAGGTCGGCATGAGCAGGGAGAATGTGTTGCTGTTCTGCTGCCAGTGAATAACTAAAACATTAAAACCTATCGGGGTGGGGAGGGAGGGAATGGAGTTGTGCCTTCCCCCCCCCCCCCCCCCGATCTCTTGAAGGGAGAGATGCTGGAAGTCTTCAGCTGGCGGGACTTGGGGATCCCCGCCAGCCACATCACTGCTGTGCCGCTGCTGGGTGGGCCTGAATCCAAAGTGGGTGGGCCTTTGCCCATACGGGGCCACCCATGGCTACTTCACTGCTTTTTAGTAAACATGCCCATTAACACCTTGAATTTTCATGATCAGGGTGCAGAAAGTAATGTGAAATAGAAAATGGGAATGGAGGGAATGGATGATGATGTGTATGTGTCTGGGAAGAGAGGGCATAAAGTCTACAAAATAGGAGTGGGAAATGGATAACCTTAGTCCCACTCTTGGCATCAGGTTTAAAAAACAAGTTTTCTCAGTTTGTACTGCGAAGAGTTGAAAATCACAACCCATAGTTATAGCCTGAAATAAGGGTGTTTATGGCAGCTGGGAATTAATGGACTAGTTGATCAAGGTTTTGGAAAAAAAAGTTAGTGTTCACAATATTTATATTCGTGATGATAGCAGATAAGCAACAATTGGTATATCCAGTCTTTTTGATTGTTTGGTCTTCCAGTTTTCATTCAAGCACTGGGTAATTCTCAAAATGTCACCTAAAGTTAGGCACAAGGATGATCCACACTAAGTGTGAAATCTGTATTGACAATTATGCACATAATTGTCGTTATAGCGTAAGTCTGTAGTTATGCGCCTAGCACTTATGTCATGCTTAACTGTTGGTAGTTAGGCCCATGATGGCTAATATTCTAGAACCTGCAGGCATAAGAGCTACGCATACTTCTGACCCATCTATGCCCCTTCCAAGTGGATGCCCCCCTTGCAGTTGTATGCTATGGATTTTGCATACACTATTTGTAGAATGCCGACTAAAGACAGTTACACTCTTAACTGTAAATTAGTACCAATTAGCACTGAGTAAAAAGAATCATTGGTTGTTTAGCAGCCAATTATTAAATTATGTGTGTAACTGAAACTATTCTATAACTTGCACGCACAACTTTGCGCACAAGTTTATAGAATTAGTGGGTACGTGTGTAGTCATAGGAGCTAGTTCTGTGATGTCAGTGGGTGCTGAGCACCCCCAATATGGAGTAAATGCCTTCATTGTGCCCAGGAGGTGTAATTTGTTTTGAGTTTGGCACTCCCAATCATTAAAGGTTGGTGCCTGTGTGCCTAATAATGACATAGAGATGAGTACTAGTGATTAGAGTAATCCAACATTTATTGTCCTTCTTAGAGTTTACATCCTTCTGTCTGTCTTCCTAGCTGACATTCCCCCTGCAGACTAGATTGGGGGTGGAGAAGGACAGGTTGTGGCTGGACACAAAGATGCTTTCAGTACTCTTTTCCTTTTTGGGCTGATGTTCTCATAGATGGACTCCAAAGAGTGGCATGACTCCCCTTTGGTGTGGCATCCCAGGTGGTCATCCTTCTCTCCTAATCCTCGCAATACCCATGTGGGATAATGGGGTCTCTTTTTATCTCATTTCTGATTTTGATGAGATGAAAAGGCCAACCTATAGAAGACTGCTCATTTCACTGTGCATACTCACTAAGGAGCCCTTTTACTAAAAGGGCAGTAGGGCTATAGCCATATTGGCATGTGGCAAATGGGGCCTAATGTCAGCCTACTGCAGGAGCCCAGTGGTAGTCACAGCCTCTGCTGCGTGCCAACTCTGGCACTAGAAAATGCATTTCTATTTTCTAATGATGGGGGCTTACCTGGCTGTAATTGGACAGCCCCCCCATGCTGCTCAGTTACTGTTAGGTGAGTGCAGGAGCCCTTACTGCCTCCTCAATGTGTGGTGGTAAGGGATCCCCCAGTAAATGGCCGTGCGGTTCACTTACCACAGGGCCATTTCCCTTAAAAAAATTATTTTACCTGCTGCGGTAAAAGGGGGTCTTCGCATGTGGCAAATCCACATGCCAATGCTACCGCAGGGCCCCTTTTTCCAAGCTTGGTAATAAAGGCCTAAGAGACCATTGTCAAATGTTTGTTATTTAACTTGAATGGTAAGCTACATTTTTCAATCACCAAAGAATAGGTATGCCATGGATAATATTCATAGTAGCACTTCCTTTAATATGTTTTTATTTGAAATGACTGCTTACTTTCTCTTCCAGAACACCTCTACAGTAGTTATCAACATTTAGAAGGCTCAAAACATTCAAACTGTATTGCTCAGTCATGAAGCCCACCAAAACAGCCAAAATCAATGCGGAAAGTGTTTCATCATAGCCCCAGTCCACTCATAATCAAATTCACTTTTTTATATTGTAAAGTTTTGATGCAGATATAAAAAAACACTTCTTAACCCCCCACAAGATTATTATTGAATAAAAATTACCAGTGTTGACTTATCTGAATCTTTAAAGTCAAATAAGAGTTCTAGGTGGAAAAAGTTTTCAACTGCATTCAGTTCATGCGCTTTGTGGAATGCCCCTGTCCATGTTCTCTTCCTTGCCCTGTCCCTTCCTAATCTTCTTTCCCCCCCACTCCCACTGTCTACCATTAGAACTACCTGCTGCCCTCCCACCCTGCCCGCCACCGCAATACCCTATTCACCTCCATCCCTCACCTCACCATCCCTCTTGTCGCCATCCTCCTTTCTAGCTCTCAACCTTCGGCACTTCCTTCCTGCCATTAACCCATCCCCTTTCCTCCTAAGTACACCCCGTCTTCGTCGCCTCCGTCGCCCGACCTCCCCCACCCTCCTCCGCACTCTCTTGCTCCTCCTCCTGCTATCCGCGGGAGACATCAACCCTAATCCAGGTCCCCCCCCCCCTCTGTCCCCGTCCTATCCCCGCAAACGATCCCGGGACGTCTCCAATCTCGTCTCTATTCCCCTCCTTCCCCCCTCCTCCCTCCCCTTCTCATGCGCTTTGTGGAATGCCCACTCAGTCTGCAACAAACTGCCTCTCACCCACGATCTCTTTATCTCTCGCTCCCTTCAACTGCTCGCCCTAACCGAAACCTGGATCTCCCCGGAAGACTCTGCCTCAGTTGCAGCCCTCTGCCATGGGGGCTATCTCTTCTCCCACACGCCCCGCCCAGTTGGCCGCGGCGGAGGTGTTGGGCTATTACTCTCACCCTCCTGTAGTTTCCAGCCCCTCCACCTTCCGCAGTCTCACTGCTTCTCATCCTTTGAAGCCCATTCCATCCGGCTATTCCACCCATTACCACTCAGAGTGGCAGTCATTTACCGCCCCCCTGATAAATCCTTCCCTTCCTTCCTTACCGACTTCGATGCTTGGCTCTCTGTCTTTCTTGACCCCTCATCTCCGTCCCTCATTCTCGGAGACTTTAACGTACATGCTGATGACCTATCCGACCCCCATGCTTCTAAGTTCCTCACCCTAACATCCTCCTTCAACCTCCAGCTGTGCTCCACCACCCCTACTCACCGTGACGGCCATTGTCTTGACCTCGTCCTCTCCTCCTCCGGCTCACCCTCCAATTTCCACGTCTCAGCTCTTCCTCTCTCCGACCATCACCTGATCACATTCACACTTCTTCACCCCCCCCCCTTCACCCCGTCCAACTTTAACCACTACCTCCAGGAACCTCCAGGCTATTGACCCCTCCACCTTATCATCTACTATCTCTAATCTCCTCCCCTCCATCATGTCCTCCGCAACTGTCGACAAAGCGGTCTCCGCTTACAATACCGCTCTCTCCTCTGCATTGGATACCCTCGCACCTTCAATCTCCCGTCCCACAAAACGCACCAATCCCCAGCCCTGGCTGACTCCTTGCATCCGTCACCTTCGCTCCTGCACCCGATCCGCTGAGCGCCTCTGGAGGAAATCTCGTACCCTTTCAGACTTCCTCCACTACAAATTCATGCTATCCTCCCTCCACGCCTCCCTATTCCGTGCAAAACAGGACTATTACACCCAATTGACCAATTCTCTCAGCTCCAACCCTCGTCGTCTCTTCACCACCCTTAACTCCCTCCTAAAAGTGCCCCCCGCTCCTACTCCCCCCTCTCTCTCTCCTCAATCACTGGCCGACTATTTCCGCGACAAAGTGCAAAAGATCAACCTTGAGTTCACGACCAAGCCACCACCTCCTCTTCACCCTCTAACCATCTCCCCCATCCAACCTACCCAGGTCTCTTTCTCCTCCTTCCCTGAGATCACCGAGGATGAAACTTCCCGCCTTCTTTCCTCCTCGAAATCCACCACCTGTTCCTCTGATCCCATCCCCACCAACCTACTCAACACCATCTCCCATACCGTCACCCCCGCCATCTGTTGCATCCTCAACCTCTCTCTCTCCACTGCAACTGTCCCCGACACCTTCAAGCACGCCGTTGTCACACCTCTCCTCAAAAAACCTTCACTTGACCCTACCTGCCCCTCCAACTACTGCCCCATTTCTCTTTTACCCTTCCTTTCCAAAATACTTGAGCGCGCCGTTCATAGCCGCTGCCTTGATTTTCTCTCCTCTCACGCCATCCTCGATCCACTTCAATCCGGTTTTCGCCCTGTGCACTCGACTGAAATGGCACTCTCTAAAGTTTGCAATGACCTGCTCCTGGCCAAATCCAGAGGTCACTACTCCATCCTCATCCTCCTCGATCTTTCCGCCGCGTTTGACACTGTCAATCATGACTTACTTCTTGCCACGCTGTCCTCTTTTGGGTTCCAAGGCCCTGTTCTCTCATGGTTCTCCTCTTATCTCTCCCACCGCACCTTCAGGGTACACTCCCATGGATCTTCCTCCACTCCCATCCCACTATCTGTTGGAGTTCCCCAGGGTTCTGTCCTTGGACCCCTTCTCTTCTCAATCTACACCTCTCCCCTGGGCTCGCTGATCTCGTCTCATGGTTTTCAGTATCATCTTTATGCTGATGACACCCAGCTATACCTCTCCACACCTGACATCACTGCGGAGACTCAGGACAAGGTATCGGCCTGTTTATCCGACATTGCGGCATGGATGTCCAACCGCCACCTGAAGCTGAACATGTCCAAGACCGAGCTCCTTGTCTTTCCTCCTAAACCCACTTCTCCTCTTCCTCCACTCTCTTTCTCTGTTGATAACACCCTCATCCTCCCCGTCCCATCTGCCCGCAACCTCGGAGTCACCTTCGACTCCTCCCTCTCCTTCTCTGCGCATATCCAACAGACTGCCAAGACCTGTCGCTTCTTCCTCCTCAATATCAGCAAAATTCGCCCTTTCCTCTCTGAGCATACCACCAGAACTCTCGTCCACGCTCTCATTACCTCTCGCCTCGATTACTGCAACTCACTCCTCACCGGCCTCCCGCTCTGCCATCTATCCCCCCTTCAGTCCGTTCAGAACGCTGCTGCACGTCTTATATTCCACCAAAACCGTTATACTCACACCACCCCTCTCCTCAAGTCACTTCATTGGCTTCCGATCAGACATCGCATACAATTCAAGCTCCTCCTCCTTACCTACAAATGCACTCAGGCCGCGGCTCCTCACTACCTCTCCACCCTCATCTCCCCCTATGTTCCCGCCCGCAACCTCCGCTCACAGGACAAAGCCCTTCTCTCAGTACCCTTCTCCACTACTGCAAACTCCAGGCTCCGCTCATTCTGCCTTGCCTCACCCTATGCCTGGAATAATCTTCCTTTACCCATACACCAGGCCCCCTCCCTACCCATCTTCAAATCTCTGCTTAAAACTCACCTCTTCAATGCTGCCTTCGGCACCTAACCGCTCGAGAAATATAAAATACCCCAATCTATCCACCCTATCAGATTAACTGTTCACTCGTCCTCTAGATTGTTCACTTGTCCTTAGTTTGTTCTCTTGTCTTTTAGATTGTAAGCTCTTTGAGCAGGGACTGTCCTTCTATGTTTGAATTGTACAGCGCTGCGTAACCCTAGTAGCGCTTTAGAAATGATTGTTGTTGTTGTTGTTGTTGTAGTGTGTATTAATCCACTTTATCTTCTCTCACAAAAGGAGTAATTCACCAAGCAAAAGCTTCAAACTGGCCAGTGGTTTCACAAAGAATCTTAGGTGTTAGCTTCCAGATCCATACTCAAACATTATGGGTTCTGGAAGAGAAAGTAAGCAGATATTTCAAACAAAAAAGTATTAATGAAAGTACTAATATGAATGTTATCTAATGTATTGTAAGTTTGCTCCTCCTTCTCTCGTCCGGTACAGCTCCAAAAAACCAAAATAATCCACAGGACAGCTTTTTATTGCATAGGAGGTTAATCCCTCCGTCTTTTAGCCTTTTTATTCCTCTTAAGGCATACAATCACAGTCTCCTTTTTTAGCCGGTCAGTTACACAGTCCAGGCTTCAGCAGCTACTTCCCCTCTCCCTCTTTTCAAGCCGGTCAGTTACACAGTCCAGGCTTCAGCAGCTACTTTCCCTCTCCCTCTTTTCAACTGGAGCGTTGCCGAAAAAAAAACACAGCAACCAACTTCTTGCCTTTTTAAGCTTCAAAGGTAAGTAGCTCTGGGATCACCCAAAACAAAAACAACCAATGAGAGTCAGGGCCAGCTCCTGGCTCCCAGGTTAGTTCCCGACCCGTGACGCCCCCACGAGGTATAGTAACTCCCCTGGGCTCCTCTTAGTCCCAGTAGTTGGTGCACAAAAAAAAAACACAGTATCAATGTCCACCGTTCAGTCTTTCCTTCTTGAGAAAAATAAGCAACAGTCTTTTCTCTCTCTCTATCTCTCTCTCTCTCTACGAACAATGGCTCTGCGCGGGCTCAAAGCCTAGGGTCCCACCCTCTTGGTCAGTCACACTCTCTCCTGACCTCCTCCCGCTGACCCGTTTTGGCCCCGCGGTTTCTCTGGCCTTCGCTGAGCCAGAGCAGCCCAGTCCATCGGCTCTTCCAAGGCGTTCTCAGGTTCAGTCAGCTCCATCGGGCAAGGCTCCTCTCTGTCTCCTCCCTCCTCAGGAGCCCAATCCATATTCTCTGCACCCCGCCCCCTCTCCAGCTGCTGCCCCTTTCCTTCATTAAGATTCTTTGGTGTCTTTTCTTTCTCCACCCACTTGTTCCACCATCCCCCCCCCCCCCCCCCCCCAGGTTGGAGAATTAGCTTTACTCACTCCCCTGCGGCCCTCTTCTGGTGACTCCCTGGAATGCACGTACTCTCTCCTATCCCCGGGTTCCCTTGGGGCCTGTTGGGAGTCGTAGTTTCTCATTTCGAGGTCTTTCTTGGGAAAAGCCTGCCGGTAACGGGGGTACTCTTGCCTATCCCAGGGTTCCTTTGGGGCATGTTGGGAGTTGTAGTTCCTTCCTCTCCTTTTCCCTTTTTGTTCCCTAGCCCTTTCTACATACTCTTTACATACCCCCCCCCCCCCCCCCCCTTTAAGCTTCCCTCTCCCCCTTCTTCCTCATTCTCCCCCTTCTTCTCCTCCACCCGGGACAGGGCATCCACATTTTCTAAACATCGACCCGGGCGATGCTCCACAGAATATTGGAACGGCTGCAAAGCTAAGTACCATCGCATTAATCTCCCATTATTATTCTTCATCATATTTAGCCATTTCAATGGAGCATGATCAGTAACCAGCTTAAATTTCCTCCCTTCTAAATAGACACTACACTCTTGCACTGCCCATCGTATGGCCAAACACTCCTTCTCTATGGTGGAGTAATGCTCCTCATGGGGAAGGAGCTTCCGGCTCAAATAGAGCACCGGATGTTCTTCCCCTTCATGCTCTTGGGACAGAACTGCCCCTAACCCCCTCCCCGAAGCATCTGTTTGAAGGACAAAGGGTTTCTCGAAATCTACCGCCTTCAACACAGGTTCCTGGCACAGAGCCCTCTGCATCTGTTCAAATGCCCTCAACGCCTCCCCTCCCCACCTCAATCGGTCCGGTTTTTTCCCTCTCAACATGTCAGTAAGGGCCGTGGCCATTGAGGAAAACTGCGGGATGAACCTGCGGTAATACCCTACCATACCCAGGAATCTACGTAATTGTTTCTTTGTGTTTGGTCGGGGAAACTCTTGGATGCCCTTGACCTTATTTAATAAGGGTCGCACCTCTCCCCGGCCCACATTATATCCCAAATACTTCACCCGGTACTGAGCAAAATAACACTTTTTGGGGTTCAAGGTAAGTCCTGCATCCCTAAAAGCCTGCAGAACCGCCTCCACCTGTTTTAAATGGGTATTCCAATCCCCACTATGTATTACAACATCATCCATATACGCTGCGGCGTATGTCTGATGAGGTCGGAGAACCCTGTCTAGCAACCTCTGACAGCTCGCAGCCGCTGAATTAAGGCCAAAGGGTAATCTTTTAAACTGGTACAGGCCCATGGGCGTACTAAAAGCCGTCTTAGCTTGAGCCCCTGGGGTAAGTGGAATCTGCCAGTACCCTTTTGTCAAGTCCAGGGTAGTAAGATATTGTGCGGATCCTAGCCTATCCACCAGCTCTTCAATGTAGGGCATAGGATAGGCATCTGCTTGAGAAATGGTATTAAGCTGGCGGAAATCTATGCAGAATCTCCACTCCCCCTCGGGCTTTGGCACTAATACCACGGGGCTTGACCAGGGGCTATTTGACTCCTCAATCACCCCGAAATCTAACATTTCCTGCACCTGTTTAATAACCTCTCTCTTTTCATGGGGGACAGCCTATATGGCCTTTGCCGAACTACTTTACCCCTTTCTGTTCTAATGTCATGCTCCACCAGGTGAGTATTCTCCGGACACGCCGTCAACACATCGTCAAACCCTTTTAGGAGCCTTCCGATCTCCTTTTTTTGTGCCTGGGTCAACTGGGGATTAATCCCTGGCTCCCCGGGCTTGAAAATATCTCTTATTTGCGGCCCTAACTCCTCTCCCTCCTTTTCTTCCACCCGGGTCTGAAAGTCTACCCTTGCTACCCAGGGTTTCATAAGGTTCACATGGAAGGTTTGGACACGACCCTTCTCGTTCGCCACTTCATACGTAATTGGCCCTAGTCTCTTCTTCACAACCCATGGACCCTTCCACCTAGAGGCAAACTTATGAGGATCTTCAGAGACCAGGATAAGGACCCTATCTCCTGCTACAAACTCCCGTTCCCGCGTACCTTTATCATAATATTCCTTTTGATGAGACTGGCTCTGTTCCAGCCTCTCCTGGGAATATTCCTGTAACTTATCCAATCGGGCTCTCAGATCCTGTAGATATTCTACCACTGACTGATCCGACGTTTCCGGAGGTACCCAATGTTCCTGTATGATATCTAAAATTCCCCTGGGCCTCCGGCCAAACATTAGCTCGAAAGGAGAAACTCCTAAGGAGTCCTGCACCTTCTCCCTATATGCATATAGCACGAAGGGTAATAGTTGGTCCCAACCCGTCCTATCTTCGCCTAGCGCTTTTTTTAACATCCCCTTTAAGGTTCTATTAAAACGTTCCACCATCCCATTTGTTTGCGGATGGTAGGCCGCGGTACGGATATGCTGTACCCCAAAAGCCTCCCACACTTGCCTTAAGGTGCTTGACATGAAGTTGGATCCCCTATCTGTCAAAACCTCTTGGGGGAACCCCACCTCACAGAAACTTTTTATCAGTTCCCGGGCAATGCCCCTCGCGGATATGCTCCTTAAAGGTATGGCCCAGGGGTACCTAGTGGCCATATCCATTATCACTAACACGTAGAGGAAGCCTCTCGGAGATTTTGTTACTGGGCCAATAATATCCATGGCTATTCTCCTCCCCGGTTGTTCCACCCTAGGGAGTGGCCTTAGAGGTACCTTAGGAGGGAGATGCTCTGCCACCTTCTGACAATTTGGGCAAGACTTGCAATACTTCTCCACCTCCCCATAAACTCCTGGCCAATAAAAACGCGCCAATATCTGAGTTAGGGTCGCCTGAGAACCCTTATGCCCCCCCCAAAGGATGATCATGAGCCAGCCTTACCACTAGGGGACGAAAAGTTTGAGGAACTACTAGCTGTCTCCCTCCTTCAGCGTTCTCCCAGTTTGGCACCCTACGATACAATATGTCTCCTTCTACCATGAAACCCGGAGCCTCAATGTCCCCCCCGGCGTGCCCTCTCCCAGGCATATTCTAAAGTAGGGTCAGCGGCCTGCTCCCTATGAAACTGGGGAAACTGTTCCTTCAATTCTTTCGGGGCTACCGGCATGTAACTTTCTCTTTGTACCTGCTCCCATGCCTCCCGTCTACCCCTCTGCTCCTTTTTCCTCAAAGCTTTACCCTTTCTCCCTTTTCCCGGCTCCCCTAAGACCTCTCCCTGAAAAGGGAAAATACCTCCTATTCCCTCTTCCTCCGCCTCAGGGTCCTGTCGTGCCTGTGCGCGGGTAGTGACCAACACTTCTTTTTTACTAATACAGTCTGTAAACGGCGGCCAATCCCTTCCTAAAATCATCTCCTGTGGCAACCTGGGTAGAACAGCCATGGCTATCTCTATCTCTCCTGTGGGCCCCTTCAAATTAACTCTATGGAGGGTATACCGCGTACTGGCGCCATGTATACACTGAATGGCCACTGCTCCTTCATAGGTATCCTTACCCCGTGTCCTCCTCTTTCTTAGTTGCTCCCATAACCGCCTAGAGATCATGGACTGGTCGGCCCCCGAGTCTAACATGGCTAGAATAGGCAAACCCTCCACCTCCACCTTGGCTGTATAGCGTGGCCTGAACCCCTGAGCAACCTACGAGATCCACCCCTCCCGACCTAGGCAATCCCTCTTGAAGTGCCCTGGTTTTCCACACTGATAACATAGTTTTCCCTCATAAGAGGTAGCCTTTTTACCATGGCCTTCAGGCCCTACTGGCTTTTTACCCACGCCACTTGAACCGCCCTGCCCTCCCTGGGGATCATTCTTGCGGCAGGAAACTTTGGGACCCCCGCCTTCCTGAGGCCGGGACTTTCCGCCCTCCAGGTCGTGTCCCCCCCAATGTTGGGCTTCCAGGTACCATTCCAACCCCGCTACCATGCCCTCTACCGTCCTACAGCCCCTTTGGACCAGCCCTGCCCTAATCTCCCTGGGTAGGCCCTGCAGGAATTGCTCCACTACCAGTTCTTGCAGAATCTCGGCAGTGGTGTGGTGATCGGGTTCCAACCATTTTTTTACTAAGTCCATCAGTCTATTGGCCACCGCTTTAGGTGTTTCCCCCTTTTCCCATTTCGTGGACCTAAACTTTCGCCTATAGGCCTGGGTACTTAGTCCATATCGGTCCTTGATGGCCTCTCTTAACCTCCAATAGTTGGCAGCGTCCCCAGTAGGCAAGTCTCTAAAGGCGGCCAGAGCCTCCCCTGATAGTGAAGGCACTAATCGCATGGCCCACTGTTCTTGTGGCCATCCGGCGGCCGCCGCCACCCTCTCAAATGCTGTCAGGAAATCATCCACATTATCCTGCTCAGATAACTTCCCCCAGGTAAGTGAATTCATGGATATAGGTCCTACCGCACCGTTTCCTCCGGTCCCTTGTCCGGCCGTTCCGGATCCAAACTCCCTAGGTGTACTGCTCCCCCTCTGAAAAAAGTCCTGGAGCAGATTCAACACTGGTTGTTGTTGATCTCGGGCGGCAGTCAAGGACTCCTCCACCATCTTCGCAGCCAGTTCTTGCTGCTTCTGGAACTGCATAGTCATCCAGGCGAAGATCTCCTTGGGATCCATACTTGCGCCGGAACCGCTACTCCTGAGGAAAGAAAAGCAGAGGACAAACTCCAAGTGCGATTTCACCACTTAGGTTTTCCCTCTATTCTCCCCCACCCCCAATCTTGGCCCTGCTTACCAGAACCCAAGACGGGTCTGCGCTTTGCTCTGCGTTGGTCCCTCCGACGGGATTTGCTTGCTTGTCTTGGCCTCCTCGAGCGACAGGTCAGCACATTGATCCCACTTCTGACACCAATTGTAAGTTTGCTCCTCCTTCTCTCGTCCGGTACAGCTCCAAAAAACCAAAATAATCCACAGGACAGCTTTTTATTGCATAGGAGGTTAATCCCTCCGTCTTTTAGCCTTTTTATTCCTCTTAAGGCATACAATCACAGTCTCCTTTTTTAGCCGGTCAGTTACACAGTCCAGGCTTCAGCAGCTACTTCCCCTCTCCCTCTTTTCAAGCCGGTCAGTTACACAGTCCAGGCTTCAGCAGCTTCTTTCCCTCTCCCTCTTTTCAACTGGAGCGTTGCCGAAAAAAAAACACAGCAACCAACTTCTTGCCTTTTTAAGCTTCAAAGGTAAGTAGCTCTGGGATCACCCAAAACAAAAACAACCAATGAGAGTCAGGGCCAGCTCCTGGCTCCCAGGTTAGTTCCCGACCCGTGACGCCCCCACGAGGTATAGTAACTCCCCTGGGCTCCTCTTAGTCCCAGTAGTTGGTGCACAAAAAAAAACACAGTATCAATGTCCACCGTTCAGTCTTTCCTTCTTGAGAAAAATAAGCAACAGTCTTTTCTCTCTCTCTATCTCTCTCTCTCTCTCTACGAACAATGGCTCTGCGCGGGCTCAAAGCCTAGGGTCCCACCCTCTTGGTCAGTCACACTCTCTCCTGACCTCCTCCCGCTGACCCGTTTTGGCCCCGCGGTTTCTCTGGCCTTCGCTGAGCCAGAGCAGCCCAGTCCATCGGCTCTTCCAAGGCGTTCTCAGGTTCAGTCAGCTCCATCGGGCAAGGCTCCTCTCTGTCTCCTCCCTCCTCAGGAGCCCAATCCATATTCTCTGCACCCCGCCCCCTCTCCAGCTGCTGCCCCTTTCCTTCATTAAGATTCTTTGGTGTCTTTTCTTTCTCCACCCACTTGTTCCACCATCCCCCCCTCCCAGGTTGGAGAATTAGCTTTACTCGCTCCCCTGCGGCCCTCTTCTGGTGACTCCCTGGAATGCACGTACTCTCTCCTATCCCCGGGTTCCCTTGGGGCCTGTTGGGAGTCGTAGTTTCTCATTTCGAGGTCTTTCTTGGGAAAAGCCTGCCGGTAACGGGGGTACTCTTGCCTATCCCAGGGTTCCTTTGGGGCATGTTGGGAGTTGTAGTTCCTTCCTCTCCTTTTCCCTTTTTGTTCCCTAGCCCTTTCTACATACTCTTTACAGTATACATATTCTTTAGTGATAAATAGTGACATTTACGTGGATAACATAATTAGACACCGGAGGCCTCATATTCAAAATTATTTAAATGGCCTGGATAGGCCTGGATAGTTTAAATCACTGTCCAGGGCTAACTGGGCATTTTCAGTGGTACTTAACCAGATTGTGCCCAAGCTGAAACCAGCGACTTTGGGGGCATTTCAGGGTGCAGTCAGCACTTAACTCCTTGTGACCCTAGGCAAGTTGCTTAGGGCTTTTTTTAACTAAGTGGCGGTAAGCCCAACACAGGCTTACTGCTCGCTAAACTGGAAGTACCGTCGGGCTACCGCAGCAGCCCAGTGGTAGTTCCCACCCCGAGTGCATGCCATTTCTGACGCAACAAAACATTTTAATTTTTGTAGCACCCATGTTTACCCAGCGGTAATAGGGAAGTGCCGTGTGCTGTTTGTTGGGTCAGTGTGGGAGCCCTTACCGCCACCTCAATGGGTGGCGGTAAGTGCTTCCCCCAAAATGGCTGTGCAGCAGGTGCTTCACTTGCCGCCCGTCCATTTCTTTTTTTAAAAAACCCAGCCTTTTACCTGCTGCAGTAAAAGGGGGCCTCCACACATCAAAAACATGTGCTGACACCAGTACAGGCCCCCTTTTGCTGAAGCTTAGTAAAAGGACCTCTTAGATTGTGAGTCCACTATGGACAAAGGGAGTACCTGCATATAATATATGTAAACTGCTTTGGTTGTATCCATAGAAAGGTGGTATATCAAATTTATGACCTCCTTTACCTTAAACCGGTTAATTGCAATATTTGGCACTTAACTGGTTGAAATTAACCACATTTTTAGGACCACATAAAAGACAGTCCTATCTTTACATGGTGCTTTATAGCCGGCTAGGATTAGAGTCTATGTATCATGCTTAAAACATTGGTGCTGAAACGAAATACACCTAGGTGTATTCTGTAAAGTACGCCTAATTATAAAATGTGCTGAGCGCCCATCTGCGCAACTAAATTTAGTTGTGGGCAGTTACACCAAGTAAAACTTAGTGAAAATGCTGACACCTAAATTAGGCATGGACTGGGTGTATTTTATAACAATGCGCACAGATTTTAGAAATGTCTATGATCTGCCTAGTCCACGCCCATGGCCATGCCCCCTCTTCAACTATGCGACTTAGAATTTACATGCATCACGTTATAGAATATGCTTAGACATTTCTGTGCGTAGTTAGTATCAATAATTACTTGTTAAGTGGCAATTATTGGTGCTGATTGGCTTGTTAACTAATTAAATTGCATGCGCAAATCCAGAATATGACTGAATTTGCATGCATAACTTAAGTCACGCTATATAGAACCCAGGGGGTTAATGCGGAATATCACACTTAACCGGCTATATTGTGGCTGATGCCTTATACCTGGAAATTCAATGCCTGTGTCCGGACATGGCCCAGTATTGAATTTCCAGGTATAATTCTGGCGGCAGTCAGCAAAACTCTGATTGTCACCAACTGACTATTGGACTCTACATAACCTATATAATAAAACGCACCTCCAACATTCTGAAGCTGACTGCATGGCTGAGGCATTCCTGCTCTCTGTATCCATCTCCTGAATTGACATCACGTACTTCCGGGTTCGTCACAAGCAGAAGTGACCAACTACACGAGGTTTCTCGGCTTCAGAATGTTGGAGGTGCATTCTATTAAATAGGATTGGTCAGTTCCTTGAAGCACAGCCAGAACTCAGCGTCCTGCACAGTAATGCTCAGACACCAGAGAGAGAGAGGGGGGGGGGGGGGCTGACACCAGAGACAGGGAGGGAGGGGGGGCTGACACCAGAGAGGGGGGGGAGGTATCTCTGTCACACACACACTCTCTCTCTCACAGTCAATGTCTTTCTCTCTCTCACTCTCACACACTGACTCTCACACACTCTATGTCTCACACTGTATCACATTCATTCTCTGTGTCACACAGTCACTCACACACTCTCTTGGTCTCATACACTCTGTCTCACAGAGAGTCTGTGTCTCACACACACTCTCTCTCTCGCACACACTGTATCTGTGTGAAACACTCTCTCTCTCTCACACTGTGTCTCACTTACGCACTTGCACACACTGTCATTCTCACACACACACACTCTCTCTCTCTCTCACAGACACACTCGCACCCAGACTCACTCTCTCTCACTCACACACACACACACACACACACTCGCACATTCACTCTCTCTCTCACATACACTCTCTCAAACATACACACTCAGAGGAAAACCTTGCTAGCGCCCGTTTCATTTGTGTCAGAAACGGGCCTTTTTTACTAGTATTGTTCTATAAAGTATGGGATTCATATTCAAAAGGGATTTAACCAGGCAAGGGATACTCTTTCCTGATTAAACCCCAATGAGCTGGCTGTCTGCTGCCACTCAGCAGCAATTAACCAGTCAGAGCTGCTGAATATCGGCATTAACCAGCCTTAGTGAAACCAACCAGTTAAGGGGTGGTCTGAGGGCACAGTTAAGGCAATCCTGGAAGTTATGTGGGCACCAGCAGTATTCAGTGCCCACATAGCTAACCGTCCAGAATGCTGCAGCGCATTTGATTGTGGGAGTGCAGAGATCTGTTCATATTACCCCAGTTTTGAAAGAGCTTCATTGATTGCCAGTGACAGACAGATTTATTTTTAAGATTTTATCTTTGATTCATCAGCAAATTTATGCTACCGTACCAGTGTAATTTTAAATACATTGAATTTATTTCAACTATATATCCCGGAGGAGTGGCCTAGTGGTTAGAGCACAAATTCCACCGCTGCTCATTGTGATCTTAGGCAAATCACTTAGGGCTTCCTTTTACAAAGCTGCGCTATGGATTCTCGGTGCGGCAAATGAGAGAAAGTCCATTCAACTCCTATGCCGCTCGGGAATCACTAACGCAGTTTTGTAAAAGAAGCCCTTAATCCTCCAACTTAGATTTGAGCCCTCCAGTGTAGCTGAATGTAACTCACATTGAGCTGCTACTGAAAAGGTGTGAGCAAATTCCAAATAAATATAGCAAGGTGATCTTTAGAATCGGAAAAGGCAAAATAATTATGTTGTCTGGCAGTTACGACATATCACCTTGTTTCACACTTGCAGATTTAGGAGTAACCTAAGGAAGTATTATTTCACAGAAAGGGTGGTGGAGGCGTGGAATTGCCTCCCGGTGGAGGTGGTAGATTCGAGGACTGTTCTAGAATTTAAAAAGGCATGGGATAAGCATGTGGGATCACTTAGGAACAGGAAGAATTAGGGGTTACAGAGGATGGGCAGACTGGATGGGTCATATGGCATTTATCTGCCGTCATGTTTCTGTTTCTATTTCTACATGTATTTTCGATTGCTGCACCTACTATGTGGAACAAGCATCCAGGGCATTTGAGACTTTGTGGGAATGTTCAACAGTTTAAAAAATATTTGAAAACTCACTGTTTTATGAAGGCTTTCTTAGAGAGAGAATATCAGGTTGAACTCATGGACTGATGTGGTCTTATATGTACTTGTTATGTATTTTTAAAGTATGTATGTTTGATTGTAACCTGCTTTGGTTTAGAACAGGATATAAACATGGAACAATAAATAAATAAATAAACAAACATAAATAGCAATCCTAACTTTACGAGGTTAGCTATAACATAGTAGATGATGGCAGAAAAAGACCTGCACGGTCCAACCAGTCTGCCCAACAAGATAAACTCACATGTGCCATTTTTTGTGTATACCTTACCTTGAATTGTACCTGTCTTTTTCAGGGCCCAGACCGTATAAGTCTGCCCAGCACTATCCCCGCCCCCCAACCACCCGCCCTGCCTCCCACCACCGGCTCTGGCACAGACCGTATAAGTCTGCCCAGCACTATCCCCGCCTCCTAACCGCCAGCCCCGCCTCCCACCACCGGCTCTGGCACAGACCGTATAAGTCTGCCCAGCACTATCTCCGCCTCTCAACCACCAGCCCCGCCTCCCACCACCGGCTAAGCTTCTGGGGATTCCTTCCTTCTGAGCAGAATTCTTTTATGTTTATCCCATGCATATACAGCACTGAGGGGTCCTTTTACAAAGGTGCGAAAGGACCTATGCGCTTCCAGTATGCACCAAATCGGCATTACTGCCAGGCTACTGCATGCCCTTGGCGGTAATTCTGAATTTGGTGTGCACCAAAAACATGTGTTAGAAAATAATTTTCTATTTTCTACTGTGGGGTCGTTCCCGGCGGGAATCGGTTGTTGGTGTGAGCTGGATGGTAACCGCAAGGGTAATGGGTGAGCCCCTACCGCTAAATCAATGGGTGGCATTAAGGGCTCAGGCCATAAATAGACATGTGCTGGTTTTCATTTGGCCGCACGTCCATTTCCCGGCCCAAACCCTTCTTTTTTTCCAGATGCGATGGAGAAATGGTCCAGTGCGCATCCAATAGATGCGCTCACACTACCGCAGGCCACTTTTTGGCATGCTTTTGTAAAATGGCCCCTGAATTTGGGCCATACCTGTAAAATTTCCTGGTATCATGGTTAACCCCTATATTCAATGGCAGTACCTGAACATGTCCTGGTATTAAATATCTGACCGAAAATGTCAGCATTTAGAACATTCTTCACTACTGCCAGCTGAATATTGACCCCTACATTTTTCATCCATGCTTCTTTGATCAAACTTAGTAAATGGTATTCCCCCATTTGTTTAAATAATCCCAGCAATGTGTACAGTCATAGTAAAAGCTTCTGCCTTACACAGTGCCTTCTCTGTGATGCAATTATGCACTCAGAGTCAGACTTACTACAACTCTGTGGGAGATTTTAGAGGAACTAGGAAAACCCTAAAAACAGAGACGCCAATGTTGGTGGAGATTTACCACCACAATGCTGGAGATTGAAGGCCAATGAGTAACGTTTTTCTCGTGGGCCCCAGCCATGTCTAAAATTAGTTTTGGCAGATGCATATTCCAAAAACTGACATATTGCAATCAATAAATAGAAAATAAAATTATATTTTCTACCTTTGTTTTCTAGTTATTTCATTTTTCTTATTGTGGTGGTCCTAGACTCTGGTTTCTGTTTTCTTTTTTTTCTGTCTTTTTTTGCCAGTGCAACCTGTCCATTTGACATTTATTCGTTCTCCATGTATATTATCCATTTTCCCCTGTGTCCCTATCCTCTCCCCATGTTCAGCATCTTTCCTCTTTGTCCCTATCTTCTCCTATCCAACATCTTTCGTCTGTGTATCTATTTCCTTCCCCCCATGTTCAGCATTATCCCTCTGTATCTCCATTTTTCTATATCCATCATCACTCCTCTGTGTACCTGTCCCCTCCTCCCCTTGCTTAGGATTGCCCCCGTTTCCTTATCCTCCTATGAAGGCTACAAAAGCAGAATCCATGTCTTCAGGTCGTAAAAAAAGACTTTATTCGCATCATATAAAATAACATTGCCTGATGTGGCCACGTTTCATTTTTAAAAGGCTGCATCAGGGGCTACACTATATAGCAAAACAAAATATAAATAAAATATGAAATTAAAATCACATGAACAAATCACTAATAATGTGGATAATATAGAATAAAACAGAACTAATGTTAGTGAAACACAAGCAAGCAGACAAACTCATATTAATACTAGAACAGAACATAAGGCATTACTTAATCAAACTACAGCTCCAATAGAACCTCTAACAACAAAATCTGCTCACAAAAATAATTAGAGACAATAAAACAACTAAAAGGGAAGCATACCTATTAGGTTCCCAAGGGGCACTTGCACGTAATAATTTTTTTTGTACCCCAGCTGAATATTGACCCCTACATTTTTTATCCAGAAATATTCAGCAAATAAATTGTCACAGTCAAAATAAAAAGAAGATCAGTAAAAAGAATCCAAAATGGCATGATTTACAGCGGGCAACAGAATCTCCTCTTACAATATGACGACTCCTCACTCAGCATAAAAGCATAAAATAGGAAACCATTAAACAAGAAGGCTGCTTTATACTTCCTGTGTGATGAACACAATAAAAAATCTGGCACAACACTATCAAAACTTGAAAACTGAATCAAAATACATTAAGAACAAGCAGTATAATTGTAGGAAAACATTTTAAAACAATTAAATAGAGAAAAATAAAAACAATCCGTGGAAAATTCAAAAAACTGATACAAAGGCTAAAGATCAACAGACTCAATGCTCCTCACCTGGAATTGCTAAAAACAGCATAAAATGCTCCTTAAAATACTTAAAATCGCTAAAAATAATAAGAAAACATTTACATTCCAGGTGGCCACTTTGAAATGCGTTCCAATGATGTCTTGATATAATTGGAATGGTGAACAAACATGATTGAGTAAAAATTGTCAAATCTCATGTCAAACAGGAGGGACACCCCCAAAACATAAGAAAACTCAGTAAAAAATGTCTTAAAAACTCAAAAATAAACATTAGGATGGGCATGCACAAAATGATAATACATATAAATCAGCCAATATAAACCCATAAATGGCTTAAATATAAAAACCACAAATAAGTAATAATAATAATTACAAATAACATAGACACAATAATAAAACCATCATTCATAAATATCACAATAAATAATAATAATTACCTAAAACATAAATATAACAAAAATGTCATTAATAAATACACTATCAAATAAAATAAAAATATACATATCCCTCCTAATGCAAAATGCATGGTTCCATTTTATTAGGAGGATTATAGACATTATTACAAATAATACCTTATAGAAGTATTGACAAATCAATTTATTGATTTAGCCCCATAGGGATTAATGTCTGCCATCTAAAGATATATCTCTGTTCAGCTTGCAAAAGCACCTTGTTTATATCTCCTCCCCTCTATGAATCATTAGTCTATAAACAGCTAAGAACCTGTACTCTTCAAATCTATGGTTCATTTTCAATGAGTGTTCAACCAGTGTTTTCTCCATCATTTTTCTCTTAATCGCACTTTTGTGTTCAACTATTCTTTTATTGAGTGCTCTCTTTGTTTTACCTACATGCAGGCTTATTTTCGAAAGAGAAGGGCGCCCATCTTCCGACACAAATCGGGAGATGGGCGCCCTTCTCTCAGGGTCACTCAAATCGGCATAATCGAAAGCCGATTTTGGGCGCCTTCAACTGCATTCCATCGCGGGGACGACCAAAGTTCACGGGGGCGTGTCAGCAGCATAGCGAAGGTGGGACTGGGGCATGCTTAAGAGATGGGTGTCCTCGGCTGATAATAGAAAAAAGAAGGGCGCCCCTGACGAGCATTTGGCTGACTTGGCCCATTTTTTCTTGCGACCAAGCCTCAAAAAGGTGCCCGAACTGAGCAGATGACCGCCGGAGGGAATCAGGGATGACCTCCCCTTACTCTCCCAGGGTTAACCAAACCCCTCCCACCCTAAAAAAAACTTTAAAATGTTTTTTTGCCAGCCTCTATGCCAGCCTCAAATGTCATACCCAGCTCCATAACAGCAGTATGCAGGTCCCTGGAGCAGTTTTAGTGGGTACTGCAGTGCACTTCAGGCAGGCAGACCCAGGCCCATCCCCCCTACCTGTTACACTTGTGGTGGTAAATGTGAGCCCTTCAAAACCCACCACAAACCCTCTGTACCCACATCTAGGTGCCCCCCTTCACCCCCTTAGGGCTATGGTAGTGGTGTACAGTTATGGGGAGTGGGGTTTTTTTGGGGGGGGTGGGTTGGGGGCTCAGCACCCAAGGTAAGGGAGCTATGCACCTGGGAGCAATTTGTGAAGTCCACTGCAGTGCCCAGTTGGTGTCCTGGCATGTGAGGGGGACCAGTGTACAATGAATGCTGGCTCCTCCCACGACCAAAGGGCTTGGATTTGGTAGTTTCTGAGATGGGCGTCCTCAGGTTCCATTATCGCCGAAAACCGGGGACAACCATCTTTAAGGACGACCTAAGGATGACCATCTCTAAGGTCGACCTAAATGTTGAGATTTGGGCGTCCCCGACTGTATTATCGAAACGAAAGATGGCCGCCCATCTTATTTTGATAATATGGGTTTCCCCACCCCTTCATGGGGCTGTCCTGCGAGGACAGCCCCAGGAAAACTTGGGTGCCCCGTTCAATGATGCCCCTCATGGACATACAGTCACATAGACCACCTTAGCTGTCTTACAAGTAGTGCATTGTCTGAGCTCATATCTTTTATTGGTGGTAGGGAGATTAAAAAAAACCTTTAACATTTAGATTACTACTGCAAACTGAGCAGTTTCCACATGGGTAATGTCTCAATATCTTCTTAATGTGGGAGTGCAGATGATGCTAACCAATCTCTAAGGGGTCCTTTTATAAAGGCTTGCTGAAAAATGACTTGCGGTAGTGTAGGCGCGGGTTTTGGGTGTATGCCGATCCATTTTTAAGCGCGTGCCTGTAAAAAAGGGTTTTTTTTGCACAAGATGGACGTGCGGCAAAATCAATATTGCCACATGTCCATTTTGGGTCTGAGAGCTTACCGCCAGCCATTGACCTAGTGGTAAAGAATCCAGGCAGAAATGACCTATGCATGTCAAATGTAATTTGGCGCATGTCCGTTGCGTGCGGCAGAAAATAAAAAATATTTTTCAAACGCACGTAGCAGATGTGCACCAAAATTGAAATTACCGCAAGGGCCACGTGGTAACCAGGCAGTAACTCCAATTTGGTGCGCGTTCAGCGCGTGTGGGCGCCTACGCAGCTTAGTAAAAGGGCCCCCAACGTTCTGATTTTTCTTATAAACTACTAGCAATTCTTTATCACTGAATGCTTCTATATTCTGAACAATGTGCCAGTGTTTCTTAAAAATCTTAACAATGTCCTTAGATAAGTGATTGAACAGCAATGTACAGACAACTCAGCCATCTTTCATTTTATCTTTATATTCCAAAAGTCCCTTCCTGTCTAACTGGGCAGCTCTTTGAAACCTCTTTCCAAAAATCTGTCATACATAACAGTGGACCTACTCTGACAGCCCTCCTGTGTAGAACACAGATGTTTCAAGCGCAATAACTGACTGTAAGGTAGATTAACTTTCAAGGAGGTGTAATGTAACATCTTGTTGGTGTTTGTAAGCTTCCTATAAATATCAGTTACAATCATAGGAGCCAACTTTTCAAAATGATTGGGGGTGCTGAAATTTTTTTTTACAGGTGGTGCAGTCCCCCTCCCTCCCCCGCCCCTCCCCTCCTCCTCCGCTCCCTCTCCCCCTCCTTCTCCCCGTCCCCCCTCTCTCTCCTTTCCCTCCCCCTCTCTCCTTTCCCTCCCCCTCCATCCGAGTTCCAGGGTCCTCCATGGTCCCCCTTCCTCCGAGTTCCAGGGCCCCCCTTCCAGTTCCAGGGTTCCCCCTCCCTCCCTCCCAGTTCCAGGGTCTCCCAAATCCCAGTTCCAGGGTCCCCTCCCTCCCTCTGAGTTCCACAGAATCACCTCCTCCCTCCAAGTTCCAGGGTCCTCCCCCCTCCCTCCCTCCGAGTTCCGGGGTCGTTGTCCCTTCCTTCCTCCCTCCCTCCCTCCCTCCCTTCGAGTTCCAGACCCTCCCTCCGAATTTAAAAGTCATCTTGACTTACCTCGTCGAGGTTACGGCGGCCGGCAGCAGCGGTAAAAAGCGTGCAGGCTCGACCCTTAGTTCAATTTTCCCTTCTCTCTCTCTCAGCTCTGGTCCCGCCATTGCAGAAACAGGAAATGAGGGCAGGACCAGAGAAGGGAAAACTGAAGCAAGCGCTGAGCCTGCATGCTTTTTATCGCTGCTGCCGGCCACCATAACCCCGACGAGGTAAGTCAAGATGACTTTTAAAATTCGGAGGGAGGGGCCTGGAACTCGAAGAGAGAGAAGGAGGGAGGGACGACGGCCCTGGAACTCAGAGGGGGGGAGGGACGATGACCCTGGAACTTGGAGGGGGGGGGGAACAACCCTAGAACTCGGAGGGAGGGAGGGAACGAACTTCCGGTGGGTGAAATATTGGGGGTGCTCGAGCACCCACAGCACCCACGGAGTCGGCACCTATGGTTACAATTTTACCATTAATGTTCTTAATTAAGATGTCTAAAAAGAAATTATTTTGTCATAACATCTTAAATTTCAAATTGGGATCACACTGATTGAGCCAAGAATGGAAGCTTAAAAGTTCTTGTTCACTCCCTTTCCAAACAAAAATGACATCATTGATATACCTACTCCAGAAAGAAAGACATTACTTAAAAGCATTTGCCTATTTATCTTCAAATTTAGCAACATATAAATTGGCTAAAGATGGGGACATAGATAACCCCATTACAGTGCCTTTGATCTGTTGATAAAATTTAGGGCCCTGTTTACTAAGCCGCGCTGTAGGCGCGGCAACTTTTTAGTGCTTGCTAAAAATTAGCACACGCTAATGATAGAGACACCCATTATATTCTTATGGGTGTTTCTATCATTAGCGCACGCTAAAATGTTGGTGCACCTACAGCGTGGCTTAGTAAACAGGGCCCTTAGTTTCAAATACAAAATAATTTTCTTTCAATGCTATGTTGCCTAGATCCAAAATAAATTCAGTTGGAATTCTTCTATGTGTTTCTCCTGTAACCAAAGAGCTTCTAATGATTTCTAGAGTCTCATCCTGTGGCACATTAGTGTACAGGGACTCTGCGTCCATAGTAACTAGTAGTTGTTTTTCCGCATTAGTGACTTTTCCAAGCTTGCAAATCATGTGGGAGGTATTCTTAATGTAGGATGGTATTGTAGGAAAATGGGGACTTATAAATGTATCCACAAATATCGATAGTGGCTCCAAAAATCGAGCCAATGCCTGATACGATAGGTCTACCTAGGGGACAATCTAAAGACTTTAAATTGTCTTTGAAAGATATCCTTTCTATCTATCTATCTATCTATCTATCTATCTATCTATCTATCTATCTATCTATCTATCTATCTATCTATCTAATCTTTGGAAGGATATATATATATATATAAAACTGGTAACAACACTAGGTTGTGTACTTTCAGGAAATCAACCTCCTTGTTTGTCAAAAATCCCCTTTGCATGCCAACCTCTAAGAGGGAATCTATCAGGCTTATTTTTAAAAGAGAAGGGCGCCCATCTTTCGACACAAATCGGAAGATGGGTGTCCTTCTCTCAGGGTCACCCAAATCGGCATAATCGAAAGCGGATTTTGGGCATCCCCAACTGCTTCCCGTCACGGGGATGACCAAAGTTCCCAGGGGCATGTCGGAGGTGTAGCGAAGGCGGGACTGGAGTGTGCCTAACAGATGGGCATCCTCGAGTGATAATGGAAAAAAGAAGGGCGTCCCTGACGAGCACTTGGGTGACTTTACTTGGTACATTTTTTATTACGACCAAGCCTCAAAAAGGTGCCCGAACTGACCAGATGACCACTGGAGGGAATCGGGGATGACCTTCCCTGACTCCCTCAGTGGTGACTAACCCCCTCCCACCCTGAAAAAAACAACTTTAAAAACTTTTTTTGGCAGCCTGAAATGTCATACTCAGGTCCATCGCAGCAGTATGCAGGTCCCTGGGAAGGGAAGTATGTGTGTGTCAGCGGAGGCATAGTGAAGGCATGGACGTCCTTCTTTCAAATATTTTGGACGTCCTGAACTGCCCCCTCCCACACACAGGGACTGCCAAATTTCAAGGGAGTGGCCTAGTGGTTAAAGAACTGGTGTTGCAAGCCAGAGGTGGCCAGTTCAAATCCCACTGTTACTACTTGTGATTCAAAATCCAAATAAATAAAGTGGGTGTTGGAGGCATAGCAGGCATGGACATCCTTCTTACAGAAACATCCACATTTTGGACATCCTCAACTGCCATCGCAGGGACGGAGGCATACCGAAGGACGTCCTTCACCCATACTCTAAAAAAAAATTAAAAACTTCCCTGACGAGCACTTGGACATTTTCACCTGGACTTGTATTTTTCTAAGGTTGTAGATGGCAATTTATTTAAGGTTGTAGACGGCTATTATACACACAGTTTGTCTGCATGTATGAAGCCGTCTTTGGCATGTGCAGAGCAGCCATGCATAATGCTTGGCTGCTCTGCACTGACTTCCCCTCCTTAAGAAGGAAATCATGTGCAAATGAGCTAACAGTGAGCAGCTCATTTGCTTGCGATTTCCTTCATGCATGCCCGTTCCTTTCCGAATCACTAAGGGATCGGTAAGGGAAGGGCTTTTTCTGTTCAGTTAGTGCATCAGTTAGTCCAGTGCGGTGCCCCCTAGGGTGCCCGGTTGGTGTCCTGGTATGTCAGGAGGACCAGTGCACTACGAATGCTGGCTCCTCCCATGACTAAATGAGTTGGATTTGGTCGTTTTTGAGATGGGCGTCCTCGGTTTTCATTATCTCCGAAAACCTTCACCATCTCTAAGGTCGACCATCTCAACATTTATGTCGACCATCTCTAAGGTCGACCTAAATGTTGAGATTTGGGCGTCCCCGACCATATTACCGAAATGAAAGATGGCGCCCATCTTTTGATAATACGGGTTTCCCCGCCCCTTCGTGGGGACGTCCTGTGAGGACGCCCTCAGGAAAACTTGGGCGCCCCGTTCGATTATGCCCCTCCACATCTCTCTCTCTCTCTCTCTCTCTCTTTTGTTTAAATAATTGTTATTATATTTAAACCATAACAAAAAAGAAACACATAACAAGCCGCCAACGTGGTTCAACAGAGTCCAACTCTTTTAATCCTCTCTGTAGGGTCTGATGAGAGGGGCTTATAAAAAGCCTTGTCACTCAATTTCCTTTCAATCTCTTTCACATAGTCCACTCCGTTCATTACAACCATTGCTCCTCCTTTATCCACCTGTTTGATGACTATACTTCTAACATCTTGTAGTGATTTAATTGCTTCTCTTTCTCTCTTACTCACATTAAAAAAATAATGTTTTTATTTTTTTTCCAACTGACTAATATCTCTTATCACTACACTTTCATATGTTTGCATAGCATGGTGTTCATTCCCAGGTGGTATCCATCTGCTATTCCTCTTCATAATAGACAAGTCAATATGATTTCTAATATTTAAAAAAACAAAAATCCATCATTTTCAATTTTATAGCGGGGTAGGGGCAAAAAACATACCATTTTCCAGAATGGCACACCCATCTACTGCTAGATGTCTATCAGATAAGTTAAATACTCTACTTACATGTTGTCTTGTGCTAGATGTAAGCACCTGTTGCTCCAACTGCCCTGATATCTGTTTTGATTGTTCCAATTGTTTTGGTCCCTGTATCGGTTGTAACCCTATGGCCAATGCTTCACCCACTCCAAACCCATGTGGTATCACCTCTCTGACTCAGCCCAGCATCTCTTCCATATATTCCCCACAGGCTGGAATTTCTCCCTGTCTCCTCCACCTCTCCTGTCCCCCTCCCAGCCCAGCATCTCCCTGTCCCCTTACCCATAGTCCAGCATAATCTCTCCTGTCTTTCTCCCCCGCAGGTCTAGAATCAGAACCTTATCCTAAAACTCTCCTTCCCCCCCCCCCTCCTTGGTGAGTCCAACACCCCTCTCCTGTCCCCGGCAAGTCCAACACAATCCTTCTTTCCCCATGTGAATCCAGCATGTTTCCCTTCTTAACCCCGCGGGTGAAGCCCTCCTCCCTCTTCCTTCCTCAGCATCACTCGTTCCTAGGCTTGAAGCTTTTCTTCCATGCTGATAAAAAGTAGGGATAATGCAGTTTGGGCTGTCCCTAGCGTCTTGCCTCTGCTGCGGCCCGTCCTATTGATGCAACTTCCTGTTTTATGGGTCGCGGCAGAGGGAAGAAGCCATGGCCATCCCAGGCTGCATTTTCACTACTTTTTACCGACAAAGAAGTAAAGCTTGAAGCCTATGGATGAGGGTTGCTGAGGGAGGAAGAGGGAGGAGGGCTGTGTCCACGGGGGTCAGAAGGGGGAAGCACAGGACTTGGGGAGAGGAGAGAGACATTGCAACTGTGGCAGAGACAAGCAGAGAAAGAGAAGAGGAGAAGAAAGAAGGAAAGAGAGAGAAAGATGCTACATTGGGCGGCAGGGGGGTGGGGTGGGGGATGCCAATGCGTGAGATCAGGCCCCTTAAGCATGTGTGCTGGAGAAGGGGTCCAATTGCGTGTGTCACATGCCAAATTCATGTGACTTGGGATGTCTGCAAAAGGCAGAGCTTTCCAAACCTGTTCTAGGGATCTGAAAGTCAGTTAGGTTTTCAGGATGTTGAGAATAAATATGTGTAAGATACATTTGTATATATCAAGTCTTCAATGAATGCAAATTCATCTCATGCATACTCATTGCGGATATTCTGAAAATGCATCTGACTGTGGGGGTCACTGGAACAGGTTCAGGAAGGCTTGCAAAATGGATTCAGAGAGAACACCTAGGTACTGGCTGCAGAGTTTTTTGCTGCAGTCCTTTTTATTCAAGTAGGTTTCATCTTTTCACAGTACATTTCCTTGAAGATGAGTTGTCTGTGATTCACTTTCAATGACTTCCTGGATCTATCAGATCTCAATTGGAGAGGGGGAGGGCTCTAGCAATTAATCCCAGTTGAAGCTATGTAGGACCAAGAGGTTCCAGGTTAGGAGAGGTATATGTGCCTTGCCTCCCAATAAGAAGTGGGATATAGGGAAGAACATACCAAAACATGTCCAGTTTCCACCTTCTATAGGCTCTGGCATGCACTTTGCTATTGTGCAAGAATTCTTCCTTGGAGGTGCTCACACTTGTCATATTAGTCCCCAGTCCAGGGTATGTCTATATATGTCTAAGGGAGAAAAATGGAACTGGCAGGCCATTAAAACGGGAGCTAATGCCTAAAATTTGGCAAGTTATTTCCATCCCTGACCACCTTCAAATCCGGGCTAAAGGCCTACCTGTTTGATGCTGCTTTTGACTCCTAACTTGTCACTTGTTCGTAACTTTATCTTGTCTTCCTCTCTTCAATAGTCCCTTCCCTATGTGTTCTTCTGTCTGTCCTACCCTTTCCCTTATTTGTCCTGTCTGTCTTGATTTAGATTGTAAGCTCTTTTGAGCAGGGACTGTCTTTTCTTCATGTTCAATTGTAAAGCGCTGCGTACGACTGGTAGCACTATAGAAATGATTTATAGTAGTAGTAGTAGTAAGGAGACTCAATAGTATTTTTTCAGAAATCCAGATTCTCTGGTTTATTAAGCACTAATTTGTATCTATCTCTCCCTATATTTATTCATATATTTATCATATTTATATCCTGTTCAATCTTATAATTCTCAGTGGATTACAATAAAAACATACACATTCCATCAGAACAAAACATAAAAGCAAAATAAAACAAGACAGATTTGTCTGCTCTTTTCACATGACAATCATATTGAGTGGAACACAAGATCTTACTCTCCAAAATTACAATTTAACATTTAAAAATTAAAATCTACAATTTAAAAAACAGTCCTACAGTCTTCTGTGTATCATGCATCCAGTATTGTCATGCTTCACATAGTAACATAGTAGATGACGGCAGAAAAAGACCTGCATGGTCCATCCAGTCTGCCCAACAAGACAACTCATATGTGCTACTTTTTGTGTATACCCTACTTTGATTTGTACCTGTGCTCTTCAGGGCACAGACCGTATAAGTCTGCCCAGCATTATCCCCGCCTCCCAACCACCAGCCCCGCCTCCCAACCACCGTCTCTGGCACAGACCGTATAAGTCTGCCCAGCATTATCCCCGCCTCCCAACCACCAGCCCCACCTCCCACCACCGGCTCTGGCACTACACATTAACAGAGAAAGTGGATGAAATTCTGTGAGGGTAAAGGACTTTGATATATCACATTTCTGTGTTACAATCAAAGCTTATTATACATATACTTTCTCGGACATTGGTAGGTTCATAATCTAAGCTTTTGTACCCGGGACAATGGAGAGTTAAATGACTTGTCCAGAGGCACAAGGAGCTGCAGTGGGAATTAAATACAGTTTACTGGCAGCTGTAATCCACATGCTTTCCAGAGGTGACATTTTCACCTGTACCTGTAAGCCTTATGCTGCTGCTGCCCCCCCCCCCCCCAAGAGATGAGTTAATACATTCTCTTTATCACCACTGAATAATCTCTGCTCTGTAGAAGACATACTTTCTTAGCCAAAAAAGCTGTATACATTTCTCCTTTTACTCCTGTTAGCCTAGCATTCAAAGCAAGGGGCTAAACAAAATGATCACACAAAAGGTAGATAAGGAGGATCACTAAGAGCAGAGGTCTCCTCGGTATGCCTAACACATGCTCCACTGCAGGTCACAACACAACCCACCCACTGGAACACACCCAAACTCCTGGATATAATGAGTTCATGATATATAACAGCACCAGTCATTTGATAACAGAATGCATTGATGAGGTAGGAGTATCCTAAAGGATTATAACCAGTGGTGTGCTAGAGCAGGTTGTTAAATTTTTTAACATCTTGCGAGCCGGTTGTTCTGCAGGGTGAGCTGGCTCCGGTAAACGAGGCAAGCATGGCAGGAGGGCACCACAAGCCATGCTTACCCCATTTACCTCACCTCCCGCCACTGAACTCGTTTGCTTGCGCCGCCCTGGGGGGGGGGGGGTTAAATCTTTTTTATTACCTCCGTCCGGCTGCGTCATTGAAAGCCCTGCCCATCTCCAGCCCCCCCTTCGTGAGTTCGCTCCCTCAGAGTCCCGCCCTCTGACGTCATTTCCTCTTTCTGTGAGGGCGGGACTCTGAGGGAACAAACTCGAAGGGAAGGCTAGAGACGGGCAGGGCCCTCAATAACGCAGCCACTTCGACGGAGGTAATCAGGAGAACGAGGAGAATCGCTGGGTACGGGTGGCTGGATGGGGGGCAGGGGAGAGAAGAGAATCACTGGGTATGGGTGGCTGGAGGGAGGGCAGGGGAGAGAAGAGAATCAATTGTTATGGATGGATGGAGGGAGGGCAGGGGAGAGGAGAGGAGAGTTGCTGGTCATGGGTGGATGGAGGGGATGGCAGGGGGGAGAGGAGGGTTGTTGGACATGGGTGGATGGAGAGGAGGGCAGGGGAGAGGAGGGTTGCTGGACATGGATGAAGGATAGGGAAGGGAGAGAGAATAAATGCTGGACATGGATGGAGGGGAGAGAATAGTGAGGAAGGAGATGAGATGAGGGAAAAGGAAGAGAGGAGAAAAACTGCACATGGATAGAGAAAATAGGCAGAAGCTGGATCCACTGGACAGTCAAGTCTGCGGAGGACCCAGCTTTTACTTACGGATGTAGGGCAAGAAATGAAGAAGAAAGGCAGAAAGTAAAGAAATAAATGGAAAGGAAGCCCTGGAAACGGAGTTAAGAGGACAGATAGCAGCAGAATTGGATGCTGGACCAGCATGATCAGAAAAACAAAGTCACCAAAGGTAGAAAAAATCATTTTATTTTCATTATAGTGTTTGGAGTATGTTCACTTTGAGAATCAGGTGCTCAACGTTAAAAGTTTATATTTATTTACTTATTTATGACATTTTATCCCACATTAAACATGAATTAGATTGGAACCTGGGATCATTAAAAAATGTTTTCCTGGAGTAATGCATTGCCCCCACCCCCAGGCTCTCTCCCCGACTATAGCCAGCTCTGCAATTTTTTTTTTTTTGGGGGGGGCGCAGAGGTGGACCGGGGGGGGGGAGAAAGCCTGTTGTTTAAACATTTACCAGCATACCACTGATTATAACTTAGGAAGAAACAATGACCCCGACACAGCTGGTACTTCAGCAATGCTGAGCTCTTCTAACAGATACTACATAATCAAACAAACTGAAAAGACACAGGAATTATCTAGCCAAAGTATGGGATATACAGAGAACTATGACAGCATATGACAAATTATACAGAAAAATTCAGACAGTTATAAAAATATTTAATGGAAATAAAAAAAAATAACTAAAGCTATCTGGGATCACTGTTCATTGGTAGTCTCCTGTGCAGTCAGAGTTTTCTGAGCCATCTGCAGAGCTCCTTCTCTCGTTTGGTTCCCTCCAATAAAGCCGCTGGCATGGACAAAGATGCAGCCAGGGATCCCACAGATCTTGGAAAGCTCCTCATCTCGAAGTCCACGCCACTTCTCAAGCAGGGTCAACCGATTCTGGAAGGTGTTGCATGTCACTGGAATACACTGAACCCACCATTGGCTGTTCTGATCTGTATACAACACAAACTTGATGGGTTTCTCTATGCACAGCTCCTGCTCCAAATGGAAAATATGTTTCTTCCAAGGACAGCCTCCCTGTGCAAAGATCACTATCTCGCCACCGCTGTCAACCTCAAAGCGCTTATGAACAGCTTCTTCCACCAGGGAGCGAGCTGGCAGCCAGGAGTTCTGATAGAAATCAAGCCGGTCCAGGAACTCTCCGCCAACCAATTTCATTGCATTCCTGAACTCAGCCTCTGTGTCCTGCTCCTTGTCATTCCAGCGGGGGTTCAAGTGGCCCACCTGGGCACTGAGGTTGGTAGTAATGGCATAGCGAGGCTCTCCATCCCACTGGGAAATCCCATTGTCGATGGCATCAATTTCCTCTATAAAATTGTCATACAGCTTGTCATACAGCATGGAAATCCGTGAATCATTCTCATCTGTACCTAGGAGGCTGGCTAGGATTTCCAAGCCAAAGTGCACATAGATCAGTCCAGCACTGCTTAGCTTGGTTTGCCAAGGTTTGTCTGGCCTCAGGCTATTCATGGTTTCTGCAAAAGACCTCTGATGATGATCATTGTTAATGCAGTCCGCATGCCTGCTCAAACAGCAATCAATGTCCTCACATTCTTTTTAAATGCACCAAGGCTTTCAAACTTAAGGTAAACTATTCCATAATTCAGGTCTTGCTACTTTAAACAGTGATACTCTTCTAATCTAATCACTCAGGGGTCCTTTTACTAAGGTGCGCTGAAAATGGTTTGCGGTAGTGTAGGCGTGGGTTTTGGGTGTGTGCCTGTAAAAAAAAAAGGCCTTTTTTAGTTTTGGCCGAAAATGGACGTGTAACAAAATCAAAATTGCCGCACGTCCATTTTGGATCTGTGACTTGACCACCAGCCATTGACCTAGCAGTAAAGTCTCACGTGGTAACCGGGCGGTAATGGCCTAGGCGCATCAAATGCCACTTGGAGCACATCCGATACATGCATCTGAAAATAAAAATTATTTTTTGGCTGTGCGTATCGGACGCACGCCAAAAATGAAATTACCACAAGAGACACGTGGTAACCAGAAAGTAACTCCATTCTGGCGCAATTTGGGTGCTCGTAGATGCCTACATGGCTTAGTAAAAAGGGCTCCTCAATATGAAGGGATTTCAATGAAAGATGTAGATCCAGACCTTGAAGATCTAGATGGTTGATAGATCTTTAAACTCGCTGTGATCACTGAAGAAACCAAGTTATTCAAAACTTTAAAAACCAGCAATAAAATTTTAACTTAATTTTATACTTGATGGGAAGCCAATGTAGGTCTTTCAACACTGGAGAAATGTGGCTATAGTGTGATGTGCCAGTCAACACTCGGGCAGACAAGTGAACCTTGTGACAGTTTTAGCCCTGAAAAACTTTATAATATTACTGGATTATCATGGCCCATCTGAAAACATGCTCAGATCATCTGACAGAATTGCTCATAGATCTCTTTTCAGTTTGGCAGTTTTCAGTTCTTGACCTTCTAAGCTGATATGTGGCTCATGTATTTCTTTATCCCAAATGCTTCACTGTGTCTTTTTTTTAAACATGGAAAAAAACAACCCTTATTAAAGATTTCCTCTCCTTTATAAATCTATCTTACTTTCTTTCAAATCTCAAGAAAGTCACTCAGGGGCTGATGCACAAAGCTTACCATGCTTGCAACATTTGCTTTAGACTGGTTATAGCCAGTCTAAAGCAGGGGCGTAGCCACGGGTGGGCCTGGACGGGCCCAGGCCCACCCACTTTCCCTCCAGGCCCACCTATCCAAATCCTTCATCGCTGTCGCTGCCTTTCTCCCGCGGCTTCCGGGAGGCAGCGATCAGCGTTACCTGTCAGTGCCTGCCCTGAAATTGTGCTTCTCTTCTCCCCAGGCTTCGCCCCGCTCATTTCTTTGCTCGTCGCGCTGCGCTGCTATTCAAACAGGCAGCTCCGCTCCTCTCTGCCGCGTCTATCCGGCCCTCTGATGCATTTCCTGTTTAGTAGGGCCGGATAGACGCGGCAGAGAGGAGCGGAGCTGCCTGTTTGAATAGCAGCGCAGCGCGACGAGCGAAGAAACGAGCGGGGCGAAGCCTGGGGAGAAGAGAAGCACAATTTCAGGGCAGGCACTGACAGGTAACGCTGATCGCTGCCTCCCGGAAGCCGCGGGAGAAAGGCAGCGACAGCGATGAAGGATTTGGATGGCGGGCCTGGAAGAGTAAGTGCTGGATTTGTGGTTGGTTGGTTGGTTGGTTGGGGGGGGGGGGGGGGGAGAAGGAAGGGAAGGGAAGGGATACTTTTGCCAGAGACAGAGTCAGACTTGTAGGAGGAAAGGAAGAGAGCTGCTGGAGGTGGGAGGAAAAGGAGGAGGGGATCAGGATAGAAGGGAGAGAGCTGCTGGACATGGGAGGAAGGGGCTGGAAAGCTTCTGGAAGAGGGAGGGAAGGGAGAGAGCTGCTGGACATGGGAGGGAGAGGAGGAAGGGGCTGGAGAGCTGCTGGACAAGGGAGGAAGAGGAGGAAGGGACTGAAGGGAAGGGAGAGAGCTGCTGGACATGGGAGGAAGAGAAGGAGGGGACGATGGAAGGGAGAGAGCTGCTGAAGGAAGGGGAGGAGGGGACTGAATGGAAGGGAGAGAGCTGCTGGACATGGGAGGGAGAGGAGGAAGGGGCTGGAGAGCTGCTGGACAAGCTAGGAAGAGGAAGAAGGGACTGGAGGAAAGGGGAGAGCTCCTGGACATGGGAGGAACAGGAAGAGGGGACTGGATGGAAGGGAGAGAGCTGCTGGACGTGGGAGGGAGAGGAGGAAGGGGTTGGAGAGCTGCTGGACAAGGGAGGAAGAGGAGGAAGGGACTGGAGGGAAGGGAAAGAGCTGCTGAACATGGGAGGAAGAGAAGGAGGGGACGATGGAAGGGAGAGAGCTGCTGAAGGAAGAGGAGGAGGGGATCTGGGTGGAAGGGAGAGAGCTGTTAGATGTGGGAGGAAGAGGAGGACGGGATCTGGATGGAAGGGAGAGAGCTGCTGGACATGGGAGGAGAACTGGAGGGAAGGGAGAGAACTGCTGGTACAGCACAAGGAGGGAGGGAAGGAAAACAGAGATACCAGACCAAGGAGATGAAGGAAAAGGGAATATTAAACCTACATCTTGAGGGAGGGAGGGAGGGAGGGAGGGAGGGAGGCAGGAAATCAAGCAACCAAACCAGATGCTGGAAAAAAGAGGGAGTGAGAGGGAGAGAAGCTGGATGGGGTAGGGTCAGAGAGGGTAGAGATATATTGGCACTGGGAACAAAGAGAGGGAAGAAGATGGACAGAGTAATTTAGGGACACAGAGAAAAGGAGATACTAAACATGGAGGAAGATAGAGGTAAAGAGATGGAAGAAGATGGAAGGATGGCAGAGAAAGAGGGAAAACAGATGGAAGGATGGCAGAGAAAGAGGGAAAACGGATGGATGGGGAGAGAGACACTGGATGGAAGGATGCAGAGAGAAAGGGGAGAGACTGGAAGGATGTGGAGAGAGAAGGGACACTGAACAGAAAATGGTAGAGAGATAGACACTGGTTAGAAGGAGGGAGAGAGACATTAGATGGAAGGATCAGGAGAGAGGGTAGATGGGTAGAAGGATGGGGAGAGAAAGAGGGAAGACGCTGGATGGAAGGGTAGGGAGAAAGAGGTGACACTGGATGGAAGGATGCAGAAAGAAAGAGGGGAGACTATTGGAAGGATGGGGGGAGAGATGGGAGACACTGGAAGGATGGGGAGAGAAAGAGGAGAGCTGCTGCATGGAAAAGGGGAGTAGTGAAAGATTGGAGAATAAGAGGAAGGGGCATGGGGAGAACAAGGGTGAGAAAAAGATGAAAAGCCATAAGTAGATGAAGGAAATTAAAGAATGGATAGTAAGAATGAATTAAATCTGGACACAGAGAGAGGCAGAAAAATATTGAAGAAAGCAAAGAAAAAGGAGAGAAAAATGACAAATGGCCAGGAAACCCTGGCAGAAGAGTCAAGCGAAAACGAAGGAAAGCAGAATCTAGAGACTGGGAGCAACACAATGAGAAAAAGTAAATGGCCATACAAGAAAGGTAAAGAAAATAATTTTATTTTTAATTTAGGATAAAGTAATATGGTGTTAATAAAGTTTCAGAGACCAATACTTCCTTCCTTAGGTCAGGAGAGGATACCGTAACAGCTTTATACTGACCTGAGGCAGGAGGTTTTGGCCTCTGAAAGCTCACTGAAAAGGATTAGGCTATTAAATAAATTGTCTGAAATCGGATGCACTGAAAAGCAGCACTTTACCCTGTGTGACAAATGCATCTGAGTGTGACTAAATTTTGCTGGTGGGGGGGGGGGGGGGGGGGGGTACAGAGAAAATTTTGTGCCCACCCACTTTGGGTTCAGGCCCACCCAAAATTGGTAGTCTGGCTATGCCACTGGTCTAAAGCAAATGTTATTTAGCGTCTAATGCACAAAGGGGTTCTACATGGCTTTAACCATTCACTGTAGCTGCCACCAATAATCCAATGCAAATGTATTACAATGAGTTTATTAGTATTACAATGAGCATTCCATGCAATGCATAGAAAGGAGCGCCTACCTTTAATGTGCAAATTTGTCCAGTAGGTCTGGAGGTGTCCTTGTGTGCAGTCTGCTTGAATTTTTCAGTAGCAGGAGGAACAAAATAGTGTCAGAGATCAGAGACCAGCTTAGAGGGGTGGAGAAACAAAAGCAGACAGTCTATGGGCTGGGGAAAGCCCCTATGATGTCAACTGGGGGGCTTTAGGAAGGAGGAGATTTCCAAGCACACTGGCAAAATCAATCAAGGGGGCAGCCAGAGAGAAAGCAAATAAGCTGAGTACTGCAGGGGAAAGGAGCAACAGGACAAAATGATTCCTGGGCATGTGCAGAGCTTGGACTTTTACCAAGAGACTGTTCTGCGCATGTGCTAGGCACTTTCCCTACTGAACCGCTTGCAGATTTTCCGTGCTTCTCACTTGCCTGTGACTTCCGTTGAGCATTGTTTGTTGTTTAGAAATTGGTAAGTTTAACAGCAGCTACGGTATTTAACAGCGACTTTGAGCATTGAGGCCTCAGGAACTGTGTAGTACCTGCCAAGCTCTCTAAGGTGTTATTTTTAATACAGTTATTAAAATTACAGTGCCAGTGGCTGTGGAGGAACAGTCTTGCTGTTCTGAAATGGTGGGAGGCTTATTCTAGGACAAATGATACAGTCTGGGGCATTAGCTGCCTTCGATGATAAAATATCTTGACGTGTCTTGTGCAAGCTGAGTTCCAGTAATTATGTGATTTGCTGGTACCATAGATTGAATTGCAGTGAATTCAAATTGAAAAAGGCAAGGGTTTAACTACAGGATTAAGTACCATAAAGAAATGTAAAAAAAGACAATTCTGTGCATCAAAATGTATAAATCTCAGGGTTGATTCAAAGGCATTTAGTGCCCTAGACCCTTGGTAATCACTCTCAGTCCTCAAGGGCCACCCAGCAACCAGGTTTTCAGGATATCCTTAATGAACATGCATGAGATAGATCTGCATGCCTACTATCTCCAATGTGTACAAATCCCTCTCATGAATATTCATTAGATTATATACAGAGGGTTATTATTATACCACAATGATTATATACTAAAATATAAATCTAATAATCATTGACCATCATTTTTTACCATATCAAAAAACAATTTTAATTCATAATGCTTTAAACACTTCTTTAAAATTAAAAATAAAGTATAGCCTGATACAAACCATAATTGGAAATCATTATACCTTATACAAAAATATATGGATCTCAAGGCACAAGCTACATGTACTTTGAGTTCAAATCATACATCCATTTTGACATGCTTTCAAATTGGAATTCTTCTCGGATGCAGTCATTAAATATTTCTACTGAAAACAAGCTGATGTGGAGGGGCATAATCGAACGGGGCGCCCAAGTCTTCATGAGGCCGTGCTCGCAGGGCGTCCCCGCGAAGGGGCGGGAAAACCCGTATTATCGAAACAAGATGGGTGTCCATCTTTCATTTCGATATTATGGTCGGGGATGCCCAAATCTCAACATTTAGGTCGACCTTAGAGATGGTCGTCCTTAGAGATGGTCGTCCCCGGTTTTCGGCGATAATGGAAACCGAGGACGCCCATCTCAGAAATGACCAAATCCAAGCCCTTTGGTCGTGGGAGGAGCCACCATTCGTAGTGCACTGGTCCCCCTCACATGCGAGGACACCAACTGGGCACCCTAGGGGGCAATGCAGTGGACTTCAGAAATTGCTCCCAGGTGTATACCTCCCTTACCTTGGGTGCTGAGCCCCCTCAAACCCACTCCCCACAACTGTACAACACTACCATAACCCTAAGGGGTGAAGGGGGGTACCTAGATGTGGGTACAGTGGGTTTGTGGTGGGTTTCGAAGGTCTCACATTTACCACCACAAGTGTAACAGGTAGGGGGGTGGGCCTGGCCTGCCTGAAGTACACTGCACCCACTAAAATTGCTCCAGGGACCTGCATACAGGGAGCTGGGTATGACATTTGAGGCTGGCATAGAGGCTAGCCAAAAATATTTTTAAAGTTTTCTTTAGGGTGGGAGGGAGTTCGTGAGCACTGGGGGAGTAAGGGGAGGTGATCCCTCCAGTGGTCATCTGGTCAGTTTGGGCACCTTTTTGAGGCTTGGTCGCAAGAAAAAATGGACCAAGTAAAGTCAGCCAAGTGCTCATCAGGGACACCTTTCTTTTTTCCATTATCGGCCGAGGATGCCCATGTGTTAAGCAGGCCCAGTCCCACCTTCGTTATGCTTCCGACACGCCCCCGGGAACTTTGGTCATCCCCGCGACGGAAAGCAGTTGAGGGTGCCCAAAATCGGCTTTCGATTATGCCGATTTGGGCAACCCTGAGAGAAGGACGCCCATCTCCCGATTTGTGTCGAAAGATGGGCGCTCTTTTCTTTCGAAAACAAGCCTGATAGTCTCTCTACTGATGATCTTCAACATTCATCTTAGCTTGCAAGCCATGTTGAACTTAGCTCAATGTCTCTTATTATGGCAGGGCACTCCCAGTGCAGGGTTGTGATCAGTGCTTCAAACAGTCCAAAGTGGTCTGCCTTAGTCTCTACACGACTGCGTGTTTTGCCAAATTTGCATCATCGGGAGACTAAACCACTGTTCTTGTAACCTCAGCTTGGACCATCCCAGTTTAGAAATTCAACCGGTGGGGCTGCCAGAAAGCGCAACCTATCCACTGGAATTTACTACTTACTACTACTTAACATTTCTAAAGCACTACTAGGGTTATGCAGCGCTATACAGTTTAACATAGAAGGACAGTCCCTGCTCAAGTAGCTTACAATCTAAAGGACAAATGTACAGTCAATCAAATAGGGGAAGTCAAATAGGGGCATTCTAGATTTCCTGAATAGGTAAAAAGGTTAGTTGCTGAAGGCAACATTGAAGAGGTGGGCTTTGAGCAAGGATTTGAAGATGGGTAGGGAGGGGGCTTGGCGTAAGGGCTCAGGAAGTTTATTCCAAGCATAGGGTGAGGTGAGGCAGAAAGGGCGGAGCCTGGAGTTGGCGGTGGTGGAGAATGGTACTGAGAGGAGGGATTTGTCCTGTGAGTGGAGGTTTCGGGTGGGAATGTATGGGGAGATGAGCAGCTGCACATTTCTTTTACGTGCAGGCATGAGGCGCTGCGCCTCGCTTCGGATTCCGATATTTTTTTTAAGGTAGGGGGAGCTGGTTGGACGGAGGAGGGTAGGCACTGGGGGGGGGGTGTCGATGCGCCGAGGGGGGGGAGCTGGCAGGGAGCACCCCCCCCCTAAGCTGACACCTGGGGCGGACCGCTCCTCCCATCCCCCCCTTGCTACGCCACTGGAGATGAGGGTAGAGAGGTAATGAGGGGCTGCAGACTGAGTGCATTTGTAGGTAAGAAGGAGAAGCTTGAACTGTATACGGTATCTGATCGGAAGCCAATGACGTGACCTGAGGAGAGAGGTGATATGAGCATATCGGTCCAGGCGGAATATAAGACGAGCAGCAGAGTTCTGAATGGATTGAAGGGGGGATAGATGGTTACGTGGGAGGCCAGTGAGGAGTAGGTTGCAGTAGTCAAGGCGAGAGGTAATAAGAGAGTGGATGAGATTTTGGGTGGTGTGTTCAGAGAGGAAAGGGCGAATTTTGCTGATGTTAAAGAGAAAGAAGCGACAGGTCTTGACTATCTGCTGGATGTGCGCAGAGAAGGAGAGGGAGGAGTCGAAGATGACTCAGAGGTTGCGGGCAGATGAGATGGGGAGGATGAGGGTGTTATCAACTGAGATAGAGAGTGGAGGAAGAGGAGAAGTGGGTTTTGGTGGAAAGATGATAAGCTCGGTCTTGCCCATGTTCAGCTTCAGGTGGCGGTTGGACATCCAGGCAGCAATGTCGGATAAGCAGGCCGATACTTTGGCCTGGGTCTCCGCAGTGATGTCTGGTGTGGAGAGATACAACTGGGTGTCGTCAGCATAAAGATGATATTGGAAACCATGAGACGAGATCAGTGAGCCCAGGGAAGAGGTGTAGATAGAAAAAAGAAGGGGTCCAAGGACCGATCCCTGGGGAACTCCAACAGAGAGCGGGATGGGGGTGGAGGAAGATCCATGAGAATGTACTCTGAAGGTGCGGTGGGAGAGATAAGAGGAGAACCAGGAGAGGACAGAGCCCTGGAACACAAATGAGGACAGTGTGGCAAGAAGTAAATCATGATTGACAGTGTCAAAAGCGGCGGATAGGTCGAGGAGGATGAGGATGGAGTAGTGACCTTTGGATTTAGCAAGGAACAGGTCATTACAGACTTTAGAGAGTGCTGTTTCTGTCGAGTGTAGAGGGCGAAAACCGGATTGAAGTGGATCGAGGATGGCATGAGAGGAGAGAAAGTCAAGGCAGCGGCTATGAACGGCGCGCTCAAGTATCTTGGAGAGGAAGGGTAGGGGGGAGATGGGGCGGTAGTTGGAGGGACAGGTAGGGTCTAGTGATGGTTTTTTGAGGAGTGGTGTGACTACGGCATGCTTGAAGGTGTCAGGGACAGTTGCAGTGGAGAGAGAGAGGTTGAGGATATGACAGATGGGGGGGGAGGGGGTGACAGTAGTAGAGATGGTGTTAAGTAAGTTGGTGGGGATGGGATCAGAGGAACAAGTGGTGCATTTTGAGGAGGAAAGAAGGTGGGCGGTTTCCTCCTCGGTGATATCAGGAAAAGAGGAGAAGGAGGCCTGGGTTGGTTGGTTGAGGGAGTGGATTGAAGGGTGAAGAGGAGGAGGTGGCTTGGTAGTGAACTCAAGGTTGATCTTTTGCACCTTGTGCTGGAAGTAGTCAGCCGGTGATTGAGGAGAGAGAGTGTGTGTGTGTGTGAGGGGGTGGGGGAGGGCATGATGGTTGAATTTCTAAAATGGGATGGTCCAGGTTGAGGTTACAAGAACTCTATCTAAGGGTGATAGAGTCCTGATCTTTTCAGAGAGATCAGTGGTACGTCTCCATCCATGCAATGGGGTAAAACCAGAACTGGATTCACATGCCTTGCATGACTAGGGACTCCATTCTATCTAAGTCAGCATCTCCAGGATGACTTAGATAGAATAAAGTCATCCTGAAGAAGCTGATCCTAGTCTGACCTCCTTGCATGCAGTGAGGTGCAGGTTTGAGTCCTCTAAGAAAAGTATATATATGCAAATGAATATGCTAATATGGAGGAAGGAAGGGAAGGAAAAAAAAGCTGGCTTTTTGGGGAATAACCATAATGACTATGTGTGAGATATCTCATACATATACATTAAAATAAACCAAATTCTGAGTTCAAACTCATAAACTAGTCACTCATCTAAATATACTATGTACCATATAGTGACCACCTTATTTTTTCTTTGATGTTTCAATATGCTTTATTTCTTAAATGTTATCAATTCTCAAATCTTAATATGCACCTCATGTAAATATCATATACTAATTATCCTCACCATCCAATCACTTCACTCATTCATACACATTCTTACTTATACTTTCAACAGAACTTGCCACAATGTTTCAAATACATATTTTCAAGGTATTAACAGCTTCCTTGTTTTCAAGCCTGTATTACTAACATAATACCACTAACTACTCGCTGTTGAAAATTCAGAGTCCCACATAGGTCTCAAGCCTCTATAACGTCTTATCTCTCTTGTGCAGTTAGAACTTCTTATTAAGCCAAAACTGGCTACAGTTATAGTTAGTCCTGATTATACAAGCAAAATCCTTATATGACCTTTGTGTTGTTTCTGTAGAGAGGAAACTTCCCTTGAAAACTGCATGCTAAAACAAACTTTGTTCTTGATGTACTTTCAGTTTGCTGTCTTCTTCAGCAATACAAGAAAAATTTAAACATATGAAAAATATCACAGATGCACATTTCCAAAAGCTGACATATTCCAATTAATAAATTCTGAATAAAATACTTTTTTCTACCTTTGTTGTCTGATCATCTAGTTTTTTATTCGCTTTGGTCCCAGTGTCTTCTTTCCATTTGATATTTTTGCTCTCACCATGTCCACCATCCTCCTGTGTCTTTATGCGTCCTGTCTACCATCTGTAGCCCTGTCCCTATCCTTCCTCCAGTTTCAGCATCTGTCCTCAAAGTGTTCTGATCCAGCCCTTAAATTCAGCAATTTTCCCTCCATCCATATCCAGCATTTCTCCTCACTCTCCTTCCCTCCCTCCATCCATGTGCATCTACTTCCTCTGTCTTCCCTCCCCTCCATCCATGTCCAGCATTTCTCCTCTCTTCCCTCCCCTCCATTCATGTGCATCTCCTTCCTGACTTCCCTCCCCTCCATCCATCCGTCAGTAATTCTCCTTTCTCCCCTGCCCTCTCCTCCATCCACCCATATCCAGTAAAATTCCTCTCTCCCCTGCCCCAATTCATCCATCCATGTCCAGCAATTCTCCTCTCCCCTGCCCTCCCCTCCATCCATTAATGTCCAGCAACTCTCCATTCTTCCCTGCCCTCTCCATCCATCCATCTATATCCAGCAAATTTCTTTCCCCTGCCCCCTCCACTCCATCCATGTCCAGCATTTCTCCTCTCTTATCTCCCCTCCATCCATGTGCATCTCCTTCCTGACTTCCCTCCCCTCCATCCATCCATGTACAGCAAATTTCCTCTCCCCTGCCCCTCCATTCATCCATCCATGTCCAGCAATTCTCCTCTCTCCCCTGCCCTCTCCTCCATCCACCCATATCCAGTAAAATTCCTCTCTCCTCTGCCCCAATTCATCCATCCATGTCTCAACAATTCTCCTCTCCCCTGCCCTCCCCTCCATCCATCCATGTCCAGCAACTCTCCATTCTCCCCTGCCCTCTGCTTCATCCATCCATATCCAGCAAAATTGCTCTCTCCCCTGCCCCCATTCATCCATCCATCCATATCCAGCAATTCTCCTTTCTCCCCTGACCTCCCCTCCTGTCCAGCAATATCTTCTCTCCCCCTGCCCTCCCCTCCTCTTCATGTCCAGTGATCTCTTCTCTCCCCCTGCCCTCCCCCCTCTCTATGTCCAGTGATCTCTTCTCTCTCCCTGTCCTCCCCTCCTCTCCTCTCCATGTCCAGTGATCTCTTCTCTCTCCCTGTCCTCCCCTCTCCTCTCCATGTCCAGCGATCTCTTCTTTCCCCTGCCCTCCTCTCCTCTCCCCTGCCTCCTCTCCATGGCCAGCAATCTGTTCTCTCCCCCTGCCCTCCCCTCCATGTCCAGCGATCTCTTCTCTCCCCCTGCCCTCCTCTCCTCTCCATGTCCAGCAATTTCTTCTCCCCCTGCCCTCCCCTCCTCTCCATGTCCAGCGTTCTCTTCTCTCCCCTGGCCCTCCCCTCCTCTCCATGTCCAGTGATCTCTTCTCTCCCCTGCCCTCCTCTCCATGTCCAGCGATTTCTTCTCTCCCCCTGCCCTCCCCTCCTCTCCTCTCCATGTCCAGTGATCTCTTCTTTCTCCCTGCCCTCCCCTCCCATCCATGTCCGGTGATTTTCCCTGCCCTCCCTCAGCTCCCCGACAGTCCTCCTCTCCATTCTGTCCCCCACCCCCAGCACGTTTAACCTTTTTATTTTCAGTGGCAGCGATGGCAGTGAAGAAGAAAGCACTGTGGGCTTGCCTCCAGCTTCTCCCTTCTCTCACAGTGTCCTGCCTTCTGTGATTATGCATTTCCTGTTTCCACGAGGGCGGGACACTGTGTGAGGGAAGGGAGAAGCTGGAGGCGAGTTTGCAGTGCTTTTTTCTTCACTGCCGTCGCTGCCACTGAAAATAAAAGGTTAAATGTGCTGGGGGGGGGGAAGGAACGGAAAGGAGGGCTGTCGGTCGGGGAGCTGAGAGCTGAGGGCGGGACAGAGGGAGATCTGCCTGCAGCATTGCACTGGCCCTGCGTTTGGGGGAGCAATGCCCCCCTCACCCCCCCCCCCCAAACTACGCCCATGACACCAAAAGTCTTGGATTGGCACAAAAAAACCTCTTTTAGCAAATTGAACTGTTTTGATACAAAGTGAACTGCTTGTTAAAGACAAAGTATGATGTTTGGACATCTGATGTTGCAGTGTTCCAGTAACGTTTTGCATTTAAATACAGAGCCTGGAGTGGAGAGTTTCATTGGACTGCAAGTGAAGTTAATTTGCTCCCAGACTGATAGAGAAAGTAATTAAAAGTGTAGTTTAAAACCCTGTGGCACTACCAGAATCAAACCTAGCCCCAGTCTGCATCCAGCTCAGCAAAATAACACTTTTGTTTGTGGCCCTGGCTTGGGTACCTGACCCAAAGAGCTAGTTGGTGCCCAGAACTGTGTGTTGATATCAGGGTTACAAAAGTAACTTTACCGATCAGAAAAATAATACACTCAATAGATTATTAGAAAGGAAAAACAGGTAACTTTAGCCTACGTCATTATATAAGCAATCAAGTTAGAGTATAACTAGATCTAATTAGATTCAATCTTCTAAACTATCCAAGGAGGTTAGAAAAATGAAACAATTAAAATGAGCAAATATAAGCATATTGTACCTAATCATGACAGTTTTAATCCACAGGAAGCCTAAATACTGCACGGTGACAGAGCTTATAACCCACTGCCAAGGCTTTAAAATTATTTTAAAAACCCCTAGGATCTGATATTTGTAGTGAACTATCTGGCCAGTGATTTTTGCTGGTGCTTAGCACAGCGGCAGATTATTTATCCACATCATGAGCAACTCTTAATTCACATTTTTAGGCAATGTGAGTGATTCCTGGTGATGTTATTACTCTACATTGCAATTCAAAGATATTTCCCAGTGTTCCTTTGGCCATGATGTGCAAGGAATTTGATTGCATAATTTCAGTTAATTGTGTTTTGCATGTACACTAGGGAGGATCTGCTGATTCAAGGAAACTAAAAATCATCTGAAAAAAGGAATAGTTTTAGAACATACAGTAATTGACAAACTACAGAATTAGTTCTGATTTATAGAAAATGATAGGGGCAGCTTGCTAGCAATTCAGGGGGTATATTATAACTACATGCACTAGTAAAAAGCTTCTCATATACTCTTTGCTGTGCAAGTATTCCTGGATCTTTAAAGCAAGGTATATATACTTATTGCTTTGGGGTCCTTTTACTGAGTGGCCATATCACATACTTATGAGTGTCTTTCCTGTTTTCAGGCTAAATGGCTGATTTACCATTTTACGAATTAATGGTCATGTACTAATGTTACCATTACCGCATGGCCATGAACAAAACTTAGTGTGTAAGGCCATACTGCCACCTATTTTGTAGGCTCATGCGCTAATCACACGCTAATCAGTTACTACGCAGTAATGCAGACACACTAACAGGTTAGCGCAGAAATGCCCACTCTCCGTTCTCAGACACATCCCTCTGTGAAAAAAACTAAGAATAATTTTTAGCACATAGCTTGCACCCTTAAATGGATATGTTTACTAAGGTGTGTTAGCGTTTCTAATGCACCTGTAAAATTAAGGCACTTTAAATGCTAATTGCCTATACATTTCTATGGGCTCGTTAGCATTTAATGCGCGTAAACCTTTTACGTATGTTAAAACCGCTAAAGCGCCCATAGCGCCCCTTAGTAAACATAGGCGCTAGATTGCAAAGTTACCGGGGGATGGGCTGAGGCAACCCATGGTAAGCCCTTGTAAACTGTGGCATGCGTACACACTAGAGCTTTGTAAATTACCCCAGGAAATCTTTCTGAGATCTGCAGGCTAAAAATGTTGATTTAGTCTCCCTTGTCAATAGAATTTATTTTATTGTTTTTTTTAAACTTTTTTTTTTCATTTCGGAGCAATATTTTCAATAGTGCATGCTGTTGTTCATTTGTGCACCTCAGTGCTCAAATAGTGAGTGCTATTGCTCAATAGTGTGTACAATTCTTCATTAGTGCACCTATTGAGAAACAGTGTGCATTGCTGGGCAATAGTGCACTATTGAGCAATAGGGCACACTTAAGCCATAGTGTGCACTATAAAGACAATTCTGTAATCTAAGCACCTGCATTCTGTGCACCTTTTGCATGTTAATATATAGAATGCTAACAATTATGTGATAATGCTGCCAGTCAACATAGCATTGTGAAGTTTGCTGAGTAAGCTTGGGAAGCACTTATGTAAGGTGGTTGTATGACTACTTTTAGGGATTCACTTTGATTTTTACCCCTATTAGTTTTTTTACCCCTGACGCAGCCTGAGGGCGAAACGTGGCCACATCGGGTAACTTGTAATAAACCACTTCTTCTGTTACCCTCCTGTTCTATTTTTTTGTCTTTTTTGATCTGCTTTTTTTCTTTTGATTTGCTATTTCTGTGGCAGATCTTTGCCTTTTTTTTTTGTTTCTGTCTGCTTATCTACAAAAGTGCAGCAGGGTGCCTAAGCTCTATTCTGTAACAGTACACCTAACTTATTTTAGGGGTCCTTTTACCAAGCTGTGGTAAGCACTAGCGCGTTCTTACTGCAGTTTAGAAGGGCTTATTGTGGGACACGCTGAGGCATCTTGCGGTAAGTTCTGGGTTAGCGTGCATGCACACCATGTGCTAAAAAATTACTTTTATTTTGACTGCGGAGGGGGCATGTCTGCAGTAGTCAGCGCAGCTACATTGCTTCAAGCTAACTGATTAGTGCATGAGCCCTTACCACCTACAAAATAGGTGGTGGTAAGGACTGGACATGCTAATCTTTTTAATGGCCACATGCTAATGGACATTAAAAATCCATGGCTGTATGCAGTTTGTAAGCCACTTCAAGTCATAGGCTGAACTAACCCTGGGTATTTAGGACTCCCGGCATTGAATCCAGGGAATGTGCACTGACCTGAAAGTTAACAGGGCACTAGCCAATATTCAGACTAGTTCAAGGTTAACTCAGTGCATAACGTTAATACAGCCTTTTTGCTGTCCTAACTTTCTGTTCTATTCTGGTGCTTATATCCTGCTTATATCTATTCAGGAATCAAAGCGGGTAACATAAAGCAGATACCAGGACAGCTAATTCACCATAAGAAAAAAACTCAGATCAAAGCTAAAATTCACAAATTAAAGAAAGGTCTTTAAATCCTTACAAAACTGTAAATAATTAGACAAAGATCCAATTTGCAAAGGTACCACATTCCGAATCTTGCTGGTCAGATAACAAAAAGAGCTTACATGAAATCATTCTAGATTAATATTCTTAACTGATGGAAATCCCAGTTAAAGTAAAGAATTAAAATGAGAACTAAATCTCGGAGTGGGGAAAGTTAATAATTCAGTAAGAGATAATGAACAATTTCCCATAATAATTTTATACACCCAACAGGCCACATTAAAGTCCACCCTAGATTCAACAGGCAACCAATGTAGTTTACACAGTAAAGGAGATGCCAGATCAAACCTTTTACACCTATAAATGAATTTTGCTGATGTGTTCTGAAGAAGTTGGAGTTTATATATAAATTTATGCTGTAATCCAAGGTGCAAAAATAGAACAATTTAGTTTTGATGGCATTTAATTTTAAGAAATTTAAAGAAGTCCATTTTTTAGTTCTCTTTATATTATCCAAAATTAAACAATGATCTATCTTGTTCATAATCAAAACCCAGAGCAATCAAAATAAAAATATCATCTGCATATGTTGATAATTGTTGTGATAATTCCAGAAAACCAGCCAAAGAACTCATAAACACATTAAAAAGAATATCACCCCTAACCAGCTAAGTGCTGTTTCCTTCTGTTGGTGGTTGAGAAGGGAAGAATTCTTAACATTGACATTCACACATCGTCGTTCATTTTCCCATCCTTCACCTAACTTCAACAAATAACACTGCCAGTCTTTCTTGGCATAAATTTGGCCACAGCTTTACTAAAATTATATAATTCTGTGATATTACGTTAACTTTAACACAATACATTAACTTCTTCCAGTAAAGTGTTGGCATCCCCAGAGCGGTTTTGAACAATTTGGAGTCATTTGGTAATGAATGTTGATGCCCCTGTATAAGTTGTTGGTGAGGCCTTGATAAAGATGTAAGAAGACTTGAAGTGGTGAAGACTTGAAGTGGTCCAGAGGAAGGCGATTAAAATGATATTGGGATTGTGCCATAAGACGTATGAGAAGAGACTGGAAGACCTGAATATGTATACCCTAGAGTAGAGGAGGGACAAGGGAGATATGATACAGACATTTAAATACTTGAAAGGTATTAATATAGAAACAAATATTTTCCAGAGAAGGGAAAATGGTATAACTAGAGGGCATGATTTGAGGTTGCGGGGTGGTAGACATAGAATAATGTCAGAAAATTATTTTTCATGCAGAGGGTGGTGGATGCCTGGAATGCCCTCAAGAGGGAGGTGGTGGAGAAGAGAACTGTGGTGGAATTCAAGGTGACATGGGATGAACACAGGGGATTTCTAATTAGAAAATGAATGGTATAAAAAACAAAGCTTAAATGTTTGCATATGTGTTTGTATGTCAAGTGGTGCTTAGATGGCAGCTCTGGTTAAATAAACTAAGGCCTGTGTTGGGCTGGCTTGTTCAGTCTGAGTCCCGCATATAGCAGTCCGGCTTAGGATGGGCTGTAGAGAGCTTTGAAAGAAATTTCAGTAATTTGGAATGTGAAGACAGTGCTGGGCTGACTTTTACGGTCTGTGTCCCGCAAATGACAAGATGGTTTCGAATAGACTTTGACCGCAACTCCTGTAGTTGGAACAGAACGATAGAACCAGGTGTACTTCTACGGTCTATGTCCCTGAAACAACAAAAAAGGACCATGATCAAGTATATAATATCACGTTCATTGTTGATTCAATCTGGAATTGAGAATGAATGAGACTGTTGGGCAGACCGGATGGACTGCTCAGGTCTTTATCTGCTGTCACTTACTAAAATTTCTTTAGAAGAAGTGATAAAGAATGCAAGTGGTTTAGTTTTAAAAAATTTGGAACAATGGTAAACAGCAACAGACAATTTTGAAAACAGTAGGAAATACTTTGTACATTACTGAGTTATGAGTGGTCTAACTTCTATACAAATTGGAATTTATTTAGTAAATTGATAATATTGGCTGACTATCCCCCCTGTTTATTAAGCTGCGCTAGCGGCTGCCATGTGGCAATGCTGACACAGCCCATTCAAAGTGAATGGGCTGTGTCGACATTAGCGCACAGAACGCACTAGCGCAGCTTAGTAAATGGGGGGGGGGGGGGTATATTTTGACCAGATAGTTTCTCCAGCAGATAAAGTATTTGATATAGTAAAATTTTTACAGATAAGCTGAAGTGACCTTCAGTATCCTTTCTGTAATTGGCTGTGCGTATCATACTTTATAAACGATTCACTCATGACTTATTCCTGTTTTTATAATGCAGTTTATCATAGTTAATGTTTGTCATTTACTATTTTTCTATCTTTAAGAATTTTATTCAAGGAATTGCCATATCTTTTGAGTTAATGTATTCAAATTACGTATCCTTTCTTCTTTCAAAGTTAAATACATTGTGGAATATTCAGATCATTATACATATGATTTCCTAGTCAGTTTTGGTAACAGAAAGTATGAGAATTTAATTGCTATTTGATGTTTTAAGTATGGTTATACCTCAAGAACATGTCAGAATATATTCAGTTATTCCTTAAACAGAACATAAATACAATTTCTCTCTTTACACACACACACACACACACACACACACACACACACACTCAAGTCCATCTCATCTATTGTTTGGGATATGTCTTAACATTATTTTTTATTGTTTACACTGTTGCTTCAGGAGAAGCTGGATCTTAAGGGTCCTGGTTACTAAGGCGCAATAGTATTTTTAGTACGCGCTAAATGCTAGAGACACCCATATATTCCTATGGGTGTCTTTAGCGTGTGCTAAAAATGCTAGCGCGCCCTTAGCACTGCTTAGTAAACAGGGCACTTAGTTACAAAACATCTGCAAGGATCAGATGTGTTGGAGTTTCTAAAGAATATCTATACAGACTGAGCTTATGATGTGGAAAGAAACCCAGTTTCAGGACTGTTTTATGTGAAGGAAGTCCTGAAATGATTTACTACAACTTAGCTGTGTTTCCAGACCTGAACTAGCTCCTGAACAAGAAGGAAAATTGTTTTCCTGATGATAATCCATCGTCTAAGTGTTCCCAAAAATGCTCAGAAGTGAATAAGGGCTAATGAACTTTGCTAAGAAGGGACACAACATTTTTATTATGAATTCATTGGACTTTGATCAAATCCCATTTATCCTTATGGCATATTTCTTAGGACATAGTGAAGGTACCATTGATAGAAGGGATATTCTACCATTTATACCATATAACTACAGATATTCAGATAGTAGAATTGTTCTTGTATCTCCATAGGTTATCCCTGGGATTCTATATATCATGCTGAGATTTTGTCACAGAAATCAAAGTGTTTTCCATAACAATGCACATAAGCTAATAGGTTAACAAGCTAATTAGTGTTGATAATTGGTTGTTAGCAATTGGTATTAATTAGAATTTACACGCAGAACTGTCTAAGCGTATTCTGTAACATGGTGCATGTAAATTCTAAGCCGCGTAGTTGGAGTATGAAAAATAATGGTGGACTCCAGCCCTGCAGTGGGACTGGAACAATGTGCCATGGAGAAAGATGTCTCACCAAATGAGGGAACCAGGATCTCTCCCTGGAAAGAGGTGAGAAATTCCTATTTAAATTGAGCTAACATCAGAAATGCTGCTACAGTGAAATTCTGTTTTTAAATCAGTACTAGCCTGACAGCAGATAGCCATTTGAGCAAACGGGATAAGCTAGAGCAAATATGTGGTATTGACTCTGTGTGGAAACATTAAACATAACATCTTATTGAAACACAGAGATTGTAAGTTTCTATATATTTCTTTAGTCAGAACTTAATTAAATTTGGTAATTAATCTGTCTATTAATTTGAGTTAAATAAAAGTCATACATTAATTCCCAAGCAAAGTTGTATTTACTGTGAGCACCTCTCGCTTATATAAGGCATAACATTAACAGAGTATAAAACAGATCTTCTAACACTGCATAGCTCATATTACTGCATCTTAACATGTTAATGCACATTAGGAAATTAAGTTATGTTTATCTGAGGTGATGAAGGATGAAGTGACTTGCTGAAGGCCGCGTGTGGCATCAGTCCAATTCTTTTATGTTTCTATACCTGTGCTCCCTTAGTGCTCTCATTGATGGAGGCTATGATGCAAATTCAGGATTGTTTTGATGACAAGGAATGAGCAACTTCTGTTTGTATAAAACTAAATATGGACAAAACCAAATATTTGTGGTCACTCTTTTCTGTCACCCCCTACGAGAAACAGATTGTGATTGGTAATATACTGGCTGATATTTGAAACTATTCAACTGGCCTGGAACCATTCTTGGCCGGTTAAATAATGTTTTAGTGCCTAAATGTGGATATTCAATGGGAGAACACCCATTATCTCTGCTGAATATTTGTGGTTAGTGGCTAATTGCTAACCGGCTATATTACATAACATAGCCAGTTTGGGATGGATATTCAATGCCAAACCGGTTATGTTTAGTGGTTAAAATAGGCTGTATAAATAGCAGACTTATCTTTAACCACTTATCTTTAACCAGTTAGTGCTGAATATCAGTTTAACTGGTTAAGTTGCTGTGGTCAAAAGTGAAGCCAGATATTCAATGCCAGTCAGCAGATATGGGCCGTCATTGAATAACCAGTCTGAGCGCTGGTGTCGGGCAGTCACCGCGCAGCCCGACACTTGCTGAATATCGGTGGAGGGGTGAAGTTTGGGATTGAAATGTCCCTCAGTGTGTTGGGTGTTATCCTAGACTCTAATTTGACTATGAACCATCATGTAAATAAGATGGTTCAGAGTATTTTCTGAACTTAAAATGTTCTGACATGTTAGAAAGTATTTCTTGCCTGACCACCTTAAATAATTTTGCAGGCACTTAAACTGTCCTCTTTGCAAGCACTTAAACTGTCCTCTTTGGATTATTGTAATCTTTTGTATATGAGCTACACTAAAAGGTCTTTTGTTCACCTACAACTCCTTCAAAATAGGGCAGCCAGATTGCTGTTTAATGCTCATTGCATGACAGGGGGTTACTCCATTCATGATAGAACTTAATTGGTTGCCTGTCCAAGCTTGTTTTTTCTTTAAAATTTGTGCTATGACCTTTTGAATACTTCATGGTCTGACTCCTGGTTATGTGTTCCATTTGCTTTCTTTTTGTCACTTTAAGAGATGTTCTCGTAATAGGGATTACTTGTCACTTAATTTTCTGTCTGGCTATTATATTAAGTGATACCACACTGCTTCCTTTTCATGTCAGGTTGCTATGCATTGCAATTCTTTGCCCAGTGATATAAGAATGGCACCCTCTTACCTTAAGTTTAGGAAATTGTTGAAAACTTTTTTTTTCAGAGATTTTTGTACAACTAAATATTTTTATATATTATTATTTTGTGTGTAATTGTAATCAGTAGAGGTGTCTAGGTCATATTTTTCTAATTTGTAATCTGCACTGAACCTATTTGGTAATTTACGGACAATGAGTAACTGTATTGTATTGAATGCAACAAGAATACTGACGTTCAGTTCTCTACCTTAGCCTCACCAATACAACAGTATCCATCTTACCTATTGTCTCTTTCTCTGTCTTAGCTCCTGTGCTTGTGAGCTTGATATGGGGACTAAATACTTAGGAGACTAAATGCACATTTAACAGCAATAAGAACTGAAGCCTCAATAATTTATTTATTTATTTATTCAGAACATTTATACCCCGCTTAACACCACTTAAAGCAGCCTCAAAGCGGCTTACAATGAACTGATGAGCTAATTACAATGACAGTGGAAGGGACAAAGGAAGAAGGGAAGGGAAAATGAAAGGCTTTGGCAGATCAGAGGAGATACAATTACAATGAAATCACAAATTAATTAGATAGAAACAAAGAAACAGAGAAAAATAGACAATAAGGGGAGGTGTAAAAAAGTCCAAAACGGTCCATAAGTATGATGGTAGGAAGGACTTCAGGTGATGTTTTGAGGCTGAGGTGTAGGCTGAACCCCTGTTTTCTGCCCATGCCAGTCTCCGATGGATGAGAGGGTATTTGACTCAGTTGGCTTGAACAGTGGCAACCGGCCACTGCAACCGTGGCAGGATGAGATGGGGGCATCCGGACAGGCCAAGTCAAAAAGCAGGCTGCAGAGAAGGTGAAAGCTGCTGTTCAACCGTCCGCTCCAGCTCCCCAGACAATGGATGCAGCTACTAGGCGATGCAGTTCCAAAAGGCCCAACGGTCCAGTCGCAACGATTGACAGAAGACGAACAGGCCCGGGGCGAACAGGCGGCAAGCTGAGCTCCCGCAGGTGTAACCAAAACGCGACAGCAGCAGCAAGCGACCTGAAGAGGAGGGAACCTGAGGCAAACAGCAGCAGCCGGAGACCGTCATCGCTCGGACGAACAGTTGATCACACGCAATGGAGGCGGGGCCCAATAATGAGGTTGCCACTCCCAGATGCCACATCTATGCCATTTCAACTATCTTTCTGATTTCCTTAGTGAAGGATATCAGATAACTGAGGCTCTGGGCAGATGCTACTGGATTCTACACTGATAAAATACAGAATTCATGGTGCCCATCTTGGACACAGGTTGCATGTTTGCACACTTTAAGTTGACTATTGAAAAAGACAGGTACAAATCAAGGTAAGGTATACACAAAAAATGGCACATGTGAGTTTATCTTGTTGGGCAGACTGGGTGGACCGTGCAGGTCTTTTTCTGCCGTCATCTACTATGTTATTATGTATTAGAGTCAACAGAAGTTGGCATCATGGACAACTCAGGGGCTTAGTGCGAAAAGTGCACACTGCCAAGTGGAAAGTTCCTGGATCAGATCTTCCATATCCCTATGGTAAGGTTGGGAAAGCAATGCTCACAGTTTAGAGAGGGAGGAGGATGTCACCAATAAGGGTGGCATCTAGCAGCTGGATGTAAAGCTCGTGATACGGAGTATTTAGTATTACCCTGATGCACAGTGTCCTAAACAAAACTTCAGCCTTATTCCCCCAGCTCCACCGTGATTTTGACAACTCAACACATAATCATGATACTTACACAATCATCCTATAAAAATGCAGGTTAAAGTATGTGCTGGTGGCTCTTTGAGTTTGTATGGCTTTCAGGACCTATTGTTTTGCTTTGACTGCTGCTCTTTTATTGCTGCCCCCCCCCCCCCCCCAAGAAATTGCTGCCCTAGATGACTGCCTAGTCTTGACTAATGGCTGGGCTGGTCCTGCTGGTGTAGACACTTCAGGACCAGGGCTGTAATCACCAGACTAGAAACAGTGAGAGTATGGGCCTGTTAAAATAAGGGGGAAATCTGTGGAGAGCTGGATTATTTATTTATTGGAATGTATTAACTGCCTTTAATAACATATCCTTTTTGAGGTCTATCACAATCAGGTACACAAGATATTTCCAGGTGCAAATGGGCTTACAATCTTCGTCAGTGGTTGTCAAACCTGTCCCAGGTTCCCCAACCACTTAGGGTTTCAGTAGATCCACCCTGAATATGCATTAGATAGTTCTGCATGGACTGTCTCCACTGTTCCGTGCATTCAGGCTGGTTTGGCGGGGGGAGGGGGGGTGCACCTCTAGGACAGGTTTGGGAGCCACTGATCTAAGTTATACCTCAGGCAAAGGAAGGGGAAGTAACGAGGGGAAGAAATGAGATTTGAACTTAGGTGTCCTTTGCGGTCAGTCTGCTTCTTTGGCCACTAGGTTGTCCTTTCATTGCTATTCCAGTTGCAAAATGTACCAGGATCCTAACACTTGGTCTCACTGTAGTAGAAGAAAAAGGCACAAGGATCTGCCAGGTAATCAATCGATACATAAAAAGAAGTGATATCTAAAGTGTTTGTCAGAGTTTGGAGAATAGTGTACCATTTCATTTTATGATACTGGATTGTTGAAGCCACCTTCTGTAAGTTCTACCAAATCAATGCATTGTTGAAGGACTTTTCTTGCCTGTATACATTTGGTCATTAAATTGTTTCTATGGTCGAGACACTAAAAGAACAACTAGCAGGGAAATTATGATGGGCATGAAATGTGACCCAGCAAAACACAGGGCCCCAGTAGACAAATCCTGGAGGGTTACTTATTTCCAGTAGTATTTAGGAAGTAACATGTCCAGGGCTTGACACTAATGGATGATCAGACTATCCCATTTGTTAATCAGCACTATTGCAGGGCACTCATGCTTATATATTCATCTGGCCTTGAGATCAGCACTTGCTTTACTGCCTCTAACTCCTCTATGTGCAAAGGAAGCCGCCAGCCTGTCCGTGGTCTGCAGAGCCATTAGTCTGTCTGGAGCAGAACCCATTAAACTGCTCCTGGATGGGCTCTGGGAGTTGTTCTTCCTTACTTCTTTTGGTAAGGTCTGGGGCATATGGAGTCAACTGTAATTGCATGATAAGCAGTTATTACAGTGGAATGGAGAAAGAGAAACACTGAGCAGGATAAAGTGCAGAGCTCTTAGATATCAAATGAAGAGTTAACTAACAGAATCGAATGGAATCAAAGTGTAGAGCATTTCCACTCATAACAAAACATAAATGCTTTTCATCCTACTTCAAAAAAATGGCATGGTGTCGGTGGTGGGAGTAACCTGCACACAGTGGAAGTTATAACCCTAAACCAAAACAAAAGCAGGGGGTAACCTGTACAGAGTGACAATTATAACCCTAAACAAAAGAGGGGATAACCTGCACGGAGCAGCTGTTCTAACTCTAAACAAAAGAGGGGTAACCTATTAAGAGCAACAGTTACAAGCCAAAACAAAAGAGGCAGTTATAACTCTGAATGTAGAGGCAGTTATAACTCTAATCATAAAAGGGGGTTAACTGAATGGAGCAGCAATTGCATAAGTACATAAGTATTACCACACTGGGACAGAACAAAGGTCCATCAAACCCAGCATCCTCTTTCCAACAGTGGCCAATCCAGGTCACAAATACCTGGCAAGATCCCAAAAAAGTTCAATACATTTTATGTTGCATATCTGAGAAATAAGCAGTGGATTTTCCCCTAGTCATTTTAATAATGATCTATGGACCTTTCCCTTAGCAAGCTGTTCAAACCTTTTTCAAACCCTGCTAAGCTAACTGCCTTTACCACATTCTCTGGCAACGAATTCCAGAGCTTAATTACACATTGCGTGAAGAAAACAAAAGAGAGAGTAACCTGTATGGAGCAGCACACCCTAAGCAATATCACGAGAGGCGTAACTTTCACAAAGCTGCAGGGTCCTACTGCGTTCTCTCTGAGCACCTAATTGGAAATGCCTAGTTAAAGAATTGGCCCTAAATTGTGCAAACCAAAGGAAACAAAATAAGAATTGGGGGATACCAGAAGTTAAATTGCCTTCCATCTCTACCTCCTGCTCAGCTCAGTCCTACCTCTATGCTACCTTCCACTTCCTCACCAGAGCCCCGAGATAGCCCTGGAATTCTGTGAGGCCCTTTCTCCTTATTCTTCATTCATAATTTTCAGTCTCTACCTCCTCTCCACATTTCTTAGTACTAAAATGTTCTCTGCTCTTATTGGCTTGCTGACCCTCTTCTGTAATTCAATTGAAGTCCCTGCCTGCCTGCCACAGAAACTTAAAGCACCATGAATGGCAGTTGTGATCTGCGGCCATCCTCGGCGGGGGAGACATATAACATTTGATTCAAGAAAAGGGGGGGGGGGAAGAGCATACAGAAAGGTAATATGGAAAGAACATGAAAGAGATTTAATACAGCTATCAGTCACTTGTTGTTTCTGTTTTAAGAGTCTGTTGAAACAACCTAATAAAATGCTATAAATGGAAGATTTATGGGACACCTGCAGAATGCTGCGTGTGCTGGCTGGCTCTCTACAGGTCACTATGAATCACATGAGACCTGGTGACAAGTAACAAACTAAGTACCAAAAATAATAAGTGTACGAGGAGCACACTGAACACCCTGAAACAGGGTGAGAGTCACAGGTGGTATAGGATGGTGGGGGGAGGGGTGGAACTTCCTTTGGTACAGTATTACCAAAAGACTCTTATTTTATAAGCATCTAGATAAGCAAAAAGCAACATTTACTCGCTTAGGTTGAATATGAGTGCAATCAGCAATTTTTAGAAAGCTGTTATTTGCATGTGTAGAGACCCCATCCCAGGATGTAGCCATTTTAAGGGAATGTGACTTGGGCATGGTTTATAACAAAGTAGCCACTGAGGTGGAAGAACTGCACAAAATGTTTCCTGCACTTATATTGAAGGTGTTTTTCCATTTTCCTGCGCTTGTGTTGAAGGAGCAGTAAAAATAATTTCCTTATCAGATATTTGTTAAATTTCTTACTCTTTGTTTAATTGGAGAACCAATTGTCATTTCATATGCTAACCCTAAGGCAGGCTCTTATGCGAAAACACAGTCCCGTGTCAGGTCTTAGCTACTCATAAAAAAAAACCCGTCCTATATCTTCCTCGTGTCCAAAGTTTGTTATTTCTTATAGCTGTTATATCTGCCAGCTTCTCCTTTGTCAATCCCAATTTCTCAAATTCTGGGTTCAACAACCCGCTGTTACAGCTCTTTAAAGAGCTTTAAAGGACGGTTTTATATTGAGAGTCACGAATCAGGACTTTGATTTGGAGACAAGATCTTCTTTGAATGAATTCAGCATATATTGGACTGCGATATACACAGGGGCGTAGCCACGGGCGGGCCCGGGTGGGCCTGGGCCCACCCAATTTCGGGTCAGGCCCGCTCAGCAGCAAAGTTCCTGACGGCGATTCTACTTGCAGGCTCCGCTCGCAGTCGCAGCAATTCCCACACGCTGCCTGCCAGTGCCGGCTGCCGCTCAATCTCCTTGCGCTACTAAGCGCTAACCCGGAAGTCTCTCCTCTGCAGGAGAGACTTCCGGGTTAGCATTTAGTAGCGCAAGGAGATTGTTGAGCGGCAGCCGGCAGGCAGCATATGGGAATCGCTGCGACTGTGAGCGGAGCCTGTGAGTAGAATCGCCGTCAGGTACACTGCTGCTGGGCGGGCCTGCAAGGAGGGTGAGATGCTGCAGCTGCACGGGGGGGGGGGGGAGGGATGATGGGGGAAAGATGTCGCATGGGGGAGGGAAGACGGGGGACACAGCAGCTGCACAGGGGGAAGGGAAGATGGAAAGAAAGATGCTGCACAGGGGGGAGGGAAGATGGAAAAAGATGAGGCTTGGTTGGTGGGTGAGGGAGATGCACGGGGAAAAGGGGAGAGATGCAGCAAAGGGGTGGAGGGGTGAGAAAGGGAGAAGTCTTGGCTGTGTATGAGGTGGAGGGGAGGGACAAATGCTGCATACAGAGGGGATAGGTGGGGAGGGGGAGAAATGGTAGGCATAGGGGTGGAGAGGAGGGAGAAATGGTGGGTATAGTGGTGGAGGGAGGGCGGAGCAGAGAAAATTTTGTGCCCACCCACTTTGGGCTCAGGCCCACCCAAAACTGGCTGTCTGGCTACGCCACTGGATATACAGCATAAGTTGCCACATTTAAGCTAAGTGGTGATATTTGAGAAGTCACAAAAAAGACATTTGAATAGATATTAGCATAGACCGATTTCCTGTTAGCACTCGTCTGTATAGCTGGATTATGTATTTTATTTGCGTTTAGAAGTGTATATGATTGGAATGAATGAGATAGGAAATGTGATGGGATAGAATAAGAGGTGGAAAATAGAGTGATTACACATATTTAAGGTATACATAATTAAAGTCAAGATAATAAAGATTATTTATATACAAACAGTGGTTATTTAGTACGTATATGAACATCCATTGGCGATATCCTGATTACTCGACAGGCTGGGGGGGTCTTCAGGACAGGTTTGAATACCACTAAATAATTGATTGAAAAAGGAGATACATATTTAGTTAGATTTGGCACATACCTCTTTATTGGTAGCTCAAGGTGGCTTTCATTCAGGTACAATGCCTTAAAATAAATAAATAAAATAAAGAGCATACAATCTAAAGTCCTCATTTAGTAATGCATATTTGTTTATTTATTTACTTATTTCACATGCTTGATATACCGCATGGGGCCTAGCCAAGACTTCATTGCGGTTTGCAAAAATAAGAAAAAGAGAAATGGGAGAAAAAGAAAGGAAAAAAAGGGAGAAGGAATGGGGGAGTGGATACCGCTGAGTGAGAAGGGGGAGGGGAGGAGACAGAGAAGCGCATTCATCGCCAATGATCAGTGGCCAGCGCACCAAAATTTTGGTCGCTGACCGCGGTAAACCCTATGCCAGCTCCGAGCTGGCGTTAGGGTTTGCAGATCATTGGGAGGAATGGTGAGCCCTGTCCAGCATGCAGTTACATGCTGCCAGGCCCCCTTCCCCTCCCATAGCAAACCTGCCAACAGGGGGCTGGAGGTCTGACGGACCTCCGGTCCCCCCCCGATGACCCCCCACCCCTAGGTTCAGGGAGGGCTGGAGATCTGGTGGGTCTCCAGCCCCCCCAAACCCCCAGAAAATGGTCCCTGGTGGCCCAGTGGCTGCCGGTCAAAACTCCCTCCCTCCCACCCAGTGAGCAACGCCCCCCCCCCAGCGTTCTCTGTAGAATCCCTGGTGGTCCAGCGAAAAAAAGAACCCCCTCCCTACCTTTTAGTTGGAGGAGGGAGGTAGCCTGCCTGCTTCCTCTTCCTTGGATTGATGACGCACAAAATGGCCATATAAGGGAGCAATTCCCTTATATGGTCTGTAGCCCCACCCAGCGCATCCCAGGATGCACTAGGCGGGGCTGGGCACCGCCATTTTGTGCGTCGTCAACCCAAGGAAGAGGAGAGAGGCAGGCTACCTCCCTCCTCCAACTAAAAGGTAGGGAGGCCGGGAGGGGGTTCTTTTTTACGCTGGACCACCAGGAATTCTACAGAGAACACTGGGGGTGGGGGGAGTTGGGATGGGCTGGAGGTCCGCTGGGTGGGAGGGAGGTTTAACCGGCGGCCACTGGACCACTAGGAACCTTTTCTGGGGGTTTGGGGGGGGCTGGAGACCCACCGGATCTCTAGCCCTCCCTGAACCTGTGGGGATGGGAGCATCGGGGGGACCAGAGGTCCGCTGGACCTCCAGCCCCCGTTGCTTGGGGCAGGGGTACTCAGGGCCTGGTGGTCCCATGGACCTCCAGCCCCTGTGTTTGACAGGTTTGGGCTTTTGACAGCCCAGACCTGTCAAACAAGTGCGGAAGGATTGTGCTGAGAGCATGCTCAGCACAATTCGCCCGCACTTCTACCCCATGATCAGAGATAATTGTGATGCTTAAATTTGCATGCATTATCTCTGATCATAGGTCTAATAGCGCCCGCGCTGTTCCAGAGCTAGTTTAGAGCGCTGTTTGGAACAGCGCGGGCTTTTGATCATCTGCCTGCTAATGTCACAAGGGGCATCAGCAACATTTGAGCTCTGGCTTCCCTGGTTCTCAGCCTGCTGCTTTAATCACTAAGCTGCTTCTCCCAGGAATAGTTCAAATGCTATTCAAACACATGCAACAGTGCATTCAGAAAGTCAGGATGAGCTATGCCTACCAATTGAGCTGTCTGATTTGCACATTCCTCTCTAATGATCTGTAGTGCAGAAAACAGAGACATTTCTTAGCTTACCATGAGAGATCAGTGGACATGCTTAGCAGTCCTCTTCAAGGAAGATGTGAATGACCATAACCTGTAGCTTGCTACTCAATTCTTAGGTATCATTAGGGATGGGCATATCATTTGCATGTCTTTAATGAATAAAAGCAGAAGAAAAAAAAACATGCCATTTCATGTTTTATCTTCATTTGCCCATAACAGTGTGTGCAGTCTTTTGAAAGATTATGTACTATGTGCAAACAAGACACATTCTTTCGAAAGCATGCACATTGTTTTCCCGATAGTGTACTCATTGCAGCATTGCAAATACGTAGACCATTGACAAAGCATGAAGCACTACGCATATGTGAATAGTGTGCACACACATGTACTATGAGAAAAAGAGTGCACACTTTTTTTTGAAGAGTGTGCCCTCTTTGCAAAGAGTACACATTGTTTCAACATGAGTGCACACCCAACAACTTTGCTCCCATGATGACAAAATGGCCAAATGACAACAAATAAAAGGAACATTCCTGGAAATGACACAAGATACTACACAAAATAAACATTTTCTGGCTGTTTGCATCAAGAATGCCGTGAACATAAGTGACTAACATTACACCCTTCGTTTTCAAGATGATCAGAACCTTGCAAGTAATATTGCCTTTGTTTTAGCTCTGTGAGACGTGATGATTCTATTCCTCCATCAGCAGAGTATGTAGATTGTTTATTTTATACAGCGATTGGACTAATGGGCCCCAGCAGAGAAACATGGACATTTCAAATGAAGCAAAAATGCTAGTTTGAATTTTTGATGCCACTCCAGGGAAATATTCTTAACATATTTAATAGCCGCTAAAATGAAAGGCTCCATCTCTCTTCCCTGGTACCCTGGAATCTCCTGGAGTTACTTCCCCTCCCTTCATATTCAGTGTGTTCATGGAAGCACAGTGATGTCAACGATTATTGAAAAGCTTTTAAAAGATTAGTCCAAGGTCATCTGGAATGTCATGTTCAGAGCTCTAAACTGTTGTGCAAAAAAAATCAGAGGCATTCAGAAATCTTTGTATCCTGCAAGTCAACCAGTATATGCCACCAGTAAAACTAATTCACCAGTTTCATTTCCAGATACTTGTAGAGGCTCATTGTCCCTACTATAGGTTGATTTTTGTTAGCGAAGAGTAAATATATTCCCTGATCTAGACAATATGTCAGTGCTAACAGGAAATAGTAGTTTTTGCGTTCTGCCTGTAGATGGTAGTAGAGAGTATTTTGGATAAAAGCTTAGTCTAACCAGGGGTTTCCAAACATGTCCAGAGAAATCTCCCACTAACTGGGGTTTCAGGCTATCTTCAGTAAATATTCATAAGGTAGATGTGCATACACTGCTTCCATTGAATGCAAATTTATTTCATGTAGATCTATTGCAGATATCCATAAAGCCCAACGGGCTTTGGGTCCCCCAGAACATCTTAGTAATCCCTGGTCTAAGCTTTTATCTAATGGGGAAAGTGCTAATTAGTTTCCATCTTTTCCCTGAAAAGCAGGAGTGTGTAATTACATTTTTTTTTCCATGTTGTTACTTTTCATTTGTAGGTTATTTTGTTCCACTTCATTTATTTGAAATAAAATAAGCAATCAGGTCAATATTCAGCAGCAGCTATGTGGGTAGGAGCAGCTCCAATCCAAATACTGTATATTGTTTGTTTATAATAATAGCCCGCCTCTAATAATGGTCCACTCCCCGCTTCAGGGCCGAAAAACCCTGTAAATTTCATCTTAAAGCCAAATGTAGATTCCCCCCAATAATAGCCCACCCTCTGACATGTGCAGTAACTGCCATTGCTGTCCTCCACCTTCCACCCCCCTGTGATGACTGGATCTCTCTTCTTAGCTCTTCTCATGGTTGTGACACTGGGCCAGTGCAAGTCCTTGAGCATACACAGATGCTCAAGGTCCTGCACCAGCCCAGGGTCATAACCATGAGAAAAGTTAAGAGAGACTGGTCATCGCAAGGGTGGAGGAAAGCGATGATGGTTACCATGGAGGGCAGGGTAGAGGACAGAAATGGTGGTCATCATGGGATGGATGGATGAAAGAGAGAAATGGTGCCTCCATTAATAACCCACCCTAGATTCTAGATAACCCAATGTTTCTATTAATATCCCAGGCATTTATTAGAAACATTATGGTAAATGCATCCTACCAAGCCCATATCTGAATTTTCAGGGGCATTATCTGGATTATGCTGCTGAAATTTCTTTCTGACAACCCTGGCACTATCTGGGTAGTGCTTGGCAGTTAGTGGTGATATTGTTTATTATTTATCTTGAATTTGATAAACCGCCTAATCCAGCATGCAGGTCAAGGTGGTTTCCAAATATAAAATTAACATAAAATATTTGAAAAGAACACCAGGAGAATCAATAGGAAAGATAACAACTTACATTCAGACAAAGAGAACAAATACAAATGTGATACTTCATGTGGGTAACCAAGATTCAGGCTCTGCTCACTGATTCTGTCACTGCACTACTAAAAACCAAAGAAATGTTTTTTTTTAAGCAATTTTAATTTTGTGAATGACTGCTTTGATAAAATGTGAAGTGGAAGATCGTTCCATATTGTCTGCTAACTGGGCAACTACCCAGATAAAGTTAAGACAGCAAAGAGATTGTCCTAACTTTATCCAACTAGCTATCCAGGTACCAGTTTGAATAGCATTCCTATTCAAGCAAACCCCACAAAGAACAACCATATCTCAAACAACTAATTATTACCTGAATTGGTTATTACTGTATTTACCATTAACTTTCTCTTTGCTTCATGTACAATTTCTCATTCATAATAGATTTTCTAAATGCTAAACTTCCATAGTTATTCCAGTATGTTTATGATATTGTATTGTAAAATTGGATTCTTACAACACATTACTTTCTTATGTATTATTTTTTGTTATGTATCCCATACTGTTCATTGTAAGCCACATTGAAGTCAAACTTGTTTGGGATAATGTGGGATATAAATGTCACAAATAATAATAATAATAATCATAATAATCTCGGAGTCCTGGGTACTGCAGGCAGCCATATTATACCCAGATATTGAGCACTGGCCAGTATCAAGACACTGATGCTGATTATCCAAGTACAAAAACCATAGTAGCTGGCCTTTAAATCAAACACTGATTACCATGGCTGAATATTTGGAGAGGCAGAAGGGAATATGAATAGAGAAAATAAACCAAAGGAAAATGAAACATGACCTTCCACCTCTCTGGACAATCTTACCCCATCCATGGGGTCTCCAAAGTGCAACTGGATAGGAGCAATCTTCAGTCTTTCCAATCTCACCAGCGTCAACTCCCTATTTTGAAATGTGGACCCAGTAGAGCTAGAGGAATTTAGGATTGTTTCTGCTTTATTTGTACTTTGGAAAACAACAGTCAGCATGGCTAAAAGGTGAAGTAAAAGAGGTTATTAGAGTCAAAAGATTATCCTTCAAAGAATGGAAAAAGGACCCAAATGAAGAAAATAAGAAGCAACATAAGCACTTGCAAGTTAGTACAAAACATTAATAAAGAAGGCTAAAAAGAATATGAAGAGAAACTTGCTGCAGAGGCTAAAATTCACAGTAACAACTTTTTCAGGTACATCAGAAGCAGAAAGCCTGAGAGGGAATCTGTTGGACCATTAGATCATGAAGGAATAAAAGGGGTACTCAGGGAGGACAAAGCCATAGAGGAGAAACTGAATGAATTCTTTGCTTCTGTCTTTACGGAAGAAGATGTCAGAAATCTACCTTTAATGGAAATGGTTTTCAAGGGTGATGATACAGAGGAAGTAAAAGAAATCTTGGTGAATCTGGAAGATGTACTGATCCAATTGACAAATTAAAGTGTAGTAAATCACCTAGACCAGATGGCATACATTCAAGGGTACTCAAAAAAACTCAAGCATAAAATCGCTGATCTGCTGTTAGTAATATGTAAACCTGTTGTTGAAATTATCCGTAGTACCTGAAGATTGGAGGGTGGCCAATGTGACGCCAATTTTTAAAAACAGCTCTAGGGGTGATCTGGGAAATTACAGACCAATAAGTCTCATGTCAGTGCCGGGCAAAATATCGGAAACTATTATAAAGAATAAAATTACAGAACACATAGACAAACATGGTTTAATGGGACAGAGTCAGCATGGGCTCAGTCAAGGGAAATCTTGCCTCACCAATTTCTTTCATTTCTTTGAAGGTATGAATAAACATGGATAAAGGTGAGCCGGTTGATGTAGTGTATGGTAAAATTATGTATCATACCTGATAATTTTCTTTCCATTAATCATAGCTGATCAATCCATAGACTGGTGGGTTGTGTCCATCTACCAGCAGGTGGAGATAGAGAGCAAACTTTTGCCTCCCTATATGTGGTCATGTGCTGCCGGAAACTCCTCAGTATGTCGATATCAAAGCTCCATCCGCAGGACTCAGCACTTAGAGAATTACACCCACAAAGGGACACCGCCGAAACGGGGGAGGGGAATTAACCCAGCTCATCCCCACACAAGTGGGGGAGGGGAATCCGTCCAGCTCATCCCCGCGGAGCGGGGGAGGGACACCACACCCGCCGATGCGGGGGGATCTGGCTTATCCTGCAACCGCAACCGCGGGAGGAGCTGACTGACCCTAACACCGCCGAAGCGGGAGGGGTACAAAGCTGCCCTACAGCCGCACGAAGCGGGAGGGAGTGCCGGCAGAATTTAAGTCTCAATCCAGCCCCGTAAAACGGAGGGGAGAGGAATGCAGCAGCTCACTGTAACACAAACTCGTCTCAACTCTTGAAGAATCCAAGTGAAAAAACTTGAACACGAAGTCCTCCTGAAGGAACTGAAGACTAAACTTGAACCTAAAATTCAACCAGAATATAAACAGTACAGATATCTGGGAGGGGCTATGGATTGATCAGCTATGATTAATGGAAAGAAAATTATCAGGTATGATACATAATTTTACCTTCCATATCATCATGCTGATCAATCCATAGACTGGTGGGATGTACCGAAGCAGTACTCACCCAGGGCGGGACATTGAAATCCCTGACCTCAACACTGAAGCTCCAAACCGGGCCTCCGCCCGAGCAGCCACAGTCAAGCGGTAATGCTTGGAGAATGTATGGGCCGATGCCCAAGTTGCCGCCTTGCATATCTCTGCCAAGGAGACGGACCCGGCCTCTGCCATCGAGGCCGCCTGAGCTCTAGTGGAGTGGGCCTTCAGCTGGATAGGCGGCACCTTCCCCGCGGCCACATAAGCCGCTGCCATGGCTTCCTTGACCCATCTTGCCACTGTAGGCTTAGCAGCCTGCAGACCCTTACGAGGATCTGCAAACAGGACAAACAGATGATCCGATTTCCGGACACCATTGGTCACTTCCAAGTATCTGATGATGACCCGTCTCACATCCAGATATTCGAGAGCAGAATACTCTTCTGGGTAGTCCTCCCTACGAAAGGAAGGGTGACAGAGCTGCTTACTCACATGGAAGCGAGAAACAATCTTGGGTAGGAAGGAAGGCACTGTGCGAATAGTCACTCCTGCCTCAGTGAACTGCAGAAAAGGCTCTCGACAAGAGAGTGCCTGGAGCTCGGAAACTCTTCTGGCTGAAGCGATAGCCACCAAAAAGACTGCTTTCAACGTCAGGTCTTTCAGAGATGCCCTCGACAAGGGTTCAAAAGGCGGCTTTTGCAAGGATCTTAGCATCACGCAGGCACCACTGAGTGCAGAGGAGGGCGCAGGTGATTAACTCCCTTGAGGAAACGCACCACATCTGGCTGCGAAGCCAGGGAAGCACCCTTCAGGCGGCCCCAGAAGCAAGCCAGGGCCGCTACCTGGACTTTCAGGGAACTGAGCGACAGGCCTTTCTCCAGACCTTCTTGCAGGAACGCCAGCACTGAAGAAATTGGAGCAGTAAATGGAGAAAGTGAACCTGCTTCACACCATGCTGCAAAGGTACGCCAAACCCTGGCGTAAGCAGTAGAAGTAGAGCGCTACCTCGCTCTCAGCAGAGTGGCGATGACCTTGTCTGAGAAGCCCTTCTTCCTCAGACTCTGCCGCTCAATAGCCAGGCCGTAAGACCAAAGGGGGAGGAATCCTCCAACACCACGGGACCCTGATGTAACAGGCCCTGCTCCACTGGCAGTCGCAGAGGTTCGTCCACTGAGAGCCTGATCAAGTCCGCACACCAGGGACGTCTGGGCCAATCCGGACCCACCAGGATTATCCGGCCCGGATGCTTTGCTACCCGGTCTAGCACCCTGCCCAACATGGGCCAGGGCGGGAACACATAGAGAATCTCTTGTGTCGGCCACTGTTGGAGAAGAGCATCTCTCCCAGGGATCGAGGGTCCCGTCCTCTGCTGAAAAAGCGCGGCAGTTGGCAATTGGCCGATGACGCCATCAGATCTAGGCTCGGCTGGCCCCAGCGCTTCGTGATGTCCAAGAACGCCTGAGCAGATAGCTGCCACTCTCCGGGCTCCAAGGTATGGCGACTGAGAAAGTCCGCCTTGACATTCATGACCCCGGCAATGTGGGCCGCTGACAGCTGTTCCAGGTTCGCTTCCGCCCACTGGCTTAGATTCATGGCCTCCTTGGCTAGAGGGGCGCTCTTGGTACCTCCCTGGCGGTTGACATAGGCCACAGCCGTGGCATTGTCCGACAGGACCCGTACAGGCTTCAACGCCAGTACCGGGATGAACTCCAAAAGCGCCAACCGAATGGCTCTGAGTTCCAGGAGGTTGATAGACCACTTTGCCTCTGCAGGAGATCAGAGCCCCTGCGCTGTCCTTCCCAAGCAGTGGGCTCCCCAGCCTGACAAAGAGGCGTCCGTCGTGACGACAATCCACTCCGGGGTCACCAGAGGCATTCCTGCAGACAACTTGTCTGTCTGCGTCCACCAGCTCAGCGCCTTGCGCACTGCTGGGTCCAAGGGAAGGCACACAGCATAATCCTCCGACATCGGAGTCCAGCGCTGCAGCAGAGAGTGTTGTAGTGGTCTCATATGAGCCCTGGCCCAGGGCACTACTTCCATCGTGGCCGTCATAGCCCAACAGCTGCACATAGTCCCAAGTCCGAAGAGGAGAGGCTACTAGGAACTGGTCCATCTGAGCCTGAAGCTTGACAATCCGATTGTCTGGCAGGAACACTCTGCCCACTTGGGTGTCAAATCGAACTCCCAGATACTCCAGGGACTGAGTTGGGCGCAGCTGGCTTTTCTCCCAGTTGATGATCCACCCCAGGGAGCTCAAAAGAGCAACCACCCGGTTCACAGCTTTGCCGCACTCTGCATAAGAGGGGGCTCGGATCAACCAGTCGTCCAGATAAGGATGGACTTGTACTCCTTCCTTCCTCAGGAAGGCCGCGATGACCACCATTACTTTGAAGAAGGTCCGCGGAGCAGTAGCAATCCCGAACAGGAGGGCTCTGAACTGGAAGTGTCGGCCCAGTACTGCAAAACGCAGAAAGCGTTGATGAGGAGGCCAGATGGGAATATGCAAGTCCACTTCCTTGATGTCCAAGGATGCCAGGAACTCTCCTGCCTTCACTGCCGCTATAACAGAGCGGAGGGTCTCCATGCGAAAGTGCCTGATTGACCCCTTTGAGGTCGAGGATAGGCCGTACAGAACCTCCTTTCTTTGGTACCACAAAGTACATGGAGTAACGTCCCTTGCCAAGCTGATTTTCTGGCACCGGAACGACCGCACCCAGGCGGATCAGATTGTCCAAGGTCTGCTGCACTGCCACAGCTTTGACCGGAGACTTGCAGGGAGAGAGTCAAACCCGTCTCTTAAGGGTCGGCAGAACTCTAGCTTGTAGCCGTCTCTGATGACTTCCAGCACCCAAGCGTCTGAAGTTATTGTGGTCCACTTGTCCCGAACCGAGGACAGCCGTCCTCCAATCTGCACTGGAGCGTGGACCAAGGCCCCGTCATTGGGTACAAGACCCTAGGGGAGGACCGGAGGGAGCACCTCCGGGACGGCGGTCTCTGCGAAAGGAATGCTGCTTGGGGGAGAAGTTCCTCTTGAAGGAAGAGGGGGCAGAGGAGCCCGACCTGCCCGGGCGGTACCGACGGGCTTCCTGAAACCGTCCCCTGGAGGTACCGGGGCGAGCACTAGCCCGAGCCCTGACCTCTGGTAACTTCTTGCCCTTAGACGTGCCGAAATCGGTCACGATTTTGTCCAGCTCGACCCCAAAGAGCAGCTTGCCTTTAAAAGGCAATCTAGCCAGGCGGGATTTAGAGGCGTGGTCAGCAGACCTATGCTTCAGCCAAAGCCACCGCCGCGCAGAGATTGTCTGAGCCATGCCTTTAGCTGAGGCCCTCAAGACATCATACAGCAAGTCTGCCAAATAGGCTAAGCCCGATTCCAGGGCCAGCCAATCAGCCCTCAAGGAATGATCCGAGGGGGAAGCCCGCTGCACCATAGACAGGCAAGCCCTGGCCACATAGGAGCCGCAAACTGAGGCCTACAAACTTAAAGCAGCCGCCTCAAAGGACGACCTTAAGGCCGCCTCCAATCTTCTGTCTTGGGCGTCCTTTAGGGCCGTGCCACCTTCCACCGGCAACGCCGTTTTCTTAGTCACCGCAGTGATTAAAGAATCCACGGTAGGCCACAGATAGGCCTCACGTTCACTTTCAGGCAAAGGATAGAGGCGGGACATAGCCCTAGCCACTTTAAGGCTCGCTTCCGGGACATCCCATTGAGCCGAAATTAAGGTGTGCATGGCATCATGCACGTGGAAGGTTCTATGCGGGCGCTTCGTCCCCAGCATAATGGCAGAGCCAACAGGGGCTGAGGGAGAGACGTCCTCCGGAGAGGAAATCTTCAAAATGCCCATGGCCTGCATTAACAGGTTGGGCAAATCCTCTGAGCTAAAGAGCCGCGCTGCAGAGGGGTCATCCGCTCCATCCGAGCGGGGATCCGTCTCCTCCAAGGAATCCGCAAAGGACCGTTGGGAGAACTCAGATACGCTGCCCTCATCTACATCGGAGGAGACAAAGTCCTCCAAGGCCTGGGAATCAACCCGAGGGCGTTTAACTCCGGGGCCTCACCTCTTTACCAGACGAGGGAGCAGGGGCAGCGTTTTGCATAAGGGAGGCCTGATGCAGCAGCAAAACAAACTCGGGGGAGAAACCCCCCAGACTGTGCACTTCCGCAGCCTGGGCTACAGCCCTAGACACACCCTCAACCGGCGCTCGCAAGAGCGGGGGAGAGACATGCTGCGCATCCAAGATGGCGTCCGGCGCGACACTCCGCGAAGGAGCCGCGCGGGAAAAACGGCGCTTAACTTTAGCCGCTTTTGTGCCGTCGCCCAAATTAAGGGCGTTCATGGCATCAATGTCTCCCACCTCAAGGGCGGCCCAAGAAGAAGCCGTCCGAGCCGCGTGGCCGGCCAATATGGTGGAGGCGAGCCGCGGGGGATGGGAGTTTATGGCGGGAAAAACCGCCACACCGAAGGAAGGACCGGGACACTCATCGGTCACGAAACTGTCACCCAACAAGGGCGATCAGACTTTAAGACCCCCGCATCCCCTCTAGAAGCGCACACGCGATCCGGGGAGCGACTCTTTGCGCCCTCGCCCTCCGACGCCATAGGCCACGTGGAGACCAATCGGGGAACCCCCTGCCCGCCATAAAAGGTAAAAATTACCTGCTTTCCGCTCCGAGCTGTAACGACCTGGTGTCCCAGTGAGTAGCTGCAATAAACATTTAAATAAACGTCGAAATAAACGCCTTTAAGGACGTTCAAATTTTTTTTTTTTTTTTTTTTTTTAACGGAGCCAGCGGGAGGGGGGAGAAAAGGAGGGACCTGGCGCCACCAGGTTTGCACTTGCTCAAGAAGAGCCCTCAACCCCAGGCACTCAACAAAACCTAAAAATTAGGCTTGGAGGCCTAGTCAGAGCTGCTGCTGTGTGTGACCACCACCTGCTGAGATAGAGAACATACTGGGGAGTTTCCGGCAGCACATGACCACATATAGGGAGGCAAAAGTTTGCTCTCTATCTCCACCTGCTGGTAGATGGACACAACCCACCAGTCTATGGATTGATCAGCATGATGATATGGAACTAGATTTTCAGAAAGCTTTTGATAAAGTTCCTCATGAGAGACACCTGAGAAAATTAAAGTCATGGGATAGGAGGCAAGGTTCTGGTGTGGATTAGGAATTGGTTATTGGACAGAAACAGAGGGTAGAGTTAAATGGTTATTTCTCTCAATAGAGGAGGGTGGAGTGCCACAGGAATCGGTACTATTTAACATATTTATAAATGATATGAAAATCAGAATGACGAGTGAGGTGATTAAATTTGCAGATGATACAAAACTATTCAAAGTTGTTAAAACTAATGTGGACTGTGAAATATTGCAGGAAGACCTTAGGAAATTGGAAGACTGGGCATCCACATGGCAGATGAAATTTAATGTGGACAAATGCAAGGTCATGCACATTGGAAAGAATAATCCAAATCATGATCACCTGATACTAGGGTCCACCTTGGGGTCAAGAAAAAGATCTAGGTGTCGTAGCTAATACGCTGAAATTTTCTGCTCAGTGGCCAAAAAAGCAAACAGGATGCTAGGAATTATTAGGAAAGAGATGATGAATAAGACTGAAAATGCTATAATGCTCCATGGTGCAACCTCACCTTCAGTATTGCATTCAGCTCTAGTCGCCGTTTCTCAAAGAAGATAGAATTAGAAAAGGTTCAAAGAAGAGCAGCCAAAATGATAAAGGGGATGGAACTGCTCTTGTATGAGGAAAGGCTACAGAGGTTAGGGCTCTTTAGCTTGGAAAAGAGATGGATGAGGGGTGATATGATTGAGGTCTACAAAATCCTGAGTAGTGTAGAACAAGTAGAAGTAAATTGATTTTTTACTCATTGCAAAAGTACAAAGACTAGAAGACACTTTCAAAACAAATAGGAGGAAATATTTTTTCTCTCAACAAATAGTTAAGCTCTGGAACTCTTTGCCAGAGGATGTGGCAACAGCGGTTAGCGTATCTGGGTTTAAAAAAAAGGTTTGGACAAGTTCCTGGAGGAAAAGTCTGTAGCTTGCTATTGAGACAGACATGGGCAAGCAACTGCTTGCCCCAGGATTTGTAGCATGAAAAGTTGCTACTAATTGGGTTTCTGCCAGGTACTTGTGACCTGGCTTGGCCACTGTTTGGAAACAGGATACTGGGCTAGATGGACTATTGGTCTGACCCAGTATGGCTACTCTTATGTTCTTATGAGTCATCCAGGAAGGGGTGTGACATATATAGATGATGTGGAGACAGGCCCTGGAGCCTTGAAGTTTTCATTGTTGGTGACACTGCTTTGAGAGACTGGAAGAGAGTTGGACCAGGCTTGAGCTGGTGTTTGCTTGCTATGAAAACAAAATTAAATGAAAAGTAAATACAATTTTGTTTGGGTTGATTTCATTTCATTTTCAGGACAAAATAAAACAAACGTACAGCCTTACTGACAGATTGGAGCTTTTCAAGACTTCAGCAGCTCCTGAGAGGAAAAGATGTCGAGCCTGGAATTCTAATGAGGAAGAAAGATTTGGCCAGAAGTGAAGGAATCTAGCAGGAATGTACAATTTTTTAAAACAATATATCCTATGTTGTTTTGTGGTGTTTTTTTCCTTCCCAAAATGACTGGAAAAAAATCCCGAATTTGGGGGGGGTTTGATGTGTAATTAATAGTATGCATGCTTTTAAAAGAACACACACTTTTCACAAAGAGTGCACACTATTCCCCGGATTCTATAAATGGCAGCCAAATTTGTGCACAATCCTGGGATCCATGAGCAAATAAATTAGTTGATGAACTGTTTTGGAGGCCGTATCTTGTTAAGGATGTAAAAAGAATTGAAGCGGTGCAAAGAAAAGCTACGAGAATGGTATGGGATTTGCGTTACAAGACGTATGAGGAGAGACTTGCTGAACTAAACATGTATACTCTGGAGGAAAGGAGAAACAGGGGTGATATGATACAGACGTTCAAATATTTGAAAGGTATTAATCCGCAAACGAACCTTTTCCGGAGATGGGAAGGTGGTAGAACAAGAGGACATGAAATGAGATTGAAGGGGGGCAGACTCAAGAAAAATGTCAGGAAGTATTTTTTCACAGAGAGAGTAGTGGATGCTTGGAATGCCCTCCCGCGGGAGGTGGTGGAAATGAAAACGGTAACGGAATTCAAACATGCGTGGGATAAGCATAAAGGAATCTTGTGCCGAAGGAATGGATCCTCAGGAGCTTAGTCAGGATCGGGAGGCAGGGCTGGTGGTTGGGAGGCGGGGATAGTGCTGGACAGACTTGTACGGTCTGTGCCAGGGCCGGGGTTGGGAGGCGGGGCTGGTGGTTGGGAGGTGGGGATGGTGCTGGGCAGACTTGTGCGGTCTGTGCCGGAGCCGGTGGTTGGGAGGAGGGGCAGGTGGTTGGGAGGCGGGGAGAGTGCTGGGCAGACTTATACGGTCTGTGCCCTGAAGAGCACAGGTACAAATCAAAGTAGGGTATACACAAAAAGCAGCAAATATGAGTTATCATGTTGGGCAGACTGGATGGGCCGTGCAGGTCTTTTTCTGCCGTCATCTACTGTGTTACTATGTTAACTATCAGTAATTGGCTGTTAACAATCACTGTTCCCCCTAAACTGAGCAGAAGTCCTCCATCTATAGCCCTGCCAGTGTGTGTATGTGTGTGTGTGTGTGGGGGGGGGGGGGGTGCTGTTTCACCGTCACATTTTCAATAATGAGGGACAGGCAAGTTCTGCAGGATTCCAGGGAACCTGTCTGTTCCTAGAGATTGAAAACACTATATTGAAGCACCACCCCCTATTAGTAGCAATGCAGTTGGAGGACACCCGCTCAGCTTAGAAGAAACCGTGCTAGCAATCAATTATTGATATTTATTGGCTCTAATTTGGATTTGCGCACAGATCTGCCTGTTTGTTATTCTATAAAGATCTGTTCCTCAATCCTCTTGTGCACAACCCAAAACCGGTGTGGCTATGGGATGGGCATATGCAGGTCAGGGGTGTTCCATAGCATTACATACAGCATTATAGAATTTGGGGATTGCATGCCCAAGTTGTGCGCCAGGATTTACACCAGGTTTCAGTTGGTGTAAGTCCTTGTGCCCAAAGTTGGGTGCTGGAAAACGCACTAAGTGCTATTCTAGTAGCTCCCAAGCCTATCATGGGGGGTCTCCAGCCAGTCAGGTTTTCAGGATATCCACAATGAATATTTAGGAGAGACATCCGCATGCACTGTCTCCATGGCATGCAAATCTCTCTCATGAATATTCATTGTGGATATCCTGAAAATCCAACTGGCTGGGGAGCCCCCAGGGCAGGTTTGGGAATCACTGAGCTATTCTATACAGAGCACTCAGCCCAGAGAGCCCTTTATAGAATAGTGAATTTTTTTTCTGGTGCCTATTTTTCAGTACCACGTATTGAATCCGGCTTTATTTGTGAAGAAGGTACATTATTTGCAATGAGGTGCACTCTTTTGCACTTTTTTCGATAGTGCATGCATGACCGAACCATTGTGCATGTATGAATAGTATGTACTAGCTTGCACTATTGGGAAAGAGTGCACATACTTTTAGAAAGTATGTGCACTCTTTGCAAAAGTGAAGCAATATATATGGAGCAAATATCCGTTGCAACAAACAAAGGCATGTCCAGGATTTGCTGTGATGGAGGGTTGTGACGACAGTTGTGCCAGCTGGTGGATGTGTCTACCAGCAGCTTGATGGACTAAAATTCATGTAGATATGCATTATATTGAGAAGTGCATTTGTAAACTCATCCTGCCTATCTCTATAACAGCAGAGAAGAGTACCTGGATCATTTTCTGTAAATATGTTCTTTGCTATAAATTTCTTTAGAGACCATTTTTCTTTGAGAACCACAAATACAGTGTGCTACATATTATCTGAAGAGAAAGACAGATGGAATACTTTGTTCCTGTGTCCCAGTTCACCAGAAGGCCTAAGTGATTTACCTTTTCCTCCTCAATCAAGAATCTTTCTTTTTCTCAGTTGTAGTTCAAGGTGAGTTACATTCAGATATACTAGGTAATTTCCCTCACCATGGAAGGCTTGCAATCTAAGGGTTTCTTCACATTCAGCATGCCACTAATTGGTAGTATAGCTTTGTAAAAGGAGCCCTAAATTTGTACCTGGGGGAATGGAAGGTTAAGAGACTTGCCCAAGATCACAAGGAGCTGCAGGCTTCTCTGGTTCTCAGCCCAATGCTGTAACCACTGGGTTACCCAGTTCAGGATCTGATATATTTTTCTGCTTTTGAACGGTATATTTCTGTGAAGATAATCAAAATTGTCCTCAGAGTTCCCCTCCCCCCTGCTTTTTGTATTGAATTTTCTGATTTTGGACTTTAGTATAAATTTAGAGCCCAATATTCAAAATAATTTAAAAGCCAGGACAGGCTCCTGGCCGTTTAAATTGACTGTGGCAAACCTGGCATTTTCAGTAGCATTTAATCGGATAGTGCCACTGAAAATGCCCAGCTAGCACCCAAAATGACACCGGCTACTGTGGGGGTGTTCCGGGGGTGGAGTCAGCACTTAACAGGTTAACTGACACTTAACTGATTAAACTTAACCACATAAATCGGGTTGCATAAAAGGCAGTCTTACCTTTATGTGGTTCTTTATAGCTGGTTAAATATGTTTTGAAAAAAATTGATTATTCTGCATATATATGTAATTATATATAAAAAACAATAAATAATGACAAAATAAGACAACATTGTGAAATAGATACATTTAAAAATAGATAAATAAATACATATAAAGATGAATTTAACCAAGGATTCCAAAGACTGAAAAGATTTATAATAATAAAGATGTTAATTGAGGTATAAAGACTCGACACAACGTTGTGTTTCGGCCGTTAGGCCTGCATCAGGAGTCTATAATCAAAATTTGAATAGCTAGATTATAAAAACACAATATAAAAGTAGACAACATATATGTATTCAAATATTTAAAATATGTTTTGAAAAAAAAATTGATTATATAAACAGGTATCATTGAAATTACTACACCAGTATAGGAGAAAATAATAACTTGTGATTTTTTTTCATTATAAATAATTTCTGTAAGCTGTTACAGCTCCAGTATACCCAGTGCAAAATAAGACAGCAGATGTCCCGCCTTCTTCTGATGTATTTCCTGTTTCCGCGAGGGCGGGACACTGAGAGAGAAAGGAAGGCTGGAGGTGAGCCTGCTGCTTTCACTGCTGCCGCTGCTGCAGCTTGAGGTAAAATAAAAGATTTAAACGCAGGGCAGTGGCAGGGACAGAAAGGAGGGCTGTCAGGAAGCTGAAGGCAGGCAGATGAGCCGGCCCTGGGAAAAAAGGTGGCAGTACGTCGTACTGGCGTGTACCGGCACAAAAAAAAGCACTGCAACTGAATCTAAATTCATGTATCATGCATCTTCAAATAAAATACCCTACCCTTAAGCATCAGTTCACTATCTCATTGAATAAGCATACAATTTAGGAGGGAAGTTACCAACATGGGCTAATTTAAAACAAGTTATTTTTCCCACAATCCCTCATTGTGAAAACAAATATTCTCCCTCTCCTCTTATATCTTTTCCAAGCTTTACCCTTACCTATTAGCCCAGGTCTCCTGGCAATAACTAATTCTTTATTTAAAAGATCTTGAATCCATATACCCAGCACATTATCAAACTATAGATGCAGGTAGTTAAGATGTTAAGTGGTGCTAACTGGACTTCTTGGTTGGCCTCTCCTCAGTCTGTGCTGGTTATTGATAAGGCCCAGGATGATTCTAAGCTCTCAAAATGGGCTTCTAAGGGCATAAGAGACATTTATCAGATTAAAGTCCTTTCCTGACCTTAGTACTGAGTATAGGTTAAAATAGCTTTATATGAGTCAATGAGAGACAGAACTGGAACAAGAATTTAGCCTCAAACAATGGGAAGCTATAATTTTGGTTTCCAATGAAATGTCCCAGCTAAAGGAGCAAAATTTGAAGGTTCGACTATGGTGATACCTGACTCCAGAATAGTTGGCTCATTTACTCCGAATAGTTCAAAGAATTGATGGAAAAAATGTGGTGGTATTGCCCTGTTGTTCAGGTGCTTTTTGGCTAGGATCAGGCGACCCTCAGGGGGAGGAATGCTGGCTTCGGCCTAACCCCTGGTAAGCCTTTCCTCAGCTGAGAGGTGCCCACCTCTACCACCGGCTGCCTTTCAGGTGCTGTGGAGGATTTGCAGCTCATCTGCATATCCTTACAGCCTTCTCCAGGGTGACACCCAGGTCCACCCCGATCCACTCAGGGCCTCCGCTCTAGGTGCCCAGCGCTTCCACCAGGTGCTGTGGAGGACTTGCAGCCCTTCTGCATTTCCTCACAGCTGTATCCGGGGTGACTCCAGTTCCACCCCGATCTTCCCAGGACCTTCTCTCCAAGTGCACAGAGTTTCCAGGTGCTTTTTGGCTAGGATCAGGCGACCCTCAGGGGGAGGAATGCTGGCTTCGGCCTAACCCCTGGTAAGCCTTTCCTCAGCTGACAGGTGCCCACCTCTACCACCGGCTACCTTTCAGGTGCTGTGGAGGATTTGCAGCTCATCTGCATATCCTTACAGCCTTCTCCGGGGTGATACCCAGGTCCACCCCGATCCACTCAGGGCCTCCGCTCTAGGTGCTGCGCGCCGGGCATTTTTCTCTTTATATCTAATCTTTTTCCAGTTGCTAAAGTACCTTAATCATTTATGGCCCCTATTCACATTCTCTTCCTAGCTCTGTCCCTTCCTAATCTTTTCCCTCACCCCCTACCTCTCTCCGCTACAGGAACTCACTTCCCATCCATTGACTTCATCACCTCACCTTCTCTCCTACCCTCTTCCTCCCTCTTGGCTTTTAATCTCCGTCTCTTTCTTCCCTTCATTTTGCCTTCCCCATTCCACCTAAATACCTCTCGCCTTCGACGCCTTCGTGGCCACACCTCTCCTACTCTCCTCCGCTCTCTTTTACTCCTTCTCTTACTCTCAGCTGGTGACATCAATCCCAATCCTGGCCCTCCTCACCAACTATTATCCAAACTCTACAGATCTCACCGTGACCTCTCTAACCTCATCTCTATTCCTCTACTCCCCTCCTCTTCTCTGCCCTTCTCTTGCGCCCTATGGAATGCCCGCACTATCTGTAACAAACTCCCCTATATCCAGGACCTCTTTATCTCACGTCACCTCCATCTGCTCGCCATAACAGAAACCTGGCTCTGCCCTGATGACTCTGCTTCAGTCGCAGCCCTGTGCCATGGCGGTTATCTATTTTCACATACTCCTCGCCCTGCTGGCCGTGGGGGCGGTGTTGGACTACTTCTCTCTCCCTCCTCCAGATTTCAACCCCTTCTTCCACCTCAATCTCACTGTTTTTCCTCCTTTGAAGTCCACTCTATCCGCCTTTTCTCTCCTCTACCTCTTCGAATAGCGGTCATTTATTGTCCCCCTGATAAGTCCCTTTCATCCTTTCTCAGTGACTTTGACGCCTGGCTTGCCTTCTTCCATGATCCTTCCTCCCCCTCTCTCATCCTTGGTGACTTTAATATTCCTGCTAATGATCCTTCCAACTCTTATATTTCCAAGTTACTCGCTTTAACATCGTCCTTTAATCTCCAACTATGCTCCACCTCCCCCACTCATCAAAATGGTCACTGTCTTGATCTCATCTTCTCCTCCAACTGTTCACCTTCTAGTTTCCTTGCCTCTGATCATCCCTCCTCTGATCACTATCTTATAACTTTCACACTTAAATCTCCTCCCTCCCAGTCACGTCCTATCCTATCTAATTCATCTAGGAATCTTCACGATATTGACCCTTCATCTCTATCCTCCCATGTTTCAAACCTCCTCTCTACTGTGGCACCATCCATGTCTGTCAACGAGGCTGTTTCTTCTTACAACAATACTCTATCCTCTGCCTTAGACACTCTTGCACCTTTGATGACCCGCCCTGTAAGGCGTACAAAACCCCAACCTTGGCTGACTTCTAATATCCGCTACCTACGTTCCTGTACCCGCTCCGCCGAACGCCTCTGGCGGAAATCTCGGGCCCTTGCTGATTTCTTACACTTTAAGTTCATGCTGACCTCCTTCCAATCTGCTCTTTTACATGCCAAACAGGATTATTATATCCAACTGACCAACTCTCTTGGCTCTAATCCTCGACTTCTCTTTACCACATTGAACTCTCTCCTCAAGGTGCCCCCTCTCCCAACTCCCCCTTCATTATCTCCTCAGACCCTTGCTGAATTCTTTCACAACAAGGTTCAAAAGATAAACCTTGCTTTCTCTACCTCACCAGCTCTCCCTCCACTAGTCTGTTCCCCTCTCTCTCCTTCCCCTCATTCCCTTTCCTCCTTTCCTGAAGTTACTATTGAGGAAACTACACTTCTCCTTTCTTCCTCAAAATGTACCACCTGTTCCTCTGATCCCATTCCCACCCACCTTCTTAATGCCATCTCTCCTACTCTTATTCCTTTTATCTGTCACATTCTCAACCTCTCACTTTCCACTGCGACTGTCCCTGCTGCCTTTAAACATGCTGTGGTCACACCTCTCCTTAAGAAGCCTTCACTTGACCCTACTTGTCCCTCTAATTACCGACCCATCTCCCTCCTTCCTTTTCTCTCCAAATTACTTGAGCGTGCTGTTCACCGCCGCTGCCTTGATTTTCTCTCCTCACATGCTATTCTTGACCCATTACAATCTGGTTTTCACCCTCTCCACTCAACCGAAACTGCGCTTACTAAAGTCTCCAATGACCTATTACTGGCTAAATCCAGAGGTCACTATTCCATCCTCATTCTTCTTGATCTTTCCGCTGCTTTTGACACTGTCGATCACAGCATACTTCTCAATACCCTGTCCTCACTTGGATTCCAGGGCTCTGTCCTTTCCTGGTTCTCTTCCTACCTCTCCCTCCGCACCTTTAGTGTTCACTCTGGTGGATCCTCTTCTACTTCTATCCCTCTGCCTGTCGGCGTACCTCAGGGTTCTGTTCTTGGTCCCCTCCTCTTTTCTATCTACACTTCTTCCCTTGGTTCATTAATCTCATCCCATGGCTTTTCCTACCATCTCTATGCTGATGACTCCTAAATCTACCTTTCTACCCCTGATATCTCACCTTGCATCCAAACCAAAGTTTCAGCGTGCTTGTCTGACATTGCTGCCTGGATGTCTCAATGCCACCTGAAATTAAATATGACCAAAACCGAGATTCTCATTTTCCCCCCCAAACCCACCTCCCCGCTCCCCCCGTTTTCTATTTCTGTTGATGGCTCTCTCATTCTCCCTGTCTCCTCAGCTCGAAACCTTGGGGTCATCTTTGACTCTTCTCTCTCCTTCTCTGCTCATATCCAGCAGACTGCCAAGACCTGTCGTTTCTTTCTTTACAACATTCGTAAAATCCGCCCCTTTCTTTCCGAGCACTCTACCAAAACCCTCATCCACACCCTTGTCACCTCTCGTTTAGACTACTGCAATCTGCTTCTTGCTGGCCTCCCACTTAGTCACCTCTCCCCTCTCCAGTCGGTTCAAAACTCTGCTGCCCGTCTCATCTTCCACCAGGGTCGCTTTACTCATACTACCCCTCTCCTCAAGACCCTTCACTGGCTCCCTATCCGTTTTCGCATCCTGTTCAAACTTCTTCTACTAACCTATAAATGTATTCACTCTGCTGCTCCCCAGTATCTCTCCACACTCGTCCTTCCCTACACCCCTTCCCGTGCACTCCGCTCCATGGATAAATCCTTCTTATCTGTTCCCTTCTCCACTACTGCCAACTCCAGACTTCGCGCCTTCTGTCTCGCTGCACCCTACGCCTGGAATAAACTTCCTGAGCCCCTACGTCTTTCCCCATCCTTGGCCACCTTTAAATCTAGACTGAAAGCCCACCTCTTTAACATTGCTTTTGACTCGTAACCACTTGTAACCACTCGCCTCCACCTACCCTCCTCTCTTCCTTCCCATTCACATTAATTGATTTGATTTGCTTACTTTATTTATTTTTTCTCTATTAGATTGTAAGCTCTTTGAGCAGGGACTGTCTTTCTTCTATGTTTGTGCAGCGCTGCGTATGCCTTGTAGCGCTATAGAAATGCTAAATAGTAGTAGTAGTAGTAGTAGTAGTTCAGCCTTTTTTGGGCACATATATCAGAAGGCATTCAATAAATCTTAGGCCGTCCCGAAAATCATCTCTTATTCAGTAACCTCACTGTGTGCTGCTGCTGCAAAGCTTGCAGTTTTTCGGCATTTGGTTCAGTCATAGCCTCTAAATGGAAGAGTTCCCAAAGCCCGAATATCTTTATGTGGCATAAAAGATTGAGAAAGACTTACTGCAGTTCAGTTGCAGAGACTGGAAAAGTTTAAAGATATGTAGGATATGCTACAAAAGTATCTGAGAGGATCCGGGGGGGGGGGGGGGGGGGGGGGGGGCGTAAACTGAGAGATATCTAGAAGAGCCTGCAAATATTCTTTTACTGATTATGAAAAACATGTGTCTATGGTTGTTGTTCAAGTTTACTTTAGTTCTCTACCTATATTCAGGGCTGCTTTCAAAAAATTTCAATTAAGATTATAATTCAAAAAGATGTATTGTACTGTTACCCCCAGTTATTAGTAACTAGATATTATTGCATAGAATGGGACGTGTGCTACAATAGCACAAGTTAGTGGTAAAATAAAATCTTAACAGTAGCCCACATTGATAACTATGCCCATAATATCTACTACTACTACTACTTATCATTTCTAAAGCGCTACAAGACGTACGCAGCGCTGTACACTTGAACATGAAGAGACAGTCCCTGCTCAATAGAGTTTACAATCTAATTAGGACAGACAGACAGAACAAACAAGAGATAAGGGAATATTAAAGTGAGGATGATAAAATAAGGGTTCTGAACAAATGAATAAGGGCTAGGAGTTAAAAGCAGCATCAAAAAGGTGGGCTTTTAGCTTAGATTTGAAGATGGCCAGAGATGGAGCTTGACGTACCGGCTCAGGAAGTCTATTCCAGGCATATGGTGCAGCAAGATAAAAGGAACGGAGTCTAAGCAGTTTACATTAAAAAAAAAAAATCATAAAAAGAAAAATAAAAAAAGGAAGCCACATAAGGAAACCTAAGTTACATTTGGTTCATCATAAAAGCTGTGAAGGAAGAGATAAAGGAGAAGGGCATATACATTTTATTTGAAGATAAAACAGGAAGAGAGCAATGAAAAAGAGTACAGGACTGTGAAAGGGATTGCTGTATGAAGGTATCGCGGTACACAGTCAGTATGAAGGATCTCGGCTCATGCACTAATGAAGGAAAAGCTTGGTTTGAACTTTTGATTGGAGCTCCAGGGGAAGAACATTCCAAAGAGTAGGGGCTGCAAAGGGGATTGGAAGGGGGCCTTGTGCTTCCCATTGCACTTTTAGGATCAGATTCTATATAAGGCGTCTTAAATGCAGATATGTTGAAATCACGTGTGTATCACTATTCTATAAACAGTGTCTACAGTAAGACATGGTTTATAGAATAGCGAATAGGCTGGAGGAATGCACGTACATTTAGGCGCGGCCATTTCCAGTGAAAACCTGGTATAAATGCCTGCACCTAAATGTACTTGCATTCCCACAAATTCTATAACAATGCTCATAAATGTGATTGACATCACTGACATGCATATACTCCTCCCATGGCTGTGCCCCCTTTTCAACTATGCACGATGGAATTTACACACGGCTCTTTTTAGAGTATGTCTAAAAAGAAGCGTGTCTAAATTCCAATTATTGTCAATTAGTGATGATAATTGATTGTTATTGGACAATTATCATCACTAATTGTCTTGTTACTCAATTGAGTAGAAAGAGTAAATTGGCCACATGCACAATTTAATATGCGCTACTCGCCATGCCTTATATAGAATCCTGGATTTAATGTATGCTCCAGAGCTGTGGAGTCGGTTCACCAAAACTTCGACTCCAGCTCTTACTGATTAGGCTTTAAATTTTTGGTTCTGGATCTGAAGTACTGGTAAATATAGCTTATAAAGATATGTATATATAAGCATAAAATGATAAATTTACCATATATTATAATGTTTTTATATTGAAGCTGGAGTTGGAATCAGTACATTTTTCCCAACTCTGACTCCAACTCCACAGCCCTGGTATGATCTGGTGGTTCCTCCTTCACTGCTGTCCCAATATCAGTCGGTGTACCACTTCTTTGTTCTCTGTAGACTTATTCCCTTGGTGCTCTGAGCTACTCTCATGGTTTTCAGTACCATCTTTATGCTAATGACTCCCAGATCTACCACTCCACATCAGAAATTTTTGCAGGAATCCAGGCCTGCTTGTTTGACATTGCTACCTTGACTTACAAGTGCATTTATTTTGGAGCTCCTCAGTATCTCTTCCCTCTGATCTCTCCCTACACCCCTCCATGGGAATTCTGTTCATTCGGTAAGTCTCTCCTATCTGTACCCTTCACCACTGCCAACTCCAGACTCTGTTCCTTTTATCTTGCTGTCCTTATGCCTGGAATAGACTTCCTGAGTTGGTACATCAAGCTCCATCTCTGGCCATATTCAAATCTAGGCTAAAAGCCCATCTTTTGAGGCTGCTTTTAACTATTGACCACTACTGACCTGTTCAGTACCCATGCCTATTTTAATCATTCGCACAATAACTCCCCAGTCCTTTATTTGTCCTATTTGTCAGTCTTGAATAGATTGTAAACTTGTTTGAGCAAGGATTGTCTCGTGAGAATTTTTTGTACAGTGCATTAGCCCACGTTGGTAACTTCCCCCCTAAATTATATGCTTATTCAATGAGATAGTGAGCTCATGGTTAAGGGTAGGGTGTTTTATTTGAAGATACATGATCCAGTCTCTTAAAAGAGCAGAATTTAGACTCAGTTGTAACACTCTTTTTCACAGGGCATTCGCTACAAACACAAGAGAACGCCAGAGGCTTCTGAATGCTGAAACCTATCATAGTATGTCTGAAATGCAGATTCTTGGACTGGACTAGCATACACTGTGATACACAAGGGGATCACTCAATCACAAAAATTCTCCACATATTGAGTTTTATTCCAAACCAGAAAGTAAAAGCCCTAGAGGTACAGGACAAATATATTCCGCGTATTAGAAAAAGAGGAAAAAAGACCAAACGTCAGCCGGCGTGGCTATACAGTAAGGTAAAGGAAGCCATTACAGCCAAAAAACAATCCTTCAGAAAATGGAGAAGAGAACCAACTGAAAATAAAAAGATAAAACATAAGGAATGCCAAGCCAAATGCAAAGCAGAGATAAGGAGGGCAAAAAAGGACTTTGAAAAAAAGTTAGTGTTAGAAGCAAAAACACATAGTAAAAATTTTTTTAGATACATTAAAAGCAGGAAGCCGGCTAAAGAATCAGTTGGGCCGCTGGTCGAAAGTGGTGTTAAAGGGGCGATCAGAGAAGACAAAGCCATAGCGGAAAAATTAAATGAATTCTTTGCTTCAGTCTTCACCAAGGAGGACTTGGGAGGGACACCGGTGCCAGAAAGGATATTTAAAGCAGGCGAGTCAGAGAAACTAAACAAATTCTCTGTAAACTTGGAGGATGTAATGGGTCAGTTCTGCAAACTGAAGAGTAGTAAATCACCAGGACCAGATGGTATTCATCCCAGAGTATTAATAGAACTGAAAAATGAACTGTTAGTAATATGCAATCTATCCCTAAAATCAGGTGTTGTACCATAAGACTGGAGGGTAGCCAATGTTACGCCGATTTGTAAAAAAAGGTTCCAGAGGAGATCCGGGAAATTATAGACCAGTGAGTCTGACGTCGGTGCCGGACAAAATGGTAGAGGTTATTATTAAGAATAAAATGACAGAGCACATACAAAAACATGGGCTGATGAGACAAAGTCACCACGGATTTAGTGAAGGGAAGTCTTGCCTCACCAATCTACTGCATTTTTTTGAGGGGGTGAACAAACATGTGGACAATGGGGAGCTGGTGGATATTGTGTATCTGGATTTTCAGAAGGTGTTTGACAAAGTGCCTCATGGGTCTGTGCTGGGCCTGCTGCTTTTTAACATATTTATAAATGACCTAGAGATGGGATTAACTAATGAGGTAATTAAATTCGCAGATGACACAAAGTTATTCAGGGTCATCAAGTCGCAAGAGGACTGTGAAAGGTTACAGGAGGACCTCGCGAGACTGGGGGATTGGGCGTCCAAGTGGCAGATGAAGTTCAATGTTGACAAGTGCAAAGTGATGCACGTGGGTAAGAGGAACCCGAATTACAGCTATGTCATGCAGGGTTCCAGTTTAGGAGTCACAGACCTAGAAAGGGATCTGGGAGTCATTGTTGCAGGGGCGTAGCTACGGGTGGGCCTGGGTGGGCCCAGGCCCACCCAATCACAACTCAGGCCCACCCCGTCAGCGCTCGGAAAATCGGGCATTAAAAAAAAAACTGTTTCGCTTTCGCAGGCAGCGCTTCGCTGCCCTGCGTGCACTGCATTGGAAAAGAAGGAAATCGCCTCGTCGTCTTCGGACCTTCCGTTCCTCCGTCTGTTCCTCCGCTGCAATGGTCCTTGCCTTGGCACTCCGGGGGGAGGAGGGGAAACGCTAAACCCAGAGGCGAACGTGGGGCAGTGGCGAATTCCAGCCATTGGCTGCAGAGATGAGACTTTGGCAGGTTTCCCTCCAGGCCAGGCAGAGAAGGGGGTGGAGTCTGTCCTGCGTGCATTGCACAAAAGAAGAAATCGCCTCGTCTTCGGGCCTTCCCTCACTGTGTCCCGCCCTGGCGGGACACAGTGAGGGAAGGCCCGAAGGGGGCCTGCTCCTTTCCTTATCCCGAGCAGAGGGGTTGGAGGAGGTTTGCATCACGGCTGGATGGGGACTGGATTCAACTTTCTTGAGAAGCAGCTGGTGAGCACCATGGCTGATTCAATGAACTGGGGCTTTCTTTGATCTCTTGATTTTTTATTTTTTATTTTTGCTCCTGTTAAGTGTGGCCAGAAAATACATGAGCCTGGGAAGGGAAGGGATGAGAGAGTGTTTTTCTGTTTGGTTTTTGTAGGAGGTAGCTGTGCCTTGTCGTAGATAGTTGAATGATGTGTATGTGTGTTGTTGTTTTTCTAATTAGGATTTTTATTTTATGCTGTTCTTGTCCACACAAAAGGGCCCTGCAAAGCCCGGGGCTTTCCTGCAGAGGCAGCTTCCTGCTGGGGTGGGATGAGAAGGTGGGTAGGGCAATCCATGGCTTTGTGTCAAAGGAGGGGTTGAGAAATGGAGGGAAGGAAGGATCGGGGTGGAGTGGAAACCAGTCTGGATAAACAGGTTTTTAACCTGGAGGTTTCAAAATAACCAACAGGACAATTAAAAGGGGAAAGGGGCGGCCATTGATTCAGGTGGTTTTCTGGGTTTTGTTATTTGGATGCATCTCTGTAAAACGGGGCTTAGCTTCGGTTATGTGTTTTCTATGCGTGTAAATATTTAATGCACAATATTTTATTTAACATTGTTACTTATACGCTTGTAAAATTGTCAGTTTATCAGTTCTTTGTGCATTTTGTTCTGTTGCATTTTTGGAGCTGGGGGCAATGGTAGCTGTATATGATTAGAAACACATGGAAGAGGTGAATTGATGTTCTAGTGCTCACTGTAGTGTTTAAGATGCTTTCCTTTTCCTTGTGTGACTTGTAGAAATGACTGCTTATGGTATGGTAGAATTGCTCTATAGGTCCTCAGTGTTTTGTATTCTCGGTATGGTGGTTTTAAGGTTTGCAAGAAGAAAAAAAGAGAAGAGTGGGGGAATATAGGCTCTTTCCAATCAATAAGGGAGACGTATATTTCAAAAAGGTATAATGTTTGTTATAACAGGTTCCGAATATGTATGTGGTTTATGTTGCTGTAGGACAGCTGTTGGGCAGACTGTTTATTAAAATTTATTTAGGATTCCCCCCCAGAAAACTACTCACACCTATATATACATACAGTGGTGGAAATAAGTATTTGATCCCTTGCTGATTTTGTAAGTTTGCCCACTGACAAAGACATGAGCAGCCCATAATTGAAGGGTAGGTTATTGGTAACAGTGAGAGATAGCACATCACAAATTAAATCCGGAAAATCACATTGTGGAAAGTATATGAATTTATTTGCATTCTGCAGAGGGAAATAAGTATTTAATCCCTCTGGCAAACAAGACCTAATACTTGGTGGCAAAACCCTTGTTGGCAAGCACAGCGGTCAGACGTCTTCTGTAGTTGATGATGAGGTTTGCACACATGTCAGGAGGAATTTTGGTCCACTCCTCTTTGCAGATCATCTCTAAATCATTAAGAGTTCTGGGCTGTCACTTGGCAACTCGCAGCTTCAGCTCCCTCCATAAGTTTTCAATGGGATTAAGGTCTGGTGACTGGCTAGGCCACTCCATGACCCTAATGTGCTTCTTCCTGAGCCACTCCTTTGTTGCCTTGGCTGTATGTTTTGGGTCATTGTCGTGCTGGAAGACCCAGCCACGACCCATTTTTAAGGCCCTGGCGGAGGGAAGGAGGTTGTCACTCAGAATTGTACGGTACATGGCCCCATCCATTCTCCCATTGATGCGGTGAAGTAGTCCTGTGCCCTTAGCAGAGAAACACCCCCAAAACATAACATTTCCACCTCCATGCTTGACAGTGGGGACGGTGTTCTTTGGGTCATAGGCAGCATTTCTCTTCCTCCAAACACGGCGAGTTGAGTTCATGCCAAAGAGCTCAATTTTTGTCTCATCTGACCACAGCACCTTCTCCCAATCACTCTCGGCATCATCCAGGTGTTCACTGGCAAACTTCAGACGGGCCGTCAAATGTGCCTTCCGGAGCAGGGGGACCTTGCGGGCACTGCAGGATTGCAATCCGTTATGTCGTAATGTGTTACCAATGGTTTTCGTGGTGACAGTGGTCCCAGCTGCCTTGAGATCATTGACAAGTTCCCCCCTTGTAGTTGGAGGCTGATTTCTAACCTTCCTCATGATCAAGGATACCCCACGAGGTGAGATTTTGCGTGGAGCCCCAGATCTTTGTCGATTGACAGTCATTTTGTACTTCTTCCATTTTCTTACTATGGCACCAACAGTTGTCTCCTTCTCGCCCAGCGTCTTACTGATGGTTTTGTAGCCCATTCCAGCCTTGTGCAGGTGTATGATCTTGTCCCTGACATCCTTAGACAGCTCCTTGCTCTTGGCCATTTTGTAGAGGTTAGAGTCTGACTGATTCACTGAGTCTGTGGACAGGTGTCTTTCATACAGGTGACCATTGCCGACAGCTGTCTGTCATGCAGGTAACGAGTTGATTTGGAGCATCTACCTGGTCTGTAGGGGCCAGATCTCTTACTGGTTGGTGGGGGATCAAATACTTATTTCCCTCTGCAGAATGCAAATAAATTCATATACTTTCCACAATGTGATTTTCCGGATTTAATTTGTGATGTGCTATCTCTCACTGTTACCAATAACCTACCTTTCAATTATGGGCTGCTCATGTCTTTGTCAGTGGGCAAACTTACAAAATCAGCAAGGGATCAAATACTTATTTCCACCACTGTAGTGCCCACCCATATTAGCTCTGGGCCCACCCAAAATGTCAGGTCTGGCTACGCCACTGCATTGTTGATAAGACATTGAAAACTTCTGTTCAGTGTGCTGCAGCGGCTCAGAAAGCGCACAGAATGTTGGGTACTATTAGGAAAGGGATGGAAAACAAACACGAGGATGTTATAATGTCGTTGTATCACTCCATGGTGCGACAGCACCTCGAATATTGTGTCCAATTCTGGTTGCCGCATCTCAACAAAGATATTAAAGAATTGGAGAAGGTGCAGAGAAGGGCGACGAAAATGATAAAAGGGATGGAACGACTTCCCTATGATGAAAGGCTAAGACGTTTAGGGCTCTTTAGCTTGGAGAAAAGGCGGCTGAGGGGTGATATGATAGAAGTCTACAAGATAATGAGCGGAGTAGAACTGACAGATGTGAAGTGTTTGTTTACACTTTCAAACAATAATAGAACCAGGGGACACAAGATGAAGCTAGAATATGGTAGATTTAAAACAAATAGGAGAAAGTTTTTCTTTACCCAGCATGTAGTTGGACTCTGGAACTCGTTGCCGGAGAATGTAGTTACAGCAGCTGGCCTTACGGAGTTTAAGGGGGGTTTGGACAGGTTCCTGAAAGAAAAGTCCATTGAACATTATTTAATTTTTAATTTTTTTTTTTTTTTTTTTTTTTTGGGGGGGGGGGGGGGTTGCCGGGTTCTTGAGGCCTGGATTGGCTTCTGTCAGAGACAGGATGCTGGGCTTGATGGACCCTTGGTCTTTTCCCAAGACAAATGATTGCTGGCAGCAATCATTGTTTTGCTGGCCACTATCAGAATTCTATTCAGAAATTCAATGCCAGGCCATGTCCAGGCTCCGGCATTAAATTTCCAGGTATATGTAGCCGGACAAAATATAGCGATATTCAGCACTTAACTGGCTATAAAGAACCGCATAAAGAGAAGACTGCCTTTTATGGAATCCGATTTATGTGGTTAAGTTTACTCAGTTAAGTGTTGGTTAACCAGTTAAGTGCTGACTACCCCCGGAGTCTAATGGCGCTATAGAAATGATGAGTAGTAGTACTAATAGTAGTATAAGCTCCGGCGGCCAACACAACTGCAATTGGTGTTAATTTTGTCTGCAGCAGTCAGCATTTTAAAAAATGCTGACCGCCATGGGCTGAATTTTGACTGGAGAATGTTAGCAATTATCAGAAAAGGAATGAAGAACAAAACTGAGAATATTGTAATGCCTTTTGTTTCGTTCCATGGTGTGAATATTGTGTGCACCTTTGATCACCCTGTATCAAAAAAGATAGAGCAGAATTAGAAAAGGTACAGAGAAGAGCGATAAAAATGATAAAGAGGATGGGAGTACTTCCCTGTAAGGAAAGGCTAAAAAGGTTAGGGCAGCTTGGAGAAGAGATGGCTGAGGGGAGACATGACAGAGGTCTATAAAATACTGAGTGGAAGAGGCTGATGAATTTTTGGAAAGAGTAAACAAGTGATTCACAAGGGCTAGGGGACATGCAGTGAAGCTACTAAGACTTAAATATGTAGTAAATTTAAAACAAATTAGAGAAAATATTTCTTTACTCAGTGTGTAATTAAATTCTGGAATTTGTTGCCATAGGGTTGTGGTGAAAGAGTTAGCTTAGCAGGGTTTAAAAATGTTTGGACAAGTTACTAAGAGGTCCTTTTACAAAGGCGCGCTGAAAAATGGCTTGCGGTAGTGTAGGTGTGGGTTTTAGAATCTGGGCGGTAATGACAAGCGCGTCAAATGCCACTTGGCGCATATCTGTTACGCACACCAGAAAATAAAAATATATTTTTCAGATGCGTGTAGCGGATGTGCGTCAAAATTGAAATTACCTCAAGGGCCACATGATAACCAGGTAGTAAGTCCAATATGGCATGCGTTCGCCATGCATAGGCGCCTACGCGGCTTAGTTTGGGATCTTGCAAGGTTCTTGTGACTGGATTGGCAACTGTTGGAAACTGATGGATCTTTTGCAATGCTTATGTACTTACGATTGATGATTTGAGGGAACATGGTTTCAGACTGGCAGGCTGACATTCATTATAAGGGGATGGGGGTGTGTGAAGATTTAGTATTCTTGGAGGCAGACAAGCCCTAACAAGTTTGTAAGATATGAACGTAGATGGGAAGTTAGAGATAAACACCGAGCCAGCAGAAGTCTCCTCTTCTGCTTCTTCAATCTGAAATATTAGCTATACAAAATTAAAAGTATCCCTCACCAGTGAACAAAGAACATTTGAAGTGCCCTTCACCAGCAAACACAGTGTCCTTCATCAACTAACATACAGCATTAGATGTGTCCTTCACTAACTAACAAACAACAATAGAAGTGAATCTCACCAGCTAACAGAAATAGAGATTTCCTTCACCTGCTAATAGAGGGCATTACATATATCACTCAACAGTAGAAGTGTTCCACATCAACTAACAGAATTAGACTTGACATCACCTGATAAAAGAGCTCCATCAACCAAAGGGCAATAGTAGAGCTATCCTACACCAGTTGATAGCATTAAAAGTAACCTTCACTGTTGAAATCATAGCATTAGAAGTTGATTGTTCAGGATTAAGAGTAGTATTGAAAGCAAACAATGCTCACTAATAAAGGACAGCATTTGTGATAATCTTTTCAAGGTATGGGCAGGATTCAGTCTGATCCTAACACTTACAAAGTTGTACTGGAAGGAACCTTCAGGTCATCTAGAAATGCACTGATAGGTGAGAAAGAAATCTTTTATTCATGATACTAATAATGTTGAAAGCAACTGTAACCCCTGGTCTCATATGGTACCATGTGCCAATTTGTGCATACAGGAGGTAGGCCGGAAGACACAATTGGATATAGATGGCATATAAATATACAAGAGTCCTTCCTTCCTTACCTAGAAAAACAGGGTTCTGGGACACAGATCCACTGGAGCAAGCTAGCAGTATAACAGGCTGCTTGGAGGATTTCACTGTCAGTTTCACACAGAAATTAACTAGAGAGGCGGGATATAATTCACAACAATAACTTTACTGACAGAACTAGGCTTAACAAGAAAAAACAGGAATAGCAAGGTAATAGAGCATTTATACAAGGGAAAAATACTATATAAACATAAAGATAGATAGTACTTCCTTTTAAATAGCAAATGTTACTGTAAGACTTGGGATTTCAGTAAATTATTTTTCAAGCTGCTATGCCTGACAAAGAAACTATTAACTAATGTAACCCTGGTCTTGCCACACAACAGAGTCTGGACAACAGCTAGCTCATCTGTGGGTCAGGGCCATCTGAGATCAGGGCCATAAAGTAAATCTCCAAATTCACTTCCAAAAGCACTGCAGCTTTTCTAGTCATTCACACTGAACTGGGTGCAGGCCAGGGCCAGATAAAAACCTGGAAGGCTGTAGGGTTTTGAGTGGGGCTTTATTTCTATTACTCTCTTCTTTCCTTTACCAGTCTGGGGTAGGGTTACCATATGTCCGAATTTACCTGGACATGTCCTCTTTTTGAGGACATGTTCGGGCGTCCGGATGGGTTTTGCCAGTCCGCCCGTTTGTCTGGATTTCTGGACAAACGGGTGGGCGGCGGGCCTATCCTAGCCTCCCCTTCCCTTACTTACTATCTACTGCCCTGGTGGTCTAGTGACCTCTTCGGGGCAGGAAAGAGCCCCCTCTTTCCTGCCCGGAGCGCTGCCCTTGCCCTGCATCCTGTTGCTGTGACGGTCTCGGGATTCAAAACGGCTGCCAAGAGTTGAAGCGGCCTCGCGAGACTTGAACTCTCAGCAGCCATTTTGAATCCCGAGACCGTCACAGCAACAGAATGCAGGGCAAGGGCAGCGCTCTGGGCAGGAAAGAGGGGGCTCTTTTCTGCCCCGAAGAAGTCATTACACCACCAGGGCAGTAGATAGTAAGTAAGGGGAGGGAAGGTGATGGGGGGGGGGGGCAGGGGAGGGGAATATGTGACCCGGAGGGAGGGGAATATGTGACAGGGGGCGGGGTGAGTATACGAAAGGGGAGGGGGCATGGGCGGGGCAGGACATGTCCTCTTTTTGAGAGGACAAAATATGGTAACCCTAGTCTGGGGAGTAACGAAGTTTCACTCTCACTCTAAGAAAGCCTTCAGTCCAGAGAGTTATACAAAATAACCAAACTTTACTGAATATTCTCCAACAGGCATTTCAAATCTTCTTTGCAATAAACAGACAATTTATAATCCAACTTGATAGCAGATGCAAACTATAAATCCAGAGCAAATTTAGGGATATGGTGTATTGTCTCAATTGCAGATTGTAATCCTATAATATGTACATACCTGTACTAGTAAAAAAGGCCTGTTTCTGGAGCCAATGAAACGGGTGCTAGCAAGGTTTTCCTCTGCCCCCCTCCCACCCACCCACCCAACCACCGCATCTTCGTCGTCACTGACGCCATTGCACCGCCCTGCTCGCCGTCGATGTGTGACTGAATTGCTCCGCCCTCAACTTCATAACGTTTGACGCGAGGGCGGGGCCCAGAGACTGGGTGATTTTCTTGGCTTCAGCACCACGAACTTACGAACCTTGGCTTCAGTGACGTCAGAGAATAGAACATTGAGGGTGAGTTTTATATATATAGATTTACAGCTCCTCCTGTCCATACCCATCCATTTTGGGTGAACCAATCTAAGGTTATGCCTGCAGCACTTGTGCAACAAGCAGGTCTTCTCTTTTGGACCAGACCTCCCTGTCTGTCCACACTCTCCTCAAAAGGAAATACCTCTCCGGTCTACCACCTTTGGCTCTGAATAACTCTTTACTGTTCCTACTCCTAGGCTGGGATCCCTTACTTCCCACCTGGAGCACTCCTCCACTTCTCACGGTTAATGCTGGAATTTGCAGAAACTACCTCTGGTCAGCTTTAGTTTCTTGAAAACCCATCCAGGACTCCCCCTCTCCTCCTAGGGTCCCACATGGGGTGCAGGCAACTAAAGACCTAGTGCACTCCCCAACATTATTTATTAACTCCTAACTCCTCCCCTACTGTCATTCAACATTCTCCTCTGCAATTTACCCAGGAACCAGCCCCCTTTGGCTGGATTCTTTACCACTCACAACTCAGAACCCTCCCCTCAGAAAATTCTGGAGAGATCTACATTCTGACTCTTAGTAATCCCTATTAATAATGGGGGATTACACTAAAATAAATTCAGTTCAAGAATATAATAGCAGGGTGTTAGGGCACAGTTGGAGCTCTTCTTGCTTTTAGATAGTATTCCAAACAGAAGATATTTAAAAAAAAAACCCTCTCGGTGCTGTATTATAGCTGGGATAGTATGGCCCCTCTGTGCTTAAATTTAGAAGGACAGAATATCTTTTTTCCTTTCTTCTGTACACTTCTGTCTTCTCCAAACAAGTTTATAACATTTTTTTCTCTCTCCCACACTCTGTGAAAGGCACAGGAGCTAAAGTATTCACTGGTTGTATGTTTTCTTTTGGCTTGGTGAAGTCCAAATTGTTTCTTGTGATTTCTCAGGTTCTGTGTGAGTTCCTGAAGCTGACTCTCTTCTCTCCAGCTTGCACACTTGCACTTCTCTAAACCCTTTTTTCCTCAAAACTTCTGGCTGTTCCTCTAGGCTGAAACTCTGAGTCCTTCGAAGTAGCCAGTAGTAGCTCTCTCCTCTTTGCAGTGGGAGGAGTCCATATGGTGTACAAACAGTTTCCTTGTTGCTGTGTAATCTGGGGCCTACTTGCTGCTGTTCCTCTTATTTGATTTGATTTAATTACTTAATATACTGCTTAACAGTGGCGTAGGAAGGGGGGGCAGGGGGGGCGGTCCGCCCCAGGTGCACGCCACTGGGGGGTGTCGGCTCCACGCTGGTGCACTGCCCTCTTTGCCCCGGAACAGGTTACTTCCTGTTCCAGGACAGAGAGAGCAGTGCACCAGCGCGGAGCCGACACACCCCAGCAACGTGCAGTCGGGGCGGATCGGCCCTCCCGCCCGTCCCTCGTCGCAGGTATGCGCTCCGGGGGGGGGGGGGGGGAGGTATGTGCTCCAGCGGGAGGAGGGTGTGCCGTGCTGCACCCGAGAGGGGGGGTGCACAGCGGTGACCCGCCCCGGGTGTCAGCTCCCCTCGCTACGGCTCTGCTGCTTAATGCAATGAAGTTTTAATGTGGTTTACAGAGCTTAAACAAAAGTTTTGACAATAAAAACTAAAATACTTACAAAACAAAATATAATGATAATAATAATAGTAAAAAAAGAAACACATAAAATTAATAAAATCAAGCAATTATCTAATAAAGCTATCAATAGAAATCAAACAAAATAAAACATGGAAAAGAAAATAAGATGATACCTTTTTTATTGGACATAACTTAATACATTTCTTGATTAGCTTTCGAAGGTTGCCCTTCTTCCTCAGATCGGAAATCTAATAAAGCTATAGTCTGGCAAAAACATGCTCAAAAATCCATGTCTTCAAAACCTTACGAAATCCAAGATAGCTGAGTGTGTCACAAAGGTTAGATGGTAAAGAGTTACATAAAAATGAGCCTTCTCAGGAGTAGCCCCCACACTCTGGAATTTACTCCCATGGGCTACGTATAACTCGAGATTACCTCTACCTTAGGAAGCAGATGAAAGCCTGGCTCTTCTCCCAAGTCTTTAATACATAGGGTGACTGACTATACACTCATTCTACACCTGGACTAGCTTGCAACACACACTGGGCTCCTTTTAGAAAGCGGTAGTAAGCCGAACGCGGGCTTCCTGCTTGCTAAATAGGAAGTACTGTTGGGCTACCACAGCAGCCCAGCAGTACTTCCCACCCCCTAGCGCGCTGTCATATCCAGTGCTGCCTGGTTACTGCCGGGTTAGCGCGGCAGCCCTTACCACCACTTCAGTGGGTGTCAGTAAGAGCTCTCCCCCCTCCCCCCCCCCCCCCCCCCCCGAAGTGGCCACGTGGCAAGTGCTTTACTTGCCACATGGCCATTTTCTGCAGAAAAGAATGACTACCCTTTTACCAGCTACGGTAAAAGGGGGCCTCAGCGTGTGTCAAAAACACGTGCTGATCCCAGTGCATGCCCCCTTTTGCTGCAGCTTGCTAAAAGAGACCCTCTGTATCTTAGATCATTTCCTTATATCTTAACTGTACATAGAACTTGCCTTGAGTTTATCTCAACTGACTCTGTACCACCCATCTTGTCCCCATCTATATATCTGCACTTGGCCCCTCAACTATATGCTAAGCTGTATTGTAGAAAATCATTAGTATCTTAGCTATGTTATTTGAATTAGATGTTTCATTAGTATTATGTTGACATTGCATTATAAATCTATTTGACTGTCAGTATTGTCAAACGTGTATATTTTTGATCCAGTTTCATGGTAGTCCTATTATTAAGTTTCAATTTGCTGTTTTCAAGTTTATTGTATTTACTAGTAAAAAAGGCCCGTTTCTGACACAAATGAAACGGGCGCTAGCAAGGTTTTCCTCGGAGTGTGTATGTTTGGGACAGTGTATGTGAGAGTGACTGTTTGAGAGTCAGAGTGAAAGTGTGAGTCCAATCCATGCTCCTCTGCCACCTGGCCCCTCCATTCATCCCTATCCAGCAATTCCCCTCTCTCCCTGAGGCCTGCCCTGCAATCCATATGCATCCATGGCCATCTGTCCCCTCCATTCATCCCTATCCAGCAATTCCCCTCTCCCTGAGTCCTGCCCTTCCAATCCATGCCCATCCATGCTCCTTTGTCACCTGGCCCCTCCATTCATCCCTATCCAGCAATTCCCCTGTCTCCCTGAGGCCTGCCCTGCAATCCATATCCATCCATGCCCATCTGTCCCCTCCATTCATCCCTATCCAGCAATTCCCCTCTCCCTGAGTCCTGCCCTTCCAATCCATGCCCATCCATGCTCCTTTGTCACCTGGCCCCTCCATTCATCCCTATCCAGCAATTCCCCTCTCTCCCTGAGGCCTGCCCTCCCAATCCATGCCTATCCATGCTCCTCTGTCCCCTGCCCCCTCCATTCATCCCTTTCCAGCAATTGCCCTCTCTCCCTGAGCTCTGCCCTCCCAATCCATGGCCATCCATGCTCCTCTGTCCCCTGCCGCCTCCATTCATCCTTTTCCAGCAAGTCCCCTCTCTCTCTTCCATGACCCCCCCTCGCATCCATGCTCCTCTCTCTCCCATGTCCCAGCCTGGCCTGCCCTCTTCTCCCCCCCCCCCCCCCCTTCGCATCCATGCTGTCGTTTCTCCCCTGCCCTCCCGCTCCCATTGTTGTACTTTACTGGCCACCCTCTTCTCTCCCCCCAACATGCGTTTTTTTTTTCTTGTTTTTAAATTTACCTCCGTGGCGGTTCCGGCAGCGAAGCGTCAGGGAAGGAGGCGGTGCTCCCGACGTCTAGGTTTCCCTTCGCTGTGTTCCGCCTTCTTTTGATGTCATCCTTGACGTCAGAAGAAGGCGGAACACAGCGAAGGGAAGGCTAGACGTCGAGAGCGCCGCCTCCTTCCCTGAGCTTCGCTGCCGAGCGATGCGATTGGTTGAGTGTCATTGCTCCGCCCTCGACGTCATCACGTTTGACGCGTGGGCGGGGCAGACACAATGCGATCTCACCCCCTTCACTTTTAGAATGTTGGCTAAGAGAGGCTTCATTAGAACGTTGGAGGTGCGTTTTATATAGAGAGATGTTTACACTTGGTCATTGCACTATTGTTATGCTGTCAACAAAATTATAAGTTTTATGTTAAACTGTACACCTCCTTGGGTGAATCTCTTCATAAAGGTGGTTAAGAAATCCCAATAAATAAATAAAAATGGACTTGTGTAGCAAAAGGCCCTGTTTCATGTAGAAGTTAATTTTACAACCTGAAGGGATAGAAGTTGCAGAAAACAGTGTTATGAGGAGCACAGCAGGTAGCAATGATCTTGCTTCAATAAATTGCAGTAGCCCAGCAGTAATTCTGTTCACTAATCCGGAACTACTGCTGGGCTACTGCAAGAGCCCGGTGGCAGCTCCCACCCCCAGTGCGTACCACTTCTGGCGCTACAAACATTTTTTATTTTGTAGCACTGATGTTTACCCATCAGTAATTGGCGCTGCCTGCTTACCGCTGGGTTAGCGCGGGAGCATTTATTGCCACCTCATTGGGTGGCGGTTAAGCTCTCTCACCTGAAATGGGTACACGGCAAGTGGTTCACTTGCCGCATGGCTATTTCTTAAAAAAAAAAGACAGCCTTTTACCCGTTGCGGTAAAAGGTGGCCTCAGCGTGTATCTAAAACACATGCTGACACCCTATTACTGTAGCTTGATAAAATGACCCTTAAGTGTAAATTAAAAAGCATGGGTGAAGGTAATGAGCCTTGTGGCACTCCTCTCTCCAAAGTCTTACCTTCGGACTTCTCATACTTCCAACATATAAATTGAAAACGATATGATGAAAGATAAGATTTAAACCACTACAATACATTTGAGCCAATGCCAAATCTGCGCATCAGTTCTAGCAGCTTAGGGTGAGATATTGTATCAAAGGCTGCAGTTAAGTCTAACTGTATCCAGACAGCAAAATAACCTTGATCGCCCATCACAAGCATGTCATCTAGGATCGATAATAGAAAAGACTCCGTACTGTGATGGCACCTGTAACCAGATTGGCACCTGGTTGAAAACTGGAATATTTTAGAAAAAAATTTAATTCTACAAAAAAAGTATTTATAGAAAACGACTGGATAAAAGTGGTTAATAAAAAGATGGACTAATGACGATAAAAGTGATGGGTTCTAGTAACCATTGAAAAATAAATCACTACTGCTGGTCCATTACCTATATAAGAATGTATTAAGTAAATAAATACCTGGTATATGAGGATTGGTATATGCTGTAAGTGAAGCACTGGGACTGAGTTACATTACTTAGCCGATTGAAGACTGTATAGATCATGTGACACAAAGGGATAAGAATGAAAATGGAGGAGGCACTACAAAAGGTAGAGCAGAATCCCCTACTGAATTTTGACTAGCATAATATATTATACAGTGCAGATTCCTAATATGTTCCCAGCACTATCAGCCTGATCAGTGAATGATTTTACTAGAAACAAACATCTTAATTCCATTATGGTCATGATAAAGAAATCCTCATCCTTCCAGACAGTCTATTCATTCCATTGTGGATGAATACACTAATAGAAAACATTTCTTAGTGCAGACACTGTGCTGCCTTTCTCACTGTAGCAGCTCCTCTTTAAAAGAAATACGTCAATTGATGTTAAGGTAATCTCTGGCTATGGCATGTGCAGAATCTGGAGTTAAATTACTAGCAATTAGCAAGATAACACCATACAATTATTTTGTGCTTATGTTTTTCCCAAACTGAGTGTAAATGACAATTAGTTGTGCAGTTCAGCCTCACACAGTGAAAATAATCTGGCATGCCAGTGGAGAAACACATCACTTAAGGACCCATATACATATTTATTTCATTAGTCATGAATGTCTTTTGTTCATGGGAGGCACAGTCAAGAGCCTGTAGTTTGGTAGCTTATAATGAAATAAAGAAATAATCATTTGGATTAGCATACCATCTTTTAAACCAGTCATGTTCTCAACACACATTGCATTGCAGTAAGTTGAGAATGTCTGTGCAGCCTCCTCTGGGGTGGGTGGTCAAAAGATTTCTGGCAACCTACTGAAAGTTTCTTGTGACAAGCATATGGCAGAGTGTCATTGTCCTTAAAACATAGTTGAGAAACAGAGACAGACAGAAATAACGTAACTTTTTTCAGGGTCTTGTAGAGCGTCAATGGAAGCAAAGATACTTGATCCTACATTCTACCATCCATAGTTCAGGGTTCTAATCAAGAAACCACTCATCCTATAAATACATGTACTCTCCAGTAGCATTGCACATGCTCAAGGCCAACCCTAACAGGTTGATCTTGCTTGATTTTGCCCCCCCCCCCCCCCCCACCCTTGCTCAATACATCTTTAGACTTTCTAACTTTTCTAAAAATATTGGAACTACAAGTCTACATATATCAGCACTATTTAGTGGTACTCCTACAGGTCAGGTCTTCCGAATATTCCTATTAAATATGCATACTTTCATAAGATGACTATCACAAACTTTAACTTGCAATATTAAAAGTTTAATCATACTGTAGTTATAAACATACTCAATATAACTAGTGCTCAGTATATCCCTTTTTGGATATTCCAATCATATGATGAATAATTAGCGCATCACCAAGCTGATACTATATTATCAGCTATACTTCTATACAATTAAATAAAAAATTACTTATCTTTACTGATCTTATCTGGTGCTCACCAAAATATCTTCTAAAGTATATCTTAAATATTAACATAATCACTCACAACATACAAATCACTCTATAATTGACTGGAATGGTTGGCATCCTATTGAATGTGTTCTTTCAGTCCCAACATAGCATCCAGTGGTCCTATACCAATGTCCCAGCAGCAAAGTCTTTTGTGCTATTATACCACCCCTGTTGTCGCTGTATCATATTTTATCCAAAAGCAACAGTCCTTTCCCAAGAAAGGTGTTGTAGTCAATAGCAGATCCACATTCAAATGATGACAACTCTATAAAGCTCTCCTCCATTCTTGTTATGCATAATAACTAAAAGGTTAAAAATCCATTGTCTTCCATGCACTTTCAAATCAATTGACAGGTCTCAAATTATTAAAATATGCATGAGGTAGATTTGCATGCATAGTGTTTCTATTGAATGCAAATTTATCTCTTGCATATTGATTAGTCAAACACACAGTGTCTTCTGCTTTTATCAATACATTTATAACAATGTTATTGAAAACCACAGTATAACTAAAAGATTTTTATATCATCATTTTAATCCAACTTTTATCCTCACCATATATACTTGCCACTCATACCATTCAAACTTATCTCAACCACACAAACATCTGCCTACTTCATATTGCTATATATCTCCCTCAATGTTTCCATCATTTCTATTATATATAAATGCTGTAATTGTTACTCCCAGAAAAAGATTTCATTTAACTAAACACCCTGCTCTTTATGTCTCAATATGTGTCCATCAAAAGTATAATCACTCTTGGCTGATCTTCAGTACTCGCTTACAATCCTTTCTTCTGCACGTATCTCTGATTTCAACAAATTGCAGTTCCACCTATGCTCAACTCTAGGCAGTAACAAAGTTCTTCCTTTGCCACTGTACAAAGTCTTTCACTGCTCAACACGTTGTCAAACCCTACACAAATTTGCTTTTCGCTGATAGCGTCATCAGGGGTTTTGACTAGAAAACACAAATTGGTGGGGATATTAGATATACCTACCTAAAAATGTAAATAATACAATTTATATATTAAAAAACTTTAACCTCTCTATACCTTACACTTTGAATTCCAACTGGCAACAGGATTCATGGTACCGCTCCAACTACCAACACCGTGAATCCACAACTTCTTCACCACTCATTTTAAATCACAAGGGAGAGCATCAGCCACCTAAAACGTGGTGCCATTACTGCTATCAATGCCAAACAAATGCTGCTTTCACTACCTGAACTGAAGTACGTCATATCCATAATCCCACCCACTCCATTTCCTTATTCAGTCCTAAAAGGGACCACAGTCTTCCATTTAAAAATAAATTGTTGTCCCATTTGAAACATTTTTTGTAGAATGTTACCACCCATTTTTTCATTGAGTTGAAGTAACACTACAAATTTTAAATCTGCCATTACATGATGTTCTTAAACCCAATGCTCTACCAATGGAGTTTCCAATTTTTGCAATTTAATATTACTCAAATGCTATGCTAATCTGTATTTAATTTTGTTAACCGTTTGTCCTATGTACATTAAACCACATGGGCAAGTAATAGCATAAATCACAAAGTCTGACTCATGACTCACAGTTAGTTTTTGATCTTAAGTAAAACTTACATGATTTATTTTGATTCAGAATTGGAATCCATTGTGTTTCTATAGCATGCATACAGTATCTACAACCTTTACATTTAGAATGTCCTCCTTCCACTTTTATCTGATTGTGCCTACTTTTCATCAATTTCTCCCCTAGATTTTGTCCCCTACGATATGAAAAGCAAGGAAGTGCCTGAAACCCTGAATGAATTCTTAACATTGACCAATGTTTGCTTACAATATGTCTAACAGCATCTGTATAAGGGACATAAGGTAACATGCAAGTTACACTACAATCACTTGGTTTATGATGAACGTGAAATAACCATGGATGATGTACATTGTAAGCTCTTTTAAATGCTCTAAGAATCACTCTATTTGGATATCCTCGCTGTTTAAAGCGGGACTTCATCTCTTGTGCTTGCTTTACATAATCCTTCTTTTCTGAACAAATTTGACGAATACGTAAAAACTGGCCCACTGGTATATTGTGACTAGATTGAAATCAAGTTACTCAAGTATTTTGTGTATGTTGCATATTGATTACAGATATCCTGACTACTCTACCTATTTGCAGCCTTAGAGGACTGTCAGTGAATACAACTGATATATACAAAGCACAAAGCCACAACTTGATTGGCCTTTCACGGCTGACCTGGGTTGGGTGATATGCTACTTGCTGGATCAAAAGAAACATTGCTTTGAGTAGTTGTCAGTTGGTTTACCATGGACTCAGTCTGTTTTTTTTTTTTAATCCCTGGCATTCTCAGTGTGGTTCTAATTTCTTTCACAAGAGGAAACATTCATCAATGCAATGGGGCACACTTGAAATAAGTTCAACCTCTTCCTGATGAGATGAAGCTATATAGTGTCCATAAGAATTTTGCATAATGAGATAAATTCTAGAAAGGGATGCCTATGCTGTTCTATGCAAAGTGTGGTCACAAAGCTTCAACAGCCAGCATAAACCATTCCAAAATAAAACTTTACCAGTAGACTCTCAATTCTTAATCCAACTGTCCTTTAATGTAGTAATCATAGCAAAAAAAAAAAAAAAATCAACTTACAGATCAGTTGCTTGGAAAGAATTGTTGCCTTCTGCAAACAGAGTCCGTATCTAGCCAACTCAGAGGTAAGGAGATGGCCAGAACCTCAGCCCAGCTGAGAGGAAAAGCTGTAATAATCAAAGAGGAATAAATGTGGTGAAGAATCTTCATGGAATCACAGTAGTTTAAGAGAGGGATCAGCCCCTAGAACAGCTGCTGCTAGGAAGACTGGGCTCTCTTCTAGAGCCCCTAGGGGAAGAGAGAGAGCTGACCTTGGCCCAAAACTAAGAGTCAATAGGGACTGCCAACAATACACAGGGAGTAAGGACACATGCTCAGAAGGTGTCAAATCAGAGGAAACTACAAACTAGTACACATTGTTATGTATATTTAGTATTCATACATAACAATGTACCCTGCTTCCATGAATATGGAGGCAGATCAGATACCTATAATTATATGCCTAGAGGGTTTCTTCTTTCCTTTATAGAACTTCAGCATAACTGAGTATATATATGGGCATATGAGTTTAGGTATGAGCACAAGGTAGAGGAGATGCATGCCTCGATTCAGGAGATACATGTGTAACATTTTCAGCACCATTTTAGATAAGTCATGGAAGTGGAAATATAGATGTTTTACCAAAATGTCTGGAGCTTGTGACATATTTTACAAATGCAGAGCAGTATGTCTAAGCCTAAAGTAAAACTGACAAAAATCCCCCTCCCCCCAAACAAGACATCTAAAAGGTGACAAAAACATCTGTGAGATCAATGTCAGTTTCTGAAAAAGATTGCAATGGAAACAAAGGAATCCAGAAGTACGCCAAAGGGTACTTATGATGCTGAAAATGACCCACATAGGCCCACACCAGCATTGCTAACCCCTACAGGACATGTAAATTGCATCCATGAGGTCCCTATATTGTGCCAGGTGTCTATTCAGTGCCTGCAGGGGATAACGTCTAGCACTGTGCCCCAGTTGCAGGACAAAACGTGTTGCACTATCCATTTATTTATTTATTTAGATTTTGCTCACACCTTTTTCAGTAGTAGCTCAAGGTGAGTTACATTCAGGTATTCTGGATATTTAGCTCTGACACAAAACATCTAGGGCTATCCACTTAGATGTGGAGGGGCGTTTTCGATATGACATCTATTTCCGACTTTAGAAGTTTTGCAAAAAATGTCCAAAAAATGCCAGAGAATGTGGTAAAGGTGGTAAACTTAGTAGAGGTTTTAAAAAAAGTTTAGACGGCTTCCTAAAGGAAAAGTCCATCGACCATTATTAAATTGGACTTGGGGAAAATCCACTATTTCTGGGATAAGCAGTATAAAATATTTTGTACTTTTTGGGGGATCTTGCCAGGTATTTGTGACCTGGATTGGCCACTGTTGGAAACAGGATGCTGGGCTTGATGGACCTTTGGTCTGTCCCAGTATGGCAATACTTATGTACTTATGTATAGAAACCATATTGGTAATGAGGGGAGGGGAGCCAATCCAACATTAGAAACAAAACACTTGGGAGGCACCAGCCCCTGGTGTCTACCTCAGACTCAAAGCATCTCCTTATGAATACCTGAGTACACGCCTTAGTCTAGTGGTTCTCAAACCTGTACCTGGAGGCACCCCAGCCAATCAGTTTTTCTGGATATCCACAATGAAAATTCATGAGAGAGAGATTTGCCTGCAGTGGAGGCGGTGCATGCAAATCTCTCTCATCAATATTCATTGTGGATATCCTGAAAACCTGACTAGCCAGAATGTCTCCAGGACCAGTTTTGGGAACCAATGCCTTAGACAATTCAATGACTTTTCATAGTAGTGGAGCAGCTGAGAAAGAGGCATGTTTTTGTTCTTGTTTTTAATATCTTTGTCAGTCCTAAACCTACCAACAGGAGAAAGAAGGGGGTCCTCATGGAATGATGGTATGCTTCCAGACATGAATCAACTCATTTTTTTAATGACAGGCTGTCAAAAGAACCAAAAATCCATACAAGCAGTCAGACTAAGGCTGGTTCTGCCTGTAGGTTAAAGGAGTCATAGGTCTCTCTCTCTCTCTCTCTCTCTCTCTCTCTCTTTCTCCCCACTTATTAGCTTAAGTCCTGCTTACTTGCTCTGCATAGCTTTTGATCAGCAGGGGGCAGCAGTGCTCTATTATAAGTAACAGGAGGAGGCCACAGCCACGCTGTGATTCTCTGCAGCTGTAGCTCTAATCCCATAGTAAAGGATGCTTGTAACAGAGAAATAGAAAGGTTTGGTCTCTCTGGTAATATCTGAATGACACACGGAAATGTTTACAATTTAATGCTTACAATTTTCCAAGAGCTTCTTCATGAAAGGTGGGTGTCACCTTCATTGCACTATGCTAGTACACTGCAAGATGTTTTGGAACTTGCATCTTACGCTAATGTCATGACAGCCTGTTTTGTTGACTTGATAATGTAATCTCTTGTTAGGTTGGGATTGCTGAAGGGATGAGTCCTGGTAGAGAGTCACTGGGGTGGGGGGAGTGACTGTATGGTCCCTGTGTGGAGGAAGCCCAGCCCATGGGAGTGTGTATGGTATAAAATGCAGAAAGACAGTGGGAAGAGTGACAGAGGGGGAGGAGATTAGGAGGAGATAAAAATGATAGTTTGCCCTTTAGAGGGGTCTTTGGTTGCCTGCAAGCCCTCTGCCAAGTGACCCGAAAAAGGAGAAGGGGGATCTTGCATCACGTTAAGTTTGGGCTGACATCAAGGGTCATTTACAACAACTGGAGAAGGAGCCAGAGTTTTGGGCAGATTGGGGAGTCTGGCCTGTGAGCGGGGTTTGGGGGTAGGAAGAAGCCTGCCAAAAGCCGGGGTGCTGCTCTGTGAGGTACACCCACAGAAAGAGGTCAGCCATAAGGGATCTGTGTCTTGTGGTAATGGAGTGCATCTGGAGGAGGAGGAGGAAATAGCTCTGGGGTTACATCTGACTGCAGGATAGGCATAAGTGGAGAAACAGTATATAGATGAATAGCCCCAGGAAGAAAGTTCCTGTAAATATTCCTGGGAAATACAGTGGCAAAGGTGGTCCCCCGAAAATGACCAAAGTCAGACATTGAGTTATAAAGGAATTTATATCATTGACTGTGTTAAGGATCACTGAATCAAGAGTTACCAGTTACAGAAGTTACAATAAGCAGTTGGAGTTTGTTATTAAGCCTCCCGGTGTGATGCATGGTTCCTGGACTGGAGAGCTGAGTGTAACCCTAAATAAACAAGAAAGTGCCTCCTAAACTCCCAGATCACTATTCTGGACCACTACCCACCCCAGCTCGACTGTGAAGAGACAGGAAGGAAGTGCGGAGTACAAGTGGCCTGAGAGTGAGTGGAGACTGTGGAATTTGAAGTGTGAGTTTGTGTTTTGTTTTGTTCGTTAACCGGGTCTGGAGCTAGTACCAGGTGAGACCCAGGTTACAATAGTATTCAAGTGACACAGAAATACAAGCATCATAGAGTGGTGAGATACCTTGTAGCGTCCCTTCTACTGAGGACGGTCAGATTCCCACCCAGCACTTCTCAATGTTTCCTGCTTTCTTGTTTTTGTTGAGCTAGCTTAGTTCATTCTTATCAGTGAGCTAGAACAGTGTTTTCCAAGTTGGTCCTGAAGTACCCCCTTGCCAGTCAGTTGTTCAGGATATCCACAATGAATATGCATGAGGTTTAATTGCATACAATGGAGGTAGTATATACAAATCAATCTCATGCATATTTATTGTGGATATCCTGAAATCCTAACTGACAAGGGGGTACTCCAGGTAGAGAATGAAATGGGGATGGGGACCTGCAGTAACCATGGGGATGGGGACAGATCTCGCGGGGACAGGGCGGGGTTGGGGACAGAGCCCGTGAGGACAGTGTGTCATTCTCTACTTTGAAGGCTGTTAATGAATTTGACAGTTATTTATGTTTGAGTGATGCAGGTGATGATGTTTTCATTTTTTGGAAAAACAAGCAAAAGTGCTGGCCACAACTGGCAAAATTTGCATGGGGTATCCTGTATATTCCTGCTACCAGCATATCTTCTGAGAAGACATTTTCTATTGAAGGAAGGACTGTGGAAGACAGGAGAGCTAGACTGAATCCTGAGATTGTTGATGACTTATTATTCATCCCCAGATTACAAAATTATAACAGTGCTTCATAGGGCATATTTCTCTCCCACTAGGGCATAGAGAATGGGTTGTATTTTGTACCCCTGGACATTTTAACAGGGTGGATTAGGGTTCCTTGGGGTAGTAGAAGTCAGCTATTGTTGGGGTTGGAAGGGTAGAGAGTGGTGTTGATAGGGGTGGGGGTTATTATAGTTGCTCTTTGTTATTATTGTTTTCTATTTGTGATTTATAAATAGTTACACAGCACATTGTTCCTTTTTATACTTTAATAAAAGATTTAGATATAAAATCCTAAGTGTTTGAGGTTTCTTCAGATGAGGACAGAGTCCGCAGGGACGAGGTGAGAATGGAGATAGAGCCTGCGGTGACAGGGCAGAGATGGGGACAAAACCTGCAGGGATGGGATAGGGATGGAGACAGAAATTGCAGGGATGGGGTGGAGATGGAGACAGAACCCATGGGGACGGGGTATGGATGTGGACGGGGACAAACTTTGTCCCAATGTCATTCTGTAACTCTAGGACCAACTTAGGAAACACTGAGCTAGAAGGGGATTTGGGGATTCAAACCTCATCCCAGTGCATAGATTAATATATCTAGTGGAATCACTGCAGCAGCACAGCTGTCCTTTGCTAACAACACTACCATGGGTTATTGGTTCTGTACCTGTAGATCTTTTCATAAAGACATTGATTAAATTAGTTCCTGTGCATCTCATTAGGCCAAGAGACCCAAATTCCTTGCCAAATTCCCTTCATTATGGTGCAGAGTGCATGAACAATAGCTGCCCTATGTCACTCTTTATGTCTGCATATGTATAGCTTTGGGCTTCAGCTTGTGTTCTCTTTCTGTGTGCCAGTTCTCACTTCTGCCAGCACAGGGACCCTGCATATAATTTGCAAGCCAAAGTTATCCCACCCCAAGACATTCCACCCCCTCCTCCTCCTTCTCTTCCTCACAAGATTGATGGCAACAGGAACGCTTGCAATTTAATTAAAGAGCAAGCTGAATCACTTTGTGCCTTCTAAGGTTGCAAAAGATTCACAGAAACTAATTAGAGGTAACAAGCCTTGGTAAATTGAATGAAAATGTTATAATATAGTTTTCCTTAATGACCTAGCAAAAACAAAGGCTCTCATGCAACTTGGCACAACAGAGAAGTATTTTTGTAATTCACTTCTGTATGATTTGTTTGATTTAAATTTTCAGCAGAATATTGATATCGTTTTAAAGGGGCAATGTCAAATATGAAGCCTCTAGGATATTTAGAATACGTGAGTGCTCTGTTGTTCAGGTCAGTGCATGCTCTTGGTGGAAGTAGAGGCTGCAGAAATGTTAAGCCCTGAGAAACCTTCAATCTAATGGTAGAGAGCCTGTGGTGAAATATTTTCCTGTTCCTTAGAGATATGGGTGTCAAACAGTCTTTTGGACACACCTAGGCAATTGGGTTTTTGGGATATCCAATTGAAAATGTAAACTACCCCTGGCCTGATATTGGGATAAGAGGGAGTAGGTCCAATGTATATGGTCTTGGAGTTGATGAGAAGGACTCTTACAACCACATTCCAGAAATCAATTTATTGCTCCTTAAAGCTTAACTTTATTTTCTCACAGGCAGATGATCAAACCGCTGTGCCATTTTAGATAGCACTCTGAAAATACCGCTCTTCCAACGCCGTAGTAGCACAGTGTTGTGCTATGGCATGACCAGAAGTTAATGTATGCAGATATTTGCAGCGGTGCTTCAGTGTAGTTAAATGAAGCTAAGTAGCCAGGATGCATGTGCACTAATCAGATGCACTAGGCTATGAGCAGCACACATGTGTGGTGGGCTGCTTGTCATTGCATCCAGAATGTGGATGTTTGTGGGAAGGACATCCATGCCTGTTATGCCTCCAACACCTGCTTTATTTATTTGGATTTTGGATCACAAGTAGCAGTAGTGGGATTTGAACTGGCCATCTCTGGATTGCAAGACCAGTGCGCTAACCACTAGGCCACTCTGCCACTTCTCTAATCTGTTTCACTCCCTTGAAATTTGGCCATCCCTGTGGGGGGCAGTTGAGGACGTCCAAAATGTTTGAATGAAGGACGTCCATGCCTTCATTATGCCTCCGCTGATACACACATACCTCCCCCCCAGGGGCCTGCATACTGCCCCCCCCCCCCCCCCCAGGGATGGCCAAATTTCAAGGGAGTGGAATTGAGTGTAGGAATGGCAGAGTGACCTAGTGGTTAGAGCATTGGTCTTCTAATCCAGAGGTGGCTGGTTCAAATCCCACTGCTGCTACTTGTAATCCAAAATCCAAATAAATAAAAAGGGTGTCAGAAGCATAGCAAAGGCATGGATGCGCTTCTCACAGAAACATCCACATGTTGGACATCCTCAACTGCCATCACAGGGATGGAAGCTTAGCAAAGAATATACTCTAATTTGGGTAGGATCTGTGACACAAGAACACCAGCTAGGACCTGCCATAATTCTGCAGCACTGTTTTTCAGCATAGCAGCGTTCAACACCTCTGTTCATGAAGCGCTAGCTTTCGATCATCCAGGAGGAACGCAAAATGACCTTATTTACATGAGATTGACTACATTTAAATGTCATGTGCGCAAGTGCCTGGCACGCTTGCAGTTTATGGCGGTAACCAAGTTGATCATCCCACGTTGTTAAAAGCATGCGCAAAAACAGCGCTAATGGGCTTGCGCGCTTGCGTTGACTTTTGATCATCCCCCTCTCAGGTAGATAAAAAGGATGAACAGTTGGAAAATTTATTTTTGTTTCATGTTGTTCCAGGAATGTTCCTTTTGTTTATTAGGGAGCTATGTCATTGAGTGTGCTCACTCTTTACATTATTTACAAAGAGGATGCACTTTCCTAAAAAGTGCACACTATTTGCACCGAGGGAGCATGTGATACTGTGAACGAGCGAGGTTTGAGGGTAGGCCTCCAAATAACATAGCTAGTTAAGGTTGGGGAAATATGGTAAATGCTTTATTCAGTAAGCCTGCCTGTTGCTTCACAGGCCAGTAACAAAAAGGTAGAGTTTCTTCAGTTCAAAGGGAAAAGTCTTGATAAGGGTTTGCAGCTGACAACGCCCAAACACAGTCCATAGTCTGTGACTGCCATGCCCCAAACACAGTCCATAAAGTTTCTTTCTCACTCTCTATCTGGGTCATCCAGGCCTCAGAACCAGGTTCACAAGTGTTAAAATAAAAAGGTTGCCTTTGTAGTTTTCATCTTTTGATAGTATTTGTTTATTGTAATTCCTGAGAAACGTTCAGCTGTTTTTTAAAATCTGTTACCTACTTGAATCTCATATGGGAGAGTTGGTAGGTTTTAAATACCTTCCTATATAATAAAAAGCACCTCCAACGTTCTGAAGCTGACTCCGAGAAAGTGAAGCCTTGAAGCATTCATGTCCCTGCTGTATCCATCTCCTGAAATGACGTCACGTACTTCCGTGTTCGTAAAGACCAATCACTGGAAGGGAACGCTGCAGAGTTGCCAGGCAACGGAATGCGACATCACACGCATGAGGGTGTCGTCGTCCCTCCCTCCCTTCCAGTTCCAGGCCCCCTACCTCCAAATTTTAAAAGTCAACTTCACTTACAAAGTCGGGTTTACGGCGGCTGACAGCAGCAGTGGTAACAGGCATGCAGTCTCGACCCTTCTCTCTCTCTCAGCTCTGGTCCCGCCCTTGCGGAAACAGGAAATGAGGGCGGGACCAGAGCTGAGAGAGAGAGAAGGGCCGAGCCTGCACGCCTGTTACCGCTGCTGTTGGCTGCCGTAAACCTGACTTCGTTAGTGAAGATGACTTTTAAAATTTGGAAGTAGGGGGCCTGGAACTGGAAGAGAGGGAGGGAGGAAGGGAGGGATGACGACACCCTCATGCGTGTGGCGTTGCGTTCCGAAGGGGGGGGATCCTGGAACTCGGAGGGAGGGAGGGAATCCTGGAACTCAGAGGGCGGGGGACCCTGAAACTCAGAGGGAGGGAGGGGGGAACCTGAAACTGGGAGGGAGGGAGGGAGGGAGGGAGGGAGGGAGGGAGGGAGGGAGATGAGAAACCTGAAACTCGGAGGGAGGGAGGGGGGAACCTGAAACTCAGTCCCCTGGAACTCAGAGGGAGGGAGGGGATGACCCTGAGAGGGAGGGAGGGAGGGGACGACCCTGGAACTCGGAGGAAGGGAGGGTGGGGACAACCCTGGAACTCAGAGGGAGGGAGGGGGGATGACCCCGGAACTCGGAGGGAGGGAGGGGACGACCAGGGAACTCGGAGGGAGGGAGGGAGGGAGGGAGGGGGGATGACCCTGGAACTCGGAGGGAGGGAGGGAGGGAATGACCCTGGAGCTAGGAGGGAGGGAGGGAGGGGGGAGGACGACCCTGGAACTCAGAGGGAGGGAGGGGATGACCCTGGAACTCGGAGTCAGGGAGGGAGGGAGGTAGGGGATGACCCTGGAACTGGGAGGGAGGGGGTAGGGTTACCATATTTTGTCCCCCAAAAAGGAGGACACATGCCCCGCCCCCACCATACACCCACCCACCCACCCCACCCCCTTTCACACCCTTGCCCCGCACCCTGTCACACCCTCGCTCCGGCCCCTGTCACATTGTCCCTCCCTCTATCACATACCCCGTCACCCCCCCTCCCCTTACCTTACTACTGCCCTGGTGGTCTAGTGACCTCTTTGGGGCAGGAAAGAGCCCCCTCTTTCCTGCCCGGAGCGCTGCCCTGCATGCATCCTTCCTGTTGGTGATCTCGGTGCCGATTCATCTCCCTCTATTTCCTTCTTTCTCTGGCTTCAATGGGTCCCCAGCAGTGGCAGTGATTAATTAATTTGTTTCTATTTCTCCAGTGTTGCAGTACATGCTAATTTTAACTTCTTGGGGTTTCCAATTTAATTTTTGTCGAAATATTTTTATTTCTAAATTGTGATCCCCTGTTCTGTAATTGGTGTGTGTCTGTTGGTGCGATAGTAATTGCAGGTGGGGAAACTGGAGGGCTGTAGTGAGATAGTTCTGACTCCAATTCCAAAAAATAGAAAAGGAGAGCTATCAGATACTGTGACTTTTGATCCGGTTGATTCAATTCCAGTATTCGCAAAAATAATGGAAGGATATGTCATTAAACTTCTTTTTTTTTTTTATTGGTATACTAGGCAAAAAGACCCATTTCTGTCACAAATGAAACGGGCGCTAGCAAGGTTTTCCGGTTTTCCTCGGAGTGTGTGTGTTTTACAGAGTGTGTGTGAGAGTGTGTGATAGAGAGAGAGTGAATGTGTGAGTGTGTGTGACAGAGAGAGTGAGACTGGGTGCGAGAGTGTGTGTGTGAGAATGAGAGTGTGTTCCAGGGGCCCCCCCTCCCTCCCTCCCAGTTCCAGGGTGGCCCCGCCCCTCCCAGTTCCAGGGTTCGGCCGCCCCCTCCAAGTTCCAGGGTCATTGCCCCCCTCCCTCCCTCCCTCCCAGTTCCAGGGTCATTGCCCCCTTTCCCCCCCCCCCCCCTCCAGCCATCCTGCGATGTTTAACTGCAAAATTAGGGAGCTGTGTAGTGTACTAAAACGCACCTGCAACTGTGTGAAGCTGACTCTGTGGCTTCACTGAAGTGAATGGTTCATAAGGTTCGTCAGTCTGTCACCATCTCTCTCGGCCCCGCCCTCGCGCCTCTGATAGGTCCGCCGCCCTCGACGTCATCACGTTTTGACGCGAGGGTGGGGCCGAGAGAGATGGTGACAGACTGACGAATCTGACGAACCTTACGAACCCTTCACTTCAGTGAAGCCACTGAGTCAGCTTCAGAACATTGGAGGGGCTTTTTATTATAGAAGAGATAATCAATTCACAAGTCATAACACTTGAACAAGAAATTCAGAAAAGAAAAAATACTTTTACATCAATAATATAAGCACAAAGGAAAACAAATGATTAATCTTCTTTTAGACCACAATTGAGGAAACAGGAAACAGGAAATGAGGGCAGGACCAGAGGCACAGCTGAGACAGAAGGGAAGGCAGGCTGAAGCGCCGTGCCTGCTCAACTTACAGTGCTGCCGCTGGACCACGAGGTAACAACTTTTAAATTACAGCCGGCACGCAGGAAGGCAAGGGGCAGGCGCAGGACTGCGAGAAGAGGGCGGCCAATGCAGGTCAGGCTGCCACTGAGAGAGAGAGAGAGAGAGGGAGGCACGGGGGTCTGGAATTCCGAAAACAGGGGGGCATGGAACTCGCAGGGGAGGGGAGGGAGGGGGGCATGGAACTCAGAGGGAAGGGGGCCTAGAACTCGAAGGGGGGGAGAGGGAGGGGGTATGGACCTTGGACGGAAGGGGGCCCTGGAACTCGGAGGGAAGGAGAGGGAGGGAGGGAAGGAGGGGGTCATGGAACTCGGAGCCCGTACGTGATAATGAGCGCTGTCAAACTGAGAATGGCCGCGAGGCAGCAACTCGCGCCACAACTATCCGTTGACATTCCAAATACTGTGCCGCTCAAAGTACATCAGGCAAGCGCTGATCTCGCAAGACAACTCGCCGCTGACGTCCCGATACAGCTGGCAGGGTTTACAAGACTATTGAACAGATGTCGACAGGCTGCAGTCATGTTCTGATATAGTTTTGCAGACTCTATCAACTGAAAAATAGGGGTCTCTCTCTCTCTCTCTCTCTCTCTCTCTCTCTCTCACACACACACATACTCTCTGTGTCACACATACACTCTCTCTCTCTCACACACTCACTCTCTCTCTCTCACTCATTCTCTGTCTCACACATACTTTCTCTATCATACACACACATTCTCTCTCACATACATACTCTCTCTAAAATATACACACTCTTTCTCTCACTCTACACACACACACACACACACACTCTCTCTCTCTGTCTATAACACACACTGTCTCTCTCACACACACACACACTGTCTCTCTCACACACACACACTCTCTCTCTATCTCACACACATTCACTTTCACAGGCACACTCTATCACACACACTCACTCTCTGTCTCTCACATACTCTCTCTCTGACACACTCTCTCTCTCTATCTATCTATCACACTCTATCTCTCTGTCACACACACACAGTCTCTCTCTCTCTCTCTCTGTCTCACACATACACTCTGTCTCTCACACTCTCTCTAAAATATACACACTGTCTCTCTCTCTCACACACACACACTCCATCTCTCACACACACGTTTTCTCTCTCACACACACACACTGCCTCTCACATACATACTCTCTCTCAAACATACATACTCCGAGGAAAACCTTGCTAGGGCCCATTTCATTTGTGTGAGAAACGGGCCTTTTTTACTAGTATTCAATAAATCTTCCTTTTCTTGATCAGACATTTCCAGAGAATTCTATGAGATTTTCTTATTAAGTAAATAGTATATCCAATTTATCGGTGGAATCGTTTCCGGGGTAAATTTCAAAACTTCAAGCAAATAATTCTTAAATACTTCCAAAGGGGTAACACCCGGAGATTTGGGGAAATTCAAAAAGCGGAGATTTAATTTGCGGTTATAGTTTTCTATCTGTGCAATCTTACGATGTAATATTGTTTTATCTTTTACCACCATTGCGGCACATTCTTGCAAGTACTTTACATCTTCTTTAATTTTATTTACTTGAATGTTAAATTCCGTCTTTATAGCTACTAAGGAATTTGATAAAGTTTCAACAGTATTCACTAAAGTCAAAACTTCAGCTGTAGATTTAGCCACTGTATTATCCAACTGCTGGAGCACTTCCCAGATAATCTCCAGCATTACCGAATCTGGTTGTTTTAATGGCGTGACACGCTCAGTCGAAGCACAAAAAGGCTTCAGATCTCCCAATGGTCCTGTATTCTCAATTCCTCGATCCGGAGGACTTCCTGCAGCATCTTCGAGTTTAGGAGGCCTCCACTGAGACACAGGTCCTTCGGGGAGAGGCAGAGGGTTGAGCGCCGGGGGTGAAAGGGTGACATCTAGCCCCAAGTCTCTGGGGTCTCCTCCTCCCAGAGTAACAGCAGGGAACTTCTTGGCGTTATGGGTAGGAGCTCTCGTTGCGAACCTCTCAATGGTTTGCTGCTGAGGTGACGAGGTTCTGGCCATCGAGGGACCGGCCTTGACCGTCCCTTTACGTTTTGTATGCGGCATTAAGTCTGAAGAAAAGTTTTAATTCAGCACTAACCACAAGAGAGTCAAGCAGCGATCAGCAGTGTGCCGCCATCTTGACACCCCCCCCCCCTCCCATCATTAAACTTCTTGATAAATACCTGTCTGATTATAACATTCTACATTTATCTTAGTCCAGATTTCATAAATTGTATAGTATAGAGACTGCAATCAGGGATTTAGTGGCATGTGGTAAAGCTCTACTAGGCTTAGGGCCATAATGCTGTGGTTATCCAGTTCGATCTATCATGCACTTTTGATATAGTAGACTTACTAGATTGAGTGAATTGGGTATCACAGGGATCACTTTATCTTGGTTTAGGGGTTTTTAACTTCTTGTAATTACATAGTTCAGAAAGACAGAGAATTGTCACCTAATTGGAACCCTGGGTGTGGAGTTCCCCAGGGCTCCACTCTATCTCCTTCATTATTTAATGTCTTGCTCCAACATTTAGGTAGACTCCTGGAACAACTTGATAGTCCTTATTTCATATACGCAGATGATATTGCTCTATTACTGCCAATATCTCAAGACTGGCATGATACTTTGAGAGACAACTAAACAGCAGCAGCAGCAATCCAAGAAAAGACAAACACAGCAAGAGTTTATCCAAGTCGACTTGGTGGTTACTGACTTGAAATTGGACCAGAGCTTTTTCTTTGCAGTACATGCATTGAATCTGTGAATGTATTGTGGAGACCTATGTGTCCCCCAACAAAGGTTTTTCTGAAACTTAGCAAGGTTGGGTTCTGTTTCTATTAAAGTTAATTTTTGGACGTATTGTGTTCAACCTCTTACCATAGTAATCCACATTAAACTAAATAGGTTGTTGTGGAATAGAAATAATGTGTAACAGTAACAGAGGAGGCAGGGAGGAGAGGGGATCCTTCCTTTATTTTCTAACCTGGGCCCTAACATGTCTAACACTGGTCCTGACCCTTGCTGTATAGCTGGTGGGGATTCCCAAGCATCCTCAGCTGAGGACCTCTTCCAAAGATGGCCAGAACTCCCTTTTACCAAGCTCTGGGGTCAACAGTGGCATCCCTGAGCCACCAACAACTATGAGTGGGGTGCTGGCATCAGTGTTTTGCCTGCCAAGCTTGGTAAAAGTGAATTCTGGACACCTTCAAAGAAGGTCTTCAGCTGACAGAGTTTGAGGATCCTTATTGGCTAATGTATTTATATTTTGAGGTGGGAGGCACAGAAAAATTTGTGCCCACCCATTTTGGGCTGAGGCCTACCCAAAATTGGCTGTCTGGTTGCACCACTGTGGTGGAGACAAGGACTGTTATCTGAATTCAAGAAACTGTGGGGCAGGCATGTGGGATCTCTTAAGAGAGAGGAAGATATAGTGGATGATATGGATGGGCAGACTCGATGGGCCATATGGCCTTTATATGCCATCATTTTCTATGTTTCTATGTACCAAGCAGTCAAATTACATTCAGTTGTTGACTACTTCTTATTAAGCTGAACAATAATTTTCAACAATTTTGGACAGGAGCAGTACTGTACCAGCTATATCTGATTAAGTGTTAATGTCTTTCTGGTCAAGGAGTAGTTCTGCTGTCTGCTCTTGATAAAATCATGGCCCTTATTTTATAAAGATTATGTGGGCTTAATATTTTATTTATTTATTTATTTATTTATTTATTTATTTATTTTTGCATGTATATCCCACTTTAACCCAAAGCAGGTAAGAATAAAACATACATAATATCAATAAAAAGAAAAATGACAATACCATGAATCCATCCACAATTAATACAGAAACTCAAGATAACCGACAACCTCATTAATTCACCTCACCAACCCACTCAGTTATGAAGATCCACCTACATAACTCCTGATCACTCTCTCCCTTCTTCTCTCTCCCCTACTTAATCTCTGCACAATACTAACTGTATATGATATCTTGTAATGACATTGTTAACAACACTATGTAAGCCACATTGAGCCTGCAAATAGTTGGGAAAATGTGGGATACAAATGCAATAAATAAATAAATAAATAGTTCAGTCACAGTCACTTCAATACATTTCATTCTTCTAAAAAGCCCTTTACAAAGCAATGTCTTCAAGAGTCCCAAGTGGGATCATAGACATTTAACTCCATTTCAGAAGGCTAATAATAATAATAATATCAATAATAAAAAAAACTATACAGTACAACTGTTCAGTTTCCAAAAGCGAAAAGAAAACAATACGAAAATTGACACCAAGTTACTTCTTCTTCATTGTTCTCTGCTATTTAGAACTTTTCTGCCTCTTCTCTGTGAATGTTCTGGATCCTTTGCCATAACTCCTATGCTTCACTTCAGGGCTCATTTTCAAAAGAGAAGAACATCAAAAAAGCGTCATAAAGCACCATGTCTTCTCAAAACGTCCAAATTGGTATTTTTGAAACCTATTTTGCAGATTTAAATCTATGCATTTTGTCTAAAGTGCATCTGAATCACAAGGGGGCATATTGGAAGCATTGCAGAGGCAGGATTAGGGCATGCCTAACACTGGGACATTTTACAGCCATAATGGAACAAAACGAAAACACCTAGGCCGAAAACTTCATCATTTTGGTCTAGACCTGTTTTTAGAATAAATAAGGCACAAAAAGGTGCCCTAAATGACCATCCTGCTTATTTTCGAAGGAGAAGGCTGGCCATCTTCCGACACAAATCGGGAGATGGCTGACCATCTCCTAAACCCGGCCAAATCGGTATAATCGAAAGCTGATTTTGGCTGGCTTCAACTGCTTTCCGTCGCAGGGCCGGCCAAAGTTAAAGAGATCGTTTCGGCAGGGTACGGAAGGCGGGACGGGGCATGGTTACAAGATGGCCGGCTTCGGCCGATAATGGAAAAAAGAAGGTCAGCTCTGACGAGCACATGGCTGGCTTCACTTGGTCCATTTATTTTTAGGACCAAGCCTCAAAAAACCCTCACCTCCCCTTACTCCTCCAGTGGTCACCAACCCCCTCCCACCCAAAAACATTTTGTTTAACATTTTTGTGCCAGCCTCTATGCCAGCCTCAAATGTTATACCCAGCTCCATGACAGCAGTATGCAGGTCCCTGGAGCAGTTTTAGTGGGTGCTGCAGTGGACTTCAGGCCCATCCCCCCCTACCTGTTACACTTATGGTGGTAAATGTGAGCCCTCCAAAACCCACCCGAAACCCACTGTACCCACATGTAGGTGCCCCTCTTCACCTCTTAGGGCTATGATAGTGGTGTACAGTTGTGGGTAGTGGGTTTTGGGGGGGATGGGGGGCTCAGCACTGAAGGTAAGGGAGCTATACACCAGGGAGCAATTTGTGAAGTCCACTGCAGTGCCCCCTAGGTTGCCCGGTTGGTGTACTGGCATGTGAGGGGGACCACTGCATTATAAATGCTGGCTCCTCCCATGACCAAATGCATTGGATTTGGCCAGGTTTGAGATGGCCGCCATTAGTTTCCATTATCGGCAAAAAACAATGGCGGCGATCTCTAATACCGGCCATCTCTAACGCCGGCCCAAATGTTGAGATTTGGCCGACCCTGACCGTATTATCGAAACGAAAGATGGCCGGCCATCTTGTTTTGATAATACTGTGGGGTATACCGTTTTCCAGGACCGGCCTTAGAAATGGCCACCCATATAGATGGCCAGCCCCATTCGATTATGCCCCTCCATATTACCACTGAAGGGAATCAGAGATGAACCCCCTTACTCCCCCAGTGGTCACTGACTCCATCTCACCCCCCAAAAATGTGAATAAAAATAGTACTTACCAGCCTCTACGACAGCTTCAGATGTTATGGCCAGTCCTATTACAGCAGCAAGCGGTGCCATGCACTGTTGAGAAGAGGACTCAGGCCCATATCGCCCTCTGTTACCCTTGTGGTGGAAAGTGTTAGCTCCCCACACCCCTCAAACCCTACTGTACCCACATTTAGGTGACCTCTTCACCTATAAGGGCTATTACGGTGGTGTACAGTTGGAAGCAGTGGGTTTTGTAGGGCTCAGGAGACAAGATAAGAGCACTATGGTGAGATGTGTACCTGGAAGCATTTATATAAAGTCCACAGCAGTGCCCCTTAGGGTGCCCCATTGCTCTCCTGGGATGTCAGGGGGACCATTCCATTAAAAATACTGGCTCCTCCTACATTCACATTTTTCACTTGTATGTTTTTTTTTCTTTTCGAATATGGCCCAAAAAGATAAATGCACAAAGCACAAAAAGTTGTTACATACGGTATTTTGAAAAAAAAAAAAAAAAGAAGAAAGCTAGACGTTTTGCTTTTTCAAAAATGGCTATATTTCCTATTCAGATTTGGGAAATTTAGTGCAAAACGTCAAGTCCGACTTAGATGTCATATCGAAAATGCCCCACCACATCTCCTTCTCAACTCTGCAATGATACTTCTAAGCACCACAACCTGAGGGACTCCAGTCTGGTAATCTTCACATATCTCACAGGATGCCAGGAAAACTCCAGGCAATTAGTCCTCTACTCCAATATAAACTTCACACTGGCCATAGGCTGTTCAGCCAACCTCAAATTTCTTGCAGCTGAAAAGTAGAAAAACTTAAAGTCCTCTCACTTTTGTTTGTCCGGGGTATTGTTCAACAGTCCTGTGATCCCACATGTCAACATAGCAGAAAGAAGGCATAGATAAGATTCCATCCCCTCAAAGTAATTAAGTTATGAATTTGGTAATTTCACCAAATCCTTCCTTAGTTATACCGGTGAGGAAAAGCCAACTTGAAAAATTACCCCCTTTCCATTACAAATTATCCCCCTCTTAAACAATTGCACAAAAGTGGACAGTAGCCTTGAGAATATACTGAGGCCCCTCACTGTAATTACTTTCTGAGGAATCTGTAACTGCCATTTACATTGAGCCACATTGAGCCTGCAAAGAGGTGGGAAAATGTGGGATACAAATGCAATAAATAAATACCTGCTCTCTCACTTCTCTCTCCCTATCCCCTTCCAGTTCTCCCACTGCTTGGTCTCTTGAATTGGCTTCTGCCCTCCAGACAGTAATTGCAGACACTCCCCTCTGTGTACCTGCTCTGTTAATGCTCATATGTGCCCCCTTGGTTTCTTCCTCCTCTCTCCTTCTCAAGTTCCAATCGTGCCAGTTGGAGTGCTGCTGGTGCAAATATCGCTCTGCTTCCTGTCTTGCCTGCTTTAGCGCCCAATTTCATTCTTACAGAGTCACAGTAAAAGTAGCCAAACAACAATATTTTAACTGCCGGATTGCCCAGGCCTAAAACTGCCCCCAGGATCTCTTTTGGTATTTCAATCAGATTTCATCATCCAATTCCATTTCGCCTTCTTATGACCCTTCGCTGCTCCCCCTCTCTGTGTTAGCTGATGCATGGACATCCAAGATCACTCTTCTCTGGGCTTCTCTCCTCCTCCTCCTCCCCCTCCCAGTTCCCAGCCCCCCTCCCCATCGCCCCATTCCTCTGTTCTTCCATCATGTCTGGTTTCTTCCTGGTCCTTCTTCAATACTATTTCCTTTACTTTGGTACTGATGACCCTTCAGTCTCTTAATCTCTCCTCTTCATCCCTGGATCCTTGGCTAGCACACCTTGTCAAACGTCTTGTCAAGCCCTCCTTCCTTTCCTGCTACTCCCCCTTCATGACAGTCTCTCTTGGTACAGTTCCAGCAGCTCCCTGGAAGCATACCCTTGTCACACCTCTTCTTAAGAAATCCCACCTAGACCCTGTTCTCCATGCTAATTTTTGCCCCATCTCTAATCTACCCTTTTTTGCTAAATTACTTGATAAACTTGTTCTCGTTCAGCTTGAATCCTTTGTGTAACAGTCAAATGCTCTTCATCCATTTCAGGTCAGCTTCCGGGTCGGTCACAGTACTGAAACCCTCTTTCTGGCTTTCCACGACAACATTCGGGTGGCTCTGGATCAGAGCACTTCTGTTATCTTTGTCTCCTTGGACTTCTTTTCTGCTTTGATCTAGTCGACCTCTCTCTCCTTCTCCGCAGCCTCCTTTATGACCTTTTCAATTGACCAACTCTATCTCTTGTATCACAGTTTTACCTGTCCTCTCAGGTGTTCCTCAAGGCTCCATCTTGTCTCCTATGCTTTTCAATATTTTCCTTGCCCCTCTTCTGGATATTATCCAAGAACAAGGTTGTCTCCTTTTCTGTTATGCTGACGATATTCAGGTCCTCTGCCCTATCTCTGATCCTTCTTCCCAATCTTCTGCTGTCTCCACGTGGCTCAAAGAATATGGCCTTTATCTCAATCCCTCCAAATGTGAAGCTATTGCCTTTATTCCATCCTCCTTTCCTTTGTCCCCGGCACCTCTACTTGACATCAGCTTCAGCTCTTCCACCATGATTCTACATGTAATATTTGACTCTGGCTTAACCTTTAAACCACAAATTGACTCTGTTATGCACTCCTCTTTCTTCACCCTCCAATGCATCTGTGCTGTTTGCCCTTTTTTGTCCTGACACTCTATTCACTTGCTTATCCTAACCTTGGTCATCACTAGCATAGACTACTGTAATTCTCTTTATGCTGGTCTACCTCTCCACTCCATTAAATGACTCCAACTTATCCAATCTACCTCAGTCAAACTTATCCACCGCGTCCATAGTTTTGACCGTGTCACCCTGCTCCTCCGTCTTGAGCATTGGCTCCCAGTTTCCTCCTGCATCCATTTTAAATTCCTCCTCCTGGTTTTTAAATTCCTCTTCTTCTTCTTCTTCTTCTGCTTACCTGAATAGACTTTTAATCCTATATTTAAGCCTGTAGTCTTCACTCCTCTTTTGATAACCCTCTTTGTGTCTCCGCCCCCTCCATTCTTCGTCTCTCTTACTTGAGAGACTGCTTTCAGTTATCTTGGCCCCAAAATTTAGAACTCCCGGCTCCCTCTGCTTAGGTCACCCTCTTTTCTCCAAGAATTCAAATACTGGCTAAAGTCCTTCCTTTTTCCTCAGTTTTTTTATGGCCCTCTCCAACTAGTTCCTTCTTCTCTTCCACCTGCTGCAGCATATCTCCCTTCCCTTACATTTCCTATCTTTTTGCCCATGCCTCAGCCACCACCAGATTGTTAATTGCTAATTTTAATTTGTTGTAAACTGCTTAGCTGCCAGTATTGGCCCTATTTTGCTATACTTCAAGTTCTGGAAATAAAATAAATAAATAAAACACTTTGTGATAGGTGTTGTAGAGAGAAAGCAATGGCCTTTATGAGGTATATTTGTCTTAGAGACTGCCCACTCTAGCTTTTTTTCAGTGAGGACCACATTAACGGAACACATGCCAGACCTGGTTCACATGAGGATCAGAATCAAATATTAATCTTAGCTGCCACCATGGCTATGGCCTGTGAAAAAGCAGTCTTTCCTTGACAGAAGACAGTATCTAAATAGTTATGCCTTTTAATGCATCTTCTCCTGGCAAAGGCTGTTTTTAAAATATACATACTCAGCAAGCAGGCTGCTCTTTGTACATGACTATTCTTTGATATTATAATCTAAGAGTTCAGTCTTCTCTTGTCAGGAGTTTCTCATGGCATTCTCAGAAAAGAGGCTTATCACTATCTTTTGATTAAGTGATCTTTGATAATAGGCACCCAGTCTTTCTTTTTTTTTTCTTTTAATACACATAAGCTGTACCTTTCATGACTGGCTTCCCAAATCTGCTGCACAGATGTAGCCTTCTCATTACAAGCAGGCTTGTTTCTCCCTATGTTCACATTCCTGAAAGAACTCCATGGAACTGACAGCTTTCAAAATTTAATATAGCACCATTAGTGTACGCAGTGCTATCGATGCTAAATCTCATGGTTCTAACATCTCTGGCTTCTCTTCCGTTGTGTACTGGAAGGCTCATGGTCCCCCAGCGACTTTCAGTGATGGCAAGTCGACCCAGATCACTGGGTTTGCTTTGTTGAGCCATGTGACATGATTGTAGCTTTGCTTCTGGGAGTTTCAAAAGTCTCTTGACACAGATGTGTAGAGGTAAGCTCTGCCCTGCCCTGCACTGGTATCTCTTTCCAGATGGTCTTGCAAGATGAAAGAAGGGAAAGTTTTGCTTACAGTTCTATTTTTCTCTTCTTCCACCCTCTCAACCCATGTACAGATTTCCCAGTCTAAACAGTGTGACTCAACTCACAGCATCCTGATCATAAATTTTATTTGCTTGTTAATATCACTTCCTGGTACATATTCTTGCTAACTAGGTGCAGCAAAATGTCAATCTGTCCTTGGGGGTGAATCAGCTGCTGATCAGAGCTCAGTAGGAAAATTAACATCTGCATCATTCTAAAGCACTTTTTGCTTCTCTCTACAAATTCCTTTTACTTGGTATCTTTTTCTCCACTTCTCTTCACCTTCTACTTTTTCCATCTTTCTCCCATCTCTTTCAGTTTTTAATCTCTTCCTTTCTCTCTAATAATCTATCCATTACTTTTGACTAGTAAGCAATCAGGCTTATGAGGATTTTTTTTTTCATGACAGGATGGTTTATCTTCCATGTAGGTGTAGACTTGTATGCTATTTTTCTCTTGGCTAATCAGAGCTCAAAATTCATGTACATACAGTATACGTGTGTGTAGGGGGGAGGGGAGGTGTGAAACAAGGACCACATTTGCCTGTTCTGAATAAATGGTGCCCCAGAGAAATCCAAGTTGGGATTAATCCTAGAGAATGACATAGGGACAAAATTTGTCCCCATCCCTGCCCCGTCCCCGTGGGTCCTGTCTCCGTCCCTGCCCCATTCCCACAGGCCCTGTCTCCATCCCCTCAATGTCCCTGCAGGTTCTGTCCCCATTCCCACCCCATTGGCTCCGTCCTCATCTGCAGAAGCCTTGAACAATTATGATTTTATATTTAAATCTTTTTATTAAAATATAAAAAGGAACAATATGCTGTGCAACTACTGTGTATAAATTACAAATAGAAAACAATAATAACAGTGAGCAGCCATAATAACCCTCCTCATCACCATCCTCTACCTGTCAAACCCCAACAATAGCTGATTTCTACTACCCTAAGGAATCCTAATCCACCCTGTTAAAATGTCCAGGGGTACAAAATACAACCCAATATGCCCTATGAAGCAATGTTATAATTTTTTAATCTGTGGATGAATAAGAAGTCATCAACAATCTCAGGATTCAGTCTATCTCTCCTGTCTTCCACAGTCCTTGCTGCAATAGAAGATGTCTTCTTAGATGATGTGCTGATAGCAGGATGTACAGGAGCCTCCATGCAAATTTTACTAGTTGTGGCCAGCATGTTTGCTTGTTTTTCCAAAAAATCAAAATATCGTTGTCTGCATCACTCAAACAAAAATAATATTCCAGTTCATTAACGGATTTCAAAGTAGAAAATGGCACGGTGACAAAGTTTGTTCCTGTCCCCATGGGCTCTGTTCCCATCCCCACCCTGTCCCAGTGGGATCTGTCCCCATTCCCGCCCCATCCCTGCAAGCTCTGTCCCCGTCCCTATCCCCGCGGTTACTGCAGGTCTCTCCATCCCTGTGTCATTTTCTATCTAGTACCTTAGTCTTCATTCCCAGTACTTCAGGGCCACGAATGGCTCAGCTTTTCAGGATATCCCTAATGAATAGGGATGAGAACAATTGGCATGCGTACTGTTCCCACTGTATGCAAATCTTTCTCACACATATTTGTTATGGGTATCCTGAAAACCTGGCCTGTTGGCGACCCTGGAGGACTGGTGGTGAAGACCAAGGACCTAATAAGTGGTGTACTAGAAGAGGAGGGAAGAGGACGAATACATAGAAAAGCCTCAGATTAAATGAATGTACAGTGTTCACTTCCTAAAACTTGACCATGAATCCTCCAGCTAATGTTTAAGGCCATATAAGTACTTTTAAAGATATACAAGAGGAGGCAAAAAAAAGTAACCCCATTGTCCTTTTTTGCTGTTTTCTCAGTAACTACTTGGAATTTCAATGTGAAAGTTTTCAGCTTTATTTATTATTACTATCTACACTTATGTGCACAAGTACATATGTGTTGCCATACTGGGACAGGCTGAAGGTCCATCAAGCCCAGTATCCTGTTTCCAACAGTGGCCAATCCAGGTCACAAGTATCTGGCAAGGTCCTAGAACAGTAAAACAGATTTGATGCTACTTATCCTAGGAATAAGCAGTGGATTTTCCCAAATCCATCCTAATAATGGCTTATGACTTTTCTTTTAGGAAATTATCCAAACCTTTTTTAAACCCTGCTATGCTAATTGCTTTTACCACATTCTCTGGCAAAAAATCCCAGAGTTTAATTACTTGTTAAGTGAAGAAATATTTTCTCTGATTTGTCCTATTTTTTTAAACAGTAAACAAGTGATTGACTCCTCTATTTTATAGACCTCTGTCATATCTCCTCTCAGCCGTCTGTTCTCCAAGCTGAAGAGCCCTAGCCATTTTAGCCTTTCCTCATAGGGAAGTCTCCCCATCTACTTTAGCATTTTCATCGCTCTTTTCTGTACCTTTTCTAATTCCTCTGTATCTCTTTGGAGATGCAGTGACCAGAATTGCACACAGCATTCGAGCTGCAGTTGCATCATGGAGCAAAACAAAGGCATTATAACATTCTCATTTTTGTTTTCCATTCCTTCCCTAATAATTTCTAACATTTTATTTGCTTTCTTAGCTTCTGCTGCATACTGAGCAGAGGGTTTCAATGTAGCTTCAACAATGACACCTAGATCATTTTCCTGGGCTGTGACTCCTAATGTGGAACCTTGCATCACATAGCTATGGTTTGGGTTCCTCTTTCCCACATGCATCACTTTGCACTTGCTCACATTAAACGTCATCTGCCATTTGAATGCCTGGTCTCCTAGCCTTCTAAGGTCTGCTTGCAATTTTTTCACAATCCTCTTGCAATCTAACAACTTTGAATAACTTTGTATCATCAGCAAATGTACTGTAATTACCTCACTAGTTATTCCCATCTCTAGATCATTTATAAATATGTTAAAAAGCAGCAGTCCCAGCACAGACCCCTAGGGAACCCCACTATCTACCCTTCTACATTGAGAATACTGACCATTTATCCCTACTCTCTGTTTTCTTTTAACCAGTGGCGTAGGAAGGGGGGGCGGTGGGGCGGTCCGCCCCGGGTGCACGCGCTGGGGGGGGAGGTGTCGGCTCGCTGGTTCTCTGCTCTTTCTGCCCTGGAACAGGCTACTTCCTGTTCCGGGGCAGAGAAAGCAGGAAAGCAGCAGAGCCGATGCAGCTCCCAGTGTCGTGCACTGGGGGCGGATCGGCCCTCCCACCTGCCCCCCGCTGCAAGGTAGGGTGCGTTTCGGAGGGGGGGGTGCGCTCCGGAGGGGGGGCGCTGTGCCCTGCACCCGGGGGGGGGGGATGCGCAGCGGCGACCCACCTCGGGTGTCAGGCACCCTCGCTACAGCACTGCTTTTAACCAATTTTTAATCCACAAAAGGACATTACTGCCTATCCTATGACTTTCTAATTTCCTCTTTTATGTCTTTCATGAGGTAATTTGTCAAATGCCTTTTAAAAATTCAGATACATAATATTGACCAGCTTACCTTTATCCACATGCCTATTTATTATTTCAAAGAAATGTTGTAGATTGGTGAGTGGAATGAGATTATCTTTAAACACAGCAAAGTTACAGACTTTTTAGCAGGCTCACTAAGAGGGGCATAATCGAACGAAAATGTCTATCTCCATGGGCGTTTATCTCCAAGAACGGGTCCGTGAAGGGGCGGACCGAACCGTATTTTGGGAAAAAATAGACGTCCATGTTTTATTCGACAATTTGTGAGCTGGGCATTTTTGTTTTTCAGCGATAATGGAAAATGAAAGCGCCCAGCTCAAAAACGAATAAATCCAAGGCATTTGTTCATGGGAGGGGCCAGGAGTCGTAGTGCACTGGTCCCCCTCACATGCCAGGACACCAACCGGGCACCCTAGGGAGCACTGTTACAAAAAAAAAAAAGGTAAAAGAGCTCCCAGGTGCATAGCACCCTTCCCTTGTGTGTTGAGCCCCCCAAATCCCCCTCAAAACCCACCACCCACAAGTCTACACCATTACTATAGCCCTAAGGGGTGAAGGGGGCACCTACATGTGGGTACAGTGGGTTTGGGGGGCGGTGTGGAGGGCTCCCATTTACCAGCACATAAAAAGTTGTGAAACGGCATATTTTTGTGGTGGGAGGGGGTTTGTGACCACTGGGGGAGTCAGGGGAGGTCATCCCCCACTCCCTCCAGTGGTCATCTGGTCGTTTAGGGCACTTTTTGGGGCCCTATTCGTGGAAAAACAGGGTCCAGGAAAAGTGCCCTAAATTCTCGCTAAAAACGCATATTATTTTTCCATTATCGGCGAAAGGCGCCTATCTCTGATTGGCCGATAACCACGCCCCAGTTCTGCCTTCACCACGCCTTTGACACGCCCCCATCAACTTTGTCCGCATCCGTGACGGGGTGCAGTTGAAAACATCCAAATTCGGCTTTCGATTATACCGCTTTATTCGTTTTTGTGAGATAAACGTCTATCTCCCGATTTGGGTCGCAATATAGGCATTTTTCTTTTTCAATTATAAGCTGGTAAGTGATTTTCACACATTCAAAAATGTTTGCATATTAAAATTACCATTATAAGAAAAAGAAAAGGAGTACCAACTTACTGTTAATAATGTCACAGTGACATAGACTTTTGCAAACAATAATTTGAATTTGAATAATTTGTATTTGATAACAAGTTAATTTACAGATAATTTCTTTAAAAGCATTTTGGATTGGAAAGACAATCATAGGCAAGGTTGCAGTAGCGGACAAAATGAGTATCCATACTCTGCATGAGCAAAGGCGATAATGGCTGTGTATCATCTCAAGAACTAGAAGCTCCAAATTCATCTGACCTAAACCCCTTGGACTATCATGTCTGCGGAGCAATGATGGAGACCTAGCACAAGCTCCACCCAAAGCTGCAACCAATCACCGAACTCTAGGAAGTGCTGTAGATGATTCTGTCACAGGGGTAGATCAACAAGACTGTTAAGAAATTCCCAGCGTGACTGAAGGCCAGTTTTAAAGCTGGGGGTGGACACTGAGCACTCTCAGTGACTACAAAATTCTGACACATTGTTACCTGTATTGTTTGAATGACACTATTTTATTGTGTTTTAGTTCAAATATATTTAACATGCAAATACTAAAATGTCAGTAACATCAACATAGGTTAAGACAATTATATGTTGTTTAATAGTAATATGTAAGTATGATGACTAACTTCCCTGTTTACAAAGCTGTACAGCAAAGCCGACACAGCCCAAAGTGAATGGGCTGTGTCGGCATTACCACACTGGCAGCCACTAGTGCGGCTTTGTAAACAGGGAAGTAAATAAGTACATACAATTTCTTGTTGAAATTCAAAGCAATTGCTGAGATAACTGCAAAAAACACTAGGGAATTACTTTTTTTTTGCTTCACCTTGTAGATCAAGAGGAATCCCTCTCTTTCATTCTTTCTGGATCTGATGATGCAGCCCCCCCCCCCCCAGTCCATGCAGAAGAACAGAGGGTTCCCATCAAGCAACTGCTTTAAGTAAAATTACAAATGGAAATGCAAATGAGACAGCAGGAGATGGGAGTGAGCAGCAACAAAACAACAGACTCTCACATTCTGTCCTCAAAGGACATCTACCTACCAAGTCTATTAGATTAAAGTCCTGGGTGTACTAGAATGTGAGTCATTGCACAGGACCCTCACCCTGCAGATGATCCAGGCTTCTAGGGCCTTATTACCCTAATAACCACAGATACTGTGCAAAGGTGGGGAGGGATGACAGCATTCACAGCTGCAGAGGCAGAGTTTGTGGCGGGGGGGGGGGGGGGGGACCTCCTTTGCACAGACACTGAAGGAAGCCCTAAAAGGGCCAGAGGCCTGCTTTATGTGGGACCAAGGTGCAGGTATTGTCTGCATCTTGATCCAAGGGTGAATTTAATGTAGGTGAGTACAGGTACAACATGCTAAGACATTCTAGATGTTGTGGAAGGGGGAAGAAGTTTGCCTCATCTTTTAACTTCACAGCTGGAAAGAGCATTACCTCCCCTCATTCTATACGTTAAATGCCTAAAATTAAACACCGTTTGTGTGTGTATGTTTACAGAGCCTTCTATTTTATAATAGCATGAGCCGAAGGGGATAACTTTATAACATACAAATTCAATAATCCTCTTCCCAATTTATCGGTTTATAACAGTTGACATCAGATCATAACTTCCACATCTAGCAAAACAGCAGATGGAAAAAGAAGGAACGTTGGAGGATGATGCCTCAAAAGTGCACCCTCTTATTGTGGCACAGCCTACATTAACCGGGAGCATTCACTCTCATCATCGGCTCAAAACGTCCACCTCCTTTGGTTTTTATATATTTTCAGTAATACAAATTTTCTTATTAATCTTTTTTTCTTTTCTTTTTTTTTTCTCTAGAGCTGCAAGAATGGGGCCCAGGACGCCAGAACAGTGAGAGACCTGTCACGGACCCTGAAGAAGGTTCGAAACTCTGGCCATAGTTGGCCATGGCACTCTGGTAACATTGGACAGCAAGCACAGATAAGTTCCACTTATAATAAGAGAAAATTTTTGAGGCATCATTCTCCAATGTTCCTCCTTTTTCCATCTGATGTTTTGCTAGATATGGAAGTTATGATCTGATGTCAACTGTTATAAACCGATAAGTTAGGAAGAGGATTATTGAATTTGTATGTTTATAGAGCACCAGCACATATTTTTTATTTATTAAAATTTACCTCCTTTTTGAAGGAATTCACTCAAGGCGGTGTACAGCAAGAATAACCAGCTTATTTTCGAAAGTGATAGCCGGCCATCTTCCGACACAAATCGGGAGATAGCCGGCCATCTCCTAAAACCGGCCAAATCGGTATAATCGAAAGCCGATTTTTGGACACACTCGCTGGCATTCCGTCGCGGAGGTGGCTAAACTTCAAGGGGGCATGTCGGCAGGGTAGTGAAGGCGGGATGTGGGCATGCTTACGAGATGGCCGGCTTCAGCTGATAATGGAAAAAAGAAAACCGGCGATGACGAGCATTTGGCCGGTTTTACTTGGTCTATTTATTTTCACGACCAAGTCTCAAAAAGATGCCCAAACTGACCAGATGACCACTGGAAGGAATCGGGGATGACCTCCCTATACTCCTCCAGTGATCACCATCCCCGTCCCACCCAAAAAAAACCTTTAAAACATTTCTTTCCTAGGAGGGGAAGCTAGTCGGCCAGCTCGTAAAAAAAAAAAAAAAAGGATCTTGCTGATCAGTTATGTTGTGACTTACTTGTTCTGTAGTGCTGTATTTTGTGATACTGTTTTGAGAAATGCTCAAGAAAGACTTCATACAAATTTTAAAAAGTCCCTGCCGTTCATTTTCCCTTGATGGCCGTCCCTGACGTGCATTTCCCTTAATAGCCGTCTTTCTCTCTGAAAGAGCACTTCTCTTAATGGCCGGCTTTCTCCCCAAACAGGGAAATCAAAATAGTTTTTGCTCACAGTTTTTTTTTTTAGTAGTAACAGTGGGATTTGAACCAGCCACCTCTGCATTACAAGAGCCATGATGTAACCACTTGGCCACAGCTCCACTTACTTGGCTGTCCCTCCCTTTTGATTATACCCCTTCAGGTCTCTTTCAGCCAATCACAGCACATTAAGCTGTCTGTGAGTGGCTGAGAGAGACCTGGAGGGGTATAATCAAAAGGGAGGGACAACCAAGTAAGTGGAGCTGTGGCCAAGTGGTTACATCACTGGTCTTGTAATGCAGAGGTGGCTGGTTCAAATCCCACTGTTACTACAAAAAAAAGCAGTGAGCAAAAACTTTTGATTTCCCTGTTCAGGGAAAAAGACGGCCATTAAGAGAAGTGCACTTTCGGAGAGAAAGAGGGCCATCAAGAGAAAGACGGCTATTAAGGGAAGTGCATGTCAGGGATGGCCATCAGGGGAAAATGCAAGGCAGGGACTTTTTTCATTTGTATGAAGTCTTTCTTGAAAATTTCTCAAAACAGTATCACAAAATACAGCACTCCTGAACAAGTAAGTCATAACATAACTGATCAGCAAGATCTAAACATCCAGAAGTACCAGTGCACTAGGAATGCTGGCCCCTCCCACGGCCAAATGCCTTGGATTTGGCCGGGTTTGAGATGGCCGGTTCCAGTTTCCATTATCGCTGAAAAACAAAGTCAGCCATCTCAAGCCCGGCGATCTGTGGCATTTGGCCGGCCCCAACTGTATTATCAAAACAAAAGTTGGCTGGCCATCTTTTTCGATTATACGGTTCTGGCCAGCTGTTGCGGCGCCGCCAAAATAGATCGCTGGCGATCGATTTCGCCAGCGCTGTTTGATTATGCCCCTCTAAGTCAAACATAAGCAATAGACAATTACAGGAGTAAAATATTGAGACAACAATACATAGTATGGCATGGTATGCTACATTAAAATCAGGGACATTTTCGAAAGAGAAGGGCGCCCATCTTTCGACACAAATTGGGAGATGGGCATCTTTCTCTCAGGGTCGCCCAAATCGGCATAATCGAAAGCCGATTTTGGGCACCCTCAACTGCAGTCCGTCGCGGGGACGACCAAAGTTCACAGGGCGTGTCAGAGGCATAGCGAAGGAGAGGCCTGGGGCGTGCTTAAGAGATGGGCATCCTCGGCCGATAATGGAAAAAAGAAGGGTGTCCTTAATGAGCATTTGGGCGACTTTACTTGGTCCATTTTTTTTCACGACCAAGCCTAAAAAAGGTGCCCAAACTGACCAGATGACCACTGGAGGGAATTGGGGATGATCTCCCCTTACTCCCCCAGTAGTCACCAACCCCCTCCCACCCTAAAAAGAAAACTTAATTTTTTTTTTTGCCAGCCTCTATGCCAGCCTCAAATGTCATACCCAGCTTCCTGACAGCAGTATGCAGGTCCCAGGAGCAGTTTTAGTGGGTGCAGTGCACTTCAGGCAGGCGGACCAAGGCCTATCCCCCCCCCCACACACACACACACACACACACCTGTGCTGGTAAATGTGAGCCCTTCAAAACCCACCCGAAACCCACTGTACCCACATGTAGGTGCCCCTCTTCACCTCTTAGGGCTATGATAGTGGTGTACAGTTGTGGGTAGTGGGTTTTGGGGGGGATGGAGGGCTCAGCACTGAAGGTAAGGGAGCTATACACCGGGGAGCAATTTGTGAAGTCCACTGCAGTGCCCCCTAGGGTGCCCGGTTGGTGTCCTGGCATGTGAGGAGGACCAGTGCACTACAAATGCTGGCTCCTCCCATGACCTTGGATTTGGTCGTTTTTGAGATGGGCATCCTAGGTTTCCATTATGGCCGAAAACCGGAGACAACCATCTCTAAGGTCGACTATCTCAACATTTAGGTCGACTATCTCTAAGGTCGACCTAAATGTTGAGATTTGGGTGTCCCCGACCGTATTATCAAAATGAAAGATGGACGCCCATCTTGTTTCGATAATACGAGTTTCCCCGCCCCTTCGCTGGGACGTCCTTAGAGATGGGTGTCCCCGTTCGATTATGCCCCTCTACATCAACACAATACACAATAAAATGTTTTAATACACAGCATAGGGTGTAAGCAAAGATGGAACATATAGATAGATTAGATAAGTTAGAATAACAGGAGTAAGCAAATAAGGGACTAATTTTTAAAAAGTTGCAAATGAGGTTGACATATGCATGAGCTGTGTACTTAGCGGTATCTTATACGATATAAGGACAAATGCCTTCGGGCCCTGTTTACTGAGGCACGCTAGCGTTTTTAGCACGTGCACAAAATTAGCGCACGCTATGTAGGCACCCATAGGAATATTGTGGGCGCCTACACAGTTAGCGCATGCTAATGGTTAAACACACGTGCTAAAAGCACTAGCTTGGCTTAGTAAACCAGGCCCTTATTGTGTAACTGCAAGGAGGCATTCATGTGGATGGGCCATGAGCATAGGAGTGTCTTCCACTTCTGTGTATAACTTATAGGTCACTGTATGTTATGTGCATATCTTCCACATTTAGGTACACTCACGCCTGCCATTGACCTGGTGTGAGTGCGCCTAACATTGTGCACAAATCTTTGGACTTAAACCAGTATTCTATAATGGCATCTGTACACACAGGTGGAGTTATAGAATTGGTGCTCAGTGCACTCCATTGTGGAGCCTCACACTTGGGCCTAGTTATAGAATTGCCATCTAGCTATATAGGATTCACAAAATAGTGTTGTGATTCCAAATGACCCTGCTCAGTTTTCAGCCCCACTAGCTACTCTCAGTTATTTATTTATTTATTTTGTGTTTTAAAGCAGAAGTATGCTCTTAGCCACTGTATTCCTCTGGTTTCACCCACTTAATTCCCTCAAGAAGAAGATACGGACGAATTTGGGAAAAAGCAAACAGTCTGGTTGTGCAGCCAAACAGTTTGAGAGCAAATCACAGCCCAGGCCCTAGATTATCAGTGCTATAGTAATGCAGTCACTGTTCTCTCTGAGCTGAGTGGGAGTCCTCCACCTACAGTCCTGCCAGTGGGGGATGCTGTTTCACTATCACATTTTCCATAGTGAGAGACAGACAAACTCTGCAGGACTTCAGGGAACCTGCCTGTCCCTAGTAATTGAAAACACAATACTGAAGTACCCCCCCCCCCCCCCCCCCCCCCCCCCCCCACTAGCAGCAATGCAGTTGGATGATTCCCACTCAGCTTAGAGGGCACAGTGAATGTGATCTATGACAGCTTGGGAGCTTGTCATGTCTGCTTCACTTAGATACCAATGATGAGGTCCAGAGTACATGATTCAAGAGTAGTGTCTCTTCTTGCACAGCAATACTTGAGAATTGGGGGATCAGAAGTATCTGGATGTCACTGTCTCTCACTAGTTTTGTCTATGCTCCAGATTTGTGGTATCCAAGCCTAGGAGCATGTGGCCATGGCCACTCCTTGCGAAAGCCAATACTAGTGTCTTGCCATATGACGGCTCAGTATTCGTATGCTCCACTGGGAAATGCATTCTATTAAAAGAATGCAAACAGAATACTGCATGGCATGCCTCACATCTCATAGATACACTAATGGCATTTTACAATATTTTGTCAGTTCAGGCAGTTTTTATTTTCTTAAGGCAGCAATTCATGGTCATTTGTGTTTCCTGCTGGGCTTCGGAATCCCTGATGGGTGATGGGCTTGTTATTCTGAGGATTTTCTGATGATAATAACAATGTGCTATGCTTGAAAATTACCAGATTCCCTGCAGCATCCAGGCCTCCATAGCCAGGCTTGAGTCTGGGGGAGAGAAAGAGGAGGAAGGGAAGGAAGAGTCACTAAAGCGAGCTCAGTCCATATGGCCAACGACCTGTTCAATATGGAAGCCGTCTCCTACTGATGGATGATGTCATTAGTCTTTGCTGCGTTTACAGCCCTGCGTTTATCCAGGGTGACAGTGATTAATGAGTGAGGCCAGTTAGAAAGTGCACAACAGATTAAATGGGAGTGAAAAGAAACAAAATTCTGTCTGAGGTAGTAAACAGGAAGGAACTGAGACCAATCGGCAGTGAATCAATCTCCCTCGTAGCTTGCTTTTATTAAGTGATATTTCAGTACTTTAAAGTAAGATTCAATGCAAGCACATTATGAATTTCTACTGTCTGCCACCCTTATATCAGTGTCCTTCTCTCTCTTCTAATGGAGTCTGCCTCTCTCATTCTAGCATATGTTTCTCCCTTCATACAGGTGTCTCTCTTCCTACTGTTAATATTGTCTTCCTCTCTCAGAAGATGGCCTTCTGTCTCTCTCATGCTTCTCCCAGTGTTTTTCCTTCCTGCCACCATCTTGGTGGTCTCTGTATTTTTGCAGCTTACTGCTATCTTATATAGGTGGTTGGGAGTGGTGGTGGTGGTGATGGGTTTTGGGAGTGGGGAAGGGAAGGGAAATATTTGGGAGAACATAGTGGATAGTTATAACTAGATGATATTTGAAGTGGAGGGGTATTAACAACAGAGGGATAGATGGATGAGTAATCAGAAAGAGAGGGAGTAACTAGGAGAAGAGTACAAGATTTGAAGAAGCAAGTAGGGGAAGAGAAATCTGCTGGTAGAGAGGGGAAGATAGTAGTTGGGAGAAATGGATATTTGTCACAGTCCCTACCGTGACTCTGGCAGTCTCCACGGGCAGCGCGGTGTTCCCGCCGCCTGAACCGGCGCTGCGCATCGGAGTTCCTTGGGTGGCGCGGCCACTTTACTTCCTCCCAGTGCTCCTGCACCATTTTCCCCCTTTGTATCCGCGGGGTACTTGTTGCGATCCTGAATGCTCTGTCCCGCCTCCTGCCCTGCTGGGATTGGGTGTCCCCGTGGTCTGCCTCCTTGGCTCCTCCTCTCTTGCTGTCCCTACCCTATTGGCTGCTCCCTTTCCTGCTGCTCCCTCCTCCTGCTGCTCCACTCCTATTGGGCAGCCTGTTGTTCTTTCCTCCTCCTCCCTACCCTATGGCTGCTCTCCCTCTCTCAGCTGGCTTCTGCTGACGTCAGACGCTGGCACTATATCAGCTGATCTTCCTGTCTCCCTGTTGCTTCGGCTTCTACTCCGGTAGGTTGTACTAAGCTCTGTTGTGTGCTCTTTCCTATTTACCCTTGTCTCTGAATTCTACCTGTTGTCCCAGTGTGGACTTTGACTACACTCTGTGCCTGCCACCTGTCTACCGACCCAGTATATACCATGACTTCTCTCTGTGCCTGCTGCCTGCCTACTGACCCAGTGTACATATAATATGTAAACTGCTCTATTATGTACCTAGGCAGTTCTGCAGTTCCGCTAATAGGGAGTGCGATATATTAAATCAAAGAAATCGTAATCCATAAACTATTGGGATTTGCCTGGTAATTTGCCTGGGATTTTCCAGTGGTCTAGTATTAGCCAATGTTGGGCTGAGCTCAACTGGTCTAACCCAGGGGTTCTCAACCCAGTCCTTGGGACACACTCAGCCATTCAGGTTTTCAGGATCTCCACAATCAATTGGCATGAGATAGATTTGCTTACAATAGAGTCAATGCATGCAGATCTCTCATGTATATTCATTGTGGACATCCTGAAAATCTGACTGGTTGAGTGTATCCTGAGGACTAGGTTGAGAACTCCTGGTCTGAATCAAGAGGGCATTTTTATGTTATGAAGAGATACGTAAAGTAAACAAGACATAGAGGGGTGTAACCTGAATGGAGCAACAGGTATTACCCTAAAGTAACACAAAGAGAGATGTAACCTGCATGGAATGACAAGTACAACCTAAACTAAGGCAATGTGGGATGTAACTTATACAGAGTGAAAGGTACAACTCTAAACTAAGGCATAGAGGATATAACATACTGAGTGACAGGTACATCTCTAAACTAAGGCATAAAGGGATGTAGCTTATACAGAGCAACAGGTACATCTCTAAACTAAGGCATAGAGGGGTGTAACTTATATAGAGCGAGAGGTACATCTCTGTACAAAGGCATAGAGGGGGTAAGCTGCATGGAGCAGCAGGTACAACCCTAAACTAAAGGATAGAGAGTGCACAGAGTGATAGTTACAACCCTATAATAATGCATGGAGGGGTGGTATCTGCATAGAGAAGCATGTACAACACTAACCACCTTATTGGGCAGACCAGATGGACCATACAGGTCTTTATCTACCATCATTTACTATTTTACTATGTTATTATGGAGGTACATTATTGTACTGGCAATATTCTGCCAGACCACTACCCTGGTACCTTTTTGAACTTGTTTATTTTCCCCCTTGGCAGTTGGTGTAGAAGTTGGGGGAACCCAGTACCTTAAAAAGCAAAACAAAAATGAAAAAAAAAAGAAAATTAGCATAGCATGCTTGAGAAGGGATAGTCAGGAATGGTGGAAACTGAGAAAATAGAAAGCTTTAGCTGGGGAGTGAAAAGTGTCTGTGGCTCTTTCAGGTGCAGATTGTTTGCAGGGTCTATCTATCCTGCAGTTTCTCTCCTAATTATAAGTATTGAGTTTCTATTTGTGGTTCATATTAAATGTGAGAGGCAATGAGAAACCCAATTAGTGACCTCTGATCTCAGTCCGCGTTATCTCCTTGGAACACTTGCCATCAGCTGCCTCTTACTCAGGCTTTCAGGGCCCCTTTCTAGCTGATAGAAATGCAGATGGAAATGGCAAATCTCAGGGCTGCAGCTGTGCAGCGACTATTGCGATGCCTTGAACTAGCACAACCCTTGCCACCTGCTGTGTGAAAAATCAAGCCATACAAAGCTGCACCATTTTCTACAGCTCCCTTGGAATTGCAAAGACAAGAGGCAGCCTGTTCTGCAGGTCCACTAATAGTTTACAGGGAAGTACAAGGAAATTTAACCTGGAGGCAACACAAGTCATATTAGTATGATACCATAATTACAGAGTTCACATAATGGGGGGTATTTATGGCACTCCTGTTAGGAAGCTAATGGTGATTGCTGAAGCTGGGTGTTAACCAGGCACACACTGCTTGAGGTCTGAATGCCACTATGATAGCATTGCTGACAGAAAGCTAATCATTCCATTGGTCACAGATGTTACTGTTTGCTAGCGTTTTGGGGTTCATCTTTAATTGAGAAATACTACCTGCTGTTTAACCGAGAAACTGCTTCAAGGCTGTTGTAAATTTGATTCCAAGGCTGTGTCACTGATTCCTAAATCCTTTAAAGCTGCAATTATGTTAGCAGGAGTCAGCAAGGTTAACTGCTTCCTGATGCAGCTAGGATGAGAGCTCAGAGGAATCTGTTACATCAATTCAGGCAAGGCCAGCAGGGACCCACCAATGGAATGGACCCCTGTAGGAGTGAAGTGGAACTGCATCCAACTGCTGACAACAAACATAGCTTTGCCCATAGTTTGTAATGCCCAAGGTTCAGCTCTGCATTCCTGAAGCCTCTGGTAATTGTGTGTTTATAGCAAAACTGACAGATGGGATTCTCAGTGCTTCCCGGAGGCAGATGGTAGCAGAGGAAGGTGGGAAAGAGTTGGCAAGTGCCATCCATCGGATCTCCACGTGCCAAAGCCTTGCCATATGTCATTCTCACAGCGGTGCAGAGGCTGTTTTCTGCCTCTGCCACTAGAAAAAGTAGAGTTGGAATTAAGATGAAATCACATGCCCCCCTTCTTTTCCAGAGTCTGCCAAGACCAACTAGCCAGATTTTGTACATAGAAGAAAAAGCAGCAATACAACCTGATGCTAAAGAATATTAAAAACTTCATAGCTGCATTCACATGAAATAAATCCAAATCTGTTTTCTTAAGTGACAGAAAACATCTCAAAACCCCTGATGCTATATCTGCCACCCCTTCATATTCTTACCTGTAAACTCCCATTTCCTATTGATATACACATTTTCTATTGTAATTTTTAAAAGCTTGTAGCTAGCATTCCTCATCTATTCCTCATCTGCCACAAGCAGAATTTTTGGAAAAGTAATTGAATTATAAATATTTCTAAGGGAGACACAACTGGACAGGAGCTAGGGCTGAAGCCTTCCTGAATGGCACCATAGCTCACAAGTTTCATAGGTCTGTTTGTTTAATTGTTTTTCTGGAGGTTGCCCTATGTTTAGGGGCAATTTTATAACAGATTTCTTTTTGTGCATAGAAGATTTATTTTTTGTTTTGTGTGCAGGCATATTCTGTGGTTGTCTGGGTGGAATACGTCTAGTAGCGCTATAGAAATGATGAGTAGTAGTAGTAGTAGTACAGGTGGAATTGTGCTTTATGTGCATTATTTATAGAATACACAGGCATACAACTACTTTATGCACGAATCTTCTTCAGTAAAGCTGTTACATGAATCTTCTTTTCTTCTTCCTGGGGCACTGTCTCCAAATGGGTTTGTTTTGTGCATGGCGATAACAAACCTCACTCCTAAGCCAGGATTTGTGGAGCACGATCTTAGTCTCTCAAATGTACTGCTAATACTCGTCATTGTTCCTGCACTGGGCCAAAGAAAGCTCACTTCTGGATTTCATAAGATGTAACATGTACACAACCTATCAAGGTGGGCTTGATAATTCCTTTTAATCAAGCTGTGGCACCCACAACAATGGGAAATATTTCTGTATCTTTCTGCCACATTTTCATGGTCTCTATATCAGAGCTTGATTATTAACTCAACTAATTTTGTTTTGGTTTCTGAAATGAAGATTTCAGATATAATTTTAGATAGTACACTATCTTTCAATTAAACATATTACCCAACCAATAAAAAGTTTTTTAAAAAAATATTTACGATGACTAGTAGACTTCATAGTTGCTTTGGATATCCTCAGTTTAAGATTTTAACACAATCTTTCATTTTGAGTCAACTAGATTACTGCAACTCTCTTTATGTAGGTTGCAATAAATCATTTTTGAAGAAGCTACAAACGTTACAGAATATGGCAGTTAGGCTGATTTTTTTCAGCTTGAAAATTTGATAGAATGATTTCCCTTTTGATCAGAGCTCACTGGCTACCCATCCAAGCCAGAATAATATTCAAGATTTGTATAATTGTATTGAAAATACTGTACGGATCATACTTACGAATCACAGCACACAAAATTTTTTTTTCGTGTGCTACTGGGCAAAAACCATTTGTCCTATACTAAATTCATGTGCGTATTCCAAATCCGAAGTCAGAATTGTTGTAACACGTCAGGAAATTTTGTTATGCATAAGTTTGCCCAAATGAATTAAGCACTTGGAAAGCATTGAATAATTTTTTACAGAACGAGTTTTACTCCAACAATTACCTGATCTACAGCAGAGTTTTCATAGTAAACAGTATATGAAAATGTAATGGAATAACAAAATTTCAAAAAAGTCTCGTATTCCAGTTTAAAAGTCTTACTTCAGCAAGGCTCAGTACTGTTAAAAGTGCTTCAGGCATCTACTTTTGCGTTTGTGACCGGTCATATTTTCCCATTGCAAAAACCAACAGTAGTCCCCCATCATGTTGGGATTCCAGTGGCCTTGATACCTGTTCTCCATTGTAGAAATGTCTTTATGGAACCTCTCTCCATGTTCGTCACTTACGTGTCCCAAATTGGGTGGGAAAAAGTCAAGATGGGAATGTAAGAAATGCATTTTCAATGACATTCGGCAGCCAAGTTGTTCATATGCTTTAAGCATGTTGTCTACTAATTCAGCATAGTTTTCAGCTCATCTGTTCCCAAGGAAGTTCTGCACTACTAGCACAAATGCATCCCAAGCATTAATATTATAAGTGAATGGGCTTTGCATGTATAACTTAAAATCTAGATGTGTCAGGCAAATTCGGAGTTCATATTTGGAATCGGCAGGTTCAATTTAGTATAAATCACATGTTTTTCTCTCAGTAGTAAAATCATTGTTGCGTTGTGATATGCTTTCTTTCTTTCTTTGTCATTCTATTGAAATATTATCCAAATTACATGATCCCATGATCCTTCACTTCCCATCATCAAAAGGTGTTAAATATTTAGCCATCTTTAAAGCTTCATTCACCCATATGTTAGCCAGTGTTTGGAATAGTTTACCTAAGGACCTTAGAGGTTAAGCAGTATATTTGAATTTTTAGAACCAGTTAAAATCGTGGTTATGTAAACGTGACCTCAGTTAATTTACCTACTTTATTTTTTTGGCCCTATGGTATGCCAATTTTATGCTATTGGAATTGCAACTTCCTAGGCTATTCCCAGTTTTTTTCCCTTTTGATCTTGTTATCCGCATTGAACTTTCCAAGAAATATGTGGAATATTAGTACATAATGATAATAATTTTTTGGTTCATGAAATAATCACCTGCAACTGACAACTCTATTATCAATGCAGTTCTTGTGTTTTTCTCCTTCACCACCATGAGGCAATTCTACAACAGGGTTCCTCCATTCAGGCACCCCAAGAATATGTGAGAGAAGCCTCTTGTATAATGACACTTGGGTGCCAAGGTGTATTGTGCCATCTGTGCACCTAACATTTATCCCAACGATATTCCAAAAGCGTTTAACTGGCCAGGATCGGCACCTGGCCAGTTAAATGCCCTATAGTCAGCTGACAATATTCAGTGGGGGGCAGCCAGTTAGTGACTAGCAGATAACCGGTTATATTGGACAATATAACTGGCTATCTGCCGATTTTCAGCTCGAGTTTAGTGGCAAAATATGGCCATTTGAAAACGTGAGATATCTTTGACCAGTTTCAAGATAACTGGCTAAGTCTGAATATCTACTTAGCCGGTTATGTTGAAACCGGCTAAAACTAAACTGAATATTCAATGCTGGTCATTGGAAATTGCCCGGCATTGAATATCTGGCATCACCGTGGATGGCAGAACTTAGCTGGGATAACTCCTGCGATCTGAATATTGGCCCCTATGTGCCTGCAGTTACCCCAGTCATAATTTACAGGCATAACTGAGAGCTCCCATGCTCCTCCCATGCATAAACCCCCTTTGAATTTACATGCTCCATTACATTATAACGTTTAGTCATCCTGCTGTCACTGTTGTGGGAAAGCACATACTTACATAAATGACAGTATTTTATACATTAATGTGTGCAAGGGGAATGAAAATGCAGGTGCCTTTTTATTGGTTGGAATCAGACAGTCCCAAGTAATCAGAACTTCTTCATTGTGCGTAATTCGCTTTGGGTTGTGATCCCAGCCTTTTTCCAGTTCAGCAAAGTCGAAAGAAGCCAGGAGGGAGATATGTCTAGTAAAAGCAGAGGTAGAAAAACAAATGGCTAGGAATGCAAAGAAGGGTGACAAAATTTTTTTCAGGTATATTAGTGAAAGAAGGAAGGCTAGAAATGGAATTGTGAGACTGAAAGATACTGTGGATGGCTATGTGGAGAGTGATGGTGAATAAGCGAACGTACTAAACAAATACTTCTATCCTGTGTTCATGGAAGAAAATCCTGAAGAAGGACCACAATTGGCTGGTAAAGGTACATATAAGAATGGAGGGGATATCACACCATTTGCAGAAGAATGTGCTTATGAACAACTTGAAAAATTGAAGATGGACAAAGCCATGGGACCAAATGGGATCCATCCCAGGATATTGAGGGAGCTTAGAGAGATTCTGGCGGGTCCTCTTAAAGTTTTGTTTAATAAATCCTTGGAGACGGGAGAAAATCCGAGGGATTGGAGAAGAGTGGATGTGATCCCTCTTCACAAAAGTGTTGACAGAGAAGAAGTGGGAAGGTACAGGCCAGTAAGCCTCACTTCATTTATTGAAAAAGTAATGGAAGCATTGCTGAAGGAAAGGATAGTGAATTTCCTGGATTCCAATGAGTTACAAGGCCCAAGGCAATGTGTTTACCAAAGGTAAGTCATGCCAAATGAATTTGATTGAATTCTTTGATTGGGTGACCAGAGAACTGGATCAAGGGCATGTGCTAGATGTAAACTACCTGGATTTCAGCAAAGCATTTGACACGGTCCCTCATAGAAGGCTCTTAAATAAACTTGTAAGGCTGAAGTTAGGACCCAACTGGATTAGAAACTGGTTGACAGACAGATGCCAGAGGGTGATGGTGAAAGGAATTCATTCGGAGGAAGGAAAGGTGAGTAGCAGAGTGACTCAGGGATCGGTGCTGAGGCCAATTTTGTTCAATATATTTATGAGTGACATTGCTAAAGGATTAAAATGTAAAGTTTGGCTTTTTTGCATATAATACCAAGTTTTGTAACAGAGTGGATATCCAGGAGGGAGCGGAAAACATGAAAAGGGATCTGCAAAAGTTAGAAGATTAACCTAACATTTGACAATTAAAATTTAATGAAAAAAGTGCAAAGTGTAGAAACCCAAGGGAGCTGTATGTCCTAGGAGGTGAGATGCTGATATGCACAGACGGTGAGGGACACCTTGGGGTGATGGTGTCCAAGGACCTTAAAGCGAGAAAACAGTGTGACAAAGTGGTGGCCATAGCCAGAAGGATGCTAGGTTGCATTGAGAGAGGAGTAACCAGCAGAAGAAAGTAGGTGTTGATGTCCTATACAAGTCATTGATGAAGCCCCACTTGGAGTATTGTGTTCAGTTTTGGAAGCTGTATCTTGCTAAGGATTAAAAAGACTAGAAGCAGTCCAGAGGAAGGCAACAAAAAGACCTGAATATGTATAGCCTAGAGGAAAGAAGGGATAGAGGATATATGATACAGACATTTAAATACATTCTCGTCCAGAGAAGGGGAAATGGTAAAACTAGAGGACATGAGATGAGGTTGTGGAGTGGTAGACTTAGGAGTAATGTCAGGAGATTCTTTTTCACTGAGAGGGTGGTCGATGCCTGGAATGCTCTCCTGAGGGTGATGAAAGAGACAAAAACAGTGACAGAATTCAAAAAGGTGTGGGGTGAACACAGAGGAACCCTATTTAGAAAATAAAATGGTAGAAAATAAATTAAACAAAAACCCGTAAATGGTTGCAGGGGGAGGATGTGTGAGTGACACTTGTATGGCTACTCTGGCTGTGAAAAACTAAGGCCGGTGCCAGGCAGATGTTGTAGTCTATGTCTATATATGGCAATACAGATTAGTATAGGCTGGAAAGGGCTTCAATGACAACTTCAGTAGCTGGAACCAAGGACAGTGCTGGGTAGAATTTTACGGTCTGGGTCCCGTAATGACAAGATGGATTTGATAAGCTGGAGTGAGCTTTGACGGCAACTCCAGTAGATGGAATATAAGAATAGAACCTGGTGGACTTCTACAGTCTATGTCCCAGAAACGCCAAAGAAAGACTTGCGATAATATATATCACATTCATTGTTGATTTAATCATGAATTGATACAGTGGGGGAAATAAGTATTTGATCCCTTGCTGATTTTGTAAGTTTGCCCACTGACAAAGACATGAGCAGCCCATAATTGAAGGGTAGGTTATTGGTAACAGTGAGAGATAGCACATCACAAATTAAATCCGGAAAATCACATTGTGGAAAGTATATGAATTTATTTGCATTCTGCAGAGGGAAATAAGTATTTGATCCCCCACCAACCAGTAAGAGATCTGGCCCCTACAGACCAGGTAGATGCTCCAAATCAACTCGTTACCTGCATGACAGACAGCTGTCGGCAATGGTCACCTGTATGAAAGACACCTGTCCACAGACTCAGTGAATCAGTCAGACTCTAACCTCTACAAAATGGCCAAGAGCAAGGAGCTGTCTAAGGATGTCAGGGACAAGATCATACACCTGCACAAGGCTGGAATGGGCTACAAAACCATCAGTAAGACGCTGGGCGAGAAGGAGACAACTGTTGGTGCCATAGTAAGAAAATGGAAGAAGTACAAAATGACTGTCAATCGACAAAGATCTGGGGCTCCACGCAAAATCTCACCTCGTGGGGTATCCTTGATCATGAGGAAGGTTAGAAATCAGCCTCCAACTACAAGGGGGGAACTTGTCAATGATCTCAAGGCAGCTGGGACCACTGTCACCACGAAAACCATTGGTAACACATTACGACATAACGGATTGCAATCCTGCAGTGCCCGCAAGGTCCCCCTGCTCCGGAAGGCACATGTGACGGCCCGTCTGAAGTTTGCCAGTGAACACCTGGATGATGCCGAGAGTGATTGGGAGAAGGTGCTGTGGTCAGATGAGACAAAAATTGAGCTCTTTGGCATGAACTCAACTCGCCGTGTTTGGAGGAAGAGAAATGCTGCCTATGACCCAAAGAACACCGTCCCCACTGTCAAGCATGGAGGTGGAAATGTTATGTTTTGGGGGTGTTTCTCTGCTAAGGGCACAGGACTACTTCACCGCATCAATGGGAGAATGGATGGGGCCATGTACCGTACAATTCTGAGTGACAACCTCCTTCCCTCCGCCAGGGCCTTAAAAATGGGTCGTGGCTGGGTCTTCCAGCACGACAATGACCCAAAACATACAGCCAAGGCAACAAAGGAGTGGCTCAGGAAGAAGCACATTAGGGTCATGGAGTGGCCTAGCCAGTCACCAGACCTTAATCCCATTGAAAACTTATGGAGGGAGCTGAAGCTGCGAGTTGCCAAGCGACAGCCCAGAACTCTTAATGATTTAGAGATGATCTGCAAAGAGGAGTGGACCAAAATTCCTCCTGACATGTGTGCAAACCTCATCATCAACTACAGAAGACGTCTGACCGCTGTGCTTGCCAACAAGGGTTTTGCCACCAAGTATTAGGTCTTGTTTGCCAGAGGGATTAAATACTTATTTCCCTCTGCAGAATGCAAATAAATTCATATACTTTCCACAATGTGATTTTCCGGATTTAATTTGTGATGTGCTATCTCTCACTGTTACCAATAACCTACCCTTCAATTATGGGCTGCTCATGTCTTTGTCAGTGGGCAAACTTACAAAATCAGCAAGGGATCAAATACTTATTTCCCCCACTGTAGCTAGTGTGACTGTTGGGCAGCAGACTGAATGACCGTTCAGATCTTTATCTGCTGTCATTTACTATGCTACTAGATTACTAGGTAATGTTTATATAATTTCTAATGGATGAGACCTGCCACCTTATTGTACCTTTCTGTATAGGAATTGCCATCAGAACTTTGCAACTAGCTAGGAGTTGAGTAACTATTTCCAGCTCTTTCTTACAGAATTTACAGTGGTCTGTTGTACTCCTCTCCCCTCTCCATGCCAATCCTACTGCCCTTTTCTCCACTTCCCTCCTGCAGTCTTGTCTCTATCCGTCATCCCTTTTTTCTCTTCTTATATACAGATATTGTATTTCTTTTCTCATTTTTTTAATATCAAGCATCTGTAATAAATGAACAAATAAATAAATATTTGTGATCTGAACCATCTTGTCTGTAGTCAGCTGTCCTGGGCTACAACTATCAGGGGCTCATCCTTAGATTTCAGTTCACCTCTCATTTACCATTCATGTGTCCTCTCGTAGTTATCAGTGGATGTTAATTTTGTAACACCCTGAGTTATCCAGTAGATATACAGCAGTGAGCCTGGATCTCTCACAGATGAGAGAGAGCTTTAAAACCACATATGCATAAACTACCTTTCATAACAAACACTGATCGTTGAAAATAGTTGAGGCGAAATGTTAATATTACTGTCACGTTATCAGTGATTATAAGGAATCTGAAATACAATTGCTTGATCCTTTCCAGGACTAGGCTGTTATACTGAAATGAGATTGACACTACTGTTCCCTAATCTAGCAGACCAACTTCCAGGCATTTGGCATGTTTAACATTCAAAATAAAATACCTTTCATCATGGACCTACATTATGTGAAAGAAATATGCAAAAAAAAATCATTTCATTTTCTCAGTTCATAATTTTTTTTTTTGATTTGGCAATTTCCTTTTACTCATTTGGGCTTCCATTTCACTCAAAACTGGTCTCCTCTGGACTATAGGACATTTTCAACAATGTAAGGGCTGTGCCTCCTATTTTTATCCCCTCTGCAAAGTAACTTAGTCTTAATAGTACTATCCCTGGCTAGGGAGCAACAAATTGCAGTTCCCTTAAGAACTCAACTAATGTAAATCTATATTCAGGCCACTAGCTGTCACTGTTGAATGACAGCTGACATTGATTCCCCCTAGGGAAGGGGAGGGGTATACATTGCATTTTCAGCACTCCTAGCTCCAGCCAGCTAGGGAATGGAAGTCCTAATCGAAGAATCAATGCCAAGTCCTATATGTGGGAATACCCAGCCTAATTTTTTTTTTTTATCTTTGATGTCCTTTGGCGACATTATTGATCTGACCTCATCAACAATAATGAACAAAAATGTCCATTCTTACAGCCACATTTTAATCTTGCTCAACAAGATCCAGCCTCATTGGGAAGAATGCCAGCAGATGATTTAACTAGGGATGGGCTGTTGTTTGCAGTGACATAAGACATGTCAGCAACATGTCTCATGTCATTTCATGTTGTTAACAAATGAAAACGAGCAAAAAAAACCATTACATTTTATGTTTTTTATATTTGCAGATAGTAATGTACTTTCTACAAATGGTGCACATTCTTTGAAAATAGTGTCACTATTTGCAATGAATGAACCCTCTTAGTAAAGAGTGCACACTCATTTATAAAGAGTGCACATTCTTGAAAGTACACAAATGTGCATGTGTGAACCATCGGGAAAAACTGTACTCTTTCTGAAAAAGTGTGACCTCCTTGTAAAGAAAGCATACAATTTTGACATTGCTTAAAAATTGGGGGGCTGCCCATCCCTAGGCTTAATATTCCTATACTATGCTGAACAGTTTTGAGAGGACAAAATAAGTCTTCCAATGAAAAATTATATCCTCCAGTCTGACAAGCTTTATTGCGATCTGAAAATCAGTGATGTGCCTGAAGAGGTCTCCTGGGAGTTTGTTGCTATATTATTGGAGTTTCATTAGCTCATGATTTATTTTTTCATATTGTGATATCCATATGGGGGTAATTCTATATAGATCACCTAAAGTTAAGCGCTTGAATGATACGTGCTAAGCGCACATTCTATATTGCCAATTGAGAGTGCAAGTGCCATTATAGAAGACTAGCGTAAGTCTGCAATTACATGCCTAACTTTAGGCGCGAGCACCTCTCCCTTAGTCTCCCTCTAGACTTCTTTGTTCCTTAAATGACCATCGTTTGGTCTTTCCTAGTCCTAAAGCAGCTCATTATGTATCTGTTAGACACAGTGCAATTTTCTTTCTCGCCCCTCACATTTGGAATATCCTTCCCCTCTCTTTCCGCTCTGAATCCTCCTTTAAAAATGTTAAGTCTTCTTTAAAGACTTGGCTTTTTAAACAGGCATTTGAGGGATCAGACTGATCAGCTGTTTTGGATTCCTCAGAAGGAGGCTTCCCCCCCTTTTTTATTTATCTGTCCCCCCCTCTCTTACCTATCTTGGTGTGACTGTTAATCTTTCCTGTTTAAGGAGTTCCTTTTACTTTTGTTTTAATTTTTAGTATGTACATGGCTCTGTACTGTCTTGCCAACTACAGTGGTCTAGCAAGTTATAATAAAATATAAACTATGCTAGCTTGATGGCTGCTGTAAATGTTTGCACCTAACTGCTAGTATTCTATAACCTGTGCATGCAAGTTCTAGGCATGCCCCTGACCTGCCAATGCCCCTCCCAAGTCCATGTCTCCCTTGCACTTAAGCATTTTGGATTTTGCATTCATACTTGATAGAATTCTGACTTAGGGCCAGTGGCATACCTACCTTGGTTGCCACCCAGGGCGGAGCACCCCTTCCTCCAGGTGCCTCCCCCTGCCCTCTCTTCTCTGACCAAGGGGGTGCGCTAAGTAGTCGTGTGGCTTTCGGCTCTGCCAGTCCCCTGCCCCTTCTGATGTCAACTTCATCTTCCAGAGCAAGGCACCAGCAAAGCCGACAGATGCTTGACTGCTCAGTGCACCCCCTTGCTGCCTGCACCCGGAGAAGACCGCCCCCACCACCCTGCCCTTGGTTCACAGCAATGCATGTAACTGTTAATCAGTGTCAGTTAGTACTACTACTACTACTAATCATTTCTATAGGGCTACTAGACAGCTACTAGACATACGCAGCTCTGTACACATCATATTTAGGTACTTTTCTCTGTCCCTAGGGGGCTCACAATCAAAGTTTTTTGTACCTGGGGCAATGGAGGATGAAGTGACTTGCCCAAGGTCACAAGGAGCTGCATTGGGAATCGAACCCAGGATTAAAACCTGCTATACTAACCATTAGACTACTCCTTCACTCCTCCAGTTAGCATCAATTATACCCAATAATTGGCTGTTAATGCCAATTAGCAGCTCATTAATCATGTTACACATATAACTGACAGTATTCTATAACTTTTATATTTCCAACAAAAATAACAATGCACAATATTATAATTCAGCTACAAATGATGGTGGCATAAACAATGAGACTCTCAACATGGCCTGCCTGCATCAGTAGTCTTATGTTCCAGTGATCATGTCACCCAAATTTAGTAGTGAGCTTCTAAAAGCAGTCATGCAAAACAATTCAAACATTGAGGAGTGCTTCCAGTGTGTGAGCTATCAGCAATGTTTTTCATCCTGTTTTTTTCCTCACTACTCTGCCTCCCTTGAAGATCCTGTGCGTGGTCTTTCTTTCTTCTTCTCTTGTACGTTTGTAATGTTCTATAACTTGCACGTCCAACTTTGTGCATGAAGCATAAAGTTATCTGGCTATGCGTAAAGCCCCTTGTAGTTTCATGCTTCCTTACAGGGTAGCCTGTAGTGTCCAAATGCCAATTAAGACACCACTTATGTGCAAGACACACATAACTGCACACAACCATTTTAGAACTGCCCTGTTAGGTTGTAATTCAGGCAAAGCAGGGTCAAGTGACTTGCCCAGGATCACAAGGAGTGACAGTGGGATGTAAACCTGGACTCTCTGGCTTGCAGCCTACTGCTCTAACCACTAGGCTGCTCCCCCTCCAACAGCATCAGCAGGCAGCTGGCACTATCCAGAGGAGAAAGATATTAACACAGTAAATAGAGAATGAAATGGATCACTGTGCATGTTAGAAACAGATGAAGTTAAATTTTTAAAGGCCATTTAGTCAGTGAGGAGATAGAGCCTGGCTCACATTCAGCCCGAACACGCAGAGCAGACAGGGACCAGATTAGCTAGATAGTGAAAAATGGTTAACTAGTTCTGAAATGCCAGTTTTTCCAGGTTGCTGAGTCACTGGGCTCCTTTCCTTTCATGTGTTTTTCCTTTCTGTCACTGACATTCAAACTATCAGAGAGTGAACACTGCATGTAATCTGTTTCATCTCAGAAACATTTCATGGTTTTTATCAGGCAGCTGCCCTGGCCAAAGGATGAAAGGACTTGTAGCCTTTCATGTGCATCTTACAGACTGGTTCCCTCTCTCCTTCCCCTGCTTTCAGGGATTTCTCTGGGAACAGTGAATGGTGCTGCTCAGTAACCCTTGTATTGAGATGTCCTGGCAAATTGGCAAGTATCAGTGACTTAGAATTCAGTTCCAGTCTACTGGAAATGATTTATACACCCACAGATGTCACACAAGGGATAGAATTACAAGCTGAACAAGGGTTGATATTGATCCTTCATATGTAGAATTCATGGCAGTACTGTAGCTACAGGAAGCAATTCCTGGAAGACCTCTTGAGTCCTCTTCCTCCCTTCCTTGAGTAGACAGCATTGGTGAAACTAAAATTTCAGTATTGCTTTGTCCCAACCACTGTGACCTTTTCGATGTCATATGACCTCTCTGGCTTGGGGGTAGGGAATTTGCACATGCAAATATTGAGCAGTATATTGGCCAGTGGCAGATGTCTGCCCTTAAGGATATGAACAAGCAGCCCCTCTATCCACAAGATGGTGTGACACCTCAGTAGGGGTGTTAAAACACTGAGGGGCCCTTTTACTAAGCCACGTAGGCGACTATGCGCGCTCAACGTGTGCCAAATTGGAGTTAGTGCTCGGTTACCGTGTGGCCCTTGCGGTAATTTCAATTTTGGCGTGCCTCCGCTATGCGTATCTGAAAAATATTTCTTATTTTCTGATGTGTGGCAGCTACGCGCGTCAAGTGGAATTTGACTTGCGTAGACCATTACTGCCCGGTTACCAAGTGAGACCTTACTGCTAGGTCAATGGCTTGCGGTAAGATCTCAGACCCAAAATGGACACACGGCAATTTTCATTTTGCTGCATGTCCATTTTCAGCAAAAAATGTAAAAAGGCATTTTTTTGTAGGTGCGCTAAAAAATATTTCTGCGCGCACCCAAAACATGCATCTATTTTTATTACATTTGTACCCTGTGCTTTCCCACTCATGGCAGGCTCAATGTGGCTTACATGGGGCAATAGAGGGTTAAGTGACTTGCCCAGACTCACAAGGAGCTGCCTGTGCTGGGAATTGAACTCAGTTCGTCAGGACCAAAGTCCACCACCCTAACCACTAGGCCACTCCTCCACTCCTACACTACTGCAAGCCATTTTTCAGTGCACCCTAGTAAAAGGACCCCTGAGACCACTCTTCATAGGCACTTGACTAATTCATTTCTTAGTAAATGTGCTCCTGACTGGTTTAATTGTAAATATAACAGTGAGACAGTTGTGTCCTTATTCTATATATGGTGCTCAAAATTGCCTGCACAAATATGTTAACATTGTATTATATCTCTGATATTTGAATTCCAGTGTAGTTAAATGTGTATATTTTTTACACTGTTTCATAGTAGTTCTATTATTAGGTTTCAATTTACAGTTTTCAAGTTTACCTCATTTATTGTATTTATGTTCATATTTGGTTATTTTACTATTGTTATGCTGTTAACAAAATTGTGTTTTATGTTAAACTGTACCTGCTGTACACCACCTTGGGTGAATCTCTTCATAAAGGTGGTTAATAAATCCCAATAAATAAAAACAATAATAATTTTGTGTGCACAATTTAATTGATTAATGAGCCAATTAGCACTGATAATTGCACATAATAATCAATTATTGGTGCTAGTCGACATTATATGAAATTTGTGCACACATCTTTAGGTGCCTGAATCCATGCAGATCCAAAAAGAGGTCATGGCCATGGGAGGGGCATGAGTGGATCAAGGGCATTCCTGGAATTTATGGCATTTTTATAGAATAAGGGAGATCCATATGTAATTTAGGCATGAGAATTTATACCAGGTTTTACCTAGTGTACATCCTCGTGCCCAAAATTGGGCATAGATCTCAGCACCAAATGGTATTCTATAAATAGTGCCTAATTCTGAGAACCATTTATAAAATAGTACTTAGTGCTGATTTTTATTGGCACCTAAATTTGAGCTCCATTTTATGGAATTAGGTCCTACATGCAGTGAGTTCAATGGCCTGCTTCCTTGTATGTGCTGGAACATGGGATGTGAGACTAGAATAGCAACACTTCAAAAGCAAACAAACTTAGGGCCAGATGCACTAAACGAGCCAGCACCGTGGTTTTAAAACTAGTTCTAGCTGGTTTAGCACGCAAGTAGTAAACCGGGACATGCACAAAAGGGTTCTCCGAGCCATTTTCCTGTCATGGTAGCAGCTAACGAAAATGGAATGCAAAGCTATTATAATGAGCTAATTACTATTATAATGTGCATGCAATGCGATGCACTGCCGTTTCTGACCCCACACACAAAAACAGTCCCTACCTTTACCATGAAAATTTTAACGGGAGGTCTGGACCTGCCGGTTCTTTATTATCGCAAGTAGGAGAAGGGGACAAACAAGGCAGGGAAGATGGAGCACACAAAAAAAAGTACACCGGCTTACATGCAACTTCTTTGCGTGTATGAAATCTGTGTATGAAAGCCATGCCATGATTCTTTTCTCAAATGATATTTTACTGGCAAGAAATGGGGGGGGGGGGGGGGGCAGTAAATGTAAAGCATAAAAGTAATGGTGACTTACCAAATATGCAAGGAAGACAAGGTTCAAACAACCTCTGCTGGGAAACAGCATCCCCCACGCTAGAAGCACAACAGAGAGGGGCTATACCAATTGGACAGTGTCAGCCTGGGATGTCCCGCCCACTCACTACTGGAGGGGGACACCAGGAAGTTTGGATCCAATCAGCTCGCAGCTCTAGAGTGATGTCATCAGGGAAGCGCTGCAGGGAGGAGGAGTTGGGACAGCAGCCAGCCAATGAGAGTCTATCTTCAGGGAGATGGGCGTTCTAGGATGTCAGCTGGCCAATAGAAGGAAGCAGCAGGAACAGCTGGGAGTGGAACCAAGCCCTGATGCCGATTCCTCAGAGCCCAGAGCAGCAGCAAGCATGTTCTAGGCTTTTTCCACTTTTTCCCAGGAGCAGGGAGGCAGGGAGCCCCAACACAGGTCTGTCCATCAAAAAAAAAAAAACGTGCTTTTGTGCTTGACAAAAAAAATGGCTACATCTACTGCTTTCATAGACGCAGCTTGTGTATGTGTATGAGAACCGTCTGTAGCATGCACAGAGCAGCTACACATAGCGATTGACTGTTCTGTGCATGCTAAGCTCACCGACTGGCTTCTCCCATATTGCATGCAAATGAGCTGGGTCGCAAAAGCAACAAGTAGCTCATTTGCATGCAATTCTCTTTGTGAATCCCTTTGTGTTTCTAAATCGGTAAATTTTTACCGATTTGGAAATGCAGATGGATTCTTAACCTTTGTGCATCTGGCTCTTACAGTAAATGAGTGTAGGCGCGGTCTTTCCAAATCTTCTACTCTATTGACGTTTGACCTTTACATGAACCCATCAGAGTAGCCATGCTGGACATTGTACCATGTCCTTCACTCTCACAGCCTATATTTTAAACTGGAGTGTGAAAGATTGAGTGGGTTGTTCAAGGTCATACTGTAATTGGTATCCATGGGAATGAAACCATTGATATCCCATCCACACCCCACTTCTGTTTCCCTATTCTCCCCCCTAATTTTTTTTAATTCAATTTTTAAATGTATTGGCAATACACCTTAAATAAAAATGTACAACTAGGATTCTCCTAATTCTATAGAATTCACCAAAAATTGTGCATACAAATTTGGACATTTGCTCAATCTGCGTGCACATTTTATTTGCGTAACAAGTCAATAATTGGCTTTTTAACAAGCAATTATTGGTGATAATTGAAATCAGTTAGCATGTATGTGCATAAATTTAGCTGCATGATCTGTGCCTGAATTTTCCATGTGTTCCGGAAAAGGGGGCACAAAAATGTGAGTGTCATGGGTGTTTCTGGGTGGAGCGTGGGCACAATTATAGAATAAGGGGATTCCATGCCTAAATTTACATGTGACCCCTGCGCTTAAGTGCTTTCTATAAACCGTGTCTAGCTTTAGGTGTGGTTTATAGAATAGCACTTAAGCATTATTTTTCTGTGCCGAGTTTTAGGAACAGTTTTTAGAATTCACCTCTCTATGTGCTATGGCATTAAATTGGCATTATACTAAATGTTAATACCGTAACATATTTCTTCAAAAAGTATGTATGTATGTGTGTGTGTGTGTATATGTGTGTGTGTGTGTGTGTGTGGAAAGCATACTAGATGCATATACCCATTGTTATGACTTTCTGCAGCTAATAAATTATTTTCTTTAAACTCTCCAGACTTTGGCCCCCAGAGACAGAGTATGACTTTGATTGATGTCTGAATCTTGAAACAGTGAAACTAATTTTTGGTTTATTGCTCCTGTCAACTCTAAAAAGAGTTAGTCAGAAGGAACTTGAAGATGAAGGTACGGTCATAATTTTTTTCCACTCATTTGGCAGCTCCAGTCTTTAAAGGGGAGGAATAAATTATCATAAACTTATTAGAGTTATTATAACTGCAATATTAATAGGTTACACATTGCAGTCTATGCCACCACTGCCCTGATTCTAGTTTCTAAAAATTAACTTTTCCCTACTATGCACTTGAAATTCTATTGGGAATTATTTGATACGGGAATGCACATGTCTACAATTTTGGTTTATAACTACGTGAGCAAATTTATTTGAGGACTAGAGGAGGTCAGTTTTGTTTAAAATGTTTCAGTTTGATGCAAAATCCATCCAGATCATCAAAAACTGCCATTCTCTTTGCCCTAGGTAAACAAATGAGTAGGCCATCCATCATAATGTCTTTCTGCCAGTAAATAACTTATCATGACAAAACTTTGCCTTGGGAGCCATTGAACTATCATATAAACATCTGGGCCCTAGGCACATGCCTATTTTACCCATGCCTTAATCCTGCCCCAGTGTACCGAAGAGTTTTAGGAATTACATAAGTAGAAAGGCATGCAAATCTAGATCAAGGAACCTTTTGTTATCATTTTTCCCACTCCCTGTTGGCATCACCAAGGAATGAGCTATCAGAATGGTTGGTAAATCTGAGCAAGTTGAAGAAGTGATGTTTTGGAGCATCAGACAACTTGCTCTTATTTTGCTGTGAGTGATTATGCCTTTACCACCCACAACTAGGGTTGTGCAGGTCAAATATTTTCTGAGTGCTTAATGGGATTTCTATATTTTATTTTCTATTTACATCTTTTTCATTTCATGAAACCATGTCTTCAAAGGTGTGCCTATTTAGTACGAATTATTAAACAATATTGTAAACTACAAAGCAGTAGGGCACTAGTGATAACATGGGGGAAAACCTCCAACATTTCAGATTTTTTTCCTATTATTTCGAGTTAAAAATGACATGAAATATGTCATTAAAATTTCCAGTGTCATTTGAAATTTAAAACAGACAGTAATGTGAAAAAAGTCACCCCCACCCTGGATTTCCCCAGAGATGTTGTGGCTGAATTTGAAATGAGTAGTGTATACACAAAAACCTATGAATGTGTCTGAATTAAATCAGTTCTGCAAAGAAGAGTGGACTAAGACTGACAGCAAATTAGAGGAAATGTTTGCAATTATTGCTTCTAAATGAGGTGCAACCACTTATTAAGTTTAGGGAGCAGTTACTTTTTTCATATGGTGATATGGGTGTTGCATAAGAACATAAGAATAGCCATACTGGGTCAGACCAATGATCCATCTAGCCCACTATCTTGCTTCCAACAGTGGCCAATCCAGGTCACGTGTTTCTGGCAGAAACCAAAACAGTAGCAACAATCCATGCTACTGTACTCTGCGACAAGTAATGGCTTCCTCCATGTCTATTTGAATGACAGACTATGTACTTTTCCTCAGGAACCTGTCCAAGCCTTTTTTAAACCCAGATATACTAACTGCTATTACCACATCCTCTGGCAATGAGTTTCAGAGGTTAACTATTCATTGAATGAAAAAATATTTTATCCTATTTGTTTTTAAAGTATTTAATTGTAACCATTGTGCGTCCCCTAATCTCTGTACTTTTTGAAACAATAAAAAATCGATTCACTTTTACCTGTTCTAGGACTGTGTAGACCTCAATCATATCCCCCTTCAGCCCTAACCTCTTTAGCCTTTCCTTGTAAGAGAGGAGTTCCGTCCTCTTTATCATTTTGATCACTCTTCTTTGAACCTTTTCTAATTCTGCTATATCTGTTTTTGAGACATGGTGACCAGAATTGAACTCCATACTCAAGGCAGCACCATGGAGCGATACAGAGGCATTATAATATCCTTTGTCTTATTTTCCATCCCTTTCCTAATAATTCCTAGCATCCTGTTTGATTTTTTTGGCTACTGCTATACACTGGGCAAAATATTTAAGCATATTGTCTACAATGACACCTAGATCTTTTTCTTGACTGCTGACTCCGAAGGTGGACCCTAGCATCAGGTAACTATGATTCAGATTATTCTTCCCAATGTGCCTCACTTTGGGGCCCTTTTTCTAAATGGTGGTAAGCACTAACACATGCTTATTGTACACAGAAAAATCACTATCATTAATCTAATATTTTTTAGTGATGGGGTGTAGTGGAAGTGAATTTTAAAGATTGTTTTTCAACTCTGCCTTGACCGACCAGTGTGCTTGGGGGCTGTAAAACAAGTTGGAATGTGGAAGATAAGGCACATTTCTGATCAATTCAGTTTGTACAGCAGGGAAACAAGATATGCTCGGAGTTCAGGAGATGAGCTACCTGGCCAGTGGTTTGCTTACTTGAGCCGGAAGCATGTGACTGCATCCTCATGTACATTCCTGTAATTTTCCTTAGCCCTGAACATGAGTTCTAAGCCTAATAAAAAGGGGAGTTTCTTTCAGTGAAATTGGGAGCTCATCTGTGAGTAACATACGAACTGCGCAGAGAACCATGCTTCCTGGTCAAAATAACTCCTGGCTTTCACTGTGAACAGCCCCCCCCCCCCCCCAGCTGTTGATGAGAGCCTGGATGATGTAAGGACCAGTGATGATTGTTTATAGTGTATTATTACTTCTTTTCCTGGTCTAGGAACTCTTAGCATTGCTTAGATGTAGAGACCAGTGATGTAATGATTGTTTATAGATAGGTATTGTTTCATTTTAGTTACATAGCTAATCATTGTGTGTATATAGCTCAATCATTGTGTGTATATAGCTTAATCATTGTATATATCTTAATCATTTTAGATTGCCTAGCCTTCAGGAAATCACTAAAGACCATGTTATTTGGAAACGCTTATCCCATGGTCTCTGCAGGTGTCTCCACTGTTGGATGCGCAACAATCTAGAGAAAATGTTGGACACATTCCCCTTCCCTCCTCTCTCCTCATTTCCCTACTCCTTCTGTCCCTTCCTCTTCCTCCTGTAACCCTATGGGTTAAATTTGAAAAGATTACCTGGCTCCTTCAAGATCTGGTGTAGAGACAGTGAGCAGTGCAGTGAAACTGAGTAGTCTGTGTGCATGCGCTGAGTGTTCCGCATGCTGATGGAACTCTCAGGAGAGTGACAAACAGCTCAGGCTGGCAGTTGGGAGGGAGCTGTATTGGTGAGAACATGTTACTAGGATAAGACTGGAAGAAAGTTGATGCTGGAGATCATCACCTGAAAGAAAAGGCGCCCACCATTCAAGAGAGTAAGAGAGAAAACAAAGAGAACAGCTAAGTGACTGAAACTATTTTTAAAAAGTGCACATAAGAGAAAATATTAAAGGAAACCTGAACAATAAGTGAGAGATAACTAAAAGAAGAGGAAAAAACAAGTAGAGGAAAACTTACATGTTGAGATCCTTGAAGGTCTCTGGAAATCTGAAAGACAGGAGAAAAGAAAGTTTAAAGAATCTAGTATTTTGTAAAATTGAATGTGCTTAAATGATTTATGTACCTAATATTTATACTTATCTGAAAATGCTCCCAACGTTTCTAAACTGATTTGTGTTGCAAACCTGTAATTGAAATACATATGTTAAATTTGCAAGTTGGTAAAATTTCATTAACATTTAAATATAATTCAAATAATAAAAAAATATTTTCTTTTTATTGTTAAACTCCCTGGTTGGTGTTGAGTCATTTTGGGGAAACACTGTGACATATATGGTACCATCATTGTAATACCTTTCTCTGCCACCAGGGGGTTTACACTCCCCATTATCTCTTGTGTAGGTTTTTCTGCTGTATTAGCTTCATTTTACTGAATTGGCGTCTGCCTTTGTGGTGCACTATAAGCCACATTGAGCCTGACACTGCTGGCAAACTGTGGGGTACAAATGAGATAATAAATAAATAAATAATGCAAATCCAAAAGAATCCACAGTAATTACTGAGTAGTCTGTGTTAGTGAAGCAGGTTGTAAATCCATAGCAGTACAGGGGGCGTGCATAGTGGCGGAGAGTACGCATGCCCTGCACTAATTGAGTAGCACAGGCAAATTGCTGTACACTGCCCAGTTAACATGGGGTTAGTGAGGGAGCCCGTAGTGCCTACAAAATAGGTGGTGGTAAGGGCTCACATGGTAATGACCATGTCCTAACTGGGAAATTAGCGCATGTCCCATTAAACCTTGCTTGTCTATCCTGCTTATAATCGAAATAGAAAAACACCTATATTGTGACCCAAATCGGGAGATAGACGTTTATCTCACAAAAACGAATAAAGCGGTATAATCGAAATCCGAATTTGGACGTTTTCAACTGCACTCCGTCGCGGATGGGGACAAAGTTGATGGGGGCATGTCGAAGGCATGGTGAAGGCGGAACTGGAGCGTGGTTATCTGCCGATCAGAGATGGGTGCCTTTCGCCGATAATGGAAAAAAAATATGCGTTTTTAGCGAGAATTTAGGGCACTTTTCCTGGACCCTGTTTTTCCACGAATAAGGCCCCAAAAAGTGCCCTAAATGACCAGATGACCACTGGAGGGAATCGGGGATGACCTCCCCTGACTCCCCCAGTGGTCACAAACCTCCTCCCACCACAAAATATGCCGTTTCACAACTGTTTATTTTCACCCTCAAATGTCATACCCACCTCCCTGGCAGCAGTATGCAGGTCACTGGAGCAGTTATTAGGGGGTGCAGTGGACTTCAGGCAGGTGGACCCAGGCCCATCCCCCCCACCTGTTACACTTGTGCTGGTAAATGGGAGCCCTCCAAACCGCCCTCCAAACCCACTGTACCCGCATGTAGGTGCCCCCCTTCACCCCTTAGGGCTATAGTAATGGTGTAGACTTGTGGGCAGTGGGTTTTGAGGGGGATTTGGGGGGCTCAACACACAAGTTAAGGGTGCTATGCACCTGGGAGCTGTTTTACCTTTTTTTTTTTTTGTAAAAGTGCCCCCTAGGGTGCCCGGTTGGTGTCCTGGCATGTGAGGGGGACCAGTGCACTACGAATCCTGGCCCCTCCCACGAATAAATGTCTTGGAGTTATTCGTTTTTGAGCTGGGCGCTTTCATTTTCCATTTTCGCTGAAAAACAAAAACGTCCAGCTCAAAAAAAGATAAACGTCCATGTTTTTCAAAAATACGGTTCGGTCCGCCCCTTCACGGACCCGTTCTCGGAGATAAACGCCCATGGAGATAGACGTTTCCATTCGATTATGCCCCTTCACGTGTTCCGTAATTTTATTCTTTGTAATAGTTTCCACTATTTTGCCTGACACTGAAGTCAGGCTTACCGGCCTGTAATTTCCCAGATCACCCCTGGAACCTTTTTTATAAATCTCGTTACATTGGCCACCCTTCAGGTACTACAGATAAATTTAACAACAGTTTACTAACAGCTGATCAGCAATTCCATGTTTGAGTTCTTTCAATACCCTAGGGTGCATACCATCTAGTCCAGGTGATGTGTTTCTTTAATTTGTTGATTTGTACATTTTTTAGCTTCACCAAGATTTCTTTCAGTTCCTCTGCATTGTCACCCATTTCTGGTACAAGTACATCTTCCGTAAAGACTGAAGCAAAGAATTAAATCAGTCTCTCCACTATGACTTTGTCATCCCTGAATGTCCCATTTGCTCCTTGATTATCTAATGTTCCCATGGATTTCTTCACAGGTTTTCTGTTTCTGATGTACCTGTAAAAGTAGCTACTATGAGTTTTTGCTTTTGTGGCAAGTTTCTCTTCATATTCTCTTTTAGCCTTCTTTATTAATGCTTTGCCTCTAACTTGCCAGTGCTTATGTTACTTATTATTTTCTTCCTTTGGATGCTTTTTTCATTCCATTCTTTGAAGGATGTTGTTTTGCCTCTACTAGCCTCTTTCACTTCACCTTTTAACCATGCTGGCTATCATTTGCTTTTCTTTCCACTTAGGTTACTAACAGGCTTATTTTCGAAAGAGAAGGGCGCCCATCTTTCGACAGAAATCGCAAGATGGGCATCCTTCTCACAAGGTCACCCAAATCAGCATACTCGAAAGCCGATTTTGGGCATCCTCAACTGCTTTCTGTTGCTGGGCGACCAAAGTTCACGGGAGCATGTTGGAGGCATAGTGAAGGCAGGACTGGGGCGTGCCTAATACATGGGCATCCTCGACTGATAATGGAAAAAAGAAAGGCGTCCCTGACGAACACTTGGATGACTTTACCTGGTCATTTTTTTCTTACAACCAAGCCACAAAAGTGTGCCCTAAATGACCAGATGACCACCGGAGGGAATCGGGGATGACCTCCCCTTACTCCCCCAGTGGTCACTAACCCCCTCCTACCCTCAAAAAAAATTTTTTTAAATATTTTTTCCATCCTCTATGCCAGCCTCAAATGTCATACCCAGCTCCATCACAGCAGTATGCAGGTCCCAGGAACAGTTTTAGGGGGTACCGCAGGCCCATCTCCCCCTAACTGCTACACTTGTGGTGGTAAATGTGAGCCCTCCAAAACCCACCAGAAACCCACTGTACCCACATGTAAGTGCCCCCTTCATCCCTAAGGGTTGTGGGGAGTGGGTTTTGGGGGGGGGGGGGTTGGGGGACTCAACAAACAAGGTATGGGAGCTATGCACCTTGGAGCAATTTATGAAGTCCACTGCAGTGCCCCCTAGGGTGTCCGGTTGGTGTCCTGGCATGTCAGGGGGACCAGTGCACTATGAATGCTGGCTCCTCCCACGACCAAAGGGCTTGGATTTGGTTGTTTCTGAGATGGGCGTCCTCGGTTTCCATTATCGGCAAAAATCGGGGATGACCATCTCTAAGGTCGACCTAAATTTTGCGATTTGGGCATCCCCAACCGTATTATCGAAACAAAAGATGGCCACTCGTCTTGTTTCGATAATACGGGTTTCCACGCCCCTTTGCAGGGACGTCCTGCGAGGACGTCCTCAGGAAACCTTGGGCGCCCCTTTCGATTATGCCCCTCTATGTGGATTACATCTGGTCTGGACTTTGAAGATGGTATTTGCATCCTTTACTCTGCTCTCCCCTTAAATGCTCCTGGCATTCTTTCATCATTGTTGAAATCCCTGTATTGGGATTCCCTGAATGTCCCATTGCAATAGTATCCTTCAAGATACTCCACACTGAACCACGTACTCTTGGGTGTCTGTTGGTTTCCACCCCTCCCCCTCATTTTAATTTTAAAGCTTCTCTCTTTGTTAAATGTTAATGCCAGTAGTTAGGTTCCATCCTGGTTAAGGTGCAGTCCATCTTTTCAGAATAGGCTCCCTCCTTCCTAGAATGTTGCCTAGTTCCTAACAAACCTAAATCATTCATCCCTGAACCATCGTCTCAACCATGCATTGAAACTTCAGAGTTCTGCCTGTCTCTTGGGTCCTGTGCGTAGAACGAGAAACATTTCCAAAAATGCTACCCTGGAGGATCTGGACTTCAGCTTTCTACCTAAGAGCCTAAATTTGGCTTTCAGAGCCTCCCTCCCACATTTTCCTATGTCATTGGTACCCACATGTACCAAGACAGCTGGCTCCTCCCCAGCAATATCTAAAATCTTATCTAGGTGATGTGTGAGGGCCACCACCTTTGCACAAGACAGGCAAGTGACTAGGTGATCCTCACATCCACCAGCCACCCAGCTATCTACATGCCTAATGAGTGAATCACCAACTACAACAACTGTCCTAACCCTTCCCACCTGAGCAGAAGCCCCTGGAGACACATTCTTGGTGCAAGAGGATTTTGCATTCCCTGTTGGGCAAGTCCTGGCTATAGAATCACTTCCTACTTCACCAGAGTGATGCTTTCCTTTTAGGAGACTATCAGGGGCATAATCAAAAAAGAAGGGCACCCATTTTCCGACACAAATCGGGAGATGGGCGTCCTTCTCTCAGGGTCGCCCAAATCGGCATAATCGAAAGCCGATTTTGGGCATCCTCAACTGCTTTCCGTCACAGGGACGACCAAAGTTCATGGGGGGCGTGTTGGCACCGTACTGAAGGCGGGACGGGGGTGTGCTTAAGAGATGGGCGTCCTCGGCCGATAATGGAAAAAAGAAAGGCGTCCCTGACGAACATTTGGCCGACTTTACTTGGTGCAATTTTTTTCATGACCAAGCCTCAAAAGGGTGCCCGAACTGATCAGATGACCACCGGAGGGAATCGGGGATGACCTCCCCTTAAACCGCCAGTGGTCACTAACATCCTCCCACCCAAAAAAAAAAAATTAAAGCATTTTTTTCCAGCCTCTATGCCAGCCTCAAATGTCAACCCAGCTCCATCACACCAATATGCAGGTCCCTGGAGCAGTTTTTAGTGGGTGCAGTACACTTCAGGCAGGCAGGCAGACCCAGGACCATCCCCACCCCTACCTGTTACACTAGTGGTGGTAAATATGAGCCCTTCAAAACCCAGCCGAAACCCACTGTACCCACATGTAGATGCCCCCCTTCACCCCTTAGGGCTATGGTAGAGGTGTACAGTCGTGGGGAGTGGGTTGGGGGGGGGGTTGGGGGACTCAGCACCCATGGTAAGGCAGCTATGCACCGGGGACCAATTTCTGAAGTCCATGCAGTGCCTCCTAGGGTGCCCGGTTGGTGTCCTGGCATGTGAGGGGGAACAGTGCACTACGAATGCTGGCTCCTCCCATGATCAAAGGGCTTGGATTTGGTCATTTTTGAGATGGGCGTCCTTGGTTTCCATTATCGGCGAAAACCAAGGTCACCCATCTCTAAGGTCAACCATCTCAACATTTAGGTCAACCATCTCTTAGGTCGACCTAAATGTTGAGATTTGGATGTCCCTGACCATATTATCGAAACAAAAGATGGACGCCCATCTTGTTTTGATAATACGGGATGCCCCGCCCCTTCACGGGGACGTCCTCAGAGATGTGCGCCCTTACAGATGGGCATCCGCATTTGAAAATGCCCCTCCATGGGACCCTTTTACTAGGCTGTGATAAGCGCTAGTGCATGTTTACCGCAGCTTAAAATGGCTTACCGCAGGACGTTCTCAAGTTTTCTGCAGTAAGTTCAAAATCAGTGCTCGCCAATTTGTGTGCTAATACTTTTTTGTATTTTTTTTGTTGGAGGGAGCTGTTTGTTGGAGGGGGTGTGTCGGGGGGGGGGGGGCAAAGAGTGTGCATCCCTGTGCAGATCACTTAGCACAACTACATTACCATGTGCTAACTGGTTTGCCTAGGATTACCATGTGAGCCCTTACCACCTATAAAATAGGTGTCAGTAAGCGCTCACTCAGTAATAATGGCTGCGTACTAATGGTGACATTATCACATATCTAAGCAATTTAGGGCTTTAATAACGGTCCAATTAAAACAGAACAATAGCAACCAATATTGGACCAGAAAATCACCATACAAATACATAAGCTTAAATATGGAACATGAATGGGGGAAAAACGTCTCATAAATCACCAGGTCAATGCTCCATTAAAGCCATATTCAAACCTTCGGTGATAGGTGTAATCACTGACCTAAATCCCCGCATCCATCCAAAAGCATATTATGTGCAAAAATATTGCTCAATTTATTATAACAAAAACTGTGCTGAGTGACTAACAGTTCACTAGTAAATAAGGCGGTATGGTACTTATCCTTGGCTCTAGAAGTCCCGACAGACATCTGTTTCACCATCGCTTTGTCAAGGGATTGGAACAGTAACTCCATATGTCAACTGCTGCTGTAGTCACTGCTCCAAGCTCCAATCCCTTGACAAAGGTACGGCGTCACTCAGCACAGTTTTTGTTATAATAAATTGAGCAATATTTTTGAATATAATATGCTTTTGGATGGATGGGGGAGGGGTTTGGGTAATGATTACACCTATCACCGAAGGTTTGAATATGGCTTTAATGGAGCGCCGACCTGGTGATTTATGAGACATTTTTCTCCCATTCTATTTCCATATTTAAGCTTATGTATTTGTATGGTGATTTTCTTGTCCAATATTGGTTGACATTATATTAGCACATAGCCATTAATAGAAAAATAGAAAATTGGCCATTTTACAACTGCAGTACAAATGGCCTCAGCATGCTCTTATGTGGGATTTCCCCATGCGCTAAGGCTTTTTACTGCAGCTTAGTGAAAGGACCCCTTTGTTCATTAAATAAATGAAGTAATAACTTTAAATTTGTGTTATGTTTTTACTCAGATGTCCTTTGTCTAATATTGCATTTTGTTTAAAGACTAGAAACCATTCAGTGAGACATATGCAATAATATGGGAAATTGGGGGAGGGGCATTTTCATATCACTGTATCACTAATTTCTACATCTCAAGAGTGGGAGAGTGTATGGATTCTGCAATCCTATTACATTGCCCCGATTTCCCATTTTCTTCTGTTACCTGATTTAAGACCTTTTCTAAGATCACATGGATGCTGAAAAGGTTTTTTTTTTTTTTTTCTTCACTCTCCTTATATAACTTGCTGCCCTGGAAGAGACTTTATCTCAAAGAAAAAACACTAACTACTGTGACCTGGACTCTTGAATTCCTGCTTGGTTGATTTCTCAATTGACATTTTATAACCAGCCTGCAATTAAAAACAGTTTCCTCAGTTCGTAAGGGGACAGAAAATGTATGTCTGGAACTAGGAAGTGGCTCTTTATTACTGGGGAGAGAGCCAACTTTGCATTTATGGCTGCCCGGTATCACACACATCTATCTTTCATTGTTAGGAATCATACAGTAAGTTGCCGTCTACTATCTGTGGTCTCTGAATCAGGGATGCTCATTCTGCCAGCTTTTGGCAGACCTTTACATTTGACCTAGAAAGAAAATCTATATAGGTCAATATTCAAAGCAATATAACTGGCCAGAAATGGCTCCTGGCCAGTTAAATTACTTGTTCATGGTTAACTGGTCATTTTCAGTGGCACAACCAGTTGGTGCCACTGAAAATGACCAGCTTAAAGCAAAACTGACTATTAGGGGGGAATTCTGGGGGCAGATTTGGCACTTGGACAGCATTTACCTTCCTTCCCTCCTGTCCCCATCCCTCGGTCCCCACCTCTGAAGGTCACATCTTTTTTTTTTTCATTCTTGCACCCCTCTCACCCAGTGGCCAGCATCCCTCCTTTTCTCTTCCCTTCCTCCTGCTCTCATGATACCTCCTCTCCAGCAAGTGTCCCTTCCCCTTCCCCCTCTCCCACAGGTCTAGCATCTTTCCCTGTTCCTTCTTCCCAATAGTCCTGGTATCGCTTCCTCTCTTTCTTTTCCCTGGGGTCCAGAAAGCATCCTTCTTTCATCTCTCTCACCTGCCCTGCCCTCCCCCTGTGGGTCCAGCATTACTTTCCCTTCTATCCTGGGAAGTCCAGGGATCTTCCTCCCCTTCGCCCACCTTTCGCGGGCCCTGCATCTTTCACTCTCCAACACCTACTCCCCCCCCCCCCCCCCACCAGTGCACCGTGAATCTTGATGCGTGGTGACAGTGTTGAAGATGCTGACCCCTTTCTAGCTGGCACAAGCCTTGGTCCTTTTGCCATGGCCCACTCCCCTCCCAGAAACAGGAAGTTGCATCAGAGGAGGCAGGCTGTGGCAGAAGGAAGAAGGCCTTTGCAGGCTGAAGGAGCATCTTCCATACTGCCATACAGCAAGGTTTGTAGTGCATTCAGATGGTAAGGGGGGGGGGGGGGGTAGGTGTTGGAGAGCAAGTGGTGCCGGTATGCAGGACATAAAGAATTAAAAGCAGAGAAGAAGAGATATAGCAGACCGCAGGGGTGGGGAACAGATCAAATGCAAATGAAAAATGTATTTAAGCATGTGAGCTGGAAAAGGAGCCTAAATAGGTGTGTCACATGCCCAATGAATGTGGTTTGGCATGTCTGTATTCAGGATCCCACTAGAGCAGGGGTGGGCAGCCTTGGTACTCAAAGGCTGCAACCCAGTTGGATTTTCAGGATTTCCCCAATGAATATGCATGAGATCTAGTTGCATGTACTGCTGCCATTGTATGCAAATAGATGTCATGCATATTTATTGTGGAAATCCTGAAAACCTGACTGGATTGTGACCCTTGAGGACCAAGGTTGTCCATCTCTACACTAGAGTATTTTAACTCAGCCCAGCAAACAAATAACCGTAACACAGAAAGGACTTAGTAAGGTGTTTTCATAGCTAATACAATGGCAGTTCTCTATGTGTGTACACGTTACTTCTTCATTCCAGTCCCCTCAGGGCATAGCTGTCCATTTCCAGGCACCGTACTTATTAGCCACAGTTGATAAAACACATCCCTAATGTTGCCTTTTTTTTTTATTATTCTTTTTGAAGTCTATCAGTCTTGCTTTGCCATAGAAACACAGTAGGAGAAACACTCCAGACAATGGGCCTCTAAGCAGAATTGTAACAGATACTTTTGCAACTCAGATGTGGTTTTATTAACTGAACACTTAACAGAGAACAAACTCTTACCCATAGGAGCCAGCTTTTCAAAATTATAGGGGGTGCTAAACTCAACAGAAATTGCCCCTCCATGGATACTCTCAAGGAGTTTGCACAATATAGGGGGATGCTCGAGCATCCAAAGCACACACAGAGCTGGACCCTATGCGCCTGCCAGGTTGGAGCACTGGAGCAGATAAATCTTCTGACAAAAAAAACAGGCTTCTTGCATGGTGGGGATAAAAATAACTTTCTGAACTGTGGGCAGTGCCCCCCAATGGAGATTTGTTTTTCTCCAGGTGACTATTTTCCTGTGACCTTGTGGCTTATTTTTGGTATTGCTGATTGAAAGTACTGAAGGCACAGTACTTTCAATCAGCATTAAAATAAAATCTGTTTCAAACCCTTCTGGTATTATTATTTAATCTTGCTTGCATTAGTGAAAGAGCTGGAGCAAGCTAAACTTGCACTCAGAGATCACTGCCCTCAACAAGGCTTCTCTTTAAAATTAAGACAAATAGTAAAGAGAGATAAACTATTTCCATACTACAGCACAGGGGTATGAAAATCCGTACTTTCTCCATTTGAAAACTGCAGTGTTACTGCCTAGTAACACACAGCTGAAGTCCATATTCATCACTTAAGTGGCCATGAGTTACTGCATACAAATAGGACAGACTTTTATTTGGTTCTATTTATGCAATAAACCTGGCTGCTTAAGGGTTAAATATCAGCACTTAAGTGGCCAAGTCTTGACTTCATCCCCAGAACACCCCCAACATAGCCAGCTTTGTATTTGGCGCTAACCGCAATATTCAGCAGCACTTAGCCAGTTAAGTGCCACTGAATATTAGCAGCTAGCCCTGACCAAGCAATTTAACCAATCAGAAGGGTGAGCCAACAGTTTGGATGGGTGGGCACAGTGGTATGCTGGTAAATGTTTAACAATAGGCTCTCTCCCCAGTCCCCCTCTGCGCCCCCCGTCCCCCTCTGCGCCCCCCAAATTGCAGAGCTGGCTATAGCCAGGGAGAGAGCCTGGGGGAGGGTGGCAATGCATTACTCTAGGAAAAAAAATTAAATGATCCCAGGTTCCAATCTAATTCATGTTTAATGTGCGATAAAATGCCATAAATAAGTAAATAAGTATAAACTTTTAATGTTGAGCACCTGATTCTCAAAGTGAACATATTCCAAACACTATAATGAAAATAAAATGATTTTTTTCTACCTTTGTTGTCTGGTGACTGTTTTTCTGATCATGCTGGCCCAGTATCCGATACTGCTGCTATCTGTCCTCTTAACTCCGTTTCCAGGGCTTCCTTTCCATTTATTTCTTTCCTTTCCTCCTTTCTTCTTCATTTCTGGTCCTCAGCTTCTGCCTATTTTCTTCATCCATGTGCAGTTTTTCTCCTCTCTTCCTTTTCCCTCATCTCATCTCCTTCCTCACTCTTCCCTCCCCTCCATCCATGTCCAGCATTTCTTCTCTCTCCCCTCCTCTCCTCTGTCCTCCATTCACCCATGTCCAGCGACCCTTCTCTCCCCCTGCCCTGCATGCACCCATAGCCAGTGACCCTCCTCTCCCCTGCCCTCCATGCACCCATACCCAGCGACCCTCCTCTCCCCTGCCCTGCATGCACCCATACTCAGTGACCCTCCTTTCCCCTGCCCTCCATCCATCCATGTCCAGCAGTGACCCTCCTCTCCCCTGCCCTGCATGCACCCATACCCAGCGACCCTCCTCTCCCCTGCCCTGCATGCACCCATACCCAGTGATCCTCATTTCCCCTGCCCTCCATCCACCCATGTCCAGCAGTGACCCTCCTCTCCCCTGCCCTGCATGCACCCATACCCAGCGACCCTTCTCTCCCCTCCATCCACACATGCCCAGTGACTCCCTTCTCTCCCCTGCCACCCCTCCTGAGTTGTTCAGCGGCGACTTCTCCTCCCTCCCTCCGGATCCGTCCCTCACCGACCTGTCCTTCGAATTCTTCGGGGCAGGCAGTCTTGCCTGCCCGCTGCCAGCGCTGACTCTCCCTTGCCGGTTTGCACTTCAAAATGGCTACCGAGACTTACAAGGGCGGCCTCCAAGACTTCAGCAGAAGTCTCACGAGGCTGCCTCTGGAAGCCTCGGCAGCCATTTTTAAAGCGCAAACCGGCAGCGGGGGAGAGTTAGCGCTGGCAGCAGGAAGAATTCGAAGGACAGGTCAGTGAGGGATGGATCCGGAGGGAGGGAGGAGGCTCGTGGGTTTTTAACAACCGGCTCACAAGTCAGAAGAAAAGTTAACAACCGGCTTTTGCGAACCGGTGCGAGCCGGCTCCAGAACACCACTGGGTGGGCACTAAGGTTGCAAACTTTTTGAAAGAGAAAAACTCACCACCTGAAGCACCCATTCCCTGCCTCACCCTATGCTCCACCCTTACCCTGTTCCCAATAATTTCAATGAGGGGAAATCCAAGAGACTGCACCCTTCAGCCCTCATTGAGCCATGGTCCCCCAACACACATATATTTCCCCTATATCAGGGCTTGCCAATTCTTTTGTGACCATGATCGCATAATAGTGGCCAAATAAATTGTGCATCACTCCCCCCTCCCCAAGAGGTGCAGAATAATTATATACCCATGAAGAGCCAAGTACGTTCTGCAGCCACAGATCCCCCTGACCATCCCCCAACAGTGGATGCAGAGCAGAGCTAAGACATCTCCCTATAAAACTCACGATACAAATAAATGTTTGTCTTTACTGTAATCTGAATAACAGACATATTAGAAAGTAATACATGTCCAATGCCAGCACTAACTTCCAAAACAAAGATTCTACCTACGATATTTTAGGACCTTAAATATTACAGTGAGGCCCTAAAATATCAATACATCTACTGGGAAAACTGAGCAAGCCAAAATGCCAGATTATGATAGAATGCTACACAGAAAATTCATGCTAACAGAATACCTTGGTCACACACACAGAACACAAATGCCAGATACAGGATAGGTGAACACAAATATAAATAAATTAAACCAAAATCCCAAGAAGCCAGACCTTTCATGTATTACAACACCAGAGAAATAGAGATGCATGTCCTCCTGTACTGTGCAAAAAAGTAAGATGGCACATGCAAGAGATGATGTTAGAGGAGGTCAACTAGGGAAACTGCCCTTGGCTTCCTGGCCAGAGAGAGCACCAAGCCTGCTGGAACGTAAAGAAGGTGCAGCCTGGTAGTGGCCTTTGGGGTCTATCCCAGAATTCTGCCCTGGGCCCCAGCCATGTTTAACACTAAATCTGGCAGGATGTGCATTTCAAATCTAACATATTCTAATCACAAAATAGAAAATAAAATTATTATTTCTTTTACCTTTTGTTGTCTGGTCATTTTTTTTAAATCATGTTGGTTCCAGGTTCTGTTTTCTGCTTCCCTCTGTCTTCTCTTAACTTTCTCGCTATGATCTCCTGTGCATTTGACATTTCTTCTTTCTCCATGCCCACCATCCATCTTCCATCTCTGTGTCCCTGTCTTTCCCCATGTTCCACATCTTCCTTCTCTGTGTCCCTATATTTCCCTGTCCAGCATCTCCCCTGTGTCAATATCCCTGCATCCATCATCACCATTCTATGTCCCTACCTACTCCCCTTATTCAGCATCACCCCTCTGTGCCCCTATGCCCCCCATGTCTAGCATCTCACCTCTCTCTCCATATACTTCCCTCCTATGTCTGTCATTGCCCTTCTGTGTCTATAGTAACATAGTAGATGACGGCAGAGAAAGACCTGCACGGTCCATCCAGTCTGCCCAACAAGATAAACCCATATATGTTACTTTTTGTGAATACCTGACCTTGATTTGTATCTGCCATTTTCAGGTCACAGACTGTAGAAGTCTGCCCAGCGCTAGCCCCGTCTCCCAACCACTAGCCCCGCCTCCCACCACCGGCTCTGCCACCCAATCTCCGCTAAGCTTCTGAGGATCCATTCTATATATACTATCCACATGCAGTGTCCTTGTCACTGTGCTCTCCCCCATGCTTATCATCTCCTCTCTGTTTCTGTATACCTCCCTTTGTCCAGCTTCTCCCCTCTCTTTCTCCCCACACCTTGAGGCAGTATAACATCTTTTCAGTTGGAGGGGCCAAACAAGCAAAACTCCTTAGTTGCCGATACTGTTTAGGCAAAATATTGGTGCAGCTATGGGTCTTGTGGCTAACCCTATTCCACTGCCTATGCCCACACCAACATGTCACTTTCCCCTCTGACCCACCCCATCCACACTTCTCTTCCCTTTCCCCCTCCCCCCCCCCCCCCCCCCCCCAGCATCTGGCTTGCCTGCCCTCCATCTTTTTCTCACTTGTGCTGTGGGTTTAGTATTTGACTCCCTGTTCCTTTATCCCCTTGCTTGGGCATTTATTTCCCTTCCCTTCCCTCCTCCATCTCCCCCTCCCACAGGTCCAGTACATTTCTCTCCCACAAGTCCAGAACCTCTCTCCCTTTCTCCAGAACCCTTCCCATGGGTTCAATACCTCTCCTTTCCTTAATTAGCCCTCTTTCCACGTCCAACAGCACCTCCCTTCCGTCCAGCTCCCTTCCCATGGGTCAAGCACCTCTCCTTTCCAGCTATCCAGCCCCCTGTCCACAGGTCCAGCAGCAATTCCCACATAGAGTCTTGCAGTAGCTCCGGATTTCCCTCTGTCTTGTCCTGTCCTAAACAGGAAGTTCCATCAGAGAGGGTGTGACATGGCAGAGGGAACACCAGAGCCGGATTGTATGTGTGTGAATTGCTGCCGGGTAGCACCAATGCTGTGAGTTGGAAGCATTGTGACAGAAGCAGGGAGGAAAAAAGAGAAGTGCAGGATCTGCATGATGGTGTGGGTGTGGAGGGAAGGGATCAAGTCAGGTAGGGATGCCAGATCATTGGTGGTCAGGGTACACCATTCCTGGGTGAGCCTCAGGCTAAAGTGGGTAGGCCTGGGGCCCACCCAGGCACACCCATGGATACACCCCTGAATCAGAAGCTAGCTAAATCACTTTGAATATTGGGTCTATAATCTTTTGTTCCCTCTTCCCCTCTTTTTCTGTCCAACAGTCTCTGCCATTCCCCCTTAGGCAGCTTAGGGAACCCTGGCTACATGAGCCTTGGAAGGCCTTTGCCTCCGTAACTTTTCTGGTTGGTAGGGCCTCCATGTTTCCTCCCACCTTCCCTGTCCTCCCATCAAACCCTGCCATGTATCCACCTCAATAGAATAACTGGGACCAAGGATCTGAACCTGGACAACCTCCACACTGGGTTATGACCTGAATCATGAGGTTGTCTCTTATTTATTATATTGAATTAAAAGAAGAAAAATGTGAATTATATTATCTTTGATTCCTAGATGTTCATGCTGCTGCATAAAAGTAGTAGATTATTTTAAACACAGTTCAAAAATGTGAAAAGCAGTATTAATTTTGATGTAGCCATCTGTCTGTCACAGGAGCTGTCCAGCCTTTAGGTGCTGAACAGAAGGAAAACAAGCTTTAATCAACCCCTTGGGGGGGGGGGGGGGGGGGGTAATATTCAGCCCATTGCCGTGAGCAGAATTATCCCCATATAGTCAATGCTGGGCAATATCCAGGCACCAGCACTGAATATTGTGGACTAATTTAAGCAGGGCTGGCTACTGTAGCTTAAGTGAGCCCTGGCCGATATTCATCCAGGACCCAAATAAGACAGTTATGCGGGCCCCCCGATGCAGCCTCTGCCTTCCCTTCCCCCTCCCCCAGCCTGCAAGAGTCATGGCACACCTTCCCCTGGAATGTCCGCTGACCCCACCCCGGGCCTACCTTCCATCCCAGGTGATCCAGCAGAGGTGATGGGAGCAGAAGTGAAGCCCACTTCTGTTTTTGTGGCAACTTGCAGTAGTTGGATAGTACCAGAGCTGCCACTAAAGGTCGTAGCAGTCAAATTGTTTAACAGCCGCAAGGGTCAGGAGTGAGTAGGCTTTGCTTCTGCTCACATCGCCCCCACTGGACCACCAAGGATGAAAGGGGGGTCCTATCTGGACTGGAGTGTGGGTTGGAGGACATTGCGGGTGGAAGAGGGTTGTGACTTTTGTGGGTTGGGGAGGGGGAAGGGAAGGAGGGGCTGCATCAGGGGGTAGGAAGAGGATTGCGGGACTTAACAAAAAGTTATGGGGTGCTGGCCAATATTTAGTGCTAGCAGCTTTTGAGCTGTCCTAAATTCACCCTCTTAGCTATGCGAGTATCAGCACTAAATATTGCTGACACTTACATACTCACCGGCTGCTCCACAATGCTGCTCTGACCTGCCCATTTTTTAAATGGGTGGTCAGAGCCAATATTCAGCAGCACTGCCCAGTTAAGTGCCACTAAATATCAGCAGTTGGGTGTCCCCAGGCAATTTAAGCAGGCTAGAGCCTTTTCTTGTCCATTGGAATCACTTTGAATATCAGCTGGAATAGGTTTATTGGTGTTATAGTATATGATTCTCATTTCTATGTGTTTGTGTAATAAAACTGGAGGGAAGGGAGAAAGGGACTGGCTGGCTAGCTGGAAAAGAGGCACTGCACCTGCTTGGGGGGGGGGGGGGGGGCTGGCTGTCTGACTGACTGACTGAAAGGGAGAGCAGTGCTGGACTCATGAGAAGGGGGCTGGAGGAAAGGAAGAGAGGTGCTGGCTCCTTTTTATTATGTAACTTTATAGAAACCTCCAAAATCTAATACATACATAGACACATTTTATAATTTGGTGCTTGGTAATGTTTAGTTGTGCTCAGATTGCCATGCATGTAGCTCAGCCATAAAAACTAAACATTACCATGCACCAAATTATAAGATTTGTCCATGTATGTATTAGATTTTGGAGGTTTCTATAAAGTTATACATTATACAATACAGGGTATGATACATACCTGTAGCGGGTGTTCTCCGAGGACAGCAGGCTGATTGTTCTCACGACTGGGTGACGTCCGCGGCAGCCCCCACCAACCGGAAAGAAGCTTCGCGGGACGGTCGGCACGCAGGGCACGCCCACCGCGCATGCGCGGCCGTCTTCCCGCCCGTGCGCGACCGCTCCCGCCAGTTGAATGACTAGCAAAAGATGAAACACACAACTCCAAAGGGGAGGAGGGAGGGTAGGTGAGAACAATCAGCCTGCTGTCCTCGGAGAACACCCGCTACAGGTATGTATCATACCCTTTCTCCGAGGACAAGCAGGCTGCTTGTTCTCACGACTGGGGTATCCCTAGCTCTCAGGCTCACTCAAAACAAGAACCCAGGTCAATGGAACCTCGCAACGGTGAGGAAACAACAGAAATTGACCTACGAAGAACAACTAACTGAGAGTGCAGCCTGACCAGAATAAATTCGGGTCCTGGAGGGTGGAGTTGGATTTACACCCCAAACAGATTCTGCAGCACCGACTGCCCGAACCGACTGTCGCGTCGGGTATCCTGCTGGAGGCAGTAATGTGATGTGAATGTGTGGACAGATGACCACGTCGCAGCCTTGCAAATCTCTTCAATAGTGGCTGACTTCAAGTGGGCCACTGACGCTGCCATGGCTCTAACACTATGAGCCGTGACATGACCCTCAAGAGTCAGCCCAGCCTGGGCGTAAGTGAAGGAAATGCAATCTGCTAGCCAATTAGAGATGGTGCGTTTCCCGACAGCGACCCGTAGCCTGTTAGGGTCGAAAGAAATAAACAATTGGGCGGACTGTCTGTTGGGCTGTGTCCGCTCCAAGTAGAAGGCCAATGCTCTCTTGCAGTCCAATGTGTGCAACTGACGTTCAGCAGGGCGGGTATGCGGCCTGGGGAAGAATGTTGGCAAGACAATTGACTGGTTAAGATGGAACTCCGACACCACCTTCGGCAGGAACTTTGGGTGGGTGCGGAGCACTACTCTATTGTGATGAAATTTGGTATATGGAGCATGAGCTACTAGGGCTTGAAGCTCACTGACCCTACGAGCTGAAGTAACTGCCACCAAGAAAATGACCTTCCAGGTCAAGTACTTCAGATGGCAGGTATTCAGTGGCTCAAAAGGAGGTTTCATCAGCTGGGTGAGGACGACGTTGAGATCCCATGACACAGTAGGAGGCTTGATAGGGGGCTTTGACAAAAGCAAGCCTCTCATGAATCGAACGACTAAAGGCTCTCCAGAGATGGCTTTACCTTCCACACGATAATGGTAAGCACTAATCGCACTAAGGTGATTCCTTACTGAGTTGGTCTTGAGGCCAGACTCTGATAAGTGCAGAAGGTATTCAAGCAGGTTCTGTGCAGGGCAAGAACGAGGTTCTAGGGCCTTGCTCTCACACCAAACGACAAACCTCCTCCACTTGAAAAAGTAACTCTTTTTAGTGGAATCCTTCCTAGAGGCAAGCAAGACCCGGGAGACACCCTCAGACAGACCCAACGCAGCGAAGTCTACGCCCTCAACATCCAGGCCGTGAGAGCCAGGGATTGAAGGTTGGGGTGCAGCAACGCTCCGTCGTTCTGCGAAATGAGAGTCGGAAAACACTCCAATCTCCACGGTTCTTCTGAGGACAACTCCAGAAAAAGAGGGAACCAGATCTGACGGGGCCAAAAGGGCGCTATCAGAATCATGGTGCCGCGGTCTTGCTTGAGCTTCAGTAAGGTCTTCCCCACCAAAGGTATGGGAGGATAAGCATACAGGAGGCCGGTCCCCCAATGAAGGAGAAAGGCATCTGACGCTAGCCTGCCGTGTGTCTGAAGTCTGGAACAGAACAGAGGCAGCTTGTGGTTGGTCTGAGAGGCGAAAAGATCCACCGAGGGGGTGCCCCACTCTCGGAAGATCTTGCGTACCACTCTGGAATGGAGCGACCACTCGTGCGGTTGCATGACTCTGCTCAGTCTGTCGGCCAGACTGTTGTTTACGCCTGCCAGGTATGTGGCTTGGAGGAGCATGCCGAACCGGCACGCCCAACGCCACATCCCGACGGCTTCCTGACACAGGGGGCGAGATCCGGTGCCCCCCTGCTTGTTGACGTAATACATTGCAACCTGATTGTCTGTCCGAATTTGGATAATTTGGTAGGACAGCCGATCTCTGAAAGCCTTCAGTGCGTTCCAGATCGCTCGGAGCTCCAGGAGGTTGATCTGTAGATCCTTTTCCTGGAGGGACCACAGACCCTGGGTGTGAAGCCCATCGACGTGAGCTCCCCACCCCAGGCGAGATGCATCCGTCGTCAGCACTTTCGAGGGCTGCGGAATTTGGAATGGACGTCCCAGGGTCAAATTGGTCCGGATGGTCCACCAGAGCAGTGAAGTGCGGCAACTGGTGGAGAGGCGGATGACATCTTCTAGATTCCCGGTGGCTTGGAACCACTGGGAAGCTAGGGTCCATTGAGCAGATCTCATGTGAAGACGAGCCATGGGAGTCACATGAACTGTGGAGGCCATATGACCCAGAAGTCTCAACATCTGCCGAGCTGTGACCTGCTGAGACGCTCTGGTCTGCAAAGCCAGGGCCAGGAGATTGGTGGCCCGCGCTTCGGGAAGGTAGGCCTGAGCCGTCTGGGTATTCAGCAGCGCTCCTATGAATTCCAGAGACTGGGATGGCTGGAGATGGGACTTTGGGTAATTTATCACAAACCCCAGCAGCTCCAGAAGTTGAAGAGTGCACTGCATGAACCGGAGGGCTCCTGCCTCCGAGGTGTTCTTGACCAGCCAATCGTCGAGATATGGGAACACATGCACTCCCAGCTTGCGTAGGTAGGCCGCTACCACCACGAGGCACTTGGTAAACACTCGTGGGGCAGAGGCGAGCCCAAAGGGCAGCACACAATACTGAAAGTGCCGTGCGCCCAGGCGGAATCTGAGATACTGGCTGTGAGCTGGCAGTATCGGTATGTGAGTATATGCGTCCTTTAAATCCAGGGAACATAGCCAATCGTTTTTCTGAATCATTGGCAGAAGGGTGCCCAAGGAAAGCATCCTGAACTTTTCTTTGACCAGGAATTTGTTCAGGCCTCTCAGGTCTAGGATGGGACGCATCCCCCCTGTTTTCTTTTCCACAAGGAAGTACCTGGAATAGAATCCCTGCCCTTCCTGCCCGGGTGGTACGGGCTCGACCGCATTGGCGCTGAGAAGGGCGGAGAGTTCCTCTGCAAGTACCTGCTTGTGATGGGAGCTGAAAGACTGAGCTCCCGGGGGACAATTTGGAGGCAGGGAGGCCAAATCCAGGGCGTATCCGCACCGCACTATTTGGAGAACCCACTGGTCGGAGGTTATGAGAGGCCACCTTTGGTGAAAGAATTTTAACCTCCCTCCGACCGGCAGATCGTCCGGTACGGACACTTGTAGGGCGGCTATGTTCCCGTGGATCCAGTCAAAAGCCCGTCCCCGGCTTTTGCTGTGGAGGCGCAGGGGGCTGCTTAGGCGCACGCTGTTGACGAGAACGAGCGCGCTGGGGCTGTCCCTGTGCCTGACGAGGCCTTCGGGCCGGCTGGTTGTACCTACGCTTCGCAAAAGAATAGGGTGCAGCCTGCCGGGCCCGGGAAAAACGTCCACCTGTGGAGGTGGATGCTGAAGGCGCCCGGTGGGAGAGCTTGTCGAGAGCGGTTTCCCGCTGATGCAGTTGGTCCACCATCTGCTCGACCTTCTCACCGAAAATGTTATCCCCCCGGCAAGGGACGTCAGCCAGTCTCTGCTGGGTGCGGTTGTCCAGGTCAGAGGCACGCAGCCATGAGAGCCTGCGCATCACTATACCTTGGGCCGCAGCACGAGATGCCACGTCACAGGTGTCAAAAATACCCCTGGACAGGAACTTTCTGCACGCCTTCAGCTGCCTGACCACCTCCTGATAAGGCCTGGACTGCTCCGGCGGGAGCTTCTCGACCAGGTCCGCCAGTTGTTGCACATAGGTCCGCATGTGAATGCTCATATAGAGCAGGTATGACTGGATGCGGGTCACGAGCATGGAGGATTGGTAGGCCTTCCTCCCAAACGAGTCCAGAGTGCGAGACTCCCACCCCGGGGGCGCCGAGGCGGTATCCCTCGAACTCCGTGCCCTCTTGAGAGCAGAATCCACGACCGCTGAGTCATGGGGCAATTGGGGCCGCATGAGCTCTGGGTCAGAGTGGATCCTGTACTGGGACTCTGCTTTCTTGGGAATGGTGGGGTTAGTTAATAGTCGCACCCAGTTCCGGAGCAGCGTCTCCTTCAGGACATTGTGCAGCGGCACCGTGGAGGACTCTCTAGGTGGTGATGGATAGTCGAGGACCTCGAGCATCTCGGCCCTCGGCTCTTCCACCGAGACCACGGGGAAGGGAATGCTGATAGACATATCCCGCACAAAGGAGGCAAAGGAGAGACTCTCAGGAGGTGAGAGCTTCCTCTCCGGTGAAGGCGTGGGGTCCGAGGGAAGGCCCGTAGACTCCTCTGAGGAGAAATATCTAGGGTCCTCCTCTTCCCCCCACGAGTCCTCATCCTCGGGATCGGACATTAGCTCATGTAGCTGAGTCCTGTACCGGGCCCGGCTCGACGTCGAGGCACCAAGGTCTCGGTGTCGTCGAGCGGTGGACTCCCACGCCGGCGGGGACGGAGCTCCCTCCATCGACGTCGACGGGGACTCCACCTGCGTGGCGGTCGAGACCGGCACCGCAAGCGGTGGCGGTGTCGACAGCCCCGGCGCCGGGCTAGAGCTCACCAGCGCCACAGTCATCGGCGCCGAGGGCGCAAGCACCCCCGGCGCCGGCACAGCCTGGCGCATCAGCCCTTCCAGGATCCCCGGAAGGATGGCTCTGAGGCACTCGTCCAGGCCCGCTGCCGGGAAAGGCGGTGGGGCCGGTAAGGGTGTCGGTGCCGGAAGCTGCTGGGGGCCAGGAGACGGCACCGAGGTGCCGGAACCCCGACGCGTCGGTACCTCCACAACCGACGGAGACCTCTCCTCACGACGATGACGCTTCGGCGTCGTCTCCTCTCCGACATCGGGATGCACCGAAGGCGACCGGTGATGACGCTTCTTGTCTTTCTTCCGATGCACGTCACCGGCGCCGGAGGGCATGGAGGAGGAGGAGGTCGATCCCCCTCGGTCTCGAGGTACCGGGTCAGACAGGGTTCGGTCCCGCGGCCCACGAGCTGAGGGCGTGACCGGGGCCAACTGCCCACGCGGCCTCTCACCCCCACTCTCACCGGAAGACCGGCGGGCCGACGGGACCTGTTCTCCTGGGGTCGCTGCCATCGGTGCCGATGTCTCGGGCATCGATACCGGTACCGAAGGGCCGGGCGTCGATACCGATGCCTTCGAGGTCGACGTCGAGGGGCCGGCGCAAGTTCCAAAAAGACGGTCCCGCAGAACTTACCTCGCAACCTGGGTCCGTTTCCGGAGACCGAGACACAAAGAACACGACTTGAGATTGTGCTCCGGCCCGAGGCACTGGAGGCACCAAGCGTGGGTGTCGGTCTGCGAGATCGGCCGGCCGCAGCGACCACACTTTTTAAATCCACTCGGGACCTTCGAGGACATCGACGGAAAAATCGCGTCGGCGAAGTCAAAGTCGTCAATGGTGGCTAAAATCACACCACAAAAAACAAACGACCGAGCGGCCACTAGGCCGCAACGTGGCGTCCCCGCTGGAAGCGAGGGAAAAAAGGGAGCGCGTGTCCCACACGCGCAGGGTTTCTTTTTTTTTTTTTTTTTTTTTTAAAGGAAACCGGGCGGTAACTAAAACCGAAAAACAAAGTTAGAAAAAAACACGATCAGCGTATACGCGATCAAACGAACCGGCGGCTGAACAGAGAGAGCGCAAAACACGACTCTCTCCAGGCGCGGAAAAAAAGGAACTGGCGGGAGCGGTCGCGCACGGGCGGGAAGACGGCCGCGCATGCGCGGTGGGCGTGCCCTGCGTGCCGACCGTCCCACGAAGCTTCTTTCCAGTTGGTGGGGGCTGCCGCGGACGTCACCCAGTCGTGAGAACAAGCAGCCTGCTTGTCCTCGGAGAATAGAAGAAACCGGTCTATATTATCCCCAGAATATCCATATTCCTTTTTATTATGGTCAGGACTCTTCTTTTTAAGGATGTCCTTTTCCTTGTCCATTCTTTGTTTACTGCTGGATGACATATGTCAGCATGATGCTAGCCTGGGGTTCTGCTGAAGATCAACACAGCAGCATTCTTCTCTATGTTTTGCAACAGTGGAAATAAAATAAGAAATTGGCTAATTTTAGTTTAACAGCTGAATGAGTTATCTACTCATTTTGTTTTACCATTTCTGCAGCTTTCCTCTTCTTGCATCTTTTATTTTTGTCATAGCTGTTCTCTCAAAAGTGCCATTTCTGAGAGGCTGAGCAGTTGAGAACATTCTCTCTCACTCTGCACTACTTGAACTTTTTGCCTCTGTTTTCATAATTCTCAGTGGTCATAACACTCCAAGTTCAGAGTCTTTCTGAAAATGAGCCTCCCTGCACCTCAGATGAGCAAGGAGAGGGAGGAGCTGATCCTGTCTCAGCATTTCTAGCTTCTCCATCACTGGAGATAGGATTGTGAATATACCATTAACCTCCCAGAGATTGGGGTCGTACGTCTCTTATAATTTCAGGAAAGGCATTTCTGCCTACCTGTGCATAACAGAACATGACTTCACTACAACAAATATATAAACAAAAATACAAAAAGGCTTTATTGGTGATATAGAATCCTGCATTCCTGTCCCCTCTTCCTTGAAGTACAGAACCTTTTCACTGTTTCTATCCCTCTGGGTAATCAAAAGGCACTTACATTTTTGACTTATATCCAGTTAGTGTAAACTACAGCAGGGACAAAATGTACTGCAGTGAGTTACATGGAAAAGTTGAACTCTTGAGCCTTGTGCTTTTGTTCACTGTATTGTACTATACAGTATTTTACTCAGGGCTTTTTTTGAGGGGGTACTTGGGGGATACTGAGTACCGGCACCTTTTCCATTGTCTGCTAAAATTGACCCATGAATCCCAAGTTTTAATGAAAGAGCTCAGGCTCTACACACCAATTCTGCCTTGTCATAGATTCTGTGACTAGTTGCAGGGGGCCTGGCTATTGTGGGATGAGTCCCTCAGTGATCACCCCACCCCTGAAGGGTGGCCTAACATTTGAGTACTGGCACCTTTTCTGCTAGAAAAAAATGCACTGATTATACTTCTCCCAGCAGTGTGGGACTCCTTGTGGCTGGGCCTACTAGTGCCACCTACTGTAGGCTGTACCTGAATGAAGCCTCTCATGGCCATGCTTGCCAAATTCATTTACTGTAGGGCTTCACCAGTGTGAGGCTCATTAGGACTGTAATTGCCAAAGGTCACCAACTTTAGGACTGTTTCTATTTTCAGCTCCCTGTGGCAGTGCTTGCCATAGCTCTGGTGATATTAAATTCTTAACCAAAAACATGAAGAAAAAAACCCCACATATAGGTCCAAACAAGACAGTGGAATCCAAAAAGATCACATACACAGTATGGGATCCAACATGAACCGTGCAGGCTGCATCAGAGATTCACACATCTATAAAGGTGATGTCCTATTCACAGAAAGAAGTCGCAGTAGAGTCTGTGTAATAGTCCAATAGTTACTCTGCTGATATCTAACTAAAATGCAAACTCCAGGCGTAACTGTCATTCACCAGTATTCCTGGTGAAGGACCTGTGTTGGTGCCAAACTCAACTACATCTTGTTAAATTCTTCACAGTACTACTAAGTGAGACTATAGCTGTATGAACTTTATTTCGTCAGTATCTGATGGGATGAATCAGTGCTGGATGGAATTCATCTGATGTAATATTTCATTTGGTCCCTGGGGTGTTAAAGAGCTGAATGTTCTCTCAGTGGACTTTTCAGATGCAATATTATTGTTTTTTTCTCATTCATGACAGATGTATATCCTTTGCAAATAGACAGAAAGCTTTATAGGACAGAGACAGAAAGCTGAGCACTGGAGAACCAGATATAGAAATGACTCATTGATGGTAGTTTTTTAAAAATATCCTAGGCACATAAAGACTACAGATGCATACTAAGTTAAAATGTCTATTAACATGCTCTATCTGCAGAGAAACTAACGGGGGGGGGGGGGGGGGGGAGTTACGGAGTGCCTCAGGGATCGATGCTGGGTCTGATTCTGTTCAGTATATTTGCTACTGACATTAACGAAGGATTAAAACGTAAGGTATGCATTTTGTGGATCATACCAAGACTTGTAACAGAGTGGACACCCCAGAGGGAGTAGAAAACATAAAAAAGGTATCTGCAAAAGTTATAAGAACGTTCTAATGTTTGGCAATTAAAATGTAATGCAAAAAAGTGCAAAGTGATGCATTTGGGGAGTAGAAACCCAAGGGAGCTGTATGTCCTAGGAGGTGAGAAGTTGATATGCATAGACAGAGAGAGGGACCTTGGGGTGATGGTGTCTGAGGACCTTATAACGAAAAAAACAATGTGGTGGCCATAGCTAGAAGGATGCTATGTTGCATTGAGAGAGGAGTAACCAGCAGAAGAAAGGAGGTGTCGATGCCCCTGTACAAGTCACTGGTGAGGCCCTACTTGGAGTATTGTGTTCAGTTTTGTAGGCCGTATCTTGCTAAGGATGCAAAAAGACTAGAAGCAGTCCAGAGGAAGGTGACAAAAATGATATGGGGCTTGCACTATAAGACATATGAGAAGAGATTGGAAGACCTAAATATGTATTGCCTAGAGGAAAGAAGGGACAGAGGAAATATGATACAGACATTTAAATCTGAAAGATATTAATATAGAAACAAATCTCTTCCAGAAAAGGAGAAATGATAAAACTAGAGGACCTGAGCTGAGGTTGTGGGGTGGTAGACTTAGGAGTAATGTCAGGAAATTCTTTTTCATGGAAAGGGTGGTCTCCGATGGAGGTGGTAGAGACAAAAACAGTGACGGAGTTCAAAAAGGCATGGAATGAACACAGAGGAATTCTATTTAGAAAACAGATGATAGAAAACAAAACAAAAAAAAAATCTTAAATGGCTGCAGGAGGTGAATGTGTGAGTGACACTTGGATGGCTACTCTGGCTGTAAAAAACTAAGGCCGGTGCTAGGCAGACTTTGTAGGTCTGTGTCTGTATATGGCAATCCAGTTTAGGATCAACTGGAAAGGGCTTCAGTGGCAACTTTGGTAGCTGGAACCGAGGACAGTGCTGGGCAGACTTTTATGGTCTGGGTCTTGCAAATGACAAGATAGATTTGGACAGGCTGGAGTGGGCATTGATGGCAACTCCAGTAGGTGGAACATAAGGATAGAACCGCATGGACTTTTACGGTCTATGTCCCAGAAATGCCAAAGAAAGACTCGTGATAAAGTATATAATATCACATTAATTGTTTATTTAATCATGTATTGATAATGAGTGTGATTGTTAGGCAGACTGGATGGACCATTCAGTTCTTTTTCTGCCATCACTATGAGTTATCAACGTGGGATATGGTTAAGTTGGATTATTTTACCACAAGTCATGCTATTTTAGCACAGAGTCCCATTTTATACAATGATTCCCACTTGTGGTAAAATAACCTGACTTAACTGCCATGTTGATAATTAACTGCCTAAGGGGCTCGTTTTTAAAGCACTCAGACTTAGAAATGTAAGCCCCCTGGTGGCAGAGCAAAGTATTACACTGATGTTAAAACATGATGTTTCCCCAAATAAACTCTAAGTCAAACCAGGGAGTTTAACAATAAAAACAAGTTCGTTTTTTAAACATTTAAATGCAGAAACAATAGTATTTGCTCACTATTTTTTCCCACAGTGCTCATTGATGACAGCATAACAAACTTGGTCATTTCAGAAACATTTTAACCTTTTTGGAGAATTGTCAGATAATTATCTCTTTTTTTTATGTCTAACAGGTAAGTACAATAATTTAACTTTTAAAGTTAATGCTTTCCCTGGACTTGATGTTTGTGTTAACACAGTGATTCCAAAACCTGGTCCTGGGGGTATCCCAGCCAGTCATGGATGCCCCCAGGACCATTGGGGATAGTTTCTCCTTTATATGGTGTGAAGCCCCACCCAGCACATCCCAGGATACACTGGGCAGGGCTGGGCGCTGCCATTTTGCAGGCAGCGCCAATGGAAGAGGAGGGAGGCCACCTCCCTCCTCCAATTTAAGGTAGGGGGTAGGAGGATTGACCGCAGCCCACTGGACCACCAGGGACATCTCAGGAATGCTGGGGGAGGTTAGGGAGGCTAGAGACCCCTTGGATCTCAGCCCCTCCCGAACCTGTGTTGGAGGGTCAGCCTTCTCCAATTCCCTCCCGAACCTGAGTAGAACCATGGCACTGCCTCCAGACACCAGACACCAACATCCACACTGCTCTCTCTCAGCTCCAAATCTCTGCAATGACCCCCGCAGCACGTCCAGCCACTGCCAACAGTCCTAACTTGAAATGAAGCTGCATTAGCCTCTCCAGCCCCTAGGTAATTTATAATTTTTTTAACCCATCAGTTTACACAAAGTTCTGCAGGATAGCATCAGGCTTATTTTCGAAAGAGAAGGGCGCCCATCTTTTGACACAAATCAGAAGATGGCCGTCATTCTCCCAGGGTTGCCCAAATCGGCATAATCAAAAGCCAATTTTGGGCATCCTCAACTGCTTTCCGTCGCAGGGACAATCAAAGTTCACGGGGGGCGTGTCAAAAGTGTAATGAAGGCAGGACTGGGGCATGCCTAACACATGGGCGTCCTTGACCGATAATGGAAAAAAGAAGGGCATCCCTGACGAGCACTTGGGCGACTTTACTTGGTCCATTTTTTCTTACGACCAAGCCTCAAAAAGGTGCCTGAACTGACCAGATGTCCACCAGAGGGAATCGGGGATGACCTCCTCTTACTCCCCCAGTGGTCACTAACCCCCTCCCACCCACCCTAAAAAAGAATTAAAATATTTTTTCCAGCCTTTATGCCAGCCACAAATATCATATCCAGCTCCATGACGGCAGTATGCAGGTTCCAGGAGCAGTTTTAGGGGGTATCGCAGTGCACTTCAGGCAGGCGGACCCAGGCCCATCCCCCCCACCCATAACACTTGCGGTGGTAAATGTGAGCCCTCCAAAACCCACCACAAACCCACTGTACCCACATGTAGGTGCCCCCTTCATCCCTAAGGGCTATGGTAGTGGTGTACAGTTGTGAGGAGTGGGTTTTGGGGGGGGGGGTTGGGGGGCACAGCACACAAAGTAAGGGAGCTATTCACCTGGGAGCTTTTTCTGAAGTCCAATGCAGTGCCCCCTAGGGTGTCCGGTTGGTGTCCTGGCATGTGAGGGGGACCAGTGCACTACGAATGCTGGCTCCTCCCATGACCAAATGGCTTGGATTTGGTTGTTTCTGAGATGGGTGTCCTTTGTTTCCATTATCACCGAAAACCGGGGACGACCATCTCTAAGGTCGACCTAAATGTTGAAATTTGGGCGTCCCCGACTGTATTATCAAAACAAAAGATGGACGCCCATCTTTTTTCGATAATACGGGTTTCCCCGCCCCTTCGCGGGGATGTCCTGCGAGGAGGTCCTCAGGAAAACTTGGGCACCCCGTTCGATTATGCCCCTCCACGGGGTTCATTTTTAAAGTACTTAGACTTATAAAATTCCATAGATTACTGTGAGACTCATTTTGAAAAGAGAAAAACATCTAAAAAGTGGCATAAAGCAGCATTTGGACATTTTTCTCACAAAAACATGCAAATCAGTATTTTTGAAATGTATTTTTCAGACATTTTCTATTCTGTTCTTCTTCAGTGTGTCCAAATCTCAAGGGGGCATGTTGGGGGTGTGTTAAGGGTGGGATGCGGGTGTTCCTAAGACTTGGGCATTTTTCAGCCATAATAGAACAAAACCAAACTGTTAGGGTTGAAACTTCAACATCCTGGTCTAGACCTGTTTTCACAATGAGTAAGCACAAAAAGGTGCCCTAAATGACCAGATGAGCACTGGAGAGAATCAGGGATGACTTCCCAATACGCCCCAGTGGTCACTGACCCCCTCTTACTCCCCAAAATTGTGAATAAAAATATGACTTACCAGCCTCTATGACAGCCTCAGATGTTGAAGTCAGGTGTATTAGAGCAGCATGCAGGTCCCTGGAGTAGAGTAATGGTCAATGCAGTGCATTGTGGAGTGGGTGACTCAGATCCCTATCTTCCCTCTACCTGTCACACTTGTGGTGGAAACTGTGACCCCCTCCCATAGTCACCAAAACCCTACTTTATCCACATATAGGTGCCCCCTTCACCCATAAGGGTTATTGTAGTGGTGTACAGTATTGGGTGGGTTTTAAAGGGATCAGGGGACAAGATATGGGAGCAAAGGTGAGAATTTTCATGAAGTGCACAGGAATGTCCTCTTGGGTGCTCCACTGCTCTCCTGGGATGTCTGGAGGACCAGTCTACTAAAAATGGTGGCTCCTCTTACATTCCAATGACATGAATCTCTACGTTTTGCACTTATTCTTTTTTTTTTTTTTCTGAAAATGGATCAAAAAACAAAACATCCAAAGCCCAAAACCTTGTTTGAAACAATATTTTAAAAAAAAGAGAGACATTTTTATTTTTCAAAATATCCAAAGTCGGACTTAGACGTCATATTGAAAATCTGTGTAACTTTGTAAGTCTAAGTGCTTTGAAAATACACCTCTTATTCTTTCTGCAGATAGAACAATATAATAAATATTTTAACTTAGAATGCATCTGTAGCATTTATGTGTCTGGGATATTAAAAAACAGTGGCATAAAATGGGACCCTGTGCTAAAATAGAATCTTAACAGTAGCCCATGTTGATATGTTCCCCCCTAAATATACATATCCAAGACATTTCCATTCACATATGGAAACATTTGCAGGGGTGAGAAGATGAAGGTGAGAGAGTAAAGGGAGAACTTCATCTCCCAGTGAAATGTATTACAGGATCATGTGTTAGAAAAGTAGAAAAGGATATTTTAATTGACCAAAAAAAGGGCAGCTTCTTCTTTGAGCAATGCCATTTTTGAACATTTGTTATGCAACACATTTTTTAGGAATCTTCAGGAAGTCAGCTGTCCGCTGTGTAAAAACATAAGAAATGTCATGCTGAGAGACCATTGATTCACTGAGCCCATCATCCTGTCTGATCACTTGGAAGTACCCACAAGATCTCTGTTGGTTATTTCGAGATCTAGGAGGTGGCCATTCCATATCTGCCCGACTAATGTGTTAATAGATCTGCCCTCCAGACATTTGTGCAACCCTTTTTTATATCCACCTATGCAATTAACTTTCATCACATTTCCCAACAAAAACATCCTACAGCTTTATTGTTTGTTGACTAAGAAAAACACTTTCTTCAATTTCTTTTAAATCTGCTAACCGTTAGAGTGTCAGCTAGTCCTTATAGTACTTGAAAGGGTAAATGACCATTTCCTAGCCGTTTCACCCAATACATGGTTATATGAACTTTTATCATATTCCCTCGCAGTCTTCAGTTTTGTTATTCTTCAGGGATAGACTGATAGTTGGTAAAGAATTTATATGACAGAGTTAATCAGTTGGCTAATTTTTGGCTAGAAGATATAGAACAAGTATTCTCCACTATTCTTCCATCTGTGTGTTTCTACTTCTTTTTTATCCCTTAGATTAGTGTTGGTGTTCTCTCTATTTTGAGCCAGTGGGAAAAGCACTTTGTTGCATATATTTTGTATGGAGATGTGTGAGTACTGAAAAAGAGGATAACACTGAATCTGGCAGAGCAGGAGAACAGAAAAAATAAAGATACTGACGAAAGAGTGTGTGTGTGTGATAGAGAGAAAGAGGGAGAGAGAGAGATGAGCAGAAGCGAGAAAGGGGAAAATAAAAATAGAAAATGTAAAGCAGAATGAAGTAGTACTGCAGAAAAATAGAAAACTAGAGAAAAAGAACTTTAATGTAGGAAGGAAAGGAGAGAGACTGTAGTGCATTATAGCATATAGTAATCTCTGCGTAATGGGAACAATTTTCCTGTCTCTGTGGAGATTCATGCTGTGACCTCTTGTTCTAGAAATTTCTACTGAAAAAGTTTGCGTTTATTACCTTTCTTATTTCAGGCTTTTATACAGACTTCCTTCCCCAAAGATGACCAAAAGCAGTTTACAATTTATACTTTTGAGGCACTTGAATGCCCTGATCTACTACTACTACTACTTATCATTTCTAAAGCGCTACTAGACGTATGCAGCGCTGTACACTTGAACATGAAGAGACAGTCCTTGCTCGACAGAGCTTACAATCTAATTAGGACAGACAAACAGGACAAACAAAAGATAAGGGAATATTAAAGTGACGATGATAAAATAAGGGTTCTGAACACCTACTTTAATATTCCCTTATCTCTTGTTTGTCCTGTTTGTCTCAGATTTCCCCTGTCTCTCCTCTTCTCTAGAGCAGTGGTTTCCAATCCTTTCCTGGATATCCACAATGAACATGTGTGAGATATATTTCCATCCAATGTGGATATCCTGAAAACCTAACTGGCTGGGGCCAACCTAGGTTTGGAAACCAGTGTTAAAAGCACTCCTCTTTATATTTATTGGTCTCATCTCATAAAGTTTTTGGCAAAAAACTTTGCACTATTGTAGGCACTCTTTTCTGGATTGTCTCCATTCTATCTAAATCCCATCTCCATTGTGCTTTTGCATTGGAAATAAATGGTCATTATTAAAAGGGACTCGTCCATATACAGGATGTCTGTATATGGGCAAGTCCCATGGAAGGGCATAATTGAACGGCGCCAGCCAAATAGATGACCGGCTATCTATATGGCCGATGCCGTAAAGCGGCGGCCGAACCGTATTATCGAAAAAGATAGCCGGCTATCTTTTGTTTCGATAATACGGTTGGAGCCGGCCAAATCTCAGCATTTGGGCCAGCTTTAGAGAAGGCCGGCATCAGTTTCCGGCGATAATGGAAAGTAATGCCGGCCATCTCAAACCTGGCCAAATGCAAGGCATTTGGTCGTGGGAGGAGCCAGCATTTGTAGTGAACTGGCACCCCTGACATGCTAGGACACCAACCGGGCACCCTAGGGGGCACTGCAGTGGACCTCAAAAATTGCTCCCAGGTGTATACCTCCCTTACCTTGGGTGCTGAGCCCCCCAAATCCCCCTCAAACCCACTCCCCACAACTCTACACCTCTACCATAGCCCTAAGGGGTAAAGGGGGCACCTACATGTGGGTACAGTGGGTTTTGGAGGGCTCAACATTTACCACCACAAGTGTAACAGGTAGGGGGTGATGGGCCTGGGTTCACCTGCCTAAAGTGCACTGCACCCACTAAATATTGCTCCAGGGACCTGCATACTGCTGTGAAGGAGCTGGGTATGACATTTCAGGCTGGCAAGAAAATTAAAAAAAAAATTAGGATGGGAGGGGGTTGGTGACCACTGGGGGAGTAAGGGGAGGTGATCCCCGATTCCCTCCGGTGGTCATCTGGTCAATTGGGGCAGTTTTTTGAGATTTGGTCCTAAAAATAAATGGACCAAGTGAAGCCGGCAAAATACTCATCAGAGCCGGCCATCTTTTTTCCATTATCGGGTGAAGCCGGCCATCTTGTAACCACGTCCCCATCCCGCCCCGTCCCGCCTTCTGTACCCTACCTTGAAGTTTGGCCGGCTCCGTAATGGAATGCAGTTGGTGCTGGCCAAAATCGGCTTTCCATTACACCGATTTGGCTGGCTTCAGGAAATGGCCGGCCATCTCCTGATTTGTGTCGGAAGATGGCCGGCGATCTCCTTTGAAAATAAGCTGGATAACCATCAATTTTCTGAAGCACTAATATTGCTGAAAATTCTTACAGACCATTCTGATATTATCCAGATAGTGTCAGCCTTGAGTAAGGGCGGAATGTGGGCTTTCTATCTAACTCTGAATAGCCAATGATATTCAGTGACTATGATTTTTAATCTGGGGTCACTTTGGAATTTAATGAGCTGAAGGAGAGTTACTAAATATCTTCCCATGCAGGGCCACGACACTGCCTGCCAGTGTGTGTCAATGACATCAATCCCCATCATCTCACCTTCAAACTTCATTGGGGGTATCTTCAAGATTATGAGAACTTCCAAATGCATTCTCTTTTGTCTATTGGGAAATGCCTTGTCCTTCAAGTATGTGGCTCTTCTCCAATACACTTTCCCCTTTATGCCCTGAGCCTGGGTAGACAGCCAGAGTAGCAGGAAACCCCCCCAGAAAGACAATGAGGGCCCTCTCAGAGGGGGGGGGGGGGGGGGAGGGGGTTGCCATGGCCTCAGGGCCTTGCATTGAAGAACACTGCACTATGGGTTTGATATTTAAAGCTAGTCAGATTACAGCACCTGCCAACCGGATAACTAGTGCTCATTAGGCCACTAATACCCAGTGACACAATCCCGATAATACCACTGGGAGGGGGGTCTGAATGAAAGCTACTGTTAAGTCAGATTATTTTACCATAAATTGTGCTATTTTAGCAACAGGTTCTCATTGCATAAAATGAGATGCTGTGCTAAAATAACCTGACTTGTTATACAATAACTCAACAACAGTAGACATTGATAACTTTCCATTGAATATCATACCTGACCACCATCTGGGTAGTGCCAGAGCAGCCTGGGCACATATCAAGAAGTTATCTGGGTACCGCTGATACTAGGCATGGGCACCCTGGTAACTATCTGGGCAAGTTAGGTCAGAGAAATAGCTGTCCTAACTTGCCTAGACAGATATCCAGGTACTGGTGGCTATGAATACCCAGATATTCAGTGCCAGCATCCAGGTATGGCCAGGGATGAATAACTAGGTATAGAAAAACCCATGGTGGCCAACATTTAAAAAAGAACTGACTGTCATGGGTTTAGTATTACCCCTAGCTGTACATGTATATGGTTTAAGTTAGAACAGCAAAGAGGCCATCCTAGCTTAAACCACAAAGGTATATGGATAATGGCTGAATATTACTCCTGTCCATACAGCTAGTAGCAGTCAGCAATCTGTCTGTATATTAGGGATGGGCAGCCAGAAACTTTTCATTTTATATCATTTTAATGTTGTTTTCAGAAATGTTTGTTTAATTTGTTTTCGTCTGACCATTTTTTCATCATGGGAACAAAGTAATTGAGTACACACTGTTTGAAAGAAGACACACTGGACTCAATTCTGTAAATGGTGCCCAAATTTGGGTGCCAAAAAAAACATGTGCGTTAAGCACTATTCTATAAATTGCGCTCCAAGTTGGGTCCCATTTATAGAATAGCACTTGGCTTTGGAATCTGCACCCAGTCTTGAGCATGAGGATTTACACCAACTGAACCCTGGTATAAAACTCCATGCTTAAACTAGGCACAGATTCCTTGGACTCTATAACACTGCGTGCAAATCCTTGAAATGCCCATGATCCACCCATTCCCCCCCTATGGCCACATCCCCTTTTCATATCCACGTAGAAAAACTTATGTGCACATCTTTACAGAATAGTGACCATAAAGATGCAGGCATAAAGTCCAATTATTGCCAATGATTGCCAATAATTTATTGTTAGCACCCAATTATCAGCACTAATTGACTCATTAAGGGACCATTTTCCTAAGCGGTGGTAAGCCGAACACGGGCTTACCGCTCGCTATTCTGAAACTACCACTGCTAAGTGCCATTTCAGGTGCTACAAAAATATTTTATATTTTTGTAGTGCCGGTGTTTACCCGGTGGTAATCGGGCAGTGCCGCACGCTATGGCGGTAAGTGCTCCCTCCTGAAATGGCCATGTGATAAGTGGTTCATTTACTGCTCAGGCATTTCATTAACAAAAAAGACAGCCTTTTACCCGCTGTGGTAAAAGTAGGCCTCAGTGCATATGAAAAACATGCGCGGAGGCTAGCGCACCCCCTTTACTGCAGTTAATAAAAGGGCCCCTAGGCAATTAAATTGTATGCACAGTTTGGACCCGTGCCCAAATTTGTCTGCTTAATTTTGAGCACTATATAGAGAATTAGGGTGACTATCAGGCTTATTTTCGAAAGAGAAGGACGCCCATCTTTTGACACAAATTGGAAGATGGGCGTTCTTCTCCTAGGGTCACCCAAATCGGCATAATCGAAAGCTGATTTTGGGCGTCCTCAACTGCTTTCCGTCGTTGGGATAACCAAAGTTCATGGGGGCATGTCGGAAGCATTTTGAAGACGGGACTGGGGCGCGCCTAACACATGGGCGTCCTCGACCAGTAATGGAAAAAAGAAGGGTGTCCCTGACAAGCACTTGGGCGACTTTACTTGGTCCATTTTTTCTTATGACCAAGCCTCAAAAAGGTGCCTGAACTGACCAGATGACCAGCGGAGGGAATCGGGAATGACCTCCCCTTACTCCCCCAGTGGTCACTAACCCCCTCCCACCCTAAAAAAAACCTTTTTAAATATTTTTCCAGCCTCTATGCCAGCCTCAAATATCATAGCCAGCTCCCTGACAGCAGTATGCAGGTCCCTGGAACAGTTTTAGTGGGTACTGCAGTGCACTTCAGTCAGGCAGACCCAGGCCCATCCCCCCCTACCTGTTAAACTTGTGGTGGTAAATGTGAGCCCTCCAAAACCCACCACAAACCCACTGTACCCACATGTAGGTGCCCCCCTTCATCCCTAAGGGCCATGGTAGTGGTGTACAGTTGTGGGGAGTGGGTTTGGGGGGCTCAGCACACAAGGTAAGGGAGATATGCACCTGGGAGCTTTTTCTGAAGTCCACTGCAGTGCCCCCTAGGGTGCCCGGATGGTGTCCTGGCATGCGAGGGGGACAAGTGCACTACGAATGCTGGCCTCTTCCATGACCAAATGGCTTGGATTTGGTTGTTTCTGAGATGGGCGTCCTTGGTTTCCATTATCGCTGAAAACCGGGGACGACCATCTCTAAGGTTGACCTAAATGTTGAGATTTGGGCGTCCCCAACCGTATTATCGAAACAAAAGATGGGACGCCCATCTTGTTTTGATAATATCGGTTTCCTCGCCCCAGGACGTCCTCAGGAAAACCTGGGCGCTCCGTTCGATTATGCCCCTCCACGTCAAAAGAGGGCACACTCTTTTTGACAGAGTATACATTATGGGTGCCCTATTTGCAAACAATGTATACTGTCTTGAAAGAGTGTACATTATTATCAGCAAATGATAAAACAGACATTTCCTGTTTTTTTCTGCTTGTTTTCATTTGGTAATGCCATGCAACAACATAGGATATATCTCTGAGATTTCCAATATCATTGCAAATGAATGCCCATACCTAGTGTATATCCAGTGCCACTGCTTCTGCAGATAATGACTTTATTATATCTTAAATATTTAAATGCTGTGGCTGGTGTTTAAAAAAAAAGCTGACTGTGGGGTTTGCGCATCGATCCCAAATTAATTAATTTATTATTTATAACATTTATAAAGTGCTTCCCTGACTAATGTGAATGGTTTGTTTAAAGTCAAACAAGCAAACAAGCAGTGAGGTACAAATAACACATCCAGGTAGGTGAATGATAACCACTTTGATTCCCTACACTAAAGTGATTATCGTTAACCTACCTGGATTTGACATTTGTAACTCTTTTTCTTTGTTTCCTGGTTTGCCATCTACATGAGGTCCTGCTTGTTCCTTCATTCTTGCTCATTGTTTAAAGGCAAAACAGATTCAAAAAACGAACAAGTGTCTTGTCTAAAATGAAAATGTGGTATTATTTTTAGATTTTTTTCCTCATCATTTACATTTTTTCTTTCATTTTATTCTTGAACTTGGAAGTTTAGGACTCCTTGTTATACACATAACAAGTTACCAGTTCCAAAACACTGATTAAGTACAGTACACACTGTCTCTCTCATTTTAATTGTTATGCAGTTTATATCGTCCCTTTAGCTACAAGAAAAGTTTGGATTAATTATCTCAGAAACTGTAATGAAATTAGAAAAAAATGCATATTAAGAGAGAGAACTGAGTTTTAACAGCTTACTGGCCTTGAAAAAAGATGGGTTATTTGTCAGTTAGACTTCTTTCCATTGTCCAAGTGTGATTGCTTCACATAAATTTGACATTTTTTTAAGTAAATTTTGAGTATGATTCTCTTGTCTTCTGTCTACTTTACTGTTCATTGGATCAACAGAACAGTTAAACATAAATTATTCTCTATGTGATCCAAGGCACAAAACAGACGAAGCAATCCACTGCAGGTAAATCACACAAAAGGAAACAGTGGGGAATGATGAAAAACACCAAGGAACCAGATGTGCTTACAAATGTTTATTGCATCAATACAAACTAGACTCAATGTGGGATGTGTTTCGGCTGTAGAACCTGTTTCAGGAGTCTACATTTCTGTGCCAAATGCCAAACTAAAGGTGAAGATGGTATTGACAGATGTGTACTGCAGTGCAATAAATCCAAAGGGTAAGCAGATCACAGTGAGACCAAATATGCAACTGCGTGGTGTGGGGCACATAACAACCCTTTTGGGGTGTTATTGGGAACATGACACTCAGTATAGATTGCAGAAGAATGGGACTCTGCCAAGTTCTGGCATTAGACAAAGTAGTAATACCAAACGTAATTCTGGGTATTCTATAAGAAACGGTTTCAAATTACAAAATTGGTGAATATAACAGAAACCTTCATGAAACTTTTAAACAAAAATTATTTCTCTCATTACTCATATTATATATATAGTTACTTTTTGTGCAGAATCCAATAAAATATATAGGTATTTATTTGTTGTGCTCAGTTTTTTGGTGTATTGCTGTGGACTGAAAATCCAAGCTTAGCAGGGACACCACCCTTACATCATAGCACATCCTACCTCCATCCTAATAATGCTGTTCAATAGATGGGCAAAGTCCAAGAAAAATATTAAAGACAGTTGTCGGATACAAAGTTTTACCAACAGCTAGACCATGATCCAGGACCGTCATTTCAACAGTTGGTTAATGATATGCTATTGCAGTCTGCTCGAGCTGGAACTATAACGAATAAAGAACATCGATATCTATTTAAACAGCATCCTCGTACACCTTTTATATACTTCTTGCCGAAAATTCACAAGACGCTACGACAACCTCCGGGCCGGCCCATAGTCTCTGGATGTGGATCTCTTAATGAGCCTCTCTCCCAGTATCTGGACTATTATATACAACCTAGGGTACTTCAAACCCTGTCCTATCTTAGAGATTCGGCTCATTTGTTACAGATTTTGCAAAATATTGAACCTATTGAAACTCCTGCTATACTGGTATCACTAGATGTTGTATCTCTCTACACTAGTATTCCACACACTGATGCCTGTAATTTGGTGAACTCTCATCTGGAGCAACTTGAAATATCTTTGGATAAAATGACTCTTCTAAATCAAATGGCAGAGATTATCATCAAGAAGAATTATTTTCGATTCGGTGATCAATTTTTTCTTCAGATACATGGCATTGCGATGGGTGCTACTGTTGCACCTACTATCGCATGCCTCTATATGTCAGATTTTGAGCAGAAATTTCTATATCCATCAAGATTTTTCTCTAATATTAGACTATGGAAGCGTTTTATTGACGATGTGATTCTCATTTGGACTGGTGATCTGGGTGAGCTTCACTGTTTTTTGTCCTATCTAAATTCAGTAGATACAAATATCAAATTTGAGTCATCTATTGGAGGGCAATCGATTAATTTTCTCGATATGACCATCCAGTTGCAGGAGGGGAGTTTCATTACAGAAATATATCGTAAAATCACTGACTCTAACACGCTACTTCATTATCAAAGTTTTCATCCAGTAGCTTCAAAAAATGGAATCCCAGTGGGTCAATTTTTGCGTGTAAAGAAATTATCCACATCGCAAGAGAGCTTTAGGAGTTCGGCTGCGGATTTATACAGTAGGTTTAGAGCTCGAGCATACCCTAATAGGATCATTAAAAGAGCTTTTAAGAGAGCAATGAGTGCTGACCGACATTGGTTGGTTAATCCACCACCTAAATCATGTTGTACAGACGACAGAATAGTATGTGTGCTGCCTTATTCTCGCCAAACGAATGAAATAAAGGATATTATTAACAAACATTGGTCTATGTTGACCGCTCTTGGATTTGATCAAACACCTACATTTGCCTATATGCGTGATCACAATCTAGGTGAGATATTGGCATCTGTCAACCCAGGACTGTGGACTGCCTCTGCATCTGAGATAAAAAGTCATAAAAGCTGTGGTAGATGTGTCTACTGCCAGCATGCCTGGCAAACTATGAGAGTCACTAATCCCTGGACGAATAAACCATTTTTTCTGAATAAGTCTACAGATTGTAATTCTTCACAAGTGGTTTATGGTATAGTGTGCCCATGCACTAAATGGTACATAGGGCACACCATGAGACGGATTAAACAGAGGATTGGAGAACATCTGAGTAATCTAAGAAACAGCAAACATGAAGCTCCACTTGTGGATCACTGGTTACAGGCACATCATGACATCAAAGACTTAAAATTTGTTGTGCTTTTTCAGATTGTTTTACCTTTAGGTGGAGATGCCTCTCGTTTGTTACTTCAGAAAGAGCAAGAATTTATTTTTCGATGGCGAACAGTGGCCCCTAGTGGCCTGAATAGAGAAATAGAATGGCAAGCTCTCATTTAATCTTTTCCCGCCGTTTGGAAACAGCTGATGCCTGACATATATTCTGCGCATGTGTGGGCGTTCGGGAGTAGGTTTGTGAACCGGACAGGGTGGGGCTCCTCCCTGGTTCTGCTGAACAGTGAGTTATATTTTGTATTTTCTGTTGTAAAGGAGTATACTTTATATTTTAAGTTTTGTATGGTTGTTCTACACTTACTTCTAGATATGAAATGAAGTGCTAGGTTTTACAAAATCTTTACCTGTATTTCAGATCAGTTCCCCTGAAGACGCCATTAGTTTGGCGAAACATGGCCCATGTAGGGAACTAGAATTGCTGGACTGTGTTCTCTTTGTTCTTAAACTTTGCACGGAAGGATTCTTTTGAAAAAAAGTATTGCAGTGGACAAGAACTTGGCAGGAAGAAGATCTTTGATTCTGTACATCTCTGCTTAAGCTAAGTAGCTGTTATTTAATTTTTTTGAACATCAAGTCTTAATATTTTTCTTGGACTTTGCCCATCTATTGAACAGCATTATTAGGATGGAGGTAGGATGTGCTATGATGTAAGGGTGGTGTCCCTGCTAAGCTTGGATTTTCAGTCCACAGCAATACACCAAAAAACTGAGCACAACAAATACCTATATATTTTATTGGATTCTGCACAAAAAGTAACTATATATATAATATGAGTAATGAGAGAAATAATTTTTGTTTAAAAGTTTCATGAAGGTTTCTGTTATATTCACCAATTAGACAAAGTAGTGTCAGAAGCAAATGTGCTCCCTCTTACTCTAGATCTGAGTTCACAGTGTCCAAATAATAACAGAACTAACTCCACGCCAAGGGTATTATAAAAATAGAGTGCTTATTTATTTACAGTAGCAACAAAAATAATATGAAAAAGCAAGAATGAAGACAATAAAATTCTTATAATAGAAACAGCTCAGAGTAAACACACGTTATCCTTGGTAGACTTATCATTTAGTCAGCTACTATACGCCCACAGCACTTATAAAAAAAATCTATACTCAGGAACTATACAACCTGATGTAGATGTCCAGCAAATGGCAGAGTATTCCTCAGATGGTCAGTCAGATACAATGCAGGTGTGCACTTCAGGTGGAAAGTCAACATAGCAGCCTTTGCCTCAGATAAGAGCCCCTTTAATACAGAAATCACAAGCTGAAGCTGGGATAACGATGTACATTCTGGCCTTGTCAGTGATGTACACATAACTTTGTTTATCCCAGATGTTGTGGCTTCAAGGGCCACAAGATTACCTCACTGGCACCACATTGAAAAGGTCACCTTGGTAATGAGCCAGGGTTTCATAAACAAAGTGCAGTTTTGCCAGCCACAGTGCTTCTCCGGCTGCAAGGGAAATTACAAGAGTCCTTGGCTGGTGTGGCCATGACATTGATGCTGATAACAACATTGTTATTCTGGTACATTGGCACTTTTGACTACATTCTCTTGTCTGTATGTAAGGCCGAGGCTCATTAAGCAACAGGCTTTAACAGTGAAGGATGAAATAAATTAGAGTCTGAATTTTTAAAGTCAAGTTGTTAATTCTGGATAGTGCCATGTATTATAATCCCACATATTTGTGTTATGTGAGTAACATACAGTGCTGTATATAGTGCTTTATAGTGCTTGTTTTGTTCCTATAAGCAGTGTCACCAATAGAGTGGTAGAGCCAAGGAAGTCTGATAACAGGAGACAGCATGATGTCAGGCTCATGCTGTCTCATGTTATCAAACCTCCTTGGGTGGATCATATGCATACAGACATTACCATTTTCAACTGTAATTTGCAATTTGGCATATAGATTTAGACTCCTGAAGCAGGCCCTACAGCTGAAACATGGCCCCTGCTGCATCTAGTTTGTATTGCTGCAATAAACATTTGTAAACACATCTGGTTCCTTGGTGTTTTCATCATTCCCACTATTTCCTCTTTGTATGTGATTGAAGCCAGTTATAAGGATAGAGTAAGCATAGGCAATGGGGTGAAAAGGAGATCACATCCTGGACTGTTCTTAACCAGATCCTCCTCTCCATGCTCCCTCACCTCAGGGTTGCCCTGCTGCTGTAAAACTCTTGTAAGAAAATACAGCACAATCCTGCCCCCTCTTCCTATAAAAGCTTCTTTTTTAACATGAAATCCTGTACAAAAAAACAATGTTCCCACTAAGTTGTATGAAAATTCTCTGCTTATGTTCCTACTGGTTGAGGCAGTGCCTCAAAATCAGATTTTGAATCATTAGTGACATGTGGATTCTGCAAGACTACCATGGGACTCCCCTGCCCTTGTGACTGAAAATGTGATTTTGAGGCATTGATCCCATCAGCAGGAAAACAGGTGGAGGACTCCTGCACAGCTTAGGGGGAACGCTGGCAACAGCCCTGCACTGAGTTTTCTTACAGGGATTTTCAAAGAGCAGTGGTGCTTTGCAACTCTAAAACTTTGGTGCTAGGGGTGGTTGCCTACATTGTCTGTGCCTAAACTTGGGTCTGAAGTGATCTTTCAAGAATATAGATCTCTTTTTTTTAGGATAGCATGATGACTTATGATTGTTACTATGGTTTTATACTGTTTTGCTGTGGCTCTATTGCATTTATGTTATATTTCACTGTAAGCAACACAGTAGAAGAATAGAACAGTGCTTAGCACCAGAAACCATAACTACATTTAGGTGCGACCATTTACACCAATGAAAACCTGGTGTAAATCCCTGTCCATAAATTAGGCACAGATTCCCCTAATTCTGTAACAACATGTATAAATTGCTGAAATGCCCCTGACCCACCCAAGCTCCTCCCATGGCCTTGCCCCCTTTTTGGGTTTGTGCACTAGAATTTATGCGCACCTCTTTATACAATAGGCCTAAAAAGATGCACACTAAAATTCTAATTATTGCCAATTAATGCCAATAATTGCTTGTTATTGCCCATTTATTGGTGCTGATTGACTCATTAATCAATTAAGTTGCATATGCAAATTGGGCACACACTGAAGTCTATGTGTGCAACTTAAAGCGCCATATATACAGTAAGTGGTAAAGTGCACACCTTCTTTAGTGGTATTTTAGTCGTTTATGTATGGATGTGGCTGTGACCACGTGTGCCTCCTCTTATAAAATACTGACTGGCACAAAATATATACTTTGACATGACATCAAGCACATTGCCAGTGGGCATGTAGAGAGTGGAGTTTGGGCAGAGCATGGACAGCACACACAAGTGTGCACACAGATTGTAAAATACTATAATTTATGCACGCACTTGATGATTGTTAGTATGGACATTGGTAGACTGGAGCTGGTGTACATGTCTGCACTTGCAATGTAGCTGTGTATTACCCCACTTTATAAAATAGTCAACGTAGAAACCTTAAAAGGTGCTTTAGCTAGTAGAGATGGGCTGTCATTTGCAAAGACATAGAAAATGAAAATGTGGATGGGGGGATTTAATAAATGGCACCCAAAGTTAGTTGCTGGGATGATCTATACTAAGGTAATATTCTTCAAAGGGTGCTCTGCACAGCATGCCCTTTACAGAATACTAACTTCGAGTGCATTCCACACCTAACTTTGGACGCGATTACTTATTTATTTATTTTATTTTAGTTACATTTGTACCCCGCGCTTTCCCACTCATGGCAGGCTCAATGCCTGCCAAATGCTGGTGCCCAACTCATGGCAGTTAAGTGCACAAATGCAGGTACAAATGCCAAAATTCTGGGAATACCCCGATCCACCCATGTGCCTCCTATGGCCACACCCCCTTTGGAATTGCATACTATGTGGTCCTTTTACTAAGCTGCGGTAAAAGGGGGTCTGTGCTAGCATCAGCATGTGTTTTTGCCATATGCTGAGGCCCCCTTTGACCGCAGCGGGTAAAAGGCTGTCTTTTTCTTCTGGAAAAGAAATGGCCATGCAGTAAGTGAACCACTTGCTGCGTGACATTTTGAAGGGGAGAACTTACCGTCACCCACTGAGATGGCAGTAAGGCTCCTGTGCTAACCTGGCAGTAACCAGGCAGCACGTGGCACTGCCCAATTACCACCGGGTAAGCACCAGTGCTATAAATATTGAAAATATTTTTGTAGCGCTGGAAATGGCACACACTGGGGATGGAACTACCGCCAGGCTCCTACTTTAGTTCCAGATTGGCACACGACAAACCTGTTGCTCCACACCAAGCCTTTAGTAAAAGGGTCCCTATGAAATTTAGGTTCACTTGATATAGAATAGGACATAGGGCAGATCTGTGCATATCTCCTAATTACTGCCAGTTAAGTCCTTGTTTACTCCACTGTTTTATTGTTAGCACTTAATTGATTAATTAGTTTAGCTGCAGATTTGGGTGACCTATGCAGAATCTGGGGGTTTGTGCTTTTTTGGCAATAAGAGTGTCCACTCTTTGCAAAGGCGGTACAATCTTCCTAAAAAGTGTGCACTATTTGAAAAGAGGGCACGCTCTGCAAAGAGCGTGTACTCTCTTCTAGATACTGCGCACCTGCATGAACCAGAATACATGCATGCACTATGGAGAAAAGAGTGTGCACTGCACACTTGACAATGTAGCTCCCATAATGAACACATGCCTGGGGCAAAATAAAATGAACATTCCTGGAAATTACACAAACCAAACATTTTCAGGTTGCACATCCCTATTAACTAGGCATCCCCTTATAAATAATGAACATAAATAGACCTCTCAGGTCTGTCCATTGTTCTTACAAGAAAGCTGGGTTTTATTCCTGATTCCAGTTTTTGCTTCTTGGGCCAAACAGGGTAATGCCATTGGGAAACAGTGACACCTACTGGCCACACTCAGGCACATGTATTCCATGTATCTGGATCAATCAAAATTTGTATCTCCTTGGTAAAGATTGTTGTTATAATGACTGGATGAGATGGGAAGAGTTTATGAAAGATGTGTGGGGGGAGGACCTGATATTTTCAAATAAAGGCTTATAGCACTGTACTGCTAATAAAGCTGGGTCTAGATTAGCCAGAAGCCTAACAGAGAAGGAGGAAGCTGGAGAGCTAATAGGTCTGTCACCTGAAAGAAAACCAACCCAGTCTTTATGCTATGATAAAGAAATCATGGTATGTAATATACACTCTGCTTTCCCACCTCTATTTTTATTCCTCGTTCTCTTGTCTTTATGTTCTTGTGGGGATTTTAGAGCTTTTCAACTCTTCAAAATAAAGAACTCTGGGGCTGGTTCAATCCATCTGCTCAAAGGTACAAAAACTTTGCTGAAGGTTCACTGACTGGCTCCAGTCTTTGACAGCAGGGGGGAGGGGGGATGGAGAATGGGCTTGACAGGTATTCTATTGAAAATGCCTATGATCTGATAAAAGTGAAGTTATTTTTAATGGGGTCAAAACATGATTCTCATTTCCTTTCTTGTTCTAGGGATTAGTATCTTCCCCACACCTAGGCATAAGCTTTGTAAAATGCTGCACAGCCAAAGCTCATGTTGCCTGATACATTATCGTTTTTTTTTTATAGACACCTCCAGGGCATACGATACGCCTGCACCTACTTTATAATTACAAAGTCTATTTCTAAACAGGCATTTGCAAATAAGTCAATTTAAGTACTAAGATTTGCAAACAATAATTAAGCAGTGGATTCTATTTTTTTTTAATATACTCATCTATATATAATTAATGCCAAAGGGTGTTTTCACTTTACCTGGCGACTGTACCTTGAAATGCTTTGATGAGCTAAAAGCAGTCTCGTGGAACCTAATCAAAGGTATAATGGTTCTTAAAGCTCTTTAAGGGAAAAAGGAGGCATATCTCTGTAAAATTCTCAGCTAATGAGAATAAGTTAGAGAAGAGCTGGCCCAGCAGTTCTCTCCTCTCTCTCTCTGCCCTTCTTTTTCTGGTCCAACAGTTTCCTCATGTCCCCTGGGCTTCCAGATCAGCTGGAACCAGTCTTAATCGGGCTAGGTGCCATGAAGCTTCATTCACAACTACCCAGAGATTTTTGTCCTATGCTTTATCCCTCTTTCCAAATTATCTATCTATCTATCTATCTATCTATCTATCTATCTATCTATCTATCTATCTATCTATCTATCTATCTATCTATCTATCTATCTATCTATCTATCTATCTATCTATCTATCTCTTGTTAATTTATAACCAACCAGTTAAGCATTCTCTAGGTGGGTACCGCTGGCTAAGTTTGGCAGACAAATTGGGCCACCGAAATAGCAGGCCTATCTTTGGCTGATTTAAACTTAACTGGCCAGTGCTGAATTTTGGCTTGGTCAGTGATGTTTAAACCAACCAAAAATAAGCCGGATATTCAAGGCCAGTCACCGGACATGGCCCAGCATTGAATATCCGGACTCATCACGATGGCAGGAGTTAGCCGGGCTGCCTCCCTCGGTCTGAATATTGACCCTAATGTATAAAGGGATAATCCTATAACAGAGTGCCTACTATAGGCACTGGTTATGGTGCCTATTTTAAGCCTATTATATAAAGAAAAATAGGTGCCTATTTCTTTATAGAACACTAGTGCAAGTGGCAAGTGGAATTAGAAAAGATTCAAAGAATAGTGACCAAAATGATAAAAGGGATAGAATGTCTCCCATGTGAGGAAAAGCTAAAGAGGTTAGGGCTTTTCAGTTTGGAAAAGAGAAAGCTGAGAGGAGATATGATTGAGATCTACAAAATCCTGAGTAGAGTAGAATGGGTAAAAGTGAATCGATTTTTCACTTTTTATGGAGCAGCTGGTACAGGAGCTCCTAGCTGTCAGAGAATGTCCATTCTCTTGAGGCTAGAGTAGCAGACTTGGAGGAGCTGAGGTCGACAGAGAGGAGGCCTACAGGAACGTTGTAGAGTAGTCCCACCTCTAGTCTGGCAGCCCCTGTGCTGACTTGGAGAAGGGAGGTCTTCTAAATGGAGAGCATCACCCTGGTGCAGCTGGAAGTAATCCTGTAGCCAGGACCAGCCCATCAGGGGATGCAATATCCTCTCATACCGAGGATGTGTCTCCAGGAGCTTCTGTCCAGGAGGGAAGGGTTAGGACAGCTGTTATAGTTGGTGATTTGATTATTAGGCATGTAGATAGCTGGGTGACTGGTGGACATGAGGATCGCCAGGCCACTTGTCTGCTTGGTGCGAAGGTGGCGGGCCTCATGCATTACCTAGACAGGATTTTAGATAGTGCTGGGGAGGAGCCAGCTATTATGGTACTTGTGGGTACAAATGACATTGGAAAATGTGGGAGAGAGGTTCTGGAAGCTAAATTTAGGCTCTTAGGTAGAAAGCTTGAATCCAGAACTTCTTTTTCTGAAGTGCTTCCCATTACACATGCAGGGCCCAAGAGACAGGGAGAACTCCAGAGTCTCAATGAGTGGATGAGGTAATGGAGCAGATTTTGTAAGGAACTGGGCAATATTCTGGAAAGGGGAGGCCTATTCCGGAATGACGGGCTCCACCTTAACCAGGGTGGGACCAGGCTGCTGGCATCGGCATTTAAAAAGGAGATAGAACAGCTTTTAAACTAGAACCTGAGGGAAGGCCGACAGTCATTCAAAAATGCATGGTTCGGAACAAGGTATCTTTCAAATATATCACCAAAGCAGGGAAGATAGGGTATCCCTATAGCGAGGTTGCAATAAAGACCATAGTAGAACAGGAGTCTATAAAGAAAAATCAGACAAAAGATTGCAAATTAACACTGTCAACTGCTGAGAAAGATGTAAATAGGAACAACAAATAAAGTTTGAAATGTCTACATACGAATGCCAGAAGCCTAAGAAATAAGATGGGAGAGTTGGAATATATTGCACTAAATGAAAATTTAGATATAATAGCCATCTGTGAGACCTGGTGGAAGGAGGATAACCAGTGGGACACTGTCATACCGGGGTACAAATTATATTGTAGAAATATTGTGGATCTAATTGGTGGAGGGGTAGCATTGTATGTTAAGGAGGGCCTTGAATCCAATAGATTGAAAATTCTGCAGGAAACAAAACACATCTTGGAATCCCTATGGATTGAAATTCCATGTGTAAAGGGGAACAGGATAGTGATAGAAGTATGCTACTGTCCACCTGGCCAGGATGTAGAAATGTTATCAGAAATTAGGGAGGCTAACAAATTGGGCAACACAATAATAATAGGTGATTTCAATTACCCTGATATTGACTGGGTAAATGTAACATCAGGACATGCTAGGGAGGTAAAATTCCTTTATGAAATCAAGGATTGCTTTATAGAACTGCTGGTACAGGAGCCAAAAAGAGGAAGAAAAATTCTAAACCTAGGCCTTAGTGGAGTGCATGATCTGGTGCAGGAGGTAATGGTGCTGGGGCTGCTTGATAACAGTGATCATAATATGATCATATTTGATGTCAGCTTTGGAGTAAATACATACAGGAAATTCAATACATTAGCATTTAACTTTCAAAAAGGAGACTGTGATAAAATGAGAATAATACTGAAAAAAAAACAGAGGAATAGCTGCGAAGGTCAAAACTTTACACCAGACGTGGATGCTGTTCAAAAATATCATCCTGGAAGCCAAGGTCAAATATTTTTCATGTATTAAAGGAGGAAGGAAGACCAAATGACAGCTGGCATGGTTAAAAAGTGAGGTGAAGAGAGCTATTAGAGCTAAAAGAAAATCCTTCAGAAAATGGAAGAAGGATCCAACTGAAAAAAATAAGAAATAGTATAAGGAATGGCAAGTCAAATGCAAATTGCTGATAAAGAAGGCAAAGAGGGACTTTGAAAAAAAGACTGCGTTTGAGGCAAAAACATGTGGAGGGGCATAATTGAACGCGAACGCCCATCTCCATGGGCGTCTATGTCCGAAAACGGGTATGTGAAGAGGCGGGACAGACCGTATTATCGGAAAAGATGGGCGTCCATCTTTCATTTCGAAAATACGGTTTGGGCAGACCAAATGCCATGGATGTGGTCCCTTCTGAGATGGGCGTTTTTTTTTTTTTTTTTTGCGATAATGGAAACTAAAAACGCCCAGCTCAGAAATGTCCCAATCCAAGACATTTGGTCGTGGGAGGGACAAATGTACAACACTACCATAGCTCTTAGGGGTGACGAGGGCAACTACATGTGGGTACAGTGGGTTTTAGAGGTCTCGCATTTACCACCACAAGTGTTACGGGTGGGGGGGGGGGGGATAGGCCTGGGTCTGCCTGCCTGAAGTGCACTGCAGTAACCACTAGAAGTGCTCCAGGGACAGGACTTGTTGCTGGTGTATAACCTTGGCACAGCAGTTGACAGCTGAAGACTAATCTCGCTGAAAACGTCCTTTATTTGAATAAGCACCTTTACTCACAGTTAACTGCAGATCAGAGGTTGTGCCCCACTGGCAATGAGTCTCGCTGGTACTGAGATTAGCAGTAGGTCCGAGCTGGCAGAATGGTGTACAATGCCCTCTTTCAGCAACATTCAAGGTAAGAACTAAGTGCTGTAACGTGGCTAACACATAAGAGGGATCTAAAAGTGTCTTACACAAATGGCCACTACCTCATGGACTACCGGAAACAAAACAGGGCACACTCTGACCCAGTAAGCAGAGGGAAAAGCACCATGGGAGTAGAGCCTACCAACTACCAACATCGTGAGCATTTAACACAAGCTAGTGGAATCACGGAGCCCAATACCCTACACCCACCACAATGCATTGCTGATGTGACTCTGCAATGTCCTTAACAGAAAAGGTGTCACACTCACCTGAGACCCACATCAGAACCAGGGAAAGGCTGTCAGAGGATAGAACACATTCTGCTGTCATGGAGGTGGGTACGGCATTTGAGGCTGGCATACAGGCTGGGAAAAAAGTTTTTAAAGTGCATTTTGTTTGGTGGGAGGGGGTTAGTGACCACTGGGGGAGTCAGGGGAGGTCATCCCCGATTCCCTCTGGTGGTCATCTGGTCAGTTGGGGCACTTTTTTGGGACTTAGACCTGAAAAAAAAGGGTCCAAATAAAGCGGACCAAATTCTCGTCAAAAACGCCCTTCTTGTTTCGATTATCAGCTAAAGACGACCATCTCTCCTCGGCCGATAACCACTCCCCAGTCTCACCTTCGTCACGCCTCCGACACACCCCAGTGATCTTTGTTCGTCTCCGTGATGGACTGCAGTTGAGGACGCCAAAAATCGGGTTTCGATTATATGGATTTGGGCGCCCACGGGAAACGGACGCCCATCTCCCGATTTGGGTCGAAATATGGGCGTCTTTCTCTTTCGAAAATAAGCTGGATAGTAAAAATGTGTTTAGGTATATTAAAAGCAAGAAGCCAGCAAAAGAATCAGTTAGACTGCTAGATGACCAAGGGGTAAAAGGGGCACTCAGGGAAAACAAAGCCACAGTGGAGAGATTAAATGAATTCTTTGCTTCAGTCTTCATCAAGGAAGATGTGGGAGAGATACCAGTGCCAGAAATGGTATTCAAAGCTGACAAGTCAGAGAAACTGAATGAAATCCTTATAAACCTGGAGGATGTAATGACACAATTTGACAAATTGAAGAGTAGCAAATTGCCTGGACCAGATGGTATTCATTCCAGAGTACTGATAGAATTGAAAAATGAACTTGCAGAACTATTGTTAGTAATATGTAATTTATCTTTAAAATCAAGCATAGTACTGGAAGATTGGAGGGTAGCCAATATAACGCCGTTTTTAAAAAAAAGGTTGCAGAGGTCATCTGGGAAATTATAGACCTCTGAGCCTGACGTCGGTGATGAGCAAAATGGTAGAGACTATGATAAAGAACAAAATTACATAGCATATTCAAAAGCATGGATTAATGAGACAAAGCCAACATGGATTTAGTGAAAGGAAATCTTGCCTCAACAATCTATTACATTTCTTTGAAGGAGTGAACAAACATGTGCATAAAGGTGAGCCAGTTGATATTGTATGTCTGGATATTCAAAAGGCATTTGAAAAAGTACCTCATGAAAGACTCCAGAGTGAATTGGAGAGTCATGGGATAGGAGGTAGTGTGCTATTGTGGATTAAAAACTGTTTAAAAGATAGAAAACAGAGAGTAGGGTTAAATGGTCAGTATTCTCAAAGGAGAAGGGTAGATGGGTTCCCCAGGGGTCTGTGCTAGGACCGCTGCTTTTTAACATATTTATAAATGATCTAGAGATGGAAGTAACTAGTGAGGTAAATAAGGGGGTCTTTTACTAAGGTGCAGGAGCATTCTTAGCTCGCACTAAAAATCAGCTGGCGCTAAATGCTGAAATTCCTATGGGTGTCTCAGCGTTTAGCGCCAGCTGATTTTTAGCATGAGCTAAAAACACTAGCGCACCTTAGTAAAAGACCCCCTAAATTTGCTGACTACACAAAGTTATTCAAAGTTGTCAAATCGCAAGAAGATTGTAAAAAATTACAAGAAGACATTATGAGACTGGGAAACTGGGCATCCAAATGGCAGATGATGTTTAATGTAAGCAAATCCAAAGAGATGCATGGATGTGGGAAAGAGGAACCCGAATTATAGCTACGTAATGCAATGTTCCACATTAGGAGTCACCGACCATGAAAGGGAAATAGGCATCATCATTGATGATACGTTGAAACCCTCTGTTCAGTGAGCGGTGGCAACTAAGAAAGCAAATAGAATGTTAGGTATAATTAGGAAAAATAGAAAACAAAAATGAGGACGTTACAATGCCCACGTATCACTCCATGGTGCGACCACACTTCAAATATAGTGTGCAATTCTGGTCACCACTTCTCAAAAAAGATATAGTGGAATAAGAAACGGTACAGAGAAGGGTGGCAAAAATGATAAAGGGGATGCGACAACTTCCCTATGAAGAAAGGCTTAAGCAACTAGGGCTCTTCAGTTTGGAGAAAAGACGGCTGAGGGGAGATATGATAGAGATCTATAAAATAATGAGTGGAATGGAACGGGTAGGCGTGAATTGTGCATTTACTCTTTCCAAAAATACTAGGACTAGGGGGCATGCAATGAAGCTACAAAGTAGTAAATTTAAAACAAATTGGAGAACATGTTTCTTCACTCAAAGTGTAATTAAACTCTGGAATTCATTTCCAGAAGACGTAGTAAAAGCAGTTAGCTTAGCTGGGTTTAAAAAACGTTTTGATAGCTTCCTAAAAAAAAAAAAGTCCATATGCCATTATTAAAATGGGGAAAATCCACTGCTTATTTCTAGGATAAGCAGCATAAAATGTATTGTACTGTTTTGGGATCTTGCCAGGTACTTGTAACCTGGATTGGCCACTGATGGAAACAGGATGCTGGGCTTGATGGATCTTCGGTCTTTTCCAGTATGGCAATACTTATGTACTTATATATAAAGACCAGGGACACTCAATGAAATTACATGGAAATACTTTTAAAACGAATAGGAGAAATATTTTTTTACTCAATGAATAATTAAGCTTTGGAACTCACTGCTGGAGGATGTGGTAACAGTGGTTAGCATATCTGGGTTTAAAAAAAGTTTGCACAAATTCCCGTAGGAAAAGTCCATAGTCTACTATTGAGATAGACATAGAGGGGCATAATCTCTGAGAATGGGTACTGAAAGGGGCGGGACAGACCGTATTTTCGAAAAAGATGAGCGTCCATCTTTTTTTTCGATAATACAGTTTGTGATAGGCAAATGCATCGGATTTGTGCGGATTTGAGCTGGGCGATTTCGTTTTTCAGCGATAATGGAAACTGAAGGTGCCAAGCTTAAAAATGAACAAATCCAAGGCATTTGGTCATGGGAGGGGCCAGGATTCATAGTGCACTGGTCCCCCTCACATGCCAGGACACCAACCAGGCACCCTAGGGGGCACTTGTAACAATTAAAAAAAAAAGTAAAATACCTCCCAAGTCCATAGCTCCCTTCCCTTGGGTGCTGAGCCCCCCAAATCCCACTGCCCACAACTCTACACCATTACCATAGCACTTATGGCTGAAGGGGGGCACCTAGATGTGGGTACAGTGGGTTTTGGGGGCAGTTTGGAGTGCTCCCATTTACCACCACAAGTGTAACAGGTAGTGGGGATGGGCCTGGGTCCACCTGGCTGAAGTCCACTGCACCCACTAACAACTGCTCTAGGGACCTGCATACTGCTGTGATGGAGCTGGGTATGGCATTTGAAGCTGGCATACAGGCTGGCAAAAAAAGTTGTTAAAGTTGTTTTTTTTTGGTGGGAGGGGGTTAGTGACCACTGGGTGAGTCAGGGGTGATTACCCCCGATTCCCTTCGGTGGTCATGTGCTCATTTAGGGCACTTTTTTGGGACTTGTTCGTGGAAAAAAAAGGGTCCCAAAAAAGTGACCTAAATTCTTGCTAAAAACGCCCATTTTTTTTCGATTATCGGCCGAAGGCTCCCATCTCTGCTTGGCCGATAAACACACCCCGGTCCCGCCTTCACCACGCCTCTGACACCCCCCCCCCCCATCAACTTTGTCCGTTCCCAAGACAGATTGCAGTTGGAGGCGCCCAAAATCAGCTTTTGATTATACCGATTTGGGCGCCCACAGGAGAAAGGTGCCCATCTCCCGATTTGGGTCGGAATATGGGTGCCTTTCTCTTTCGAAAATGAGCTGGATAGGGAAGCCACTACTTACCCTGGGATTGGTAGCATGGAATGTTGCTACTATTTAGATTTCTGCCAGGTACTTATGACCTGGACTGGCCCCTGTTGGAAACAGGATACTGGGCTAGAAGGACCATTGATTTGACCCAGTATGGCTATTCTTATGTTTTAGCATATGCACATGTAGGTGTGATCACTTACACCTGCCCTCTAGCAGGTATGAATAGTTGTGCTGAGAGATATGCACATTCATATGCACTCCACTCACATTAGACCCAAACTCTGTCCACATGCTCATCTACTGGTAAAGTACATGCCATCAAATCCTGTTGCATGCTTTTCTACTAGTTGGTATTCTAGAATAAGTCATTGACATGCATCGCATGCATAAGTACCCACTTAGGTGCATAATGAGTAGAATCCTGCCAGTTATGTGCTTTCTTGCTGCCTAAAACTAGCTAGCTCCTTATGGAATTACCCCCTTGGAACACAAAAGGAACAACTTAGTGCAGTCATTACGGTGACAATACTGTCAAGCTGCCAGCCAAAGGATACTTGAACACAAGTTCTTGTAGGTTTAATGAAGAGTTTATTCATACAGTAGGATTAACTGAAAAGATAATAATGTTCTCTTCAATAGAAGGAACAGAGTGGGAATGACCAAATAAATGAAAGGAAGGAAAACCTGCTTCTCATTAGATTATCTTTTATTTAAAAAAATCACACCAATCTCTGGACTTAGAGATGAGCATTGTTGATACGACGTCTAAATCCATTTTTGAACGTTTTGTGAAAAACATCCAAAAATCCAGTAGTGAACATGGCCATTTTCAAACCAGAAAAATGTCTAGCCTTTTATTTTTGAAAATGGCCATTTGCTAGATGTTTTTGTGCTGGGTGCATCTATCTTCTAAGACCATTAAAAAAAATGTCCAAGGGAAAACACAATAAACAAGCCATTAGGATGTATTGGGGGCCAGCATTCTTATTAGGCTGGCCTCACAGACGTCCCAGCAGAGCAGTGGGGCACCCTAGGAGGCATTGTAGTGGACTTCACATAAGTCCCAGGTACACATCTCTCTGTTACCCTATTTTATGATGAGCCCTCCAAAACCCACCAAAAACCTACTGTACAGAAATGTACACCACTACAATAGCCCTTATATATGGGTACAGTAGGTTTTTCAGGGCCGGTCTTAGGCCGAGGCGACCGAGGCGGCCGCATAGGGCCTCGCGCTTAAGGGGGCCCCGCGCGGTGCGCCTCAGTCAGCCTCCTCCGCTCCATCCCGACACTCCGGTATTTAAATTTACCTCGCTCCAACGTTGCAGCAGCTGCGCAGCGTCAGTGAAAGCGCTGCCCGACGTCTCTAACCTTCCTTTCGCTCATTTCTTCCCTCTCAGTGTCCCGCCCTCGAGGAAATGACGTCAGAAGAAGGTGGGGCACTGAGGGAACGAACAAGTGAAGGCAAGGCTGGTGGAGAAACGTCAGACAGCGCTTTCACTGATGCTGTGCAGCTGCTGAAACGAAGGTAAATTTAAATACTAGAAAAGAGAAGAGGGTGGGCAGGTGGACATGGGAGCAGGAGGGATGGGGAGAGAGGAGCATTGATCGATGGACATGGATGGGAGGGCAGGGCCCAGGGAAAGAGGATTAATTGCTGGACATGGAGGGGAGGGAGGAGAATTGCTGGATATGGATAGATGGAGGGGGCAGGGGAGAGAGGAGCATCAATGGACATGGATGGGAGGGTAGAGCCCAGGGAGAGAGGAGAAATTGCTGGACATGGAGGGGAGGGCAAGGGAGAGAGGAGAATTGCTGGATATGGATGGATGGAGGATGGAAGGGGAGATAGGAGCATCGATGGACATGGATGGGAGGGCTGGGCTCAGGGAGAGAGGAGAAATTGCTGGACATGTAGGGGAGGGCAGGGGAGAGAGGAGAATTGCTGGATATGGATGGATGGAGGAGGGAAGGGGAGAGAGGAGCATCGATGGACAAGGATGGACATGGATGGGAGGACAGGGCCCAGGGAGAGAAGAGAAATTGCTGGACATGGAGGGGAGGGCAGGGGAGAGAGGAGAAATGTTGGGCAGGAATGGAGGGAAGGAAAGACAAAGGAAGGAGATGCACATGGGTGGAGGGGAAGGGAGAGGGAGAAATGCTGGACATGGATGTAGGGGAGGGGAGGAAAGTAGATGCACATGGATGGAGGGGAGTGAGGAGAAATGCTGGATATGGATGGAGGGAAAATTGCTGAATTTAAGGGCTGCATCGGAACACTTTGAAGGCAGATGCTGAAACAGGAGAAAGGATAGGGACAGGACTACAGATGGTAGACAGGACACATAAGGACACAGGAGGATGGTGGACATGGTGAGAGAAAAAATATCAAATGGAAAGAAGATACTGCATAAAACAGAAGACACTGGAACCAAAACAAATAGAAAAACTAAATGATCAGACAACAAAGGTAGAAAAAAGTATTTTATTCAGAATTTATTAATTGGAATATGTCAGCTTTTGGAAATCTGCATATGTGATGTTTTGCATGTAAGTTTCAATTTTTCTAGTATTGCTGCATGCTGAGTCTGACTTCTTGAGGTAACTTTCCAGTTCAGTATTTTGCCTTCATATCTGTTGTGTCATGTTCTTTTCATTTGTGATCAAGGTGCAGTATCCTGCTAGCGTGTAGTATTTGCAGCCCTTTTTGTTTTGTTTATTTTCACGAGGTAGTGTATTGGTGTTTTAGAGCCTGGTGTAATTACAGTTCTGCCTTTCCATGCCTAAGGTTGTAGCTCGTCCTGCCCTTGGAATTAGTGCTGTTATGGTTTGGTAAGGTAATGAGTGTGTTTTTGCACAAGTTTGTGTATAGTGTTTTGCAGTGGAGAGATTGTGTGTCCGCATCTCTGACCCCCCAGGGTTATGAGAATTGGAACTACTAATTGTAGTGGACTTGGACTGAATAATTTCTGGGGAGGGGGGTTTCATGATAGCATTGTGATTATTATTTTAATCAGTTTTTCTGTACAAGTTTAGCTTCATTTATCTTTATTTGAAATTTCATAAATAAAGTATTTTCTGAAAATCGAATAAACTTATCAATGGGGTGGAGCTGGGGTGGGTGCGGGGCTAGGATGGAGCCCCACCAAATTGGTCTGCACAGGGCCCCGCACTTGCTAAGACCGGCTCTGAGGTTTTTGGTGGGTTTTGGAAGGCTCACACTTTCCACCACAAATGTAACAGAGTGGGATATGGGCCTGGGTCCCCCTCTCTACAGTCCATTGCACCAACCACTAGGCTACTCCAGGGACCTGCTTGCTACTTTAATAGGACTGGCCATAACATTTAAAGCTGTCATAGAGGCTGGTATGCTGTTTCTTTCACAGCTTTGGGAGGTGAGAGGGAGTCAATGACCACTGGGGGGGGGGGGGGGGGGTAAGAGGGTCTATGCCGTAATCCATCCAGTGGTCATTTAGGACACCTTTTGGTTGCTTAGTCATGATAGAAACGGGTCTCACAAAAAACATCATAATTTTGGCCCTAGATGTTTTCATTTTGTTCCGTTATTGCAGAAATATGTCAATCTTTTGGTGCCGCCCATGCCCTGCCCATATCCTGCCCAAAACACGCCCCAACATACACCCTTGAAATTTGGACAAATTGTGGAGCAAAACATCTAAAACTGGGGTGTCAAAAATTGCAACTTGGTTGTTTTTGAGAGAAAAACTTCCTTCTGCCACATTATGATGCTTTTTGGACTTTTTTTTTGTTTTGAAAACAAGCTCCCAAATGTTAGGACTCGATAACAGCTATGCGTCGGCACTATTGCCTGCATCAGGAATCCATCACATCACATCACATTACAGTAAGCTAGCAACTCAAACACTATATTCTGGTGACAAAGTTTTTTATCTGTGATTTTTTTTAAATAACTAAATAACATTATAAATTTGGAATATTACAGCATCTCTACTCACTTTCATTGTCAGCATACAGTGGTGGAAATAAGTATTTGATCCCTTGCTGATTTTGTAAGTTTGCCCACTGACAAAGACATGAGCAGCCCATAATTGAAGGGTAGGTTATTGGTAACAGTGAGAGATAGCACATCACAAATTAAATCCGGAAAATCACATTGTGGAAAGTATATGAATTTATTTGCATTCTGCAGAGGGAAATAAGTATTTGATCCCCCACCAACCAGTAAGAGATCTGGCCCTTACAGACCAGGTAGATGCTCCAAATCAACTCGTTACCTGCATGACAGACAGCTGTCGGCAATGGTCACCTGTATGAAAGACACCTGTCCACAGACTCAGTGAATCAGTCAGACTCTAACCTCTACAAAATGGCCAAGAGCAAGGAGCTGTCTAAGGATGTCAGGGACAAGATCATACACCTGCACAAGGCTGGAATGGGCTACAAAACCATCAGTAAGACGCTGGGCGAGAAGGAGACAACTGTTGGTGCCATAGTAAGAAAATGGAAGAAGTACAAAATGACTGTCAATCGACAAAGATCTGGGGCTCCACGCAAAATCTCACCTCGTGGGGTATCCTTGATCATGAGGAAGGTTAGAAATCAGCCTACAACTACAAGGGGGGAACTTGTCAATGATCTCAAGGCAGCTGGGACCACTGTCACCACGAAAACCATTGGTAACACATTACGACATAACGGATTGCAATCCTGCAGTGCCCGCAAGGTCCCCCTGCTCCGGAAGGCACATGTGACGGCCCATCTGAAGTTTGCCAGTGAACACCTGGATGATGCCGAGAGTAATTGGGAGAAGGTGCTGTGGTCAGATGAGACAAAAATTGAGCTCTTTGGCATGAACTCAACTCGCCGTGTTTGGAGGAAGAGAAATGCTGCCTATGACCCAAAGAACACCGTCCCCACTGTCAAGCATGGAGGTGGAAATGTTATGTTTTGGGGGTGTTTCTCTGCTAAGGGCACAGGACTACTTCACCGCATCAATGGGAGAATGGATGGGGCCATGTACCGTACAATTCTGAGTGACAACCTCCTTCCCTCCGCCAGGGCCTTAAAAATGGGTCGTGGCTGGGTCTTCCAGCACGACAATGACCCAAAACATACAGCCAAGGCAACAAAGGAGTGGCTCAGGAAGAAGCACATTAGGGTCATGGAGTGGCCTAGCCAGTCACCAGACCTTAATCCCATTGAAAACTTATGGAGGGAGCTGAAGCTGCGAGTTGCCAAGCGACAGCCCAGAACTCTTAATGATTTAGAGATGATCTGCAAAGAGGAGTGGACCAAAATTCCTCCTGACATGTGTGCAAACCTCATCATCAACTACAGAAGACGTCTGACCGCTGTGCTTGCCAACAAGGGTTTTGCCACCAAGTATTAGGTCTTGTTTGCCAGAGGGATTAAATACTTATTTCCCTCTGCAGAATGCAAATAAATTCATATACTTTCCACAATGTGATTTTCCGGATTTAATTTGTGATGTGCTATCTCTCACTGTTACCAATAACCTACCCTTCAATTATGGGCTGCTCATGTCTTTGTCAGTGGGCAAACTTACAAAATCAGCAAGGGATCAAATACTTATTTCCACCACTGTAGTTCTAAGATATGATGGACCCCTGATGCAGGTTATAGTGCTGGAAACATGATCTGTGATGAATCCTGACATATTTTGTCCAGAGATTGGTGTGATTTTATTTTAATAACGGATAATCTCCTGTGAAGCAGGTTTCCCTTCTTCCTTTTATTTATTTGGTCATTCCCACTTTGTTCCTTCTATGGAGCATTTTCTATGGGATTTTGGTTTCATCTCCTCTTTTTGTGAATAATGATCTCTTAACCTTGTTAACTAAACACGGCACATGGGTTCCATGCGGGTATGGAGCACAGTTGCTTCTTAGCACTCTAGTCTAATAACAAAGCAGGAGAAGTAAATCATAAAACTCAGGGCTATTCCAGTCCAGGTCACAGTATTCCACTTTACCACAGACACTATAGCACTGTTACTTCATAGATAATACATATAATTCAGCAGACTCAACAGAGTTAATTCTTCTCCATCATCTAGTTAATTTACATTTTTTTTTTAATTTTCTGCACTTGATATACCACAAGTGATCCCTGAGGAGTGACTATGCAGTTTACAGTTTCTATTGCAGGTACTTTGCACTGTCCCTAATGGGCTCACAATCTTCAGCGCTGCGTGTGTCTGGTAGCGCTATACAAATCCTAATAATAATAATATATTGTACCTGGGGCAATGGAGGGCTAAGTGATTTGCCCAGGATCATATGAAGCTGCAGAATGAATTAAACCTGGTTTCCCAGGATTTCAATCCACTGCTGACCATCAGGCAGCACCAGGAATCAATTCCAGTTCCCCAGGTCGCAACCCACTGTACTAACCATTAGGCCACAATCTGGGATCTGCAGCACTGCTCTCAGGGCCAGATGCACTAAACTTAACAAGCCATTAACGAGCCATTAGTGAGCAAGTAGTAAACCATGGCATGCACTAACAGGCAGATGATCAAAAGCAAACGCTGGCGCTAGAGGCTGTTAGCGCCATACTAGTGCCGGCATTTGCTACTGCCCCATGATAAGAGCCCTCGAGCACGTGAAACAACGCGCTCGAGGGCTCTTTGCACAAGTAGCATGCTAATGCATGCTAAACAGGGCTTAGCGCATTCATCGTAAATTATCGGTGGTCAGCGCCAAAATTTGGGTTGCTGGCCATGGCAAACCCTACGCCAGCTCCGAGCTGGCGTTAGGGTTTGCAGATCATTGGGGAGGAATGGTGAGCCCTGTCCAGCATGCAGTTGCATGCTGGCAGGCCCCATTCCTCCCCAAAGCAAACCTGCCAATAGGGGGCTGGAGGTCCGGCGGACCTCCGGTCCCCCCCGATGATCCTCCCCCCCCGGTTCAGGGAGGGCTGAAGGTCCGGTGAGTCTCTAGCCCCCTCAAACCCCCAGAAAATGGTCCCTGGTGGTCCTGTGGCCGCAGGCCAAACCCTCCCTCACAGCGAGCGACAGGGGGGGGGCTAGAGGTCCGGCGGACCTCCAGCCCACACTAACTCCTCCCCTCCAGCATTGTCTGCCAAGTCCCTGGTGGACCAGTGGGAAAAATAACCCCCTCCCGGTCCCCCTACCTTAGTTGGAGAAGGGAGGTAGCCTGCCTCCCTCCTCTTCCTTGGGTTGACGCCGCCGCAAAATGGTGGCACCAGCCCCTCCCAGTGCATCCTGGGATGCGCTGGGCGGGGCTACAGACCAAATAAGGGAGCCCCCCCCGTCGCTCGCTGGGAGGGGGGAGGTTGGCCGGCGGCCACTGGACCACCAGGGACCATTTTCTGGGGGTTTGGGGGGCTGGAAACCCACTGGATCTCCAGCCCTCCCTGAACCTGGGAGGGGGATCGTCGGGGGGACTCGAAGTCCGCCAGACCTCCAGCCCCCGTTGCTCAGGGCAGGGGTAGTCAGGGTCTGGTGGTCCCATGGACCTCTAGCCCCTGTGTTTGACAGGTTTGGGCTTTTGACAGCCCAGACATGTCAAACAAGTGCGGGAGGATTGTGCTGAGCACATGTTCAGGCACAATTCGCCCGCACTTCTACCCCATGATCAGAGATAATTGTGCTGCTTAAATTTGCATGCATTATCTCTGATCATAGGTCTAATAGTGCCCCGTGCTGTTCCAGAGCTATTTTAGAGCGCTGTTTGGAACAGTGCGTGGCTTTTGATTATCTGCCTGTGAATGCTTCTCTGAGCTATTTTTCGATCATGGTAGCAGCTAACGAAAACGGAATGCAGATGAGCAAATCAGTACCCCAATGTGTATAAATCATATTGTAATGAGATGCACTACCATTTTCTGATTGCCTAACCGTGGAAAATCTAACGGGAGGTGTACACCTCTCATTGGGGCAAAAGGAAGAAACAAAATGTCGTCAGGGACGTCCTTTTTGGACGTCCTTCACCTGTAAAAAAAAAAAAAACACTCCAAAGACATTCACTTATAATAATAAAAACCCACTCCAAAGAGACATCCTTTTTGAACGTCCTTCACTCAAAACAGCAACAACAAAAAAAGGATGTCGTACTTCTTAATTTTTAGTCTCGCTCTTCTGTTTTAAATCTTCCTTTGAGACATTTTTCACTTCCTCATCGGCAGCTGAAGAGAGGGCTAATGGACGATTGTGAGCCCCCCCCCCCCACGGCCTCTCAGTCAATCACTGCGCGTTTAGCTGACACCAGTGAGAGCTAAACGCGCTGTGATTGGCTGAGAGAGACCTGGAGGAGGGGCATAATCGAGCACCCTTGAAGAAAAGCCCATCCTGCTCATCAGGGACATCCTTTTTTGGTTTAGTGAAGAATGTCCATGTTAGGCACTTTAGAAGGATGTCCCTGACGAGCAGGATGGGCTTTTCTTCAAGGGTGCTCAATTATGCCCCTCCTACAGGTCTCTCTCAGCCAATCACTGCGTGTTTAGCTCTCACTGGTGTCAGCTAAACGTGTTGTGATTGGCTGAGAGGCCATGGGGGGGGGGGGGGGGCTCACAATCATCCATTAGCCCTCTCTTCAGCTGCCAATGAGGAAGGGAAAAATGTCTCAAAGGAAGATTTAAAACAGAAGAGCGAGAGTAAGAAGTACGACATCCTTTTTTTTTTTGTAGTCAGAGACGTCCTTTTTTTTTTTTTTTAATGAAGGACGTCTTTAAAGGACGTCCTTGGCATGCGCAGAGCAGCCAGCATAATGCTTGGCTGCTCTGCGCATGCTCGACCGGCCAACTGGCTGACTGGTTTCCGAGGGAATAGAGAATGCAAGTAAGCTACAACGAGCAGCTCATTTGCATCACTTTCCTTGAAGCATGGCCGTTCCCTAACATTATAGAATCAGTAAGGGAACAGCTCTTCTGAGGACTTTAGTGCATCAGTCTTCAAGTTGCTGGAAACAGGGTCATGTTCTCCGCAACTCTGTTTGGAATCCCCAAGGACCAATCCAAATGCTCAGATGCATGGCTACAGGTCTTAGTTTGGGTGGGCAGTCAAGCCTTTTGTGATTGCTCAGCTTCAGTTTAGAACAGTTCCACAGCAGCTCAAGGGCTGAACTCCAGCTTCTCACCCAAATAGCTCACTTTTTTGAGGCCAGCTCTGAGAAATCTTTGGTCAGGTGCTATACCAGGGTTCCTTCTAGAACCATGAAATTATAATGTCTAAGTCTGACCACTAGGGGTAGCAGTTGCATGAGGACCTGAATGCTTCTGACTCCTGTGCTGCACATACTATTTCTTTCCTTCCCCATGCAAAAAAGTGAAGTGAAAAATGGCAAACTGTTTTATACAATTAACATGGCAACTAAGGACCATATTTTTGAATTGCAGGTCTTTCACAGAATTTAGGCATGCTGGTTACAGAATTCTATCTTACAGAAGATTCTGTCATCCAGACTATCACAGCCATATGGATCTTTACAGGGCCAAAGAGGCCAGAATATAAGCTAATAGGAAGACTGAGGAACAGGGGCATAGCTACGGGTGGGCCTGGGTGGGCCCAGGCCCACCCAATTTCAGCCCAGGCCCGCCCAGCGCCAGCACCAGCTCCCATTGCCAGCCACTGCTGCTTTTCCTGATGAGCAGCAGGGCCGGCGCTACAAAAAGAAGAAGCGCTCAGCTGACTGAGCTGAGCGCCAACGCTAAGACTTGATGAGAAAAAATGTTTTTAAAAAAACGCGGCACCGCAGGCAGCCTCGAAGCATTGGCTGCTGGCTCTGCAGGCTCCGCCCGTCTCTTACTTCACTGCCCCTGCTTCGCTCCAGGGGCAGTGACGTAAGAGACGGGCGGAGCCTGCAGAGCCAGCAGCCAATGCTTTGAGGCTGCCTGCGGTGCTGCATTTTTTAAAAAACATTTTTTCTCGTCGAGTGACGTCTTAGCGTTGGCGCTCAGCTCAGTCAGCTGAGCGCTTCTTCTTTTTGTAGCGCCGGCCCTGCTGCTCATCAGGAAAAGCAGCAGTGGCCGGCAATGGGAGCTGGGGCTGGTGGGCCTGAATCGGGAGAGGGAAAATGGATGGCAGGATGGGGAGAAAGAGGGAAAATGGAAGGATGGGGAGAGAAAGAGGGAAACAGATGGGAAGATGGCAGAGAAAGAGGGAAAATGGAAGGATGGGGAGAGAAAGAGGGAAAACAGATGGGAGGATGGCAGAGAAAGAGGGAAAACAGAAGGATGGGGAGAGAAAGAGGGAAAACAGATGGGAGGATGGCAGAGAAAGAGGGGAAAATGGAAGGATGCGGAGAGAAAGAGGGAAAATGGATGGCAGGATGGGGAGAAAGAGGGAAAATGGAAGGATGCGGAGAGAAAGAGGGAAAACAGATGGGAGGATGGCAGAGAAAGAGGGAAAATGGAAGGATGCGGAGAGAAAGAGGGAAAACAGATGGGAGGATGGCAGAGAAAGAGTGGAGATGGATGAAAGGATGCAGAGAAAAAGGGGAGAGACTGGAAGGACGTGGAGAGGGAAGGGACACTGAACAGAAAAGGGTAGAGAGATAGACACTGGTTAGAAGGAGGGAGAGAGACATTAGCTGGAAGGATCAGGAGAGAGGGTAGATGGGTGAAAGGATGGGGAGAGAAAGAGGGAAGACGCTGGATGGAAGGGTAGGGAGAAAGAGGTGACACGATGGAAGGATGCAGAAAGAAAGAGGGGAGACTATTGGAAGGCTGGGGAGACAGAGGGGAGAGACTGGAAGGATGGGGAGAGAAAGAGGAGAGCTGCTGCATGGAAAGGGGGAGTAGTGAAAGATTGGAGAATAAGAGGAAGGGGCATGGGGAGAACAAGGGTGAGAAAAAGATGAAAAGCCATAAGTAGATGAAGGAAATTAAAGAATGGATAGTAAGAGTGAATTAAATCTGGACACAGAGAGAGGCAGAAAAATATTGAAGAAAGCAAAGAAAAAGGAGAGAAAAATGACAAATGGCCAGGAAACCCTGGCAGAAGAGTTAAGCGAAAACGAAGGAAAGCAGAATCTAGAGACTGGGAGCAACACAATGAGAAAAAGTAAATGGCCATACAACAAAGGTAAAGGAAATAATTTTATTTTTAATTTAGGATAAAGTAATATGGTGTTAATAAAGTTTCAGAGACCAGTACTTCCTTCCTTAGGTCAGGAGAGGATACCGTAACAGCATTATACTGACCTGAGGCAGGAGGTTTTGGCCTCTGAAAGCTCATTGAAAAGGGTGTTAGGTTACTAAATAAATTGTCTGAAATTGGACGCACTGAAAAGCAGAACTTTACCCTGTGTGACAAATGCATCTGAGTGTGAATACATTTTGCTGGGGGGGGGGGGATTTTGTGCCCACCCACTTTGGGTTCAGGCCCACCCAAAATTGGCAGTCTGGCTATGCCACTGCTGAGGAAACCTACATAGAAAGATCATGGTTATAACTCTGATCTCTATAAGCACAGATTGGATGTTTAGACAAAGAGTCAATGATTTGGGGGGAATGTTTGGATTATTACAAAGGTTGATGATAAAACATGGGAGAGAGCCTGGGTATCGAATTAAGTATGGATATAAGAACAAGAGAATAAGGTCACAAGGCCTGGAATGACTTATCTGCAGAGGTGATACATACAGATGGCAGTGGTAGGAACAAGATTGGGATTCTGGGTAAAATGCCTGCTATTAGGAAGGCTAGTATTAATTTAGGCACAAGTATTTATGAGCTCATCTCCCAAAATTGATAGTGAACCACAAGTCAACTGGACACATGAGATAAGTCAGTTGGTTCTTATTTGTCATTGCCTATTACGTTGCTGTATAGAAATATAAAATATATTGAAAGAACATGACCTCCTTGTCCACCCAGTTTAACCATGTGTACCTGCACATTTGCTGCCATAGAGCCCTTGACTAAAAGTGACAATTTTGCTTCCTCTGAAGCAGATAACATTCCTTCTTTATGCATCTAGTTTCCTTGGAATATAGGGGGAATTTTTTTTAATGGTTATCTTTTCTGTTCCAGTCTTCCAGAGGCACATAGTTTTATAAATTGAAAAGAAAGTTCCTCCTCTGTATCTTCTTGCCACATCATTGTATACTACACCTTGCTGTGCACATGTGTGTTGGCCAAGAGGCCTAGGAGCACCAGTTGTGATGGATGTGTGTGTGTGTGTGAATATGGGTGAATAATTATGGTTCATTATGCTTTGCTCATGGTATCATCACACCTGACGTTCATGAATGCTAATATTCAATCACATTTTATTTTTAAGGAAAAAATTTAATTGCCAAAGAAAATTGCTTCCTCCAGCAGTATCTCTAGGGTGAGGTTTAATTGAATGTAATTTGCTCTTCTTTTGCAGGTTGGAGGTTCAGGCTGATGGCATGGTAGTAGCCTGACTCTCGCTCTAATATCCTCCTAGCATATCATTTCTGCAGGATAACAGCACAAGTAATTATTACCATCCATTTTTTTCCTCTGGAGCCTGGAAAGAAATATTGGAGCATGGTTTCTTTCCTCTCCTTCTCTTTCCCCAGCCTTTGTGCTGGGACTCCCAAAGTGCCAAGCAAGCAATGATCTCTGTCCTGGGACAGCTGGGAGATCTTTGTTCAGTCCCCTAATAATGATTCAAGTGTCAGAACAGACACACAAGTTGGTGTACTGTCTGCTTGAAAAATAATAGGGTAAGTTCTCTGTTAATCTTCTGGGAGAATGTCAATTTAATGAAATGTTAAAGTGCTCAAATGTCTGTACCTCCATTTTGCTGTTTAAAGAACCATTTAGCCTGTGACAGTCAATTCTAGCAGGTTGGTGCATCTAACTGGGGGTCTGGATAGAATGGGATATCTCCAGTATTCCACAGTATGTATGTAAGGGCCCTTTGCTTTACTAAGAGGGTAAAAACATCTTCTAATTTGGAGGATGGTATAATCCTACATATCTCACTAAATGTTGCAATAGGTGGCTTATGCTTGCAGAAGGTATGCAGAGACACCTATAGGGAAAGTCTTGGGGAAGAGGTACTAATTACTAAGGTGTGGTAAAAGTCTGCCTTTTCCAGCACTTTCTTTTACTATGGGAGTGACTATCCTCAGGTAACTAAGTACCACTGGTTAGTCATTCCTGCGGTATATGAATAATGCATCTAGCAATCAACTTTATAAACATTATTATTCTACCATCCGGAGCAGTTCTTAAAGGAACTGGCCAAAGTCAAAGTAAGCTTCCCTTACAACATTTCTCCCAATCCTGAAGCCGTCCCTGATTCTAGATCCCCCTCCTAAAGAACCCCCAATTCCTCTCTAACACTAAGAAGACTCCCCCAATTCAAGACCCCACAATGAAAAGCCCCTCCATCACCCCCCTGTAGACATCAATCAGGAGCAATCCCCAATTGCTCCTGCCCTTGCCAACACCAGGTTCAAAATGGTGCCTGCAAACCCTAGGAGTAGTCTCATGGTACTACTGCTAGGGGTCAAGTTTAGTATAGCTCATCTTGAGCTACTAATGAATCAGAAATCACTCAGTGGAAAGCACAACATTGATATATAGACATATATATATTTTTTTTTTCATTTTTTCCCAACAAAGAGGTGCTATGAAAAAGTGAATTCCGGGTGAAAACATCCATTCCATCTCCCCTAGGTTAGGCAGTGAGGAGGACCTGGTCTACAGGTAGAAACTAAACAGCCCAGAACTCCTTTGTTCTAAAAGGCAGTTATTTTCTGTTCCTTGGCTGCTGGAGAGTTAGCTCATCCAGCAACCTCAATTAAGTGATAATTAAGTTGTGGGGAAGTAGAATATTTGCATAGGTTGCTGAATCAGCTTCAAAGAGCCTGTTTAAAAGAGGCCCCTTAGATTCAAAACTATATAAAGAGGAAAGGTCCCACTGAACTTTCTTTCTGAGAAGTTCTGAGAGAGGAGGACATTTCTCTGGTAAGTGAACGCTACTTTGCTTTGTGCTTTGGGAACTTAAAGATTGGGGTTTAAACGAGGAATTGTAGGTTAGTGTTAGGCAAAAATAAAAATATAAAAAGCAAATTTTAACAACTAATCTCCATAGTCTTTTCCACTTAGTTTTAAAAGCTTTGTACCACAGCATTAACAGATAAAATCTAACAGCCACTACAGGATCATTCGATCATTAGGCATATAGATAGCTGGGTGGCTGGTGGACGTGAGGATCGCCTGGTGACTTGCCTGCCTGGTGCGAAGGTGGCGGACCTCACGCATCACCTAGATAGGATTCTAGATAGTGCTGGGGAGGAGTCTGCTGTCTTGCTACATGTGGGTACCAATGACGTAGGAAAATGTGGGAAAAAGGTTCTGGAAGCCAAATTTAGGCTCTTAGGTAGAAAGCTCAAATCCAGATCCTCTAGGGTAGCATTTTCCGAAATGCTACCTGTCCCACGCGCAGGGCCCAAGAGACAGGCAGAGCTCCGGAGTCTCAATGCGTGGATGAGACAATGGTGCAGGGAGGAGGGTTTTAGATTTGTTAGGAACTGGGCAACATTCTGGGGAAGGGGGAGCCTATACCGAAAGGATGGGCTCCACCTTAACCAGGGTGGGACCAGGCTGCTGGCGTCGGCATTTATAAAGGAGATAGAGCAGCTTTTAAACTAGAAATGGGGGGAAGGCCGACAGTCACTCAAAAGCGCATGGTTTGGGATAAGGTATCTTGCAAAGATACCTAACAAACAGGGAAGATAGGGTTTCTGGATAGTGAGGTTAACAACAGACCGTGGTAGGCCAGGTGCCCTTAAATACAACTAAAGATCAGAGAAAAGATGGCAAATCAGTAGTGTCCAGTACTAAGCATCATGCAAATAGGAACAACAAACATACTCTGAAATGTCTATATGTAAATGCTAGGAGCCTAAGAAATAAGATGGGAGAGCTGGAATATATTGCACTATTGTGGATTAAAAACTGGTTGAAGGATAGGAAACAGAGAGTGGAGTTAAATGGGCAGTATTCACAATGGAGAAGGGTAGTTAGTGGGGTTCCTCAGGGGTCTGTGCTAGGACCGCTTCTTTTTAATATATTTATAAATGATTTAGAGATGGGAGTAACTAGCGAGGTAATTAAATTTGCTGATGACACAAAGTTATTCAAAGTCATTAACTCGCGACAGGATTGTGAAAAATTACAGAAGGACCTTACGAGACTGGGAGACTGGGCGGCTAAATGGCAGATGACGTTTAATGTGAGCAAGTGCAAGGTGATGCATGTGGGGAAAAAGAACCCGAATTATAGCTACGTCATGCAAGGTTCCATGTGGACAATGGGGAGCCGGTTGATATTGTATATCTGGATTTTCAGAAGGCGTTTGACAAAGTGCCGCACGAAAGACTCCTGAAGAAATTGCAGAGTCATGGAATCGGAGGTAGGGTATTATTATGGATTAAGAACTGGTTGAAAGATAGGAAGCAGAGAGTAGGATTGCGTGGCCAGTATTCTCAGTGGAGGAGGGTAGTTAGTGGGGTCCCGCAGGGGTCTGTGCTGGGTCCGTTGCTTTTTAATGTATTTATAAATGACCTAGAGATGGGAATAACTAGTGAGGTAATTAAATTCGCCGATGACACAAAATTATTCAGGGTCGTCAAGTCGCAGGAGGAATGTGAACGATTACAGGAGGACCTTGCGAGACTGGGAGAATGGGCGTGCAAGTGGCAGATGAAGTTCAATGTTGACAAGTGCAAAGTGATGCATGTGGGTAAGAGGAACCCGAATTATAGCTACGTCTTGCAAGGTTCCGCGTTAGGAGTTACGGATCAAGAAAGGGATCTGGGTGTCGTCGTCGATGATACGCTGAAACCTTCTGCTCAGTGTGCTGCTGCGGCTAGGAAAGCGAATAGAATGTTGGGTGTTATTAAGAAGGGTATGGAGTCCAGGTGTGCGGATGTTATAATGCCGTTGTATCGCTCCATGGTGCGACCGCACCTGGAGTATTGTGTTCAGTACTGGTCTCCGTATCTCAAAAAAGATATAGTAGAATTGGAAAAGGTACAGCGAAGGGCGACGAAAATGATAGTGGGGATGGGACGACTTTCCTATGAAGAGAGGCTGAGAAGGCTAGGGCTTTTCAGCTTGGAGAAGAGACGGCTGAGGGGAGATATGATAGAAGTGTATAAAATAATGAGTGGAATGGATCGGGTGGATGTGAAGCGACTGTTCACGCTATCCAAAAATACTAGGACTAGAGGGCATGAGTTGAAGCTACAGTGTGGTAAATTTAAAACGAATCGGAGAAAATTTTTCTTCACCCAACGTGTAATTAGACTCTGGAATTCATTGCCGGAGAACGTGGTACGGGCGGTTAGCTTGACGGAGTTTAAAAAGGGGTTAGATAGATTCCTAAAGGACAAGTCCATAGACCGCTATTAAATGGACTGGAAAAATTCCTCATTTTTAGGTATAACTTGTCTGGAATGTTTTTACATTTGGGGAGCGTGCCAGGTGCCCTTGACCTGGATTGGCCACTGTCGGTGACAGGATGCTGGGCTAGATGGACCTTTGGTCTTTCCCAGTATGGCACTACTTATGTACTTATGTACTTATGACCAAGAAAGGGATCTGGGTGTCGTAGTCGATAATACACGGAAACCTTCTGCTCAGTGTGCTGCTGCGACTCGGAAAGCGAATAGAATGTTGGGTATTATTAGGAAAGGTATGGAAAACAGGTGTGAGGATGTTATAATGCCATTATATCGCTCCATGGTGCGACCGCACCTTGAGTATTGTGTTCAATTCTGGTCGCCACATCTCAAGAAAGATATACTGGAATTGGAAAAGGTGCAGCGAAGGGTGACTAAAATGATAGCGGGGATGGGACGACTTCCCTATGAAGAAAGACTAAGGAGGCTAGGGCTTTTCAGCTTGGAGAAGAGACGGCTGAGGGGAGACATGATAAAGGTATATAAAATAATGAGTGGAACAGGTGGATATGAAACGCCTGTTCACGCTTTCTAAAAATACTAGGACTAGGGGGCATGCGATGAAACTACAGTGTAGTAAATTTAAAACAAATCGGAGAAAATGTTTCTTCACCCAACGCGTAATTAAACTCTGGAATTTGTTGCCGGAGAACTTGGTGAAGGCGGTTAGCTTGGCAGAGTTTAAAAAGGGGTTAGACGGTTTCCTAAAGGACAAGTCCATAAACCGCTACTAAATGGACTTGGGAAAAATCCACAATTCCAGGAATAACATGTATAGAATGTTTGTACGTTTGGGAAGCTTGCTAGGTGCCCTTGGCCTGGATTGGCCGCTGTCGTGGACAGGATGCTGGGCTCAATGGACCCTTGATCTTTCCCAGTGTGGCATTACTTATGTACTGATGTACTTATACAGCATGTCTGGCCATTTTTGGCCTATTGGACTCAGGGCTGTTCCAAGGGTATCTGATCTCCTAGGCAAACATTTAGCTATGCACCCCCTTCTCTACAGGCATCTAAAGACCCTACTGCACCCTATAGTACAGCAACTCCCTTTCTCCTCTCTACTCCCCCCTCCCCAGGTGGTAAGCAATACCTACTCTCTAGTACACCCACCACCAAGTGGCCAGAATCTCCCCTTCCCTTGACTGTCCACCACCCAGTCCAGCATCTCCCCTTTCCTTTCCTGTACTCCTCGGGTCTAGTATTTTCCCTCTCTTTTTCTAAGCACCCTCACTCAGGCTGTGACCGACAGTGGTCAGCATTTCATTATAGCTGCGTCAGGGTCAAACAGTCATGCATTTCAATGAGGCTCCGCTGTAGCTTGTCGGAGCAAAGAGGCAGCTTTTTTTTTTTTTTGCTCCGACAAGCTATAGCGAAGCCTCATTGAAATCCACGACTGTTTGACCCTGATGCAGCTATAACGAAACTCTGGCCACCATCGGTCATGTTCTGAGTTGGAGAAAGACACTATGCAGCTAAGTATTTCTAAATGTGGATAAAGATTGAAATTTAATAAAAAATTTATATAACATTGGGAGGTTTTTATGCCTATGATGAGGAAGTCCTGCTCGACCAGCTAATTATTTATTTCTGGGAGCTTCTTGAGGCTTTTTCCTCCCTTGCTTTTTCATCTGCTTACTTTTCTTTATGAGAACTTCTATTTATAATATTATTAGGGTTGGTTTGAAGACATTCCCGTAGGTTTTTTTTTTTTACTCTTTTAGTTCTCATTTAGAAATTAGTCTCTACTTAAGGTAGTGCTTAGCTTTCACTTTTGAGCATTGCCCATGTTGTCTGCTCTAAAGTATTGGGAATCCAATCTCTGTAGCCTCTGATTACTGAAATGGCCTGGTCATCTCATCTCAAAAAAGATATAATGGAATTTGAAAAGGTATAGAGAAGGGTGATGAAAATGATAAACGGGATGGGACGACTTCCCTATAAGGAAAAGCTAAAGTGGCTAGGGCTTTTCAGCTTGGAGAAAAGATGGCTGAGGGGAGACATGATAGAGGTCTATAAAATAATGAATGGAGTGGAATTGGTAGAAGTGAATTGCTTGTTTACTCTTTCCAAAAAAGCTAGGACTAGGGGGCATGCAATGAAGCTACAAAGTAGTAAATTTAAAACAAATTGGAAAAAATAATTTTTTTTACTCAATTAAACTCTCAAATTTGATGCCAGAGAATGTGGTAAAAGCAGTAAGCTTAGCTGGATTTAAAAAAAGGTTTGAATAACTTCCTAAAAGAAAAGCTCATAAGCTATTATTAAGATGGACTTGGGGAAAATCCACTGCTTATTTCTAGGATAAGTAGCATAAAATGTATTGTACTGTTTTTGGATCTTGCCAGGTACTTGTAACCTGGATTGGCCACTGCTGGAAACAGAATGCTGGACTTGATGGACCCTCAGTCTGTCCCAGTATGGCAATGCTTATGTTCTTATGTTCTTAAGCAGAACACAGGCTTGAAGAAAAAAACAAATCTCTTTCAAGGTTGTCTCATAGCACTGCCAATCTCCTGCTTCTCCTTCCCTATTTTCACAGGACTGGTGAAAGACAAGCAGAACTAGAAGAAGATCATTTGAATACTCAGCATCTGAGCTATTCCGACAGCATAACTCAGCTCTGCCAGTGGCCTATTAAATTCTAAATATATATCACTTGATGAAGCAGAGACTTTTTGTGGGGAAAATAAAATTAAATGTGTTGCTATAGTGATTTAACAAGAGGGCATACTTCTACGGCAGCCACAGATGCTGATGCAGCTAAAACAAATGTTTGTGTACAAGTGCACAGGAGACGATGACAGATTAGGGAGTGCTGGCCTTGAGACTTGATACAATCCAATTCTAAATAAATCATAAATCTAGGCGCAGGCTGCCAGCTGCAAAGAATACCAATGCAGCCCAGGGTTACTGCTGGCTGAATCTAATCTGAAGGTGAAGGAGGAAGGCACTCCGGGAGGCTAGGAACCAGGTTTGTGGGGCATACAGAGGCCTCAGGCAGCCCAGAAACCTTTTAGTTACTCTCAAAGAACAGTAAATCAGTGCTAGGACTGAGCGAGAGAAAGCAAGTGATAGAGGGGGAGGAGGAATAAGAAAGAAAGAGCTGAAAAGAAAGTGAGCTTAAGAATGAATCACAGGAGGTAGATAATAGACTGATTATTTAATATACTGGGTTAGAACAAAAGACAGTCTGTCTAGCATTCTGTCTCCACCAATGGCCATCTGAGGTCACAATTAACTGGCAGGATCCCAAAGAGTATATCCATTCCTTATTAATTATACCCAGAGTTAAACATCCTATCTGTTTCATAATGGCTTATAAACTTTCTTCCAGGAACTGGTTTAAACCCTTTTTAATGCTAGCTAATGAAATGCCCCCTTTCCAGTGCTTCCTCCGGTCCGGGGACTGAGAGGGCAGGGAGCCTCCTTGACGGGCAGACTTCCTCGGACCCTTTCACTTCTCATTTGATGCGTGCTGCCTCCACCTGAGGAAAAGAAGTGGTTAATGGTTTCAAAGACCCTCTTCTCCTCCCAGGAACTCAGTCTCTGCTCCAAATATCCTGTGGGATGCAAGCTGGCAATTAATTAGAAAGGTCCCTGAGAGACCTTGTTTTCCAAGGCACTTTCAAGGATTAAATCACTCCAAAATCTAGCAGTTTTATATGAAAATCAACTGGAACTTTTACTAACCTCTTCAACCAGCAGTTCAGTCTGTTCAAACCAACAAAAATAGATAACAGTCCAATTTAAACTTGACTTGATTTTAACAGAGTATTTACAAGAGGGCACCTCTCTTTGTCCATCCCTTCCAATCAGCAATCAACCCTGCACGTGTTTGCACCTCCGGTGCAGGGGTTCCAAATTCTGATGTCCCACTTCCTCTATGAAATGGAACTCCCTAGTTCTCATCTCCAGCTCCTGGAAGTGATCCTCTTGATTCACTCTTGAGAGCTCACTGACCATCTCCGTCCATCTGGGTATGACTTCTCTCCTTCTCCAAACCCACAGATTGCCAGTTCTTAACCAGGGACTTCCTCTCTCCACTGATCTACTGGCAGAGGAATCTTGGAGCACCAAATGAACATCTGTAAGTACATGGTAATACTTTTATCACCCTCTAACTTCTCCCAACATGTCAAACTTCCCCTTTGCTGCACCATCTGGCTGTATTTTATTTCCTAACCCGTCCTCTAAGGCTGGGCTTATTTCCCACCCAGAGACCTCCAGGATACTCCTCCCAGTGACCTACTAGGGCTCTATCCTCTCAGTAAACCCATACAATGGGGGTGGGGGGGGGGGGGGGTTACACTAAGTTAACTGCCTTCATAACATCTTCTAAACACAAATTCCACAGCTTAATCAAATATTGAGTGAAAAATATTCTCCAATTTGCTTTAAAAGTGCTTATTAATTTTATGGCATCTCCCCTAATCTTAGTACTATTTGAAAGGGTAAATAACTGTTCACTAATTATCCATTTCAATTCACTCTTGATTTTGTAGGCTTCTATCAAATCTTCTCTCAGTCATCTCCTGTCCAGGCTAAAGAGCTCTAGCCAGTTCAGACTTTGTTCATTTTGGTTGCTCATCGCTGTTTCTTTTCTAGTTCGGCTATGCCTTTTTGAAATGGGACAACCACAGCTGCACACAGTACACAAAGCAGGGTGGCACCATGTAATGGTACAGAGACATTACAATCTTGCTGTTCTATTCTCCATCCCTTTTGACCACTGCCACACACCGGGATGAGGATTTCAATGTATTATCAACAAATCTTTTTCCTGGATGCGAATCCTGCACCATATACTTATAGTTAGAAACATCTTTTCCTATATGCATCATCTTGCACATGTACAGATGAAATTTCATCTGCCATTTTGATGCTCACCACCCCCACATCCCATCTATCCAGGTCCACCTGCAACTCCTCACAATCAGCTTGTGATTTAACAACTTTGACTAATTTGTATCATTTGCATATTTTCCATCTGACTTGTCACTCTCTTTTCTAGATCATTTATGAATATGTTAAAACCCATCAGTCCTAGTACATACCACTGTGGCACTATTTACTTTTCTCAACTGAGAAAACTGACCATTTAGTCCTGCTCTCAGTTCTCAATCCAAAATAGGACATTAGCCTCCTATTCCATGACATTTTAATTTCCTCAGGAGTCTCTCATGATGGACTTTGTCAAATGTCTTCTGAAGAATCAAATATAATATGGTGGTTGTTTTAGAAGCTCTATTTCTGTTTTGAACATCTGAAAACTGATATTTAGATACCCGTATTGCATGGACATCCAAATCCCGATAGAATAAAGCTAGGATATGGACATCTAAAACTGCAGTACATCCATATGGCAAGGGGACATGGTCTTGGCATGTTTTGGGTAGGATTAGGGAGGGGCCAGAAGATGGATATTCAACTTTGATTGCAGAAGGGGAAGGGGCATCCATGTCTAAAAATATGGATGTCCATGTTTACATCTGTACTCAGCATGTCCAGGATACAGAAAGTAGCTCCAATTGAGCAGTTATACACTAGAGGAAGTAAGGGAAATCACAGCAGGTATTTTTCCCTTATAGATTAGTGCTTACATGTGTAAGTGCTAGTTTCTGTGCATTTTCTTGTGCATGGGTTGATGGACCTGTAGGTGCCTAGTTTATACAATTATCCTTCACTCGCACCATCCTATCTATTACCTTTAATTTATTCAGCACCTTCTGCAAAGACGCAAAATAAATCACTTAACTATACACTTTCCATCAGCTAACAGCATAAAATTTAAATGATTCTATTCTTCTCTTCTTTCATGCCAGGCTACACAGATATGGATTTTTTTTTTTTGCATTTAAATCTCAGAATGAATCCTGATTACTTACTGTAAGTTTTAGGAAACAACTGAAAAACTTACTCCCCCCCCCCCATTTACTAAGCCGTGCTAGCAGCTGCCGCACGGCAATGCCGACACAGCCCATTCAAAGTGAATGGGCTGTTTCGGCGTTAGTGCACAGCAGCCGCTAGTGTGGCTTAACAAACGGGGGGGGGGGGGGGGGGGTGTTACTTATTTTAAACACTTTTGAAAGTGGGGGGTTACTTGTTTTAAACATTTTTAAAGTAACATTTTTATTTTAATATTTTATTCTAATTTCAGTTAAATGTAACTCCCAGGAACTTTCGGGTCTCTGTTTTTATTGTAAACCACATTTATTTATTTATTTGGATTTATTTGCCACCTTTTTGAAGGAATTCACTCAAAGCAGTGTCCAGCAAGAAGTCAAACATAAGCAATAGACAATTACAGCAGTAACAATATTTAACTTTCAAAACAAAGTACGGCTACATTACAATGTCAACATAATACGCGATAAAGCATTTTAATAGACAGCACAGGGTGTAAGCAAAGATGAAACAAATAGATAAGATTGAGCAACTGGAGTAAGAAAATAAGGGGACTAATTTAAAGAAAGTTGCACATGAGGTCAGAAAGGTGCTTGAATATTAACTTAGCTAGAGTATGAGTGAATAAATGTCTTGCTATAGTATGTGCAGCCAGTGTCACTCCTTCTGTGTGTGTGTGTTACTAGCAAGTTAGTTACTTCTTCCATTAAAAGCCTGGTTGAAAAGCCAAGCTTTCACCTGCTTTCTGAAGTAGAGATAGTCTTGTGTTAAGTGAAACCTTTCAGGGAGTGCATTCCAGAGTATGGAGACTTCTCAGGAGAAGGCTGTCTGGCTGGTATCACATCATGTGATGTCCTTTGGAGAAGGTGTGCATAGGCGCCCGGTATAAGAGGCTTGAAGAGGCTATGCCTCCCCAGCCACAGCAGGATGGATCAGCTGTTTCTATAGAAATGCTAAATAGTAGTAGTAGTAGTTCTCCGGGAGTCCTGCTGCTCTGGGGGGTTTAAATAGCAGCAGCTGCAGTGAAAGTCTTCTCTAGCCTTGTGTATAACCAGTTGTAATTTGATTACCTTACTGCTGGGAGAGCAGAGCAGGGGGGTTGGCTGGAGGTGTCCTGGGTTGCCAGGGAGATATTTAACTAGGATGAATTCCTGCACATGAGCACTTCATACCAAAGAGACTTGCACTGACCCCTGAAATTTTAAAAGTACTAAAAATAAGTTTTAAAAGTATTTGCATTAAATCTAATTGCAGAATTTAGGTGCTAGGAAGTGGGATTGGTATGCTATGTACTCAAATTTGCTCAAGCCATATGCAAATTAGTCTGTTTTTGGGAGGTTCTCATTTGCATATTTATGGGTAAAAATTGTTGGAAATGTTTACAGCCTTAATGTTAGGGCATGGCTCTGATCAAAAATGTGAAGTTTGATCCAAAAACGAAGGGTTTAGCTAGTGTTTTTGACTAAAAATTCCCATTAGAATGTCTGTATGTTAATCTGCATTCAAATAGAGCTCTCTGATTGGATGAGCAGCTCCTGTTAGAAAATCTGCCCGGGAACAGAGAGGAGAGGAGAGAATCAATGGGTGGGTGGGTGTGGATGGCTGGAGGGGGGCAGGGGAGAGGAGAGAATCAATGGGTGGGTATGGATGGCTGGAGGGGGGGCAGGGGAGCAGGGGAGCGAAGAGAATCGCTGGGTGGGTGTGGATGGCTGTAGGGGGGCAGGGGAGAGGAGAGTTGCTGGACATGGATGGAGGAGAGGGAAGGGAGAGAGAAGAAATGCTGGACATAGAGGGAGGGGAAGGAAGAGTGAGGAAGGAGATGAGATGAGGTAAAAGGAAGAGAGAAAAACTGCACATGGATGAAGAATATAGGCAGAAGTTGGATCCACTGGACAGTCAAGTCTGCAGAGCACCCAGCTTTTACTTACGGATGTAGGACAAGAAATGAAGAAGAAAGGCAGAAAGTAAAGAAATAAATGGAAAGGAAGCCCTGGAAACGGAGTTAAGAGGACAGATAGCAGCAGAATCGGATACTGGGCCAGCATGATCAGAAAAGCAAAGTCACCAAACAAAGGTAGAAAAGATAATTTTATTTTCATTATAGTGTTTGGAATATGTCCACTTTGAGAATCAGGTGCTCAACATTAAATGTTTATATTTATTTACTTATGTATAGCATTTTATCCCACATTAAACATGAATTAGGATGTTTTGTGGCTCTACATGAGAATTGTGATATTATGATCCTTGTTTCATATTGTTGACGGTCTGCATTTTCCGTATGGGTGGTATATTGGTGTATTAGGTTCTGCCCAGTGTAATATTTATGGTACAGTGAGGTTCTGAGTGTGTTTTTACACAAAGTTGTGCATAGTGTTTTGCAGTTGAGTGATTGTGGTTAGTATATGCTTTGAGCAACCACTTTATTCTTTGACATATGATACATATCTAATATCTAAATTTAATAAAAGGTATTTTATTTTTATTTTTTTTTTTTCTGTGTGTTATCAGACTATTATGGATTTAAGCTTCACCCCTGGTCCCACCCCTAACCCCGCCCCCTTTGGCCTCCTCAAACAGTTGGGCCACCGACCGCGTATGAGGGTGTGGTTAGGAATACTCTTTGGGAGGATCTTAGTGACCTTAGAAGTGTGTAGAGGGAGATCCTTTCTTCACGTATTCTGGGCCATTTCCTTTAAGGGCCTTGAAGATCAAGCACAGAGTTTTAAATTTAGCCCAGTATTGTACTGGTAGCCAGTGAAGTTTTTGAAAAAAATGGTATGATACTGTTATGTCGCTTACAACTTTCTATTAGTCTTGTTGCAGCATTCTTAATCATTTAGAGCTGGTACAGACCCTTTGTAATCAGACCAGTGTAGAGTGCATTACAGTAACCCAGTCTTGATGTTATCTTGGCATGCACAACTGAGACAAGACTTGCCTTCTCAATGTAAGAAGAGAAGCAGTGTAGTTGTCACAAATGATAGAAACAGCCTTGAAGGTTGCTTGGATTGGGAGATCAGAGTAACCATTGAATCTACCTATATTCCAAGGTTGATGACTTCTGATTTCAGGAGGAGTTCATATTTTCCAAAGGAGATTCTGATGTCAGCTTTGTGCCCACTTGTGTTAGGGACCCATAGAAAGCTCAGTTTTGCTTGGGTTCAGGCAAAGTTTGTTGTTTTTAGCCCATTCTTGAACTGATGTTAGACAGGTAGTCAGTTTATTCAGGGCTGTGGGTAAGTCAGGTCCAATGGGTATCAGTAGCTGCATGTTATCCACGTAGTTGTAGAACTGAGTGTTCATCAACTGAATCAGCTTGGTTAGTGACTTAAGGTAGATATTGAACAGAATAGGCAACAGTATTAATCCTTGTGGTACAGATCAGTGGCCATGGTGATGATGAGGTACTGCCGAACAGTATGGACTATTGCCTATCCTAAAGATAGGATCTGAATCAAGCAAGTACTGTTCCATTGGTTTCTGTTTCTGACAGTCATGCTAGAATGATATGGTGATCCACAATGTCAAAAGCTGCTAAGAAATCTAGCAGTACTAACACCAAGGCAAATCCCCTGCCTTGATTTCTGTGAAGATAATCTATAAGGACTGTTTCTGTTCTATAACCGAGTCTGAATCCAGACTGGCATGGATCTAGTCAGTTTTTCTCTTCTAGTCAATCATTGAGTTGAACACAGACTGTTCTATAAGTTTTTCTAGAAATGGGATGTTAGATACTGGCCAGTAACTTTCAAGTTTCTCCTGGTCAAGGTTGTTCTTCTTTAGCAAAGAATGCACCACTGCCCTTTTTAATGCTGTTGGTAGTTACCCATTGGAAAAAGAGGAGTTCACAGTTCTTTGTGGTGCATTCTATGAGGCCCCTTCCTGCCTACTACACTAGTTTTGATGGGTAGGGGTCAAGGGAGTAGATAGTTGGTCGAAGGTCCCTTCAAATTTTGTCAAGGCCCTCCTCTGTTATTGGGTTAAAAAAGTTCCATATGTCTGTGTCAGGAGGATATGAGTTTGTACGCTCCTGGTTAGTTGCTTTGAATCTGGGTGGGACTGCTTTTAAGTCCTGGTGCAGGCTTTTAATTTTGTGGCAAAGTATGCAGTAAAATCATTGAAGTTTAGTTTTGACTGGGCAGGCTTGTTCTATTGTGGTGGTTGCAGTAGGCTGTTTACTATGCTGAATAGGTACTTGGTTGAATTTGTATCCTATTCAATGCATTGAGAGAATTTTTTATTTTTTGGGTTGCTGTTAAGGCTTGGCGGTATTTTGACATGTATTTTCTACAGTTTAGCCTGTCCTTATCCAGGCAAGATTTATGCCATCTCCTTTCCAGTTTCCATCCTTCATGCTTAAGGGTCCAAAATTCTGGAGAAAATCAAGCAGAGCATTTGTGAGTGGGGCCATTTTCTCTAAGGTCTTAGCTAAGTGTATATCCCAAATATCAACCTGTTCTGACACTGTAGTTGTCTTTTCATTGGCATGTGGATAGATCAAGGCCTCTAGGAAATTCTCAGCGGTCAGCTTTTTAGTATTTTTTTTGTCTCTGATCTCCTTCTAAACTCTGGAAGGTGCCATTTGTATCAGGTGTCACTTAGGGAAAACTTAATTAGAAAATGGTCCGTCTTTGATAGGGGTGTTATTTCAATACTTCTATCCTGCTATTCTGGGATGTCAACCCCTTTGTAGAATAACAAGAGGCTCATTTTCAAAGCATTTTGATTTACACAAAGTTCCATAGGTTACTATTGGGCTCATTTTTGAAAGAGAAAGACGTCCATCTTTCGACATAAATCGAAAGATGGACGTCCTTCTGCCAGGGACGTCCAAACCGGTATAATAGAAACCCGATTTAGGATGTCTCCAACTGCACTCCGTCGCAAGGACGGCCAAAGTTCAAGGGGCGTGTCGGAGGCATAGCGAAGGCGGGACTTGGGCGTGCCTAACACTTTGGATGTCCTTGACCCATAATCAAAAAAAACAAGGACGTCCCTGATGAACACTTGGACTTTTTCACCCAGACTTGCTTTTCTTACGACTAAGGCACAAAAAGGTGCCTGAAATGACCAGATGACCACCGGATAGAATCGGGGATGACCTCCCGTTACTCCCCCAGTGGTTACTAACCCCCTCCCACCCTCAAAAAGGTAAAATTATGTATAATCATACCTGATAATTTTCTTTCCATTAATCATAGCTGATCAATCCATAGACTGGTGGGTTGTGTCCATCTACCAGCAGGTGGAGATAGAGAGCAAACTTTTGCCTCCCTATATGTGGTCATGTGCTGCCGGAAACTCCTCAGTATGTCGATATCAAAGCTCCATCCGCAGGACTCAGCACTTAGAGAATTACACCCACGAAGGGACACTCTGCCCAGCTCACCACCGCCGAAACGGGGGAGGGGAATTAACCCAGCTCATCCCCACACAAGTGGGGGAGGGGAATCCGTCCAGCTCATCCCCGCGGAGCGGGGGAGGGACACCACACCCGCCGATGCGGGGGGATCTGGCTTATCCTGCAACCGCAACCGCGGGAGGAGCTGACTGACCCTAACACCGCCGAAGCGGGAGGGGTACAAAGCTGCCCTACAGCCGCACGAAGCGGGAGGGAGTGCCGGCAGAATTTATGTCTCAATCCAGCCCCGTAAAACGGAGGGGAGAGGAATGCAGCAGCTCACTGTAACACAAACTCGTCTCAACTCTTGAAGAATCCAAGTGAAAGAACTTGAACACGAAGTCTTTCTGAAATAACTGAAGACTAAACTTGAACCTGAAATGCAACCAGAATAAAAACAGATATCTGGGAGGGGCTATGGATTGATCAGCTATGATTAATGGAAAGAAAATTATCAGGTATGATTATACATAATTTTACCTTCCATATCATCAAGCTGATCAATCCATAGACTGGTGGGATGTACCGAAGCAGTACTCACCCAGGGCGGGACATTGAAATCCCTGACCTCAACACTGAAGCTCCAAACCGGGCCTCCGCCCGTGCAGCCACAGTCAAACGGTAATGCTTGGAGAATGTATGAGCCGAAGCCCAAGTTGCCGCCTTGCATATCTCTTCCAAGGAGACGGATCCGGCCTCTGCCATCGAGGCCGCCTGAGCTCTCGTGGAGTGAGCCTTCAGCTGGATAGGCGGCACCTTCCCCGCGGCCACATAAGCCGCTGCAATGGCTTCCTTGACCCATCTTGCCACTGTAGGCTTAGCAGCCTGCAGACCCTTACGAGGACCTGCAAACAGGACAAACAGATGATCCGATTTCCGGAAATCATTGGTCACTTCCAAGTATCTGAAGATGACTCGTCTCACATCCAGATATTTAAGAGCAGAGTACTCCTCTGGGTAGTCCTCCCTACGAAAGGAAGGGAGACAGAGCTGCTGATTCACATGGAAGCGAGAAACAATCTTGGGCAGGAAGGAAGGCACTGTGCGAATAGTCACTCCTGCCTCAGTGAACTGCAGAAAAGGCTCTCGACATGAGAGCGCCTGGAGCTCGGAAACTCTTCTGGCTGAAGTGATAGCCACCAAAAAGACTGCTTTCAACGTCAGGTCTTTCAGAGATGCCCTCGACAAGGGTTCAAAAGGCGGCTTCTGCAATGCTCTTAGCACCAGGTTGAGATTCCACGCAGGCACCACTGAGTGCAGAGGAGGGCGCAGGTGATTAACTCCCTTGAGAAAGCGCACCACATCTGGCTGCGAAGCCAGAGAAGCACCCTTCAGGCGGCCCCTGAAGCAAGCCAGAGCCGCTACCTGGACTTTAAGGGAACTGAGCGACAGGCCTTTCTCCAGATCTTCTTGCAGGAACGCCAACACTGAAGAAATTGGAGCAGTGAAGGGAGAAAGTGAGCCTGCTTCACACCACGCTGCAAAGATACGCCAAACCCTGGCGTAAGCAGTAGAAGTAGAGCGCTTCCTCGCTCTCAACATAGTGGCGATAACCTTGTCTGAGAAGCCCTTCTTTCTCAGACGCTGCCGCTCAATAGCCAGGCCGTAAGACCAAAGGGGGAGGGATCCTCCATCACCACGGGACCCTGATGTAACAGCCCTGCTCCACAGGCAGCCGCAGAGGATCGTCGACTGAGAGCCTGATCAAGTCCGCATACCAGGGACGTCTGGGCCAATCCGGACCCACCAGGATTACCCTGCCGGGATGCTTTGCCACCCGGTCTAGCACCCTGCCCAACATGGGCCAGGGCGGGAACACATAGAGGAGCTCTTGTGTCGGCCACTGTTGGAGAAGAGCATCTACTCCCAGGGATCGAGGGTCCCGTCCTCTGCTGAAAAAGCGCGGCACTTGGCAATTGGCCGATGACGCCATCAGATCTAGGCTCGGCTGGCCCCAGCGCTTCGTGATGTCCAAGAACGCCTGAGCAGATAGTTGCCACTCTCCGGGCTCCAAGGTATGGCGACTGAGAAAGTCAGCCTTGACATTCATGGCTCCGGCAATGTGGGCCGCTGAAAGCTGCTCCAGGTTCGCTTCCGCCCACTGGCAAAGACTCATAGCCTCCTTGGCTAGAGGGGCGCTCTTGGTACCTCCCTGGCGGTTGATATAGGCCACAGCCGTGGCATTGTCCGACAGGACCCGTACAGGCTACAACACCAGTACCGGGATGAACTCCAATAACACCAACCGAATGGCTCTGAGTTCCAGGAGGTTGATAGACCACTTGCCTCTGCAGGAGACTAGAGCCCCTGCGCTGTCCTTCCCAAGCAGTGGGCTCCCCAGCCCATCAAAGAGGCGTCTGTCGTGACGACAATCCACTCCGGGGTCACCAGAGGCAATCCTGCAGACAACTTGTCTGTCTGCGTCCACCAGCTCAGCGCCTTGCGCACTGCTGGGTCCACGGGAAGGCGCACAGCATAATCCTCCGACATCGGAGTCCAGCGCAGCAGCAGAGATAGCTGTAGTGGTCTCATATGAGCCCTGGCCCAGGGCACTACTTCCATCGTGGCCGTCATAGAGCCCAACAGCTGCACGTAGTCCCAAGCCCGAATAGGAGAGGCTACTAGGAACTAGTCCACCTGAGCCTGAAGCTTGACAATCCGATTGTCTGGCAGGAACACTCTGCCCACTTGGGTGTCGAATCGAACTCCCAGATACTCCAGGGACTGAGTCGGGCGCAGCTGGCTCTTCTTCCAGTTGATGATCCATCCCAGGGAGCTCACAAGAGCAACTACCCGGTCCATAGCTTTGCCGCACTCTGCATAAGAGGGGGCTCGGATCAACCAGTCGTCCAGATAAGGATGGACTTGTACTCCTTCCTTTAGCAGGAAGGCCGCTATGACCCCCATTACTTTGGAAAAGGTCCGCGGAGCAGTAGCCAACCCGAAAGGGAGGGCTCTGAACTGGAAGTGTCGTCTCAGGACTGTAAAACGCAGAAAGCGTTGGAGAGGAGGCCAGATGGGAATATGCAGGTACGCTTCCTTGATGTCCAAGGAAGCCAAGAACTCTCCTGCCTTCACTGCCGCTATAACAGAGCGGAGAGTCTCCATGCGAAAGTGCCTCACTTTCCAGGCCCGATTGACCCCTTTGAGGTCGAGGATAGGCCGGACAGAACCTCCTTTCTTTGGAACCACAAAGTAAATGGAGTAACGTCCCTTGCCAATCTGATTTTTTGGCACCGGAACGACCGCACCCAGGCGGATCAGGTTGTCCAAGGTCTGCTGCACTGCCACAGCTTGACCGGAGACTTGCAGGGAGAGAGTACAAACCCGTCTCTTAAGGGTTGGCAGAACTCTAGCTTGTAGCCGTCTCTGATGACTTCCAGCACCCACGTGTCTGAAGTTATAGAGGTCCACTCGCCCAGAAACGAGGACAGCCGTCCTCCAATCTGCACTGGGACGTGGACCAAGGCCCCGTCATTGGGTACGAGACCCTGGGGGAGGACCGGAGGGAGCACCTCCGGGACGGCGGTCTCTGCGAAAGGAATGCTGCTTGGGGGAGAAATTCCTCTTGAAGGAAGAGGGGGCAGAGGAACCCGACTTGCCCGGGCGGTACCGACGGGCTTCCAGCAACCGTCCTCTGGAGGTACCGGGACGAGTACTAGCCCGAGCCCTGACCTCTGGTAATTTCTTGCCCTTAGACGTGCCGAGATCGGTCACGATTTTGTCCAGCTCGACCCCAAAGAGCAGCTTGCCTTTAAAAGGCAATCTAGCCAGGCGGGATTTAGAGGCGTGGTCAGCAGACCAATGTTTCAGCCAAAGCCACCGCCGCGCAGAGACTGTCTGAGCCATGCCTTTAGCTGAGGCTCTCAAGACATCATACAGCAAGTCTGCCAAATAGGCTAAGCCCGATTCCAGGGCCGGCCAATCAGCCCTCAAGGAATGATCCGAGGGGGAAGCCCGCTGCACCATAGTCAGGCACGCCCTGGCCACATAGGAGCCGCAAACTGAGGCCTGCAAACTTAAAGCAGCTGCCTCAAAGGACGACCTTAAGGCCGCCTCCAATCTTCTGTCTTGGGCGTCCTTTAGGGCCGTGCCACCTTCCACCGGCAACGCCGTTTTCTTAGTCACTGCAGTGATTAAAGAATCCACGGTAGGCCACAGATAGGCCTCACGTTCACTCACAGCCAAAGGATAGAGGCGGGACATAGCCCTAGCCACTTTAAGGCTCGTTTCCGGGACATCCCATTGAGCCGCAATTAAGGTGTGCATGGCATCATGCACGTGGAAGGATCTAGGCGGGCGCTTCGTCCCCAGCATAATGGCAGAGCCAACAGGGGCTGAGGGAGAGACGTCCTCCGGAGAGGAAATCTTCAAAGTGTCCATGGCCTGTAAAAACAGGTTGGGCAAATCCTCTGGGCTAAAAAGCCGCGCTGCAGAGGGGTCATCCGCTCCATCCGAGCGGGGATCTATCTCCTCCAAGGAATCCGCAAAGGACCGTTGGGAGACCTCAGACACGCTGCCCTCATCTACATCGGAGGAGACAAAGTCCTCCAAGGCCTGGAAATCAACCCGAGGGCGTTTACCTCTGGGAACCTCAACCTCTTTATCAGAAGAGGGAGCAGGGGCAGCGTTTTGCATGAGGAAAGCCTGATGCAGCAGCAAAACAAACTCGGGGGAGAAACCCCCCAGACTGTGCACTTCCGCAGCCTGGGCAACAGCCCTAGACGCACTCTCAACCGGCGCTCGCAATAGCGGGGGAGAGACATGCTGCGCATCCAAAATGGCGTCCGGCGCGAAACTCCGCGAAGGAGCCGCGCGGGAAGAACGGCGCTTAACTTTAGCCGCTTGTGCCGTCGCCCAAATTAAGGGCGTTCATGGCATTAATGTCTCCAACCTCAAGGACGGCCCACGAAGAAGCCGTCCGAGCCGCGTGGCCGGCCAAGATGGCGGAGGCGAGGAGCGGGGGATGGGCGTTTATGGCGGGAAAAAACCGCCACGCCGGAGGAACGACCGGGACATTCATCGGTCACTAAACTGTCACCCATCAAGGGCGAATCAGGTTGTAAAACCCCCGCATCCCCTCTAGAAGCGCTCCAGCGATCCGGGGAGCGACCCTTTGCGCCCTCGCCCTCCGACGCCATATGCCACAAGGAGAAGAATCGGGGAACCCCCTGCCCGCTATAAAAAGGTAAAATTACCTGCTTGCCGCTCCGAGCTGTAACGAACTGGTGTCCCAGTGAGTAGCTGCAATGAACGTTTAAAGAAACGTCGAATTAAACGCCTTTAAAGACGTTTAAAATTTTTTTTTTTTTTTTTTTTTTTTTTTTAAACGGAGCCAGCGGGAGGGGGGAGAAAAGGAGGGACCTGGCACCACCAGGTTTGCACTTGCTCAAAAGAGCCCTCAACCCCAGGCCTCAACAAAACCTAAGGATTAGGCTTGGAGGCCTAGCCAGAGCTGCTGCTGTGTGTGACCACCACCTGCTGAGATAGAGAACATACTGGGGAGTTTCCGGCAGCACATGACCACATATAGGGAGGCAAAAGTTTGCTCTCTATCTCCACCTGCTGGTAGATGGACACAACCCACCAGTCTATGGATTGATCAGCTTGATGATATGGAAAACATCTTTAAAAATATGTCGTGCCAGCTTCTATGCCAGCCTCAGATGTCATACTCAGATCCATGACAGCACATGCAGGTCCCAGGAGCAGTTTTAGTGGGTACTGCAGTGCACTTCAGACAGGTGGACCCAGGCCCATACTCCCCTACCTTTTACATTTGTGGAGGAAACAGCAAGCCCTCCAAAACCCACCACAAACCCTCTGTACCCACATCTAGGTGCCCCCTTCACCCGTAAGGGCTATGGTAGTGGTGTACAGTTGTGGGTAGTGGGTTTTGGGGGTCTCAGCACACAAGGTAAGGGAGCTATGTACCTGGGAGCAATTTAAGAAGTCCACTGCAGTGCCCCCTAGGGTTTCCCGGTTGGTATCCTGGCATGTCAGGGGTACCAGTGCACTACAAATGCTGGCTCCTCCCACAACCAAATGGATTGCATTAGGACGTTTTTGACATGGACATCTTTGGTTTCGAAAATTGCCATAAGTCAGAAACGTCCATGTCTAAGGACGTCCAAATCTAGGGACATCCAAATTTAAGGATTTGGACGTCTCTGATGGTATTTTCAAAATGAAAGATGGATGTCCATCTTGTTTCGAAAATATGGATTTCCCCGCCCCTGGATTTCGCCATTTTGCAAGGACGTCCAAATCCCAACTTGGATGTCCCTTTTGAAAATGCCCCTCTATGTGACCCTTTTCATGGGTTGGAGAATTGATCATCTGTGTGAATCCTAGTGCTGTCATTGTGTCCAGGAAGACAGCTGTGCTGTTATCTGGAGTTTTGATGTGTAGATTGAATTAGGGTGAATAGATTTTTATTGTCAAGGGTATCCTGGCCCATTAGACTGCTGTATTATTTTCGTTTGTAGTCGGCTACTTTATGTTTGTAGTGACGAAAGGAGAATTTCTATTTGGATTTTTCATTAGTGGTTTTGCTTTTTTTTTTTTTCATTTCTTTTTGAGGTTTCTGCATTTTTTGTTTTAATTGTGACAGAACAGAAAACAGCTACCTCAATTTCAGGAACAGGCTAAAAACCTATCTCTTCCCAAAGACTGCTTCATAATAATCCATCATGACTTCTACTTCCTAGTATCATCTATTATCCTTTCCTTTAATGTTTTTAGTCTCATGCATTACATCAATGGTCTCTAATGTTTCTCATACCTCACACTAACATTATCTGCTTTTGTCTCACCTAGAATGTAAACTGCACTGAACCCTGGAAAGGGGATATTAGCGGTATGCAAGAACTGAATTGAATTGTATATCCTAAAAAGCAGACTGGCTAGGACGCAGTGCAGGACAGGAAACACTGCTCCAGAGCACTGTGTCTCTGATTCTGGCCAAAACATAGCTGAGAGAAGAACTTTCCTAGTGGAATTCCTGCTATTTCTCTCAGTGTGCAGATACATGGACATGCTAGCCTTGACACGGAATGAAAAATGAAAACAAGAACAGCTCAATCAACAGTATGTCTGGGAAATTAATGATTCCCTCTGGTTCAAACACCTGATAATTACATCTTTCAATTAAATGAACTTGCTTTCTATCCAGGATCTTATAAATTAACTGAGGGTGATCCATCCTCATGGGCTGCCAAACTTCCGGCTCCCTAGAGCATGGACCAAACTTCACTCTGAGAGTTCACCATATTCACATTATTATACTATCCAGATCTTTTTTTTAAAAAAATCTTCTTATCTCTTCCTTCTCCTGATTTCCTTAGCTAATTCTCTCATTTTACTCTCCATTCCTTTTCCCCATTCCTTTTCCTTCTTTTTCATATTTTTATTATTCTAAAGATCAGTGCTTTATTTTCTAAGGGAAAAGATGCTGATACTCATACAGAAAAAAACAATTATATGGGATAATTTCTTATCGCTGGACCCTCAAATTATATATCAATGCAGTAGTCCCAGTATTACTGTTATTTGTTATTTCTGATTGTCCAAAAAATTTTCTTTGAAAAAATGTAATGAAGAAATGGAATGGATGCATGAGTGTCATTTATAAATTTGAGGTTAAAATGCTGGGCCTACTATATTGATACTCATACGGAGTCTGATTTAGGTGTAGGGTGACTATCCATGGCTACCCCATACTGCAACCATACTCCACAGTAGCCACACTCTTGAAACCAGTCTTGAAACATATAAAAAAAAGTGACACTGCAAATATTGCATCAGTATCTAGAGTACCAGTGTATCCCTTACTGGGAAAACAGAATACCTCACCTCAGTCACATATACACAGAATATAGATATTATGCAGCATTAAAACATTAACAAGTGAAAATCCACTACTTAGTTCTAGGATAAGCAGCATAAAATCTGTTTTATTGTTCTGGGATCTTGCCAGGTACTTGTGACTTGGATTGGCCACTGTTAGAAACAGGATACTAGGCCTGATGGACCTTTGGTCTATCCCAGTATGGCAACACTTATGTTCTTATGTAAAACACCAATGTACACTGGATGTAAAATCAAAAGAGATGCTAGTTATTACTATGATCTGCAATGGGTATAGCTGGAATTAATTAATGCTATAAGAAGCAAATCTACATGTCAGATCCGTGTTATTCAGAGATATGCTGAGGTAATCCTGGTTTTACCATTATTGCATGCAGTGGGTTAGATTGCTACTAATGATCTGCTGCTGTCTGCTAGTTCATAAGCTTTTCAGAATTATTAAGGGCTTTTAAACCTGTGAAATTGCCTTTATTAAGCCTTGAAGTGCATTTCTCTAGTTTGACCAGCAGGTGGTGCATGTTTTATGTTAAAGCTGTTATTGAAAAGTGAATGCCCTCTTTTAGTTTCACTCAGTGAAGAAGTAAATCTACAGTTCTGTGAGCAGTATACTTTTAAAACTTGTTGACTGGGTTCTGATTGGCCTGGAGTTTGAAATTACCCAGCAGTTGCTGGCTGTTGCTTCAGTTTCAGCCAGGGAGAAGATAGACAGATCTCTTTGCTGAAGCTTGGTGAACAGTTATATGTCCTGATCTTCCCAGGTACTGTCTAGACAGTATACAAATATTCAGTTAGTGTTATAATTGATCCAGCTTTCAGTTACCTGTTATTATTTGCTGATTGCATTTTTTTTGTTGATTGTTCAAGTGTGACAGTAAACCTGGTGGTTTGTGTGTTGGGTCTGTGAGTGATTTCTGGGAACTGTGGGACCACTGGGAGTGTGGCCCCAGTAACCTAGAAATCACTGGGTATAATTTGAGATCGGGAGACTCGCCCAGAGGCAGTTGTGACCCAGTCAGTGGGAGGACGGTGCTGGTGTACAGCACAAGCAGCAGGTGCAGGTGAACTTAAGCTGTGCTGGGGATAATCCCTCTAAGTGGCTGCGGGGTAAACCCAGATGGGTGGCTAGGCATTTAGTGACAGACCTGTCATTTTTTTATGGCAGCAGTGGGATTGTCAGGCTTAGTATATGGTGTGAGGGTCACTATCCACTGAGTGGTTCAGTCTTTTTATTTGTAACCTCCAGACACAGAGCACAGTGAACAAATGCAGTAGTAACAGGGTCCCTTTCCTGTTCAGTATTTTTTTGGCACTGTTAGGAGATTACCAGTGTGCTGATGGTGACTGGCAGCAGCCAGCAAATACTGGAAATGCCTGACCTATCACAAGTGCAACCAAATGATCTCAGTGAGGAGAAGCTGCAGGACTGGCCTGCTCAGAGTTCTCTTGTGGGGAGAGCAGACCCCTTATGGGCAGAGGCCCGTAATTTAGCAGGTCAGATGCCATACCAGCTGAGATCCAGCAGATCTACATGCTAGAGTGACAATGGCTAGACCAACAGCAGCTTCAGCTAGATGGTCGGGAAGAACGACAGCGGCGAGAGGAACGGGAAGAGTGACAGCGGCATGAGGAATGGGAGTTCCAGCTGCAGAAATTAAAGATGGAGAAGGAAATGGCTCATATCCAAAGCTACAGCCTTATGTTACCCTTTCCCCTGCTCTGAAGAGATGTTTCTTTAGTAAGTAAGTGATGACAACCCTCTTCTGTCTGTAGTCAAGCCAGGAGAGTGATCATCAAGCTCCGGAGCAGGGGGAAACAGGTCACAATAAACTAACCTTGTCCCGTCCCTGAATCAGGGCTGCGAGGAAAAGAAACTAAATACAGGATTATGCTGATCAGAAAGAGTCAAATTCGAGCTTATAATACAAAGTTCGGTTTATTTAAGAAATCAGCAATCAAGGAAAATGTTATTGTCGAGAATTTTAACAACATCTACTTTTACAGTTTGCAATGTTTTTCTTTACCCTAAACGAACATTTAACTAAATTAACTCTAGTTCTATTGATTTCTTAACAGGACGGAATGGCTTCAGTTAACACAGATAATTATCAGATAAGTATTTCATGTCATATCTAAAGATCAGACGTCAAAACTTAACTACTTTATAATTGCCAAGTGCAAGAATTTGATGCTTTGTGTCTATTTCTTTCTCTTTCAGATTACTGCTCCCTTCACTCAAAATGTCAAGGTAAGTATATTATTTTTTTCCCCATATTTCTATTTCCCCAGGATTAGGGACTTCAGTCATTTAGCTGTTGATTCAATGTTAAAAGTTGCAACCCTTTCTTGCGTTGGGGCCCAGATCACCGAGGTATTTTCTCTCTTCTCCCATTCTTCTTCCTACACCTCTCTCTTTAAAACCAAAATAATAGGAAGCAAAACCCTTTTTCCCTGAGAATTGTCAGCAACCTTCATGGGATATTAAACATGGACTTAATACTATGGACAGCTTCTCTAATCAAAATAAAATTAATTAGATATTCCCTTCTAAGCACCTAAGCTGTACTGCAATTCCCTATTCTGAGTGCTGCGGTGCTTTGCTGTCACTCACTCTGCTCAAGATTCTCTCTCTCTCTTCAATCAGTGAACATTCTTTTCACCTCTCCCTAATGCTTAGTATGGAGGAAACTCCTACAGCCTCCTTCTTCTCTCCTTTGAAACTAACACTGGGTTTTAACTTTCATTCCCCCTTTATCTGTAGCAGTCCTCCTTTTTTTTTACTTACACACCATTTCCCTTTTACTCTTTTCCAATCATTCAACAGCCACTTTACACCAGACAGACTTCCTGTGCACTCTTTCCCTATTACTCCCCTTTCTCTTTCCTCATTCCCACACTTTTACCTTAGCAAACCTACTTTCCCCTTACAAATGCCCTCAAATCCTCAACTCTCTCTCAGAGTTCACTCACAACACACTCTTCTTCTTCAAAGCCACAGGCACCACACAACTGCCACAAACCCCCGTTTCCTAGGAAACCCCTCCTTAGCTTCCCATTCCAAACCCTTCTCAAAATTCTAAGCTACATTGCTGACCGGCAGAATGTTCGCCAGCACAAGTAAATCCCCATTTTACAACTTTGTTTTTTTCTTCTTTCCCTAACCCCATGTTACACTAACCCCTATGCTGAGGCCCAAGGCAGGATCCACAACCCAGATCGAGCCTAACTTGTTTTCACAATTTGATGATACCAGAGGTGCCATAGATGGATATTTAACTGCCTTTGAAAACATTTGCTGCCTCAATGAGATTCCTTAGAAATACTGGGTGCGCTGTCTAGGAGGAAAGCTCACTGGTAGAGCACTTGAGTCATTCCAAGGACTGCCTATGGAGATGTGCTCCAAGCTTGAGGAGGTGTGCAAAGATTTGTTGAATTGTTATGCTATTACCCCCAAGACCTACAGATTAAAGTTCCAGACTTTGCAAAAGGGGGTGGATGATACTCACAGTGAGTTTGTGATTCAGCTAAAATACCAGCAGCTAGCGGTGGCTCAGTGGAGCTGAAGTTAAAACCCTGGATGACTGCCAAAACCTCATGGTTCTGGAGCAGATTGTCCAGAGGTGAGGGAACATGTTCAAGATCACCAGTCCCATACTCCAGAGAAAGCGGCTGAGTTGGCTGACATCTTTATGGCTAAGCGTCCCTGGTTGGCAAAGAGAAGCCATCTTTATCTGCACAGCCAGGATCTAATGGAAGCCAGGGCCCTAAGCCAAATATTCCTGCAACTTCAGAGGCTGTCAGCAAACCCTAAAAACCTAAAGACTTTAGGCATGAACGTCCTTGTTTCTAGTGTTGGAGTACAGGCCATTTTAAAGTGGAATTCCCAGATAATCCCAAGCCTGCACTAAAGAGCATTCCAGTTCCTACACCAAAGCTGGCAGCTTTCGTGGGTGACTCCAGTACCACGAAAGAGACCCACACAGTTTCCACAGCAAAAATGTTACTGGCTGTTCAACATAGAAGGAAGCAGACAGATTTCCAGTTCACACTGCAGAGATAGTGCTAACCAATGGATCCAGAGAGACTGTACCCATTGCTCAAGTGTTCCTGGATTGGAGTACCAAGCCTGGATACAGAGAAGAAGGCATAATGAAAAACATGCCGGTACCAGTGCTGTGTGGGACCGACGTGTGTCCAATGAACATTACCCTTGATAGTGGAGTCAGCATTTCTGCTATGGTGACTTGTAATCAGGCCCAGATGGCCCAACAAGTAGAAGCAGCAGAGATCACCTCTCCAGTTCCAGATCTTGAGCCAGTCCAGGTGGAACCAGCTGTCCAAGTGACAGGAGGAGGCGCTCCAGTACTTCCAGCAGCACCAGTTCCAGAGGTGACCAGGGCTGTGAGTATGGAACAGCCTGACTTAACTGATACACCTATTGATCAGACAGTTGACCCTGATTTGTCAGAGTCACCAGCAGAGACCCTTTTGAATATAGATACTGATATAGGACAGAGACATGCTTTTCAAGAAGCACAGTGCTCTGACCCTGATCTGGAAGCCCTGAGGCAGAGGGCTGGGCAACCAATCAGTAAGACTTGTAAAGATCATATCCTATGGAAAGGGTTTCTTTTGTACAGAAAGACTGATCCTGTTGATCCTAATAGGCCCTGGACAGCAGGCAAGCAGCTCACAGTGCCAGAGAACAACTCCTACAGATTGCACATGATATTCCACTAGCAGGACATCAGGGGGTGACATGCACACACACTAGATTGACCCAGAGCTTCTATTGGCCTGGAGTATCTGCAGCCGTAGCTGACTATTGTCAAACCTATGATGCATGCCAAAGAATGGGTAAGACCCAAGATCACCCCCGAGCACCCCTGAAACCTTTAAGTGAGCCCCTGTGGATATAGTGGGACCTCTTGCTGCCCTAGCCATACTGGAAAAGTATATATATTGACAGTGGTTGACTTTGCTACCAGATATCCTAAAGCGGTAGCCTTATCCTCCATAGAATCAGAGAAAATTTCCACTACCCTGCTAGAAATATTTTCCCAGGTAGGATATCCATGAGAACTACTCTCAGACCAAGGGATGCAGTTTATGTCTGAGTTGATCCAGAATCTATGGGCACACTGTGAACTGAAATCTGTATGTACCACACCATATCACCATGAAACTAATGGGTTGGTGGCAGGAGCGTAGCTATGGGGGGCCACGGGGGCCTGGGCCCCCGCAAATTTCATCGGGGCCCCTGGTTTGGCTGGCGGGGATTCCCAACCCCCGCCAGCCGAAGCCTTCTTCAACGCGGTCTCCGGCACAGCCGCGTTCGCTGCCTGCCCCCTGCTCTTCTTTCTTCTTGCTCCTCTTAAACTCCTCTTGGAGCAAGAAGAAGAGCAGGGGGCAGGCAGCGGCCGGAGACTGCTCTGAAGAAGGCTTCAGCTGGCTAGGGTTGGGGACCCCCGCCAGCAAAGGCATTTGTTTGTGAGAGGGCGAGGTGGTAGGGGGATGATGGTGGGGCGGCACTCAAAATGTGCCCCCAACCTTGGGCTCTGGCCCCTCCCACTGTAAGTTCTGACTACGCCACTGGTTGGTGGAGAGATTTAATGGAACATTAAAGCTGTGCTTTGTTTGTGCCTCTATGTGCCAGTACGGCATACCGGCACCTATTTTTCCCAGGGCCAGCTCACCTGTTCACGTGTCCTTTAGATTGTAGGCTCTTTGAGCAGGGACTGTCCTTCTATATTAAATTGTACAGCGTTGCATAACCCTAGTAGCGCTTTAAAAATGTTAAGTAGTAGTAGTAGTAGTAGTAGTTCTCATCTTCCCAACAGTCCTGCTTTCTGTTCTGCGTTATAAATCTTTTATTTTTTTTACCTGAAGTCACGGCGGCAGCGTGCTGCTTTCACTGCCACCACCACCACCGTGACCAGTTAAAAAAATAAAAGATTTAAATGCAGAACAGAAAGGAGGGCTGTTGGGGAGCTGAGGGCAGGCAGGTGGGCTGGGGTTGGAACTGGAACACGACAGGGGCTGAAAAGGGGGGCAGGTGGAAGCTGGGGCGAGTCACTGGACATAGATAGGAAGGGAGGATAGGGGCAAAGGAGAATTGCTAGACATGGAGGGGAGAGGAGGGCAGGGCAGAGAGGAAAAATTGCTGGACATGGAGGGGAGGGTAGGGGAGAGAGGAGAATCACTGGACATGGTTGGGAGGGAGGATAGAGGCAAAGGAGAATCACTGGACATGGATGGGAGGAGAGGGCAGGGGAGAGAGGAGAGTTGCTGGACATGGATGGATGGAGGGAAGAGCAGGAGAAATTCTGGACATGGATGGAGAAGAGGGAAGACAGGAAGGAGATGCACATGGATGGAGAGGAGAGGAGAGGAGAGGAGAGAGGAGAAATGCTAGACATGGATGGAGTAGAGGGCAGGGAAGAGAGGATGATGGGAGGAAGGAAAGACAGAGGAAGGAGATGCACATGGATGGAGGGGGAAGGGAGAGAGGAGAAATTCTGGACATGGATGGAGTAGAGGGCAGGGAAGAGAGGATGATGGGAGGAAGGAAAGACAGAGGAAGTAGATGCACATGGATGGAGTGGTGGGGAGGAGAAATGCTGGACATGGATGGAGGGGATGGAAGACAGAGGAGGAGATGCACATGGATTTAGGGGACAGAGGAGAAATTCTGGACATGAATGGAGGGTAGGGGATAGAGTTGGCTGGACATGGATGGAGGGGAGGGAAGAGAGAGGAAGTGAGATGAACATGGATGGAGGGAAGGAGATAGGAGAAATGCTGGACATGGATGGAGGGAGAAGAGGAAAAATGCTGGACATGGATGGATCAGAGGGAAGAGAGAGAAAGGAGATGCATATGGATAGAGGGGAGGGAAGGAAAAGGAAGGAGATGCATACGGAGATAAGGGAAAGAGAAAAAAGGAGAAAAACTGCACATGCATGGAGAAAATAGGCAAAAGCTGGATCCACTCTATACCTCCTCCATTCAAGTCCACGGAGGACCCAGCTTTTACCTATGGATGTAGGGCAAGAAATGAAGAAGAAAGGAGGAAAGGAAGGAAATAAATGGAAAGGAAGCCCTGGAAATGGAGTTAAGGGAACACATAGAGCAGGAGAATCAGATACTGGGACCAATATGATCGGAAAAACAAAGTCACCAGACAACAAAGGTAGAAAAAAAATCATTTTATTTTCATTTTAGTGTTTGGAATAAATTCTGAAGCTTTTATGAGTCAATATGTTTTTATAAATTAGGCCCCAAATAGGTACTTACTTGGCTTCCCAACTTAGGTGGCCAGTCATAAAATTATTTTCCACATGCTTAACTTTTAGACCTGCATTCTGGAATGCCTATGGCTCCACCTAAACATATGTAGCTAAATTTTAACAAGTTAACTGGTTACAATTTATCTGCTAGCCTGCTCCAAAATTTAAAGCAATACTGATTTACTTATTGGAATTTATTAACTGTTTTTATGAAGAAATTTATGCAATTAGCTCTGAAGTTAACTTCATAATTCATTATAAACATCGATTCACTTGGGGGGGGGGGGGGGGGTCCTTTTACTAAAGTTGAGGTAAAAGGGGGCCTGCATTAGCATCAGCGTGTGTTTTTGAGATGCGCTGAGGCTCCCTTTTACTGCAGCTGGTAAAAGGCTGTAATATTGGTCGAATAGATATGGCCCTGCGGTAAGTGAACCACTTCCCACATGGCCATTTCAGGGGGAGCACTTACTGCCACCCATTGATGCGGCGGTTAGGGTTCCCACACTAAACTGGCGGTAATTGGGCAGCAGGTGGCGCTGCCTGATTACTGCTGGGTAAGCACCGGCGCTACTAAAATAGAACATATTTTTGCAGTGCCAAAAATACTGTGTGCAGGGGATGGGAACTACCGCCAGGCCGCTGTGGTAGTTCTGGAATGGGGAGCGGTAAGCCCGCATTGGGCTTACTGAATGTTTAGTAAAAGGGCCCCTTTTGAGTACCTGTGCCCAAAATAGATTTGGAGAAAGTCTTAGAGAAAAAGTCCATAAACCATTATTAACAAGGTAGACAGGGCAAGACACTAGTCTCTGTAGATAAGTACAATAGAATCTGTTTACTTTTGGGGTTCTGTTAAGTACTTGTGACTAGGGTTGAGCAATATGTGACATACAATACTGGCCTTGATGGACCTTTATCGTTGTGTTCTGCTGGGGAAATAATGACTTTTATGCTAAGGTTGGCCCACTCTAGGAAAGAGCCATTTTTAGCCCTTAAGATGGGGCTTCATATGCTGGTAGCCAGTAGGACTGAACATCAGAATCAAACCGAGATAGATAGCAGTATTGTAAAAATGACATTTATTCATGTATGCCATCTAGATGTGTAAATGCCACTGTTTACAGGTCTAATTGCCACACGAGGCTACTAAAATGACTTTTCATGTCTGAGATCCAGGGGGGAAGTTCTGTTTGGCACCATGCAAAAATTAAGGGGTCCTTTTACAAAGGCGCACTAGAGTTTTTAGCGCATGCAATAAATATCCATTCGCTAAACCCTAGAAACACCCATTTATTCCTATGGGTGTCTCTAGAATTTAGCGCACACTAATCATTAGCGCACACTAAAAATACTAGCATGCCTTTGTAAAAGACTCCCTAAGAGCACTAACAGTAAGTCTAAGAGATGAGGATCATATCTTCTATATCCTGGTTCATTCCTACCATGATATGTGCAAAACAAACCAATTTGGAGACACTGACCCAACAAAGAAGGCATACATACATATACAGACAGTTTCTTTCTTTCTCTCTCTCTCTCTCTCTTTCATATACCACAATACAAATAGACATATATCATCCACTAGACTATAGAAAAGAATTATACTTTTTGCAAATATATGTCCTATTCATTCATATTCATTGATTCTCTCCAAGCCCCTATACATTTCAATTACCAGTGACCAAAAGCAGAGACCCAATTAAGAAGCACAAATTACAGTAAGGGTGCAGGACTTCTGTAAAAACCCTTCTAGAAGCAGCCTATGAAGCCTAGGTACCTTGTATGCCTTTTCCACAGTCTAATGAAGCACTAGATTAGCTCCAATCCTTTCGGTTTCCTCCTTAATTACTCCTGAGTTGAGGTCTCTAGGGGTATGTCCCCTAACTTTTATGACTATCATAATTCTTCTGTCTGCCTTGGAAGATATCAGCCTTGGGGACATGTTTAGCTCCTGATTTAGGTTTAATTGACCTTTTCACTAATTGTGGCAGTTCTGAGCTATAATTTGCTTCTCCCGTTGTTAATATGAAATAATGTGAAAAATGCCTGTCAGCAGGAGGGGAAAATACTTTAGTTTGGTTACAGCAGTCAATGCATTGTCCCATACAGCTGCAGTTTTACAAAATTCACTTCGGACTATATTACTGTCTAGAGCCAACTAAATGGCTGAGTTGTACCGCTTTTGGTATCATGGGGAAAACTTCAGTTTGAATCCTGGATCAGGTCTTCCAAACTCAGGGTTGGGATGCTGTGGAGGCAGCATTCATAGTCGACAAGGGAGACCCAGTCATTTTGCAAAGATGATCTGATCAAGGTCAATATTCAGGGGTCCTTTTACTAAGGTGCACCAAAAAGTGGCCTGCACTCAGTGGTGTGCTGGTAAATGTTTAACAACAGGCTCTCTCCCCAGTCCACCTCTGCGCCACCCCCCCCCCAAATTGCAGAGCTGGCTATAGCCAGGGAGAGGTGCTTGGGGGGGGGGGGGGGGGGGAGGCGGAAATGCATTACTCTCTCCAGGAAAAAAAAAATTAAATGCTCCCAGGTTCCAATCTAATTCATGTTTAATGTGGGATAAAATGCCATAAATAAATAATTAAATATAAACTTTTAACATTGAGAACCTGATTCTCATAACATGGTCTGTTTTAGAAGCCCTTTACCAGGAAAAAAACAAAATCTCTGCAGTATACCCAAAAGGGCATAAACCAAATTAGCATACAGACCAGGAATTAGGAGAACAGACACTCTTACCAACTCTGAAAAACAATGTTATCAAAATCTCAGAACCTAACAAACAGATCCCTATTCAGACACTTGGCCTTGCAGTCATACATGCAGAACAGAGATAGCCCCTATTCAAATTCTTCAAAAATTAACCTGAAATCTTAAGAAGTTAGACTCTGCATGCAGAACAATACCAGAAAAACAGAAAGAAACACATTGCTATACACTGCAAAATATGATAGCAGATGTAAATTCTCAAAGTGTTGTCTAGAGAGAATCCCGATACTGTCTCATAGTGGACATATCCCAAACACTACCTTTGTTGTCTGGTAACTTTGTTTTTCTGATCATGCTGGCCCAGTATCTGATTCTGCTGCTCTCTATCTGTTCCATTGACTCCGTTTCCAGGGCTTCCTTTCCATTTATTTCTTTTCTTTCCTTCTTTCGTCTTCATTTCTGGTCCTCCACAGAATTGACTGTCCAGTAGATCCAGCTTCTTCCTATTTTCTCCATCCATGTGTAGTTTTTCTCCTCTCTTCCTTTTCCCTCATCTCATCTCCTTCCTCTCTCTTCCCTCCATGTCCAGCATTTCTTCTCTCTCTCTTCCCTCTCATCCATCCATGTCCAGCATTTTTATTTTTTATTTTATTTTTGTTACATTTGTACCCCGCGCTTTCCCACTCATGGTAGGCTCAATGCGGCTTACATATTGTATACAGGTACTTATTTGTACCTGGGGCAATGGAGGGTTAAGTGACTTGCCCAGAGCCTGAAATGGGAATTGAACTCAGTTCCTCAGTTCCCCAGGACCAAAGTCCACCACCCTAACCACTAGGCCACTCCTCCAGTCTCTCTCCCTTCCCCTCCATCCATGTGCATCTCCTTCCTGTCTTCCCTCCCCTCCATCCATGTCCAGCAACCCTCCTCTCTCCCCTGCCATCCCCTCCATCCACCCATGTCCAGCAACCCTCCTCTCTCCCCTGCCCTCTCCTCCACCCATCCATGCCCAGCAACTCTCCTCTCCCCTCCCTTCCATCCACCTATGTCTAGCAACTTTCCTCTCCCCTGCCCTCCATCTATCTATCCATCCATATTCAGCAATTCTCCTCTCTCCCCTGCCCCCTCCATCCATCCATATCCAGCAGCTGTCCTCTCTCCCCTGCCCTGCCCTCTCCTCCCCTCCATGTCCAGCAATTTCTCCTCTCTCTCCCTGGGCCCTGCCTTCCCATCCATATCCATCGATGGCTTCGATGCTCCTCTCTCTCCTGACCTCCCGCTCTCATGTCCATCTACCCGCCCTCTTCTCCCCCCAACATCCCTCTTTTTGCTCCTGCCATCCTGGGGGGTTTAAATCTTTGATTTACCTCTGTCACAGCAGCCGCAGTGAAAGCCCGTCTCTAGCCTCCCCTTCATTTCCTGTAGGTGTCCCGCCCTCGCGCAAATAGTGAATGATACATACCTGTAGCAGGTGTTCTCCGAGGACAGCAGGCTGATTGTTCTCACGACTGGGTGACGTCCGCGGCAGCCCCCACCAACCGGAAAAGGCTTCGTGGGACGGTCGGCACGCAGGGCACGCCCACCGCGCATGCGCGGCCGTCTTCCCGCCCGTGCGCGACCGCTCCCGCCAGTTGAATGACAAGCAATAAAATATGAAACACAACTCCAAAGGGGAGGAGGGAGGGTAGGTGAGAACAATCAGCCTGCTGTCCTCGGAGAACACCTGCTACAGGTATGTATCATTCACTTTCTCCGAGGACAAGCAGGCTGCTTGTTCTCACGACTGGGGTATCCCTAGCTCTCAGGCTCACTCAAAACAAGAACCCAGGTCAATTGAACCTCGCAACGGCGAGGGTACAACAGAAAATTGACCTACGAAGAACAACTAACTGAGAGTGCAGCCTGACCAGAATAAATTCGGGTCCTGGAGGGTGGAGTTGGATTTACACCCCAAACAGATTCTGCAGCACCGACTGCCCGAACCGACTGTCGCGTCGGGTATCCTGCTGGAGGCAGTAATGTGATGTGAATGTGTGGACAGATGACCACGTCGCAGCCTTGCAAATCTCTTCAATAGTGGCTGACTTCAAGTGGGCCACCGACGCTGCCATGGCTCTGACACTATGAGCCGTGACATGACCCTCAAGAGTCAGCCCAGCCTGGGCGTAAGTGAAGGAAATGCAATCTGCTAGCCAATTGGAGATGGTGCGTTTCCCGACAGCGACCCCTAGCCTGTTAGGGTCGAAAGAAATAAACAATTGGGCGGACTGTCTGTGGGGCTGTGTCCGCTCCAAGTAGAAGGCCAATGCTCTCTTGCAGTCCAATGTGTGCAACTGACGTTCAGCAGGGCGGGTATGCGGCCTGGGGAAGAATGTTGGCAAGACAATTGACTGGTTAAGATGGAACTCCGACACCACCTTCGGCAGGAACGTTGGGTGGGTGCGGAGCACTACTCTGTTGTGATAAAATTTGGTATATGGAGCGTGAGCTACCAGGGCTTGAAGCTCACTGACCCTACGAGCTGAAGTGACTGCCACCAAGAAAATGACCTTCCAGGTCAAGTACTTCAGATGGCAGGTATTCAGTGGCTCAAAAGGAGGTCTCATCAGCTGGGTGAGGACGACGTTGAGATCCCATGACACTGTAGGAGGCTTGATAGGGGGCTTGGACAAAAGCAAGCCTCTCATGAATCGAACGACTAAAGGCTCTCCAGAGATGGCTTTACCTTCCACACGATAATGGTAAGCACTAATCGCACTAAGGTGATTCCTTACTGAGTTGGCCTTGAGGCCAGACTCTGATAAGTGCAGAAGGTATTCAAGCAGGGTCTGTGTAGGACAAGAGCGAGGATCTAGGGCCTTGCTGTCACACCAGACGGCAAACCTCCTCCATAGAAAGAAGTAACTCCTCTTAGTGGAATCTTTCCTGGAAGCAAGCAAGATGCGGGAGACACCCTCCAACAGACCCAAAGAGGCAAAGTCTACGCTCTCAACATCCAGGCCGTGAGAGCCAGGGACCGGAGGCTGGGATGCAGAAGAGCCCCTTCGTCCTGCGTGATGAGGGTCGGAAAACACTCCAATCTCCACGGTTCTTCGGAGGATAACTCCAGAAGAAGAGGGAACCAGATCTGACGCGGCCAAAAAGGAGCAATCAGAATCATGGTGCCTCGGTCTTGCTTGAGTTTCAACAAAGTCTTCCCCACCAGAGGAATGGGAGGATAAGCATACAGCAGGCCCTCCCCCCAATCCAGGAGGAAGGCATCCGATGCCAGTCTGCCGGGGGCCTGAAGCCTGGAACAGAACTGAGGGACTTTGTGGTTTGCTCGAGATGCGAAGAGATCCACCAAGGGGGTGCCCCACGCTTGGAAGATCTGGCGCACCACTCTGGAGTTGAGCGACCACTCGTGAGGTTGCATAATCCTGCTCAGTCTGTCGGCCAGACTGTTGTTTACGCCTGCCAGATATGTGGCTTGGAGCACCATGCCTTGACGGCGAGCCCAGAGCCACATGCTGACGGCTTCCTGACACAGGGGGCGAGATCCGGTGCCCCCCTGCTTGTTGACATAGTACATGGCAACCTGGTTGTCTGTCTGAATTTGGATAATTTGGTGGGACAGCCGATCTCTGAAAGCCTTCAGAGCGTTCCAGATCGCTCGCAACTCCAGAAGATTGATCTGTAGATCGCGTTCCTGGAGGGACCAGCTTCCTTGGGTGTGAAGCCCATCGACATGAGCTCCCCATCCCAGGAGAGACGCATCCGTGGTCAGCACTTTTTGTGGCTGAGGAATTTGGAAAGGACGTCCCAGAGTCAAATTGGACCAAATCGTCCACCAATACAGGGATTCGAGAAAACTCGTGGACAGGTGGATCACGTCTTCTAGATCCCCAGCAGCCTGAAACCACTGGGAAGCTAGGGTCCATTGAGCAGATCTCATGTGAAGGCGGGCCATGGGAGTCACATGAACTGTGGAGGCCATGTGGCCCAGCAATCTCAACATCTGCCGAGCTGTGATCTGCTGAGACGCTCGCACCCGCGAGACGAGGGACAACAAGTTGTTGGCTCTCGCCCTCTGGGAGATAGGCGCGAGCCGTCCGAGAATCCAGCAGAGCTCCTATGAATTCGAGTCTCTGCGCCGGGAGAAGGTGGGACTTTGGGTAATTTATCACAAACCCCAGCAGCTCCAGGAGGCGAATAGTCATCTGCATGGACTGCAGGGCTCCTGCCTCGGACGTGTTCTTCACCAGCCAATCGTCGAGATATGGGAACACATGCACCCCCAGCCTGCGAAGTGCTGCTGCTACTACAGCCAAGCACTTTGTGAACACCCTGGGCGCAGAGGCGAGCCCAAAGGGTAGCACACAGTACTGGAAATGACGTGTGCCCAGCTGAAATCACAGATACTGTCTGTGAGCTGGCAGTATCGGGATGTGTGTGTAGGCATCCTTCAAGTCCAGAGAGCATAGCCAATCGTTTTCCTGAATCATGGGAAGTAGGGTGCCCAGGGAAAGCATCCTGAACTTTTCTTTGACCAGATATTTGTTCAGGGCCCTTAGGTCTAGGATGGGACGCATCCCCCCTGTTTTCTTTTCCACAAGGAAGTACCTGGAATAGAATCCCAGCCCTTCTTGCCCGGATGGCACGGGCTCGACCGCATTGGCGCTGAGAAGGGCGGAGAGTTCCTCTGCAAGTACCTGCTTGTGCTGGAAGCTGTAAGACTGAGCTCCCGGTGGACAATTTGGAGGTTTTGAGGCCAAATTGAGGGTGTATCCTTGCCGGACTATTTGGAGAACCCACTGATCGGAGGTTATGAGAGGCCACCTTTGGTGAAAAGCTTTCAACCTCCCCCCGACCGGCAGGTCGCCCGGCACTGACACTTGTATGTCGGCTATGCTCTGCTGGAGCCAGTCAAAAGCTCGCCCCTTGCTTTTGCTGGGGAGCCGCGGGGCCTTGCTGAGGCGCACGCTGCTGACGAGAGCGAGCGCGCTGGGGCTTAGCCTGGGCTGCAGGCTGTCGAGAAGGAGGATTGTACCTACGCTTGCCAGAAGAGTAGGGAACAGTCCTCCTTCCCCCAAAAAATCTTCTACCTGTAGAGGTAGATGCTGAAGGCTGCCGGCGGGAGAACTTGTCGAATGCGGTATCCCGCTGGTGGAGATGCTCTACCACCTGCTCGACCTTCTCTCCAAAAATATTGTCCGCACGGCAAGGCGAGTCCGCAATCCGCTGCTGGAGTCTATTCTCTAGGTCGGAGGCACGCAGCCATGAGAGCCTGCGCATCACCACACCTTGAGCAGCGGCCCTGGACGCAACATCAAAGGTGTCATACACCCCTCTGGCCAGGAATTTTCTGCACGCCTTCAGCTGCCTGACCACCTCCTGAAAAGGCTTGGCTTGCTCAGGGGGAAGAGCATCAACTAAGTCCGCCAACTGCCGCACATTGTTCCGCATGTGTATGCTCGTGTAGAGCTGGTAAGACTGGATTTTGGCCACGAGCATAGAGGAATGGTAGGCCTTCCTCCCAAAGGAGTCTAAGGTTCTAGAGTCTTTGCCCGGGGGCACCGAAGCATGCTCCCTAGAACTCTTAGCCTTCTTTAGGGCCAGATCCACAACTCCAGAGTCGTGAGGCAACTGAGTGCGCATCAGCTCTGGGTCCCCATGGATCCGGTACTGGGACTCGATCTTCTTGGGGATGTGGGGATTACTTAGTGGCTTGGTCCAGTTCGCAAGCAATGTCTTTTTCAGGACATGGTGCAAGGGAACAGTGGACGCTTCCTTAGGTGGAGAAGGATAGTCCAGGAGCTCAAACATTTCAGCCCTGGGCTCGTCCTCCACAACCACCGGGAAGGGGATGGCCGTAGACATCTCCCGGACAAAGGAAGCAAAAGACAGACTCTCGGGAGGAGAAAGCTGTCTCTCAGGAGAGGGAGTGGGATCGGAAGGAAGACCCTCAGACTCCTCGTCAGAGAAATATCTGGGGTCTTCTTCCTCTTCCCACGAGGCCTCACCCTCGGTGTCAGACACAAGTTCACGGACCTGTGTCTGCAACCTCGCCCGGCTTGACTCCGTGGAGCCACGTCCACGATGGGGGCGTCGAGAGGTAGACTCCCTCGCCCGCATCGGCGAAGCTCCCTCCGCCGACGTAGTCGGGGAGCCTTCCTGGGAGGTGGCCGCAGTCGGCACCGCACGCGGTACCGACGTCGGGGACCTCACCCCGGGCGATGGGCCAGCCGGCGCCACGCTCGACGGTACCGGAGGCGCAAGCACCGCCGGTACCGGAGGGGTAGGGCGCAACAGCTCTCCCAGAATCTCTGGGAGAACGGCCCGGAGGCTCTCGTTCAGAGCGGCTGCAGAGAAAGGCATGGAGGCCGATGCAGGCGTCGACGTCAGAACCTGTTCCGGGCGTGGAGGCTGTTCCGGGCTGTCCAGAGTGGAGCGCATCGACACCTCCTGAACAGAGGGTGAGCGGTCCTCTCGGTGCCGATGCCTGCTGGGTGCCGACTCCCTCGGCGACCCAGAGCTCTCGGTGCCGACGCGGGGAGGAGACCGGTGTCGATGCTTCTTCGATTTCTTCCGAAGCATGTCACCGGAGCTCCCCGGCACCGATGAGGAGGACGTAGAATCCATCCGTCGCTTCCTCGGGGCCGAGGTCGAAGCAGGTCGATCCCGGGGGGGCTGTACCGCAGGAGCCCTCAGGGTAGGGGGAGACCCACCCGAAGGCTCACCGCCACCAGCAGGGGAATGGACAGCCCTCACCTGCACTCCTGACGATGCACCCCCGTCCGACGACATCAGGAGACGAGGTCCCGGTACCACCGACGTCGATGCAGCTATCCGATGTCTCGGCGCCGATGCAGAGGGCCGATGCCTCGATGCACTCGATGCACTGGCGGCCGAGGATGAAGGTCTGGACGCTGATGACGTCGATGCACTTGATGACCCCGGTGCCGATGCCGACGAAAGACCCGAGAACAAAACGTTCCACTGGGCCAATCTCGCTATCTGAGTTCGCCTTTGTAACAGGGAACACAGACTACAGTTCTGAGGACGGTGCTCGGCCCCCAGACACTGAAGACACGAAGAGTGCCTATCAGTGAGCGAGATTACCCGGGCGCACTGGGTGCACTTCTTGAAGCCGCTGGAAGGCTTCGATGTCATGGGCGGAAAAATCACGCCGGCGAAATCAAAATCCGAAATGACGAATTTGAGCACCAAAACTTTAAGGGAGAAAAATCTCGACCGAGGCCGAAAAGAGGCCTACCCCGACGACGAAAGAAAACTTACCGGGGCAAAAACTGGAAATACGGGAAGGGCAAACGAAACCCAAGGGGGTTTTCGGAGCACTTTCCGAACGAAAAGAGAACTTTTCCGAAGAAAAACACGTCGATTAAGATAACGGACGCACGAGGTCGACTCTCCGGGGCTCGACACGGCAAAACACAGCCGTACCGAGTGCGGACGAAAGAAGACTGGCCGGCTCGAGCCGGTTTCGGGCGGGAAGACGGCCGCGCATGTGCGGTGCGCGCGGGCGCGCGAGAGCTAGCAAAGGACTTTGCTAGTGAAGATTCAGATTGGAGGGGCTGCCGTGGACGTCACCCATCAGTGAGAACAAGCAGCCTGCTTGTCCTCGGAGAATTTTAGTTTAGTTAGTGCTGTGCGGGACCCATGCAGAGAGGAAAAATCGGAAGAAAAAAAAAAAACAAGCAAGTGCAGTCAGGGACGTCTAAATTACCAGGATAGTAAAAGGGGGAATCGACCCAGCAACCTTCTGATTACAAGCTCAGTGCTCTAGCCAGTGAGCTACATTATTCAGGTGCTTAGATATTCTTCCCTTTCCATTAAGTCCCTCCAAGTTTCTGTCAGCCAATCACCGCTGTTTAGCTGACACAGATGTCAGCTAAATGAGCTGTGATTGGCTGACAGAAACTTGGAGAGACTTAATGGAAAGGGAAGGACGTCTAATCAGTGGTGCACTGGCTAGAGCACTGAGCTTGTAATCAAACGGTTGCTGGTTCAATTCCCCCTTTTACTATCTTTTAATTTGGACGTCCCTGTCTGCACTTGCTTGCTTGTTTTTTTTTTTCTTCCGATTTTTCCTCTCTGCATGGGTCCCGCGCAGCACCAACTAAAGTAAAATTGCTCTGGGGACCTGCATACTACTGTCATGGAGCTAGGTATGATATTTGAGGCTGGCATAGAGGCATTTCAGGGGGACCAGTGCACTACGAATGCTGGCCCCTCCCATGACCAAATGCCTTGGATTTGGTCGTTTTTGAGCTGGGACGCTTCGGTTTCAATTGTCTCTAAAAAAACAAAAACGCCCAGCTCAAAAAACGTCCTAATCCAATGTATTTTCGAAAAAAAAGATGGACGTCCATTTTTTTCGAAAATACAGTTCGGCCCGCCCCTTCACGGACCCGTTCTCGGAGATGGACGTTTTTACAAATGGGCGTTCACGTTCAATTATGCCCCTCTAAATCTGCAGATGACACAAAACTATTCAATGTTGTCAAAACACACGAGGATTCTGAAAAATGTCAGGAAAACCTTAGGAAATTGGAAGACTGGGCATCCAAATGGCAGATGAAATTTAATGTGGACAAACGCAAAGTGAAGCACATTCGGAAGAATAATCCGAATCATAGTTACCTGATGCTAGAAAAAGATCTAGGTATCATTGTAGACAATATTGTAGACAATACGCTGAAATCTTCTGTCCAGTGTGTGGCATCAAAAAAAAAGCAAACAGGATGTTAGGAATTATTAGGAAAGGTATGCAGAATAAGACCTCACCTTGAGTATTGTGTTCGATTCTGGTCACCGTGTCTCAAAAAAGATATAATGGAATTAGAAAAGGTTCAAAGAAGAGCAACCAAAATGAGAAAGGGGATGGAACTCCTCCCATATGAGGATAGGCTAAAGAGGTTAGGTTTCTTCAGCTTGGAAAAGACATGGCTGAGAGGAGATATGATTTAGGTCTATAAAATCATCAATGATCAATTTGTCAAAGGTTGAGTCAGGGAGAGGATAACATCATCAGCAAAGGGAGACATCTTGTGAGATCCATCACGTATAACCACCTCTTTTATCTAATTTTCTGGACCAAGGGTTCCATAACTAGGGTGAACAAAGTTGATGGCAGTGGACAGCCCTGTCTAGTACCTCTCCCTAGTTGAAAATTATCTATATAGGTACAGTTTACACCTCTGGATTAGTGTAAAGTGTAGCAAGCCATTTTTGAGATGTTTACCCCATAACCATGTGATTCAAAACTACAAAAATAAACCTCCAGTGGACCCTATCAAAGGCTTAGATGGTTCACCGTAGGCTCAGGCAGACTTCGTTATGTGACACAGAGGCATCCACCCTCACAAGTGTTGCCCCTACAGAATTCTTTTGCTCCATTACAGCACTGTGATGTTCCTCATAATAGAACTGACGCGGAAGAACAAGCAATGAAGGTGAAACAAAAAGATATGAACTTACCCAAAGACAAAAAACAACACCAAATCACACATGTTGAAATACATACCAGAAAATGTAGATGGAAAGCGATGGCCACAAATGCTCGCAGTCTAAGCAATAAAGTTCATGACCTTCAAGCCCTGATGTTGGAGGCAGACTTAGACATTGTTGCAATCATGGAGACGTGGCTAAATGGTTTCCATGAATGGGATGCAAACATACCAGGCTATAATCTATTTAGGAAGGATAGAGAGGGTCAAAAAGGTGGAGGAGTAGCTCTGTATGTGAGAAATGATATTGAGTCAACTGAAATGTCAGGGACCTGGGGAAAGGAAGGAAGAAGCGATATGGATCACCTTAAAAAGAGATGATAAAACCTCTGTACACGTGGGTGTTGTCTACAGACCTCCGACACAATTGGAGGATCTAGATAAAGATCTGGTCACAGATATCCATAAGTTGGGAAAGAAGAGAGAGGTGCTGTTGCTGGGAGATTTCAATCTGACGGATGTATATTGGAAAGTTCCGTCTGCGGAATCGGAAAGAAGTAGAGAGATCGTGGATGCTTTTCAAAGTGCTCTGCTCGGACAAATGGTGACGGAACCCACGAGGGAGGGAGTGACGCTGGATCTGGTGCTCACAAATGGGGATAGTGTGTCAAATGTCCGAGTGGGTGCCCACCTGGGCGGCAGTGACCATCAAACAGTTTGGTTTGATATGACTGCTGAAGTGGAGGGCAGCCACTCAAAAATCAAAGTCCTGGATTTCAAGCATGCTGACTTTAGTAAAATGGGGGAATACCTGAGGAAGGAGCTGATGGGATGGGAGGATGAACGAGAAGTGGAAGGACAGTGGTCCAAGCTGAAAGAAGCTATAAATAGAGCCACAAACCTTTATGTAAAGAGAGTAAATAAAAGCAAGAGAAAAAGGAAACTGATATAGTTCTCTAAACAAGTGGCTGAGAAAATAAAGGCTAAACTACTACTACTACTATTATTTAGCATTTCTATAGCGCTACAAGGCGTACGCAGTGCTGCACAAACATAGAAGAAAGACAGTCCCTGCTCAAAGAGCTTACAATCTAATAGACAAAAATAAAGTAATCAAATCAATTAATGTGTACAGGAAGGAGGAGAGGAGGGTAGGGTAGGTGGAGGCGAGTGGTTACAAGTGGTTAGGAGTCAAAAGCAATGTTAAAGAGGTGGGCTTTCAGTCTAGATTTAAAGGTGGCCAAGGATGGGGCAAGACGTAGGGGCTCAGGAAGATTATTCCAGGCGTAGGGTGCAGCGAGACAGAAGGCGTGGTCTGGAGTTGGCAGTAGTGGAGAAAGGAACAGATAAGAAGGATTTATCCATGGAGCGGAGTGCACGGGAAGGGGTGTAGGGAAGGACGAGTATGGAGAGATACTGGGGAGCGGCAGAGTGAGTACATTTATAGGTTAGTAGAAGAAGTTTGAACAGGATGTGAAACGGATAGGGAGCCAGTGAAGCGACTTGAGGAGAGGGGTAGTATGAGTAAAGCGACCCTGGCGGAAGACGAGACGGGCAGCAGAGTTTTGAACCGATTGGAGAGGGGAGAGGTGACTAAGTGGGAGGCCAGCAAGAAGCAGATTGCAGTAGTCTAAACGAGAGGTGACAAGGGTGTGGATGAGGGTTTTGGTAGAGTGCTCGGAAAGAAAGGGGCGGATTTTACGGATGTTGTAAAGAAAGAAACGATAGGTCTTGGCGATCATTCAAGATATGAGTTTATCTTGGGCAGACTAGATGGACCATGCAGGTCTTTTTCTGCTGTCATCTACTATGTTACTATGTTACTATGATCTGCTGGATATGGGCAGAGAAGGAGCGAGAAGAGTCAAAGATGACCCCAAGGTTTCGAGCTGAGGAGACAGGGAGAATGAGAGAGCCATCAACAGAAATAGAAAATGGGGGGAGTGGGGAGGTGGGTTTGGGGGGAAAAATGAGAAGCTCGGTTTTGGTCATGTTTAATTTCAGGTGGCGTTGAGACATCCAGACAGCAGTGTCAGACAAGCATGCTGAAACTTTGGTTTGGATGCAAGGTGAGATATCAGGGGTAGAAAGGTAGATTTGGGAGTCATCAGCATAGAGATGGTAGGAAAAGCCATGGGATGAGATTAATGAACCAAGGGCAGAAGTGTAGATAGAAAAGAGGAGGGGACCGAGAACAGAACCCTGAGGTACACCGACAGGCAGAGGGATAGAAGTAGAAGAGGATCCATCAGAGTGAACACTGAAGGTGCGGAGGGAAAGGTAGGAAGAGAACCAGGAAAGGACAGAGCCCTGGAATCCAAGTGAGGACAGGGTATTGAGGAGTATGCTGTGATCGACAGTGTCAAAAGCAGCGGCGTTCCTGAAATACTGAAAGACTCAAGAAGAGGAACAAGGGGAGGAATACCGGATGAAACTGAAAGAAGCCAAGAGAGAGATACGTCTGGTGAAAGCACGAGCGGAAGAACAAAAGGCTAGAAATGTAAGGAGGGGTGACAAAACTTTCTTCAGGTATATTAGTGAAAGGAGGAATACTAAAAAGGGAATTGTGAGACTAAAAGATACTGCGAACCGCTATGTTGAAAATGATGAAAAAAAAGCAAATTTGCTAAATAGATACTTTTGTTCTGTTTTCACAGAAGAAAATCCTGGAGCAGGACCGTGATGGACTGGCAAAAGTACATGTGAGAATGGAGTGGATATAGCACCGTTCATGGAAGAGAATGTGTATGAACAACTTAAAAATCTAAAGGTGGACAAAGCAGTGGGACCGGATGGGATCCACCCCAGGATATTGAGGGAGCTCAGAGACATTCTGGCGGGTCCTCTTAAAGATTTGTTTAATAAATCCTTGGAGACGGGACAGGTTCCGTGGGATTGGAGAACGGCAGAGGTGGACCCTCTTCACAAAAGTGGTGATAGGGAAGAAGCTGGAAACTACAGGCCGGTAAGCCTCACTTCAATTATTAGAAAAGTATTGGAAGCCATGCTGAAGGAAAGGATAGTGAATTTTCTGGAAGCAAATAAGTTGCAAGATCCGAGACAACATGGTTTTACCAAAGGGAAATCGTGCCAAACGAATCTCATTGAATTCTTTGACTGGGTGACCAGAGATTTAAATCAAGGACGTGCTATGGACGTAATCTACTTAGATTTCAGCAAAGCTTTTGACACGGTTCCCCACAGGAGGCTCTTAAATAAACTAGAAGGGCTGAAGATAGGACCTGAAGTGGTGAACTGGGATTAGGAACTGGTCGACGGGCAGATGCCAGAGGGTGGTGGTAAATGGAGTTCGCTCGGAGGAGAGAAAGGTGAGTAGTGGAGTGCCTCAGGGATCGGAGCTGGGGCCGATTCTATTCAATATATTTGTGAGTGATATTGCCGAAGGCTTACAAAGTAAAGTTTGCCTTTTTGCGGATGACACTAAGATTTGCAACAGAGTAGACACCCCAGAGGGAGTGGAAAGCATGAAAAAAGATCTGCAGAAGCTAGAAGAATGGTCTAACATTTGGCAATTAAAATTCAATGCGAAGAAATGCAAAGTGATGCACTTAGGGAGTAGAAATCCACGGGAGACATATGTGTTAGGCGGTGAGAGTCTGATAGGTACGGACGGGGAGAGGGATCTTGGGGTGATAGTATCTGAGGACCTGAAGGCGACGAAACAGTGTGACAAGGCGGTGGCCGTAGCTAGAAGGTTGCTAGGCTGTATAGAGAGAGGTGTGACCAGCAGACGAAAAGAGGTTTTAATACCCCTGTATAAGACGTTGGTGAGACCCCACCTGGAGTATTGTGTTCAGTTTTGGAGGCCGTATCTTGTGAAGGATGTTAAAAAAATTGAAGCAGTGCAAAGAAAAGCTACGAGAATGGTATGGGATTTGCGTTACAAGACGTATGAGGAGAGACTTGTTGACCTGAACATGTATACCCTGGAGGAAAGGAGAATCAGGGGTGATATGATACAGACGTTCAAATATTTGAAAGGTATTAATCTGCAAACGAACCTTTTCCGGAGATGGGAAGGCGGTAGAACAAGAGGACATGAAATGAGATTGAAGGGGGGCAGACTCAAGAAAAATGTCAGGAAGTATTTTTTCACGGAGAGAGCGGTGGATGCTTGGAATGTTGGAATGCCCTCCCGCGGGAGGTGGTGAAGAGGAAAACGGTAACAGAATTCAAACATGCGTGGGATAAACATAAAGGAATCCTCCTCAGAAGGAAGGGATCCCCAGAAGCTTAGCCGGCGGTGGGAGGCAGGGCTGGTGGTTGGGAAGTGGGGATAGTGCTGGGCAGACTTATATGGTCTGTGCCAGAGCTGGTGGTGGGTGGCGGGGCGGGTGGTTGGGAGGTGGGGATAGTGCTGGGCAGACTTATACGGTCTGTGCCCTGAAAAAGACAGGTACAAATCAAGGTAAGGGATACACAAAAAATGGCACATGTGAGTTTATCTTGTTGGGCAGACTGGGTGGACCGTGCAGGTCTTTTTCTGCCGTCATCTACTATGTTACTATGTTTTCTCCTCATCCACAGCCAGTAACATTGTTGGTATCTTTTCAAAATGAGCCACCTAAGTTATATTTAATACCCTTTTTATATTATCAAATGTTTGTTGCCCTGGGACAAAGACGGCCTGGTTGGGGTTTATTAATCCAGGTAGGAATGGGGCTAGCCCATTTGCCAGTATCTTAGCCAGTATTTTTAGATCAACATTTATTTATGACTAGCTCTACCCGGCCACGCGTTGCTGTGGCTCAGTCTGGTTAAATGGAAAAAAAAGAAAAGAGGAAGCGCATGTTTCTAATATGTTTAATTTCACAATGCTTGTGGGTATACAATATTTTCTGTTGTTCCATTGTGTGTGCAGAGATAGAGATTGTCTGGTTTGCCGACTGTAGAACATGCACCATATAATTGTCCATGTGAGAAGCAATCCATGTGTAGATGAAAACGGGTGAATTCTAAAGATTGACCCTGAGCTTTGTTGATGGTGATTGCAAACGCCAATCGAATTGGGAATTGCAATCTGTTAAATTGAAATGGCATATCTGTTGGAATCATAGGAATGCAAGGAATGAGGACATGTTCACCTTTGAAAGGTCCTGTCAAGATTGTTGCTTGTACGACATTGCTCATTAATTTTTTTTACTGCAAGCCGCATGCGGTTGCAAAGCTTTGGCTGGTTGATATTTCGCAACATGATAATTGGCACGCCGATTTTCAATTGCAGTACGTGCGGTGGCATCCCTGGCAGATCGAGTGAATTGAAAAAGTCTGTTGGATAATTAAGTGCTTCATCTGCTTCCAGAACAGTGTTGACGGACTTGTATGTGAGTGGTTCGCTTTGAAAGTTAAACTGAATAATATTGTTCAGTTCGTAGACGTCTTTGTTCTTGGCCGCAAGAATAGCTCGTTCACTGAGCAAATAGTGATTCTTATAATTGTTTTGAATATTGGGAAATACTTTTTCAACCAATTGTTCTTTTGAGGTCACTAAATTGCAGAAGTTATGAGGCAATGAAATTCGTCCTGAGGTCAGATCAACCGGCACCTTTCCGTTCCCAATTTTCAGCAATTGATGTGAGAATATCTGAGCTGATTGATCGTTTTGCAGCTGGACATGCAAATTTGTAGTTAATTTTAACGTCTTTACGTGTTGCCACAAAGTAGAGTATTTTAGGCAAGCATTTATTTCATCTGCTGGTGTCGATCGAGAAACTACAGGTAATGTTTGCCTGAAATCTCCTGCAAGCAATATTAATGTGTTCCCAAATGGTCTGATGCTTCCACGCAAATCTTGCAATGATCGATCAAGAGCCTCGAGCGATGTTTTTCGCTGTACTGTTTCCTCGGCACGTATTTGAGCCATTCTTTGTCTGTTTCGCTCGTTCGCTGATGCCCGTTCTTCCTCAGTTTGATTTGCAATTGTAGGTATATAAAAACACGCACGTATTCGAATGCAACGTTGTGTCAAAATTTCAAAGGAATCGGTGAAGAACTTTCAGAGATTTAAGCCACTCTCAGCCTGTCACGTTGATTCTGTTGAGAACGAAGCAGATCTGAAGCTGCAGAATGCAATCGCCATGCTCGCAACCGTGCATCATCAAGTCTGGCTGCACATCGCTCTGCTGCTTCCTCGGCACGTATTTGAGCCATTCTTTGTGTGTTTCGCTCGGTCGCTGATGGCCGTTCTTCCTCAGTTTGATTTGCAATTACTTGTCGCACTGCTTCTGGTCCGCGAGTACGACAGCTGTGACATCTATATAATAGTAGGTATATAAAAACATGCGCGTATTCGAATGCAACGTTGTGTCCAAATTTGAAAGCAATCGGTGAAGAACTTTCGGAGATTTAAGATTTTGAACAAACGAACATTTACATTTTTATTTATATAGATATAGGGTGGTAATAACGCAACATGTTAGATCTCTACTCAGTTTGCATGAAATGGTGATACCTGCTGTATTCATATTGGCTGGAATTGGATGCCACTCACATATAGAACTGAAAACCCCAGCTAGGATTATATAAAGAGAATCTTTAAAACATTTGTAAAAGTTATTAGGGAACCCATCAAGTCCTTGTGATTTTCCTGATAGTAAGGAATTAATTACAGTGGGGAAATATTCACATCCAGTCATTGATTACACTTGATGGATATTTTTGATAACCCAGCTAAATATTCATCTATACATAGTTTTTGAATGTTTGGATCTGTTGAGTATAGATTGGTATAGAAATCTGAAAATATTTGTTGAATTTATTCTTCTTTTACTAGTAGAGTGCCTGAATCCCCGCCCCCACCAAATTTTTGAGATAGTGTTTTGAGATTTTCTTCTTCAATATGTGGGCTAGTAACTTGCTGGGTTTATTACCAAATTCATAGTAATGTTGCTGCACCAGATGGAGGCAGAATTCTTTATTGTCTAGTTCATTAGTTCTCAACCGGTGTGTTGCAAGCACCTTGAAGATGTGTTGCGGCAAAGTCTCCCCCCCCCCTCCTCCTGCTGTGGAGACTAGCACTGCTCCCTCTTCTCCCCTCAACACCCCTCCCCACTCGAGTCCAGCATCGCTTCCTGCTTCCCACTTCCTTCTCTCCCTCCCTCAAGCCCCCCTTCCTGGTCTTTCAAACCTGCTTTGTCAGCACCTGCAGTGTTAACATGCTGTCTGAGCAGGCACTGGATCCTTCTTTCAACTGCGTCCCACTCCCATATACATAGGAAGTTGTGTCAGAGGGGCAGGACGAAGCAGCGGGAAGGATCTTGCATCAGCCCCTGCCCAGGCAGTGTGTAAATGCTACAGATGCCAGTAAAACAGGTTTGATAGCCCAGGGAGGAGATGGAAAAGAGAAAGCGATGCTGCATTGGAGGGGAGGCATTTGAAGGAAGGAGAGGGAGTGGTGCTGGACCCAGGGATGGGGTTTGCAGGAAAGAGAGGGAGTGTCCCTGGACCCATGGGGGGGAGGTGAGGGTGGTGCTGACCTTATGGGGGCTGAGGGAAGTAGAGGGAGAGGTCCTGGAACTGGGGTGGAGAGGAAGAAAATGTGCTGGACCCATTCAGATGAACTGGAGGAAGGGAGAGAGGTGCTGAACCGGTCCGGGGAGGAGGAATGGAGAGATGCCAGACTGTGGACAAGGGAACTGGAGAGAGAGGAGGAAGATGATGTACCATTAGGGGAGTGCTGGGGGAAGGGGGGGCTGGTGGGAGCATCGTTGGAGGGAGAGAGTAAGAGAAGGGAAGAAGTGCTGGACTCACAGGAGATGTAGCTACACAAACCCTGTTGCCTTACTTCTTCCCAGGTTGTATAGATGGTAAACCACATTTAGCAAGCTTTTACTTCTGGTGTGCAGGTTACTGCCTACACAACCTGGCAAAAAGCACATAACATTGGGATTTGTGTAGGCTCGTCTCCTGGCATCATGTTGGGCTTCCTGAATAGGTGCTTCTCTCCAAGCCGCTGCCATGATGAACATTGAAGTTGCACTTTTTTGGAGGATGAGGAGGGGAGATATAAATGGGACAGGTTGCTGCTGGATCATAGGGGTAGAGGGGATAGGGGAGGGGGCAGGGAATTGTCGGACCATAAAGATGGAGGGGAGAGAGGATACAGGGAGTTGCTTGACCATAAAGAGGAAGGAGAAGGGAGGGGGACAAAGAATTGGTGGAATTTAGGGGTAGAGGGAAAAGGGAAGGGAGAGGGGATCGGGAAATGCTGGAGCATAGTGGTAGAAGACAGAGGGGAGGGAGCAAGGAGATGCTGGGCTGCAAGGGTGTAAGAAGGGAGAGAGAAGAAAGATACTTGGCAAGGTGGAACCATGTTGGATAGAACATGGGGGTTCTCAAGGAGATGAGTGAGAGGAGGACAGTAAATACAGAAAGCAGAAGTGTAGTAAAGTGGAGTGGGCAGAAGAGAACGGATAGGAGGCAGGGAAGGAGTTAGACAGGAGAGGCAGGGGGTGAGAGGAGGAGATGGCACATTGATAGGTACTGGGTATAGATGGAGGATTGAAGAGTGAGAAGGTAAAATTTGAGGGGGCAGACAGAAAAGAGAGAAAGAGGAAATATATCAGAGACAGATATAGTGAGGAAGTAGAAGAAGACAGCGGAGAAAGGACACATGGACAACACCCTGGAAGGAGAGCAGAAGGCATAGAGGAAAACAGAAAAGAAGAAACTGGGACCGACATGCTTGGGAAAAATAAAGTACCCAAACACAGAAAAATGTGTTTGGGTACTTTATTTGGTGGAATATGTTAGCTTGGGGAAATGTTATGAATGTCTTAGCATTTTGTTCAGTACAAGAGGAAATGCATTTCTGTTTTTATGTCTCCTTTGTTGTGGTACATGACTAGTTTGACTTCTGAGGGCTCCCAATTTAATTTTTGTCTTTATATTTGCATTTCTAATTTGTGATCCCTTGTTCTGTAGTTGCTGTGGGTTTGTCTGTGTCTTGTGTGTGACAGAGGTGTGTTTTTCTTTTGCAGGTAGTTTCTGCATACAACTCTGTAGTAGTCCCACTTGTTCTGTGTTACCAGTAGGAGGTGTATTGGTTCTAGGGCCCTGTGAAATAGTTGTAGTGCAGCCTGTTTTTAAGTTTAAATCATGGTGGATTTTCTACATGTATGATGAGTTACATTTTTCAGTTTTTGTGTCATTTCACAATGTCCTTGTAATGGAGAGATTTATTTCACTATTAGTGAATCCCAGCATCCTGTTTCCAACAGTGGCCAATCCAGGTAACAAATACCTGGCAAGATTCTAAAAAAGTTCAATACATTTTATGCTGCTTATCCCAGAAATAAGCAGTGGATTTTCCCCAAGTCAGTTTAATAATGGTCTATGGACTTTTCCTTTAGGAAGCTGTCCAGACCTTTTTAAAACCCGCTACGCTAACTGCCTTTACCACATTATCTGGCAATGAATTCCAGAGTTTAATTACACGTTAAGTGAAAAAACATTTTCTCCAATTCGTATTAAATTTACTACTTTGTAGCTTCATCGCATGCCCCCTAGCCCTAGTATTTTTGGAAAGAGTAAACAAACAATTCACGTCTACCCATTCCACTCCACCCATTATTTTATATACCTTTATCATATCTCCCCTCAGCCATCTTTTCTCCAAGTTGAAGAGCCCTAGACACTTCAGCCTTTCCTCATAGAGAAGTCATCCCATCCCCTTTATCATTTTCGTTGCCGTTCTCTGTACCTTTCCTAATTCCACTATATCTTTTTTGAGATGTAGCGACTAGAATTATACTACAGGCAAAGTATGGCTTCTTAGAGTGTTCAGTGTTTGTATATTTCTGTTTTTAATTTATGATCCCTTCTGTTTTTTAGGGTTTGTCCCAAGTTCTGCTTGTATCTGATGTGGAGTACTTGGATGTAATTTCTGGATAGGGATTTATAGCAGTCTAGCTTGTTCTGTTCTCCCAACTGGTGTAATAATTTGCAATGCTGCCTTTATATAGTCTAGGGGGTGGGATGCTCTGAGAAGGGGAGGGGGCAAAATCTTGGATAGTCAGCCCTGATCCTTGTATGTGAGTACCAGTATCTTTTATACTAGATAAGAAGCACTGTGTGTGTGTGTATATATATATATATATATATATATATATATATATATATATATATATATATATACTACTACTACTTAACATTTCTAAAGCGCTACTAGGGTTACGCAGCGCTGTACAATTTAACATAGAGGGACGGTCCCTGCTCAAAGAGCTTACAATCTAAGAGACAAGTGTACGGTCAGACCGATAGGGGCAGTCAAATTGGGGTAGTCTGGATTTAATGAACGGTAAGAGTTAGGTGCCAAATGCAGCATTGAAGAGGTGGGTTTTAAGCAAAGACTTGAAGATGGGCAGGGAGGGGGCTTGGCGTAAGGGCTCAGGAAGGTTGTTCCAAGCATAGGGTGAGGCGAGGCAGAATGAGCGGAGCCTGGAGTTGGCGGTGGTGGAGAAGGGTACAGAGAGGAGGGATTTGTAAATATTGTAAATATTTTCCTGAGAAGTTTCCCCAATTCCTTATAATAGAGGTGATCAGACTGTGGCCTGCAGACTGCTTCCATAGCTCAGTGTTCCTCAGAGTGCTTGGAAATAACATTGTTGAAGTTATGGGATGGATAGATGGGGGATGACTTCTCACATTGGTTATCCTGAAGCTAAAGGAATGCCCCCTCCCCAACCTCAGCTTTGCAGAAGTAGCACCTCAGATTTGCTTGCTAAAGCTCTGATAACCTTAGAGAGCACAAACTTGCTTCTGTCAAATAAGGTTGGATAAGGCCATCTCATCAATACATTCTCATATTGTGCCTCATGACACCCTTCCTGTACCCTTTTGAAAAGTCTTTTAGGAGGCCTGGAGGCCATATATTTGTACTATAATATATGTTAATCTGATGAAAGGTGCTATACCTACTTTTTGAAAAGTAGAAAAATGAAGGCAGATGGTCTCCAGTCTGCCTCTCCATGCCATCTACTATCCCTTCCTCTCGCTTAGAGATCCTATGTACCTGTTCAAAACTTTATTTTTATTTAGTTAGTTTTCTTCTCCACCAACTTTAAGATTATCACATATGATCACACCCAAATCCCACTCCATTTTCATGCACAAAAGTTCTTCACCCACTAAACTGCACTGTTCCTTCGGGTTTTTGCAGCCCAAATGCATGACCCTGGATTTTATAGCATTAAATCTTAGCTGCCAAATTCTGAGATGACACGAGAATCAGATTGATTTTTTTAATGGTAGAATCCATGGAGAAAATGTGTTAACTATGATCTGCTGTTGTTTGGGGAGGAAATAGGGTTTTTGTGGATGCAGAGCATGTTTACACTTAATACATAAGAAATGACATACTGTATGAGACCAAAGGTCCATGATGGTAAAGTATGCAGTGTGTCACAGATGTGAGCATCATCCATCAGGTGTGTCCTGAATGTAAAAAGGTTGAGAACCACTGCTCTAGTTGTAGTGTATGGAGTTCCGCTGTAGTTGTATCAAGGTCTTTGTGCAAGGCTTTAGTTCCCCTACATTGATAGTCCCTCTCAAGCAGCTTTATGAGCAGCAAAGTTTCCTGTGCCAGTTTCTCTTATTTTTCTTATTTTATCAAAATGGCTTGCATCACCACTTTGAGCCCCTCCTAAAGAATCTGGTCCTCCACTTCCCCTGTATTGTTAAAATGTATATATTGCTCAGTTTCTTTATATATGTCAACCCGTATTTACTTATCTTTTATTAATCCCTCATTATTCCTGTTTTTGTAACCCCCAATATACACAAATCAGGGTTTCATCCAACTTGAGATAGTGCCAACTCACACCAGAAAATGAATGAACACAAAATCTGTACCACTCTGCAATTCTTCTTATGCAATATTATGTATAAAGTTTTTTTGTACTTTTTAAAAAATATATAATGATTTCAAAACAAGGAGGAAAAAGACCTCAGAAAATGTATGTGGACTTTAGCAAAATTGCAAGATGTCATCAGTCAAAAAAACCTCCAAAACTTTATTTTATGTATCTCAAATGTTTTTTAAATTGTTTTTGTGTTCTTTAATGTTGTGAGAATAGTTTAAATTCAAATGTTAAAAAGCACTATTTAGCTTCAACTTGTCTAGGTCCCCAGCCAAAACACATCCCAAACAGGAGCATGGTTTGACCATGTAGGAGATTCTATATTAAGGGTTTGTATTCTAGGGAGTCAGAAATTAATTATCCCCCCCAAATTATGTCAATGTGAGAATAACTGTCATGTATAGAGGAATACAGACTGAATTCCCTCCCTGTAGGATTTCAAATCACTCACAGGTCATGAAGCTGATATTCATGTTGTAATCTAGCTATAATCTTCCATAGCAAAGTATCAGAATCACTGTGCCCCAGATTTCTGTCCAGTTTAGGGTTAAGAGCTATATTAAAATCTCCCTCTAACGAGAAATATCCCTTGTTATGAGTTTGTACTAAGTCCAATACCATTGTCCAAAAAGCAGATTGATTTTCACTATGAGCATAAACATTCATAAGTGTAATTTTCTCTCCAAATTATTCTCCATTAACAAGCAGGATTCTTCCTTCAGAGTCTTTAAGAGTATTTCCAAACTGAAATGATAATTTTATATGAAATAGAGACACCACTCTTTGTTAACCCCTGTGTACTAAACTAAAGAAAGCATAGGGGTAGGATTTATGATTTATGACAGTTCCCTTCTCTTATTAAGATGGGTTTCCTGAATAAATATAACATCTAGTGACAATCTACCTATCCCCTTGTATAGCAAGCTTTGTTTCTGGGGTGAATTTAAGTCTCCCACAATAAAAGCTCTGATTCTTATTCTCTTATTATCCATTTGTTCAATTGGAGCACTTATATATATATAGCAAAACATTAATTTTCATTCTAAAGCAATCCCTTTGATGTTCAGTGAGTAAAAATTCTTGAATAATCCTCTTTCCCTTGTCTTCTGTCTCTGAACTCCCCTTCTCCATAACAGTCCCCCTAGCAGCCATATCTAAAAGGAGGAAGAACACACCAGTGCCTGGACAAGCACATAAACACTCCATTATAAGGACTAGATACACTTAAACCATCCCCACCCCCTCTCATCATATACAAGAAGTATAATTTACACTAACATTAAAGTGATATAACATGTTTCATGTGGGACAAAAGAAAATTAGAAGTGTGAACAAAATAACTGCGTCATCTCACTGCTCCTAGAGAGCAGATATATAAAGCAATTAATAAAGTCCCTTGAAGAATTCACATGACAGATGACTTAACTATTGGTTCCATTGACTCTGGAGGAAGTGTGGCTATTCAATAAATGGGTACATCACTTTTCCTTCACCAGTCTACTCCATCTAGGTTCTGATGGCAGTTCTTCCGCCTGGACCGATATACTCATATCACCCCTCTCCTCAAGTCACTTCACTGGCTTCCGATCAGGTACCGCATACAGTTCAAGCGTCTCATAGTAACCTACAAATGCACTCGGTCTGCAGCCCCTCCTTACCTCTCTACCCTCATCTCCCCTTATGTTCCTACCCGTAACCTCCGCTCTCAAGACAAATCCCTCCTCTCAGTACCCTTCTCCACCACCGCCAACTCCAGGCTCCGCCCTTTCTGCCTCGCCACACCCCATGCTGCCCCCTCCCTGCCCATCTTCAAATCCTTGCTCAAAGCCCACCTCTTCAATGTCGCCTTCGGCACCTAACCACTTTACCTATATTTAGGAAATCTAGACTGCCCCAACTTGACATTTCGTCCTTTAGATTGTAAGCTCCTTCGAGCAGGGACTGTCCTTCTTTGTTAAACTGTACAGCGCTGCATAACCCTAGTAGCACTCTAGAAATGTTAAGTAGTAGTAGTAGTAGTGGCGTGCACTGGATAAAAAATGCTTTGCATGTTCTGGGATATTGTCGACCTTCAGCTGCACTCTTTTGGTCACACCGTGCCCAATCATAATGAGGTCAAAGGCAAAGCCCCATTTATATCTAATGTTCACTGTAAGCAAGAAAAGTGTCACATCATGGAACTCATATCTCTTTTGCAAGGTGGCAGGCAAAAGATCATAAAATGTTTCAACCTTTACATCTTTCCAGGACACTGGACTGGATTTCTGGACCATTGCTAAAATCCTTTTCTTCAACCTGTAATCATGAGGAAAGACTAAAGAGGATCAAATTCTTCGGCTTGGAGAAGAGAAGAGATGGCTGAAGGGAGATATGACAGAGGTCTATAAAATACTGAGTGCAGTGGAATGGGTAGATGTGAATCACTTGTTTACTCTTTCCAAAAATATAAGGACTAGGGGGCACACTATGAAGCTACTAAGTAGTAAATTTAGAACATATCAGAGAAAATATTTCTTCGCTTAACGTACAATTAAATTCTGTAATTTGTTGGTAGAGAATGTAGCTCAGCAGGGTTTAAAAAAGGTATGGACAATTGCCTAAAAGAAAAGCCCATAAGACATTATTAAGATGGACTTGGGAAAATCCACTGTTTATTCCTGGGATAAGTAGCATAAAATCTGTTTTACTCTTTTGGGATCTTGCCAGATACTTGTGATATTGAGCTTGATGGACCTTCTGTCTGTCCCAGGTTAAACAAAATAATAATCAAATAAGGAATATATATTCTAGCTGGACAGACTGAAAAATGTAGGAACTCTGACTAGTTCTATAATATATGACTATCTTGGCCTGGAAAGGGTCATTTACAAGTCATGTATCTGAGTAAATAGGTTATTTATCTGGGTAAAATGGGCTGACTGAAAACTGACTTCCTTAAAATGTGATTACAGTACTCATAGCTGCCATTAGAGATAGCATTCATTTAGAATGACAAGGGAAATGCCAATGGCTTTTCCCCTTGTCATTTCTGGTTTGTTTTTAACCTGAAATATCAGGAAAAATTCTGTCATTTTGTGTTTTTTTTCTCCTGTGTCAGTAGTGCAAACTCTTTCAAAAAAGTGCACCCTGTTACTGATATAGTACAATCTTTCACAGCAAAAGGGCACACTCTTGTGAAAGCACATACTATCGATATTGTCCTCAGAATGAAAAAAAAAGAACATAATAAAAAATTACACAAAACAAAAATTTTTCGTCTGCATATCCTTAACTGCCATAGCATATGGACTTTTAGCTATATTTAAAGGTTGTGTTTCTGTGGGTATGTTTAGTCTGGGGTAATCAATGCATGCAGAATTAAACAGCTTGTGTATTTTGCACACAGCTGGGGCTGTTGCTCATTGCCCTCCCATGGTTGCTAAGGAATTAGACCTGATTCCCCTTGAAGTTAACATTTAGACGTGATGCTATTGCCTCAGCTGCAGTTGTCAGTTGGCTGAGAGAGATGGAGAGAGCAAGGAAGCTCTGAACCGGAAACTGATGATTATATGCATTTTCTTATTAGAATCATTAATTACCGAAACAACATACTATATAATCAGTGTAGATACAAAAAGGTATATAATTTGAAGGCAATAAACCTTCTGGAACCCTACTGTAAGGATAGCTGGTACTGAGCTTTGTGTTTTAAGCAGGTAACTCCCCTACTTTTTAGGAAACAATAGACTATCTCACTTTATCCTCCCTAAAATTCTGCTGCAAACCATTTCAATAACAGATTTACGATAAGTTGCTCTTTATTCCTCCATTCAGTAGGGTTACAGCACATTTGACCAAAGGAAAATCTTAATTAAACTAAAAGATTGTCAAAGAAACTGGAGACTGGAGTGGCTTGAGTATCAGAACAAATAAGGTCATTCCTAGAAATGCACAAAATCATTGTTTTTGGCTTTAGAAATGAATGGGATTTTTTTGGAGGAGTGGCCTAGTGGTTAGAGCACCAGTCTTGCAATCCAGAGGTGACCAGTTCAAATCCCACTGCTGCTTCTGATCTTGGGCAAGTCACATAACCCTCCATTGCCTCAGGTACAAACTTAGATTGTGAGCCTTCCTGGGACAGAGAAATATCCAGAGTACCTGAATGTAACTCACCTTGAGCTAACACTGAAAAAGGTGTGAGCAAAATCTAAATAAATAAAAATGTTATAGTGTGATATTTCTCATAATGTTTCCCTATTTTCATTATATTTTAAATCACAATTTATGTGGCTGCATAGTGACAGGTTTCTGAAGACTTAAGGCCAGATGCACTAAACTTTACGAGCCATTAACGAGCAAGTAGTAAATGCACTAAATACTTTTTCCCGACGACGGTAGCAGCTAACGCAAACGGAATGCAGATGAGCAAATTGTGTAGAAACCCTATTGAAATGAGATGCACTAAGCTTTTCCGCTTGCCCTAATGCTGGAAAACGCTGGGAAATCTAACGAGAGGTCTGTACCTCTCGTTGGGGCTGCACGGGCTTGGAAAACTTATAAAATGTAAAAAAAAAAATTGGAAGGGGGCAAAAACGACCAAGTGCTCATCAGGAGCATCCTTTATGGACGTTCTTCACTGTAGTGTATTCTAAAAAAAATCACAGGCTCCGATGCTACAGGCATCCGCTGCACCTACCAAGGTACACCACTCCCCCTCCCCCTGCATTGAAATCAGAGCTTTCCGCAGCCCCGGCCCCCTCCCTCCCTTGAAATGACAGCTTCCCCGTCATCCTCCGCTCCACTGTGGCCCTGCCCCTGCCGCCCCCCTGAGGTCGTCACCACCGTTCCCCCCTCCACCCGCCCCCCTCCGTCTGCCACCGGGCCCTCACAGCACCTCTCACCTCCGTGTAAAAGCGCTGCACCGGCAACAGCAGCTGATCGCCTCTCCAGACTTCCCTCCTTTCCTCCCTGGCCTGCCCTTCATGCATAGCCGTTCCCTACCGATTCGCTATGGAATTCGGTAAGGAAAGGATCTAACGATGACTTTAGTGCATCTTGGCCTTAGTTAGAACCTGATGAATAATGGCGTTTGCTCTTAGAGTTCTAAATATACAGGCGCTGTCACCTGCATTACCTAATCCACATAAAGACAGGGATAATGATGCCGATAATGAACTTGAGAACCATCTGGTCTGCACAGATTCATTCCTGATGCAATACCATAGACCTCAGTTGAACTCTGATTCTCCCTTTATTTCTTCACAGTTGAGGATCTTCTGTGCTTATGCTATGATTTCTTGAATTATGTTATTGTTTTGATCTCTGACCCTTCCAGTAATTTTCTCTCTCTCTTTCTTTCTCTCTTTTTTCCATCAATTCCCCACTCCCTGCCTTACCCAGTCTCTCTCATTCTCCTATACTCCACTTGCACCCAGTCCCTCTCATTCTCCTATACTCCTAACTTACCCAGTCTCTATCTCTTTCTCCTGCACTCTGTCCTCAATCAATCAATCTATCTATCTCCCCAGTAGTCCAATTCTCTATGTTTACAATCAAGGCACCTCTCATCTTTCAGCTCTACCTCCCACATGTAACCTCCCTTTCACCCCTCGACTAGACACCTACTCATTTCACTGCTCTGCCTTTGCCTTTACTGAAAATACAAGTGCTCAATCTGCACCTGCACAAGCAGCTCTTGATAGATTTAAGCTGTGCAGCGCAGGAATTTTGGTGCAACTCTTGCAATCTCAAGTCTTGTGACACAAGCTTTGGAAATCCTGTACCACATGGCTTAAACCTGTGAGATGGAAAACAAGGAAGCAGATCAGTAGGAGATAAAAATAGACTATTGAGTAAATAACCTTTAAAAAAAATACCCAACACAGGCTGTGTTTCACCCAGCAGAGCTGCGTCAGGGGCTAAAGAAAACAAATAAAACAACAAATAAATTGAATAAATACATAAATGAGTACAAGTATAATGGTGACATAAATGGTGAAACAGATCAAAATTAAAATACATCAAAACTTGGCTGATACCATAATAACACCATGACTTAAGATAATGTAGAAATATACATATAATGTGTGACAAACTGCCAGAATAATACTTCATTTTAAAACTATCATTGAATTGTGACAACTATAACACCCACATGAAAAGTTATTATTGGATTGTAACAGATAGAACACCCACATAAAAAATATCTATATAAAAAATAATAAATAAAAACATATTTACAATATCTATATAACCAATACATATAAAATGTATAATTGATAAGATATCATACAATGTAAAATAACATACAAAATAAATTACATATGGAGAAAATCTCAAAATCAGTTACATGGTATACAAATGTACGTATATAAAATGGCAACAGATAGGACACCCACCTACTCAATGATCCTTATTGTCAATGCCTATGAATGTGTGTACCAGTGAACATGACTGAAAAAATATTAAAAATATATAAAATAGAAAATAATAATGAATAAATGTTACGTCTGTGCTTTCCTCGCCCTCTGGTGGCCAGAACAGGAGGCTGCTATGGACCATCACCCGTTCCAGATTTTAGCTGAGTCCGGTCCGGATCTTCCAGGCTGCCAGGTTTGCTTGCTTGGATTGAGCGTGCACAGCTACCATAGCTTCCTGGTGATTGCTGCAGCTGAGTCTTACCTGTCTGGGCTTATTAGCCATTTTGAAACTTTCTGGCTTTGCCTTTGCATTGCGTCTAAGGCCCTGGTATGTTGGTGCTTGTTGCACTTCTGCTAGTCCAGTGATTTGTCTGAGATTCTTGCCTTGATTCTTGCCTGTTTCTAGTTAGTCTGTGTTTGGTTTAGTTTAGGTTTTACTTGTTTTCCTAGCCTTGTTTCTTGTTTGTATCTCAGTGTTTAGTTTCTGTTTGTGTGCTGGCTTTGTGGCTGCTTGCAGCTTTTAGTTCTGTGTCTTGTTAGCCAGTGTTTTGTTCCCTGTTTCAGTGGCTGCTTGCAGCTTCCAGTTTCTGTCCCCTAGCTTGTCCTGTCCCTGCCTTGTGTTGTATTGTCTAGCCCAGTTTCCTGCCTTGCTGCCCATGTTCCTTCCTTTCCCCTCTGACACTCAGTCCCTGTGCTACCTAGCTGCTATCCAGCTCCTGCCCTGTCCTGCAAAGTCCTGTCGGCCACCTGAAGCTGGGAGCTCAACTCCTGGTGAAAATTGGACAGGTACAGGTGAAGCCTAACTGTTGTCAGAGTTCTGCCTTGCCCCTGGTGTGGGGTGGTTTTGCCTGCCACTGCCGCTCCTCGGCAGTGGCCCAAGGGCTCACAGCCCAGTTCCAGCTTTGAAAACGTGACAATAAATAATAATAAAGAAAATCAAAATGTGACTGAGAAAAAATGCATAAACTCACATGTACAGGAAAATGAGACTGCGTATCTTCTCAAGCATATGGTTCAAAAACAGCACAAACTAAATGATTCGAACGGATGATGACCTGAATCAAGAAAGGAGAACACTAAGAGTGAATATTCTCGCTCTTATACTGCCTATATTCAGTGGACATTAACAAACAGCACAACTTGACACGACTTATCCAGTATGCAATTGCCTAACCATGATTCTAAAGTAGCACAATGAATGAAGGAAATAAAACCAAACATCTATATAGAAGCCGTCACACATCCTCATAACACTGAGCGCCATTTATAGAATAGTAGAATAGCACTTAGTAACATAGTAACATAGTAGATGACGGCAGAAAAAGACCTGCACGGTCCATTCAGTCTGCCCAACAAGATAACTCATATTTGCTGCTTTTTGTGTATACCCTACTTTGATTTGTACCTGTGCTCTTCAGGGCACAGATCGTATAAGTCTGCCCAGCACTATCCCCGCCTCCCAACCACCTGCCCCTCCTCCCAACCACCGGCTCTGGCACAGACCGTATAAGTCTGCCCAGCACTATCCTCACCTCCCAACCATCAGCCCTGCCTCCCAACCACCGGCTCTGGCACAGACCGTACAAGTCTGTCCAGCACTATCCCTGCCTCCCAACCACCAGCCCCGCCTCCCGATCTTGACGAAGCTCCTGAGGATCCAGTGGCGTAGCTAGGGTAGTTGACACCCGGGGCCGGTCATTTTTTAACATCCCCCCTCCCTCCCAAAATCCAATACTAGGCATACCAAGAATACAAAACACTCAGGACCTATAGAGCAATTCTACCATACCATAAGCAGTAATTTGTACGAGTCACACAAGGAAAAGGAATGCATCTTAAACACTACAGTGAGCGCTAGAACATCAATTCACCTATTGTAAAACGAAAACAGACAGATTAGTACAGATCGTCGATCCTGCACAGTCAATGCCAACCGAAAGCCATGTCTTTTTCACAAATAGATACACCCTAATCCACTATAGAATATGTAATCACAAACTTTCTATTTAGACAAAAATTAAACTGAACCCCCGGTGCCAGACTCTGCATACAATGCAACACCACAGAAACAGAAAATGTCCTCTAGTACTGTGCAAAATATAAAGACAGCAGATGTAAATTTGAAAAAACTAACAAATACCAATCACCACTTTACAAATTAACAAATAGAAATAAAACAAATAATATCATTTTATTAGACTAATACATTTAGCTTCCAGAGGCCAAAACCTCCTTCCTCAGGTCAATTCAGTATAGTACTGTTAGTGTCCTATCCTGACCTGAGGAAGGGGGTTTTGTTCTCTGAAAGTAAAATGTATTAAAATTAGTCCAATAAAAAGATTACCTTATTTACATGTTCTATTATAAACATTTATTAACACAGCTACAATACTACTTTATCCTAAAGCAAAAAAATAAAAATATATATTTACAGTTCGTTGTCTCTGGTTTCTGCTTTCCTCATCTTTTCACTGTCTTCCTTCTATCCAGCATCTGTCTTCGCTCTCTCTCTGCCATCCAGTGTCTGCCCTCTCTCTCTGCCCCTTGCATCCACTTCTGCCCCTCCCATGCACCATCTGCCCCAGTCTGCCATCTCTCTCTCCTCCTTCCATCAACATCCGCCCTCTATCTCTGCCCCTTCCATCCACCATTTGCCCCAGTCTGCCCTCTTTCTCTCTCCCCTTCCACCCACCATCTGCCCTTTCTCTCTGCCCCTTCAATCCATCTGCCCTCCCTCTCCCATCCGTCCAGGGTCTGCCCTCCCTCACGTGCCCCCCTTCCATCCAGGATCTGTCCCCTCTCTCTCTGCCCCCTCTTTTCAGCCCCCAGTTCCAGTCCCCTTCATCCACCACATGCCTTGCATCCCCCCCTTTCAGCCCCAGACCCATTCTCCCACCTGCCCCAGGCATGGGCCCATTTTCCCTCCTGCCCCCTTGTCAGACCCCAGTTCCAGCTTTAGACCCCTTCTCCCATCTGAGCCCTCCCCTCCCCCCCAATCCCCTTCTCCCCTTTCTGAGCACCCATCTGAGCTCCCCACCCTCCCTAATCCCCTTTAAGCACCCCTCTGAGCTCCCCCACCCCTCCCAATCCCCTTCTCCCCTCCTTGATGCTCTCCCACCCTCCCTAATCCCCTTTAAGCACCCCTCTGAGCTCCCCACCCCTCCCCCAATCCCCTTCTCCCCCTCTCTGAGCTCCCCACCCTCCCTAATCCCCTTTAAGCACCCCTCTGAGCTCCCCCACCCTTCCCCAATCCCCTTCTCCCCTCCCTAACCCCCTTTAAGCACCCCTCTGAGGTCCCCCACCCCTCCCCTTCTCCCCTCTCTGAGGTCCCCCACCCCTCCCCAATCCCCTTCTCCCCTCTCTGAGCTCGCCCACCCTCCCTAACCCCCTTTAAGCACCCCTCTGAGGTCCCCCTCCCCTCCCCAATCCCCTTCTCCCCTCTCTGAGCTCGCCCACCCTCCCTAACCCCTTTAAGCACCCCTCTGAGGTCCCCTCCCCTCCCCTCCCCAATCCCCTTCTCCCCTCTCTGAGCTCCCCATCCTCCCTAATCCCCTTTAAGCACCCCTCTGAGGTCCCCCACCCTTCCCCAAGCCCCTTCTCCCCTCTCTGAGCTCCCCCACCCTCCCTAATCCCCTTTAAGCACCCCTCTGAGCTCCCCCACCCTTCCCCAATCCCCTTCTCTCCTCTCTGAGCTCCCCACCCTCCCCAATCCCCTTTAAGCACCCCTCTGAGGTCCCCACCCCCCCTCTCTGAGCTCGCCCACCCTCCCTAACCCCCTTTAAGCACCCCTCTGAGGTCCCCCTCCCCAATCCCCTTCTCCCCTCTCTGAGCACCCCCACCCTCCCTAATCCCCTTTAAGCACCCCTCTAAGCACCCCCACCCCTCCCCAATCCCCTTCTCCCCTGTGAATCCCCCCTCCCAACCCGACCCGAGATCCGTTCTCCTACCCTGTCCTGCTTTAAAAAAAAATTTTTTGAAGCGCCGGAAAGTGGCAGGCAGCGCGCCTCGCGTCTGCCCTGCTAGTATAGAAGATCTCGCTGACATCGTCGCCCTTCCCACATTGAGTCCCGCCCCCCTCTGAGGCAACTTCCTATTACCGCGAGGGCGGGCGGGACTCAGTGTGGGAAGGACGACGACGTCAGCGAGATCTTCTTTACTAGCAGGGCAGACGCGAGGCGCGCTGCCTGCCACTTTCCGGCGCTTCGAAAAAAAAAATTTAAAGGCGGAGCAGCGGGAGCGGAGCACCCCCTCACCCGATGACACCCGGGGTGGACTGCCCCCACCGCCCCGCCCTTGCTACGCCACTGTGAGGATCCATTCCTTCGGCACAGGATTCCTTTATGCTTATCCCACGCATGTTTGAATTCCGTTACCGTTTTCATTTCCACCACCTCCCGCGGGAGGGCATTCCAAGCATCCACTACTCTCTCCGTGAAAAAATACTTCCTGACATTTTTCTTGAGTCTGCCCCCCTTCAATCTCATTTCATGTCCTCTCGTTCTACCACCTTCCCATCTCCGGAAAAGGTTCGTTTGCGGATTAATACCTTTCAAATATTTGAACGTCTGTATTATATCACCCCTGTTTCTCCTTTCTTCCAGAGTATACATGTTTAGTTCAGCAAGTCTCTCCTCATACGTCTTGTAACGCAAATCCCATACCATTCTCGTAGCTTTTCTTTGCACTGCTTCAATTCTTTTTACATCCTTAACAAGATACGGCCTCCAAAACTGAACACAATACTCCAGGTGGGGCATCAACACCCCCTTTCTTCTGCTGGTCACACCTCTCTCTATACAGCCTAACAACCTTCTAGCTACGGCCACCGCCTTGTCACACTGTTTCGTCGCCTTCAAATCCTCAGATACTATCACCCCAAGATCCCTTTCTCCGCCCGTACCTATCAGACTCTCCCCGCCTAATACATACATCTCCCGTGGATTTCTATTCCCTAAGTGCATCACTTTGCATTTCTTCGCATTGAATTTTAATTGCCAAACCTTAGACCATTCTTCTAGCTTCCTCAGATCCTTTTTCATGTTTTCCACTCCCTCCGTGATGTCCACTCTGTTACAGATCTTAGTATCATCTGCAAATAGGCAAACTTAACCTTCTAACCCTACGGCAATGTCACTCACAAATATATTGAACAGAATCAGCCCCAGCACCGATCCCTGAGGCACTCCACTACTCACCTTTCCTTCCTCCGAGCGAATTCCATTCACCACCACCCTCTGGCGTCTGTCCGTCAACCAGTTCCTAATCCAGTTCACCACTTCAGGTCCTATCTTCAGTCCCTCCAGTTTATTTAAGAGCCTCCTGTGGGGAACCGTGTCAAAAGCTTTGCTGAAATCTAAGTAGATTACGTCCATAGCTCGTCCCTGATTCAATTCTCCTGTCACCCAATCAAAGAACTCAATGAGATTCGTTTGGCACGATTTCCCTTTGGCAAAACCATGTTGTCTCGGATCTTGCAACTTATTTGCTTCCAGAAAATTCACTATCCTTTCCTTCAGCATCGCTTCCATTACTTTTCCAATAACTGAAGTGAGGCTTACCGGCCTGTAGTTTCCAGCTTCTTCCCTATCACCACTTTTGTGAAGAGGGACCACCTCCGCCGTTCTCCAATCCCTCGGAACCTTTCCCGTCTGCAAGGATATATTAAACAAATCTTTAAGAGGACCCGCCAAAACCTCTCTGATCTCCCTCAATATCCTGGGGTGGATCCCGTCCGGTCCCATGGCTTTGTCCACCTTTAGCTTTTCAAGTTGTTGATACACACTTTCTTCCGTGAACGGTGCTGTATCCACTTCATTCTCAATTGTATTATTTCCAGTCCATCGCGGTCCTTCTCCAGGATTTTCCTCTGTGAAAACAGAACAAAAGTATCTATTTAGCAAATTTGCTTTTTTTTCATCATTTTCAACATAGCGGTTCGCACTATCTTTTAGTCTCACAATTCCCTTTTAAGTCATTCTCCTTTCACTAATATACCTGAAGAAATTTTTGTCACCCCTCCTTACATTTCTAGCCATTTGTTCTTCCGCTTGCGCTTTTGCCAGTCGTATTTCTCTCTTGGCTTCTTTCATTTTCATCCGGTAATCCTTCATGTGTTCCTTTTCTTGAGTTTTTCTGTATTTCTGGAACGCCAACTCTTTAGCCTTTATTTTCTCAACCACTTGCTTGGAGAACCATATCAGTTTCCCTTTTCTCTTGTTTTTATTTACTTTCCTTACATAAAGGTTTGTGGCCCTATTTATAGCTTCTTTCAGCCTGGACACTGTCCTTCCACTTCTCGTATTTCCTCCCGGCCCATCATCTCCTTCCTCAGGTATTCCCCCATTTTACTAAAGTTAGCACGCTTGAAATCCAGGACTTTGAGTTTTGAGTGGCCGCTCTCCACTTTAGCTGTCATATCAAACCAAACCGTTTGATGGTCACTGCTGCCCAGGTGGGCACCCACTCGGATATTTGACACGCTATCCCCATTTGTGAGCACCAGATCCAGTGTCGCTCCCTCCCTCGTGGGGTTCCATCACCATTTGTCTGAGCAAAACACTTTGGAAAGCATCCACGATCCCTCTACTTCTTTCCGATTCCGCAGAGGGAACCTTCCAATCTACATCCGGCAGATTGAAATCTCCCAGCAACAGCACCTCTCTCTTGCTTCCCAACTTTTGAATATCTGCGATCAGGTCTTTATCTAATTCCTCCAATTGTGTTGGAGGTCTGTAGACAACACCCACGTGGACAGAGGTTCTATCATCTCTTTTTAAGGTGATCCATATCGCTTCTTCCTTTCCCCAGGTCCCTGTCATTTCAGTCGCAGTGATATCATTCCTCACATACAGAGCTACTCCGCCACCTTTACGACCCTCTCTATCCTTCCTAAATAGATTATAGCCTGGTATGTTTGCATCCCATTCATGGGAACCATTTAGCCACGTCTCTGTGATTGCAACAACATCCAAGTCTGCCTCCAGCATCAGGGCCTGAAGGTCATGAACTTTATTGCTTAGACTGCGAGCATTTGTGGTCATCGCTTTCCATCTACATTTCCTGGTATGCGTTTCAACAATAGTGATTTGGGGGTTTCTTTTCTCTTTGGGTACCTTCATATCTTTTTGTTCCACTTTTATTATTTTTTCTTTGGCTTCCGTTCTGTTTTCAAGAACATCACAGTGCTGTAATGGAGTAAAAGAATTTTGTAGTGGTAACACTTGTGAGATCTGATGTTTTCTTGTCACATAAAGAAGTCTGCCTGAGCCTACAGTGATCCATCTATTTTTAGGTGGTTTTATCCTTTGTGGTAGTGGTGATAATTTGGTATGATTCTGTGCAGTATGATATTGTGCGGTCCTAGATGCTGCTTTAAGTGCATCTAGTTCCTGTTTTACTTTACTGAGCTCGCGTTTTAATCTAGTGAGTTGCAGACAGATAGGACAAGCCTTAGCCTTAGTGCTAATTTTTTTCAGCACCCAAATTTGGGCGCTATTTAGAGAGTTTAGTCTGTACTCCCTCCATCAATCCCAGCTAACAACAATTTGTCATCTCTCTGACCTCATGTGCAACTTTCTTTAAATTAGTCACCCTATTTTCTAACTCCTCTTACTCTCTTATCTATCTATATGCTCCATCTTTGCTTATATCCTACACTGTCAATTAAAATGCTCTATTATGTATTGTGTTGACGTTGTAAGTAGTATACTACGTTTGTAATGTTATTTGAATTTTTTTAATGGGTAGACAGAAACCCCAAAGCTAATATTTCTGCTTAGCTAACAACATTGCTTTTTCTCTGTGGACGTTCTACAGGGCTGCTGCCTTACCTTTTCATCCAAATAGGCTGATCCATTTCTGGTTTGGCCCTGTTTCATGGGTGGAAAAATCAGTGGAAAAACCAAAACTGCACATCCAGTGGACAATAGAGCAAACCCAGGATTGAGCAGCCTGTTGGTTAAGCTTTGGGTGTAGCGGTGGCACACGTAAATCTTAGTGTAGCTTGATGTGGCCTGAGACATGGTCTGTATTACCACCACTGTAGCTAAGTGATTAGTAGGGTAGTATTTCAGCTGATCTGACTTGATGCTATGCTTTTTCACTAGCAGGATTTCTCTGTGATTTAGGTCTTTGGTGATTGGGATATTAATCATATGAAAGCATACTGGTAATGACTTTGACACTGAGTCTCAATAGAGACTAGCTTCTCTGTCCTTTTTCTAGACACTGAGTGGCTGATTCTTTGAACTGTAAATCAGAATTTTTCCAGATGTGGCCAGGGAGACCCAAAGAAAGAGAAGGCAGTCCTTGGTGCTCTGCCAGGTGTTTTGCAGCTTTACTTTTTCTCATAAATATCCACACAAATGTGTTATAAAATACAATTCAGAGAATTGAATGAAATTGGCAAAAATCTGAAGGCTTAGCATGTTGGTTCCTGAGCCCCCCCTTCCTTTTTTTCCCCCCAAGAAAAAGCTGTTGTTTGTAAAACTTATACTGGGTCTAGGCAAAATTGCTTTGTATCAGTGTAGCTGGAGTTGCCTGTTCCTCATTCATGGATCCTTTTACCAAGCTGCGGGGGGAAAGGGCCCTGTGGTAGTGGCGGGGGCCATTTTTGCCACATGCCAGGGCCCTTTTTACTGCAGCAGGAAAAAAACCCCCTAAAAAAAAGACATGGAAATGCGGAGGGGTGGGGGAAGCACTTACCACCATCCATTCAGGCAGGTTAGTGCTGTGCTAGAAAATATGGAATAATTTTCTGTAGTACCAGAAATGACATGCGCTTGAGTCTGCGTTGGGCTGGCAGTAGTTCCGGATTGCTGCACACCATGCCCATTGCCGCTTGGCAACCCTTTAATAAAAGGACCCCTCAATCTGTCCAGCAAAGAAGTTACAACCAACAGTTTCATTCTGTTCTATTCTATTCTTTAACTTCTACTCAACTTATATCCCAAAGCTCTAAAGCAGCTCACTTAAAATGCAAAAATCAAATAAATATATAAATATGGCAGGACTTCCCAAACCTGTCCTAGGGATCCCACATCTAGTCTGGTTTCGATTATGCAGAATATCAAATTACATGTGGTAGGTCTCCAGCATATGCAAATTGATTTTATGTACACAACTTGGGCAAAATTCAGCAGTCGACAGCATATTTTTGGCTGTCACCGGCTTTATTCCTGGATATTCAATGCCTGGTCATATCTGGGCACCAGCATTGAATATCCAGGCAATAATTTTTTGTTGCTAGGTTTTCAAGATATCTGTGACGTCCCCAGGGCAGGTTTGGGATGTCCATTACACAGAACATATGATAAATACAAAACATCAAATGTTAGAAAATTATAAAACCAACCCACCCCAGCTTATCAAACCCACTCTAACCCTCCTCCAGTCCACAGAGGGCTGAATAATCTCTATGGGGGAAGCAAAAAGTAATTTTTTACCTCCCTTTATAAACAAGTAATCCCCAATCACAAAATCATATCTAAAAACAGGGGAAGTTTTACACAAAGTTGTTCTGCGTTGGTCTCTGTTCCTGAAGAATCCACCAACGGAGCAAACCCTATCTGGATAACAATAGCAAACCTGTCTTTAAGATGTTAGTGCTTCATATTAATGGAACTTGTATCTGCCATTAGACAGCGTTACCTAGCAGACCAGAGCCTCCATCTTGTCTGCACAAATGTTTGACCACTCCCCAGTAGTCCTTCCTAAAACTTCCCTTACACCAATGGACTTGAACTGTAAATTAAAGTTATTGTCCCACATCCCTCTTTAAGAGCAGTCAAATGTTGTCCTTTATATTGATACAATGGTTTTCTTTAATTAAAGGGGGAGATTAGAACACTCTTTCCACTCATTTGTCCCTTCTAGTGACTAAGAGGATAGCAAAAAGCAAACAAACCATCTGAATGCAGGATGCTGTAGCAGAGTTTATTCACACCAGTGTACAATACAAGTGAGGGTCAAGACATAGCGGCAGAGAATGGGGTATCTAAAGTGATAGTTTTGTTCTGGGCAAAAATTGGTCCAGGCCTTCATAGTTTTTAAATGATCATGTGAACCTGTTCTTATGCCTAGAAACCTTGCTGGAGAAAGATAAGACATATACACTAGTTCTCCACCAAAGGATTTACTAAATTATGCACAAATCTCTATATCAGTACTTGTTAAGATGACTGAACTGCAGATGTACATACTCTACAGCAGGGCTTCCCAAACTAATGGGAAACATGGGTTTCAAAATGGAGCCTAACATCACATTCCAAACTGTAAAATGTTTTTAACATTCTAAGAGGATGTGCCTGATTGGTGGTAGCAGGTCAAGTGACCAAACCGAAGGTTTGTTGTCATGGGTAACAAAGATTGTCAAGGTTGCCAATTGGGCGGTTTTCCCGCCCAATTGGGCAGTTTTCCGCGACCCGCTGCGGGAACTTTTTGCCCACTGCGGGTCGCGGTTTTTTGGGCTGGTTTTTGTTTTTTTTCGGTGGTTTTTGTGCGGTTTTTCGGGCCGCTGGGGGCGGGGCTATTAATGTTTTGGGCAGGGCTAGTGACATTTTGGGCGGGGCTAGTGATGTTTTGGGAGGGGCCAATGATGGAGGAGGCGGGTCCGATGACGGAGTGCATTACATCATCAACTGCACACGTAAAGAAAATTGCACATCCCCTAAGACTTTGAAAAAATACAGTAAAGAACACATACTAACCTGAGAGGGTTTGAGGGTAGTTCTGCTGACAGATAACCTGAAAGATACAAATTAAACACAAAGAATCAATTCCTATGGTAAAGGAAATGGGAAATAAGTACATAAGTAATGCCACACTGGGAAAAGACCAAGGGTCCATTGAGCCCAGCATCCTGTCCACGACAGCGGCCAATCCAGGCCAAGGGCACCTGGCAAACTTCCCAAACGTACAAACATTCTATACATGTTATTCCTGGAATTGTGGATTTATCCCAAGTCCATTTAGTAGTGGTTTATGGACTTGTTCTTTAGGAAACCGTCTAACCCCTTTTTAAACTCTGCTAAGCTAACCACCTTCACCACGTTCTCCGGCAACGAATTCCAGAGTTTAATTATGCGTTGGGTGAAGAAACATTTTCTCCGATTTGTTTTAAATTTACTACACTGTAGTTTCATTGCATGCCCCCTAGTCCTAGTATTTTTTGAAAGCGTGAACAGATGCTTCACATCCACCTGTTCCACTCCACTCATTATTTTATATACCTCTATCATGTCTCCCCTCAGCCGTCTCTTCTCCAAGCTGAAAAGCCCTAGCCTCCTTAGTCTTTGAAAAGTAAATTAAAGGGTTAAATATATAGAAAAGTACTTATCTGACTGAGGCCCTCATGATCAAAAGCAAACTCCATACCAGCGCCAGAGTTTGCAGCCGACCCATGATCAGAGCCCTCGAGCGCCTGAAACAGCGCACTTGAGGGCTCTCAGCGCAAGTAGCATGCAAATGCATGCTAAACAGGGCTTCTAGCGCAATTAGCTTGCAAATGCATGCTAATCGGCGCTTAACGCATTCATCCCCAATGATCAGCGACCAGCGCGCCAAAGATTGGATCGCTGGCCGCAGCAAAATCAACGCTAGCTCTGAGCTGGCTTTAGATTTTGCGGATCATTGGGGAGGAATGGTGAGCCCTGTCCAGCATGCAGTTGCATGCTGGCAGGCCTCCCTTCCCCCCCAAAGCAAATGCGAATGGGGGGGCTGGAGGTCCGGTGGACCTTTGGTCACCCCGATGACCTCCCCCATGTTCACGGAGGGCTGGAGATCTGGTGGGTCTCCAGCACCCACACCCCCTGAACCCACAGAAATCCAAGTGGCAACCTCCCGAAAAATGCTATCCTACCCTCCCACCCAGCGATGGGGGGGGGGGGGGGGGGTTGGAGGATCGGTGGGTCTCCAGCCCCCCAAACCCCCACAAATCATTGATTGGCCGCCTCTGGCCAAAGGATCGCCCACACGGTGATGTACCGACAGGGGTGGGGGCTGGAGATCCACCCCAACTCCTCCCCCCCCAGCATTCTACTTAGATTCCCTGGTGGTCCGTGGTGTGGTGTGGTGTGGTGTCATGAACCCCCCCTCCCGACCCCCCTATCTTTTGTTGGAGGAGGGACGCAGCCTGCCTGCCTCCCTCCCTCCTCTTCTAGTCAGTCGACGCCCAAAATGGCGGCGCCCAGCCCCGCCCATTGCATCCTGTGATGCGCTGGGCGGGGCAACAGGCCATGTAAAGGAGCGATTCCCACCCCCATCGATACATCACCGTCTGGGCGATCCTTTGGCCGGAGGTGGCCAATCAACGATTTATGGGGGTTTGGGGGGGCTGGAGACCCACCGATCCTCCAGCCCCCCCCCCCCCCCCGTCGCTGGGTGGGAGGGTAGGACAGCGTTTTTCGGGAGGTGGCCACTTGGATTTCTGTGGGTTCAGGGGGTGGGGGTGCTGGAGACCCACCGGATCTCCAGCCCTCCGTGAACATGAGGGGGGATCGTGGGGGGGGGGGGGGGGGGACACCGGAGGTCCACTGGACCTCCAGCCCCCACCCCCCATCACTGGGTGGGAGGGTGGGAGATGGTTTGCCCGGCGGCGGCCTCGGCCTCGTTGTTCGGGCCTCGGCAGGCTGTTTGACAGGTTTGGGCTTTTGACAGCCCAGACCTGTCAAACAAATGCGGGAGGATTGTGCTGAGCTCGGCACAATTCTCCCGTACTAAAACATGATAATCAAAGATAATAGCGCTGCTTAGATTTGCATGCATTATCTTTGATCATCTATGCAGAAAAGCCCTGCGCTGTCCCGGCGCTATTTTTAGGGCGCTGTTTGGAACAGCACGGAGCCTTTGATCATCTGGGCCTGAGGTACTTGTTCTTGAACAAACAGTGTTGAGAAAACAAATCCTGAGTAAAGAATTGCTTGGTTCTGTTAAACAAAAACTTGTATTATTGAAAAATTCCAGCTATTACTTCATACTAAGGTGAGCTTGCTCTGTCAAGCGAGCAGAGATATACCCAAGCAGTGTCTTGTTACTTGATCTATGATGGAAGTCCATTATACCCTATGCCATTTTTTTCAACCATCCTCTGACCCTGCTCCATTGAGGCTCTGAACAGCCTTTACATAGTAACATAGTAGATGATGGCAGAGAAAGACCTGCACGGTCCATCCAGTCTGCCCAACAAGATAACTCATATGTGCTACTTTTTGTGTATACCTGACCTTGATTTGTATCTGCCATTTTCAGGGCACAGACCGTAGAAGTCTGCCCAGCACTAGCCCCGCCTCCCACCACCGGCCTTTCCAGTGTCTTTTCTGTTATAAACCTTTGCTCCCTCTTTACTTCACTTTTCTCTGTTTGTATCTTTTTTTTTATGTTACCAGCAAGCTAAAGGTATTAAAGGTATTAATCCGCAAACGAACCTTTTCCGGAGATGGGAGGGCGGTAGAACGAGAGGACATGATATGAGAGTGAAGGGGGGCAGACTCAAGAAAAATGTCAGGAAGTATTTTTTCACAGAGAGAGAGTGGTCGATTCTTGGAATGCCCTCCCGCGGGAGGTGGTGGAGATGAAAACGGTAGCGGAATTCAAACATGCGTGGGATAAACGTAAATGAATCCTGTGCAGAAGGAATGGATCCTCAGAAGCTTAACCGAGATTGGGAGGTGGGGCTGGTGTTTGGGTGGTGGGGCTAGTTCTGGGCAAGACTTCTACGGTCTGTGTCCTGAAAATGGCAGATACAAATCAAGGTAAGGTATACACAAGAAGTAGCACATATGAGTTTATCTTGTTGGGCAGACTAGATGGACCGTGCAGGTCTTTTTCTGCCATCATCTACTATGTTACTATGTAAAGGTAAGTTTGAATAGTACCAGACACTGATATACACATGTCATTGAGCCCCATCTGTGGAATCTACCAGTTCACAGGGCCAGTCTTAGCAAGTGCGGGGCCCTATGCAGACCAATTTGGTGGGGCCCCATCCTAGCCCCCTCCCCCCCACCCCAGCTCCACCCCATTGATAATATTATTCAATTTTTAGAAAAACTTTTATTTATAAAATTTCAAATAAAGACAAATGAAGCTAAACTTGTACAGAAAAACTGATTGAAATAATAAGCACAATGCTATCATGATCCCCCCCCCCCCCCCCCCCCGAAATTATTCAGTTCAGGTCCACTACAATTAGTAGTTCCAATTCTCATAACCCCGGGGGGGTGGGGTCAGAGGTGCGGACATACAATCTCTCCACTGCAAAACACTATACACAAACTTGTGCAAAAACACACTCATAACCTTACCAAACCATAACAGCACTAATTCCAAGGACAGGACGAGCACAACCTTATGCGTGGAAAGGCAGAACTGTAATTACACCAGGCTCTAAAACACCAATACACTACCTCGTAAAAAAAACAAGACAAAAAGGGCTGCAAATGCTACACGCTAGCAGGATACTGCACCTTGATCACACATGAAAAACACGACACAACAGATATGAAGGCAAAATACTGAACTGGAAAGTTACCTCAAGAAGTCAGACTCAGCATGCAGCAATACTAGAAAAATTGAAACTTACATGCAAAATATCACAGATGCACATTTCCAAAAGCTGACATATTCCAATTAATAAATTCTGAATAAAATACTTTTTTCTACCTTTGTTGTCTGATCATTTGGTTATTCTATTCGCTTTGGTCCCAGTGTCTTCTGTTTTATGCAGTGTCTTCTTTCCATTTGATATTTTTTCTCTCACCATGTCCACCATCCTCCTGTGTCCTTATGTGTCCTGTCTACCATCTGTAGCCCTGTCCCTATCCTTTCTCGAGTTTCAGCATCTGCCTTCAGTGTTCCAATGCAGCCCTTAAATTCAGCAATTTCCCCTCCATGCATATCCAGCATTTCTCCTCACTCCCCTCCTTCCATGTGCATCTACTTTCCTCCCCTTCCCTACATCCATGTCCAGCATTTCTCCTCTATCCCTTCCCCTCCATCCATGTGCATCTCCTTCCTTAGTCTTTCCTTCCCTCCATTCGTGCCCAACATTTCTCCTCTCTCCCCTGCCCTCCATGTCCAGCAATTCCCCTCTCTCCCTGAGCCCTGCCCTGCTCCTCTGTCCCCTGCCCCCTCCATTTATCCCTATAAAGCAATTCCCCTCACTCCCTGATCCCTGCCCTCCCATGCTCCTCTGTCCCCTGCCCCCTCCATTCATCCCTATCCAGCAATTCCCCTATCTCTCTGAGCCCTGCCCTCCCATGCTCCTCTGTCCGCTGCCTCCTCCATTCATCCCTATCCAGCAATCCCCTCTCTCCCTGAGCCCTGCCCTCCTCCCATCCATGCTCCTTTCTGTCCCCTGCCTCCTCCATTCATCATCCCTTTATCCAGCAATTCCCCTCTCCCTGAGCCCTGCCCTCCCATCCATGCTCCTCTGTCCCCTACTCTGTCCCCTCCATTCATCCCTATCCAGCAGTCCCCCTCTCTCCCTGAGCCCTGCCATCCATGTCCAGGTCCTCTCTCCCTTGCCCTCCCGCTCCCATGTTCAACTGCCTGCCCGCCCTGGCGCCCTCTTCTCCCCCCCAACCAACAAGCATGCTTTTTCTTTTAAATTTACCCGCCTCCGTCGCCGACTCGCTGAAATCTGACTGGACAGCACAGCAGGCATCGTCGCTGAAAGCGCTCCTCCCCCTCCCAAGTGCACCCGACGTCTCTAGCAGAATGGAGAAGCTTCCTGATTCGTTCATTCTCAGTGTCCCGCCCTCGAGGGCGGGACACTGAGAATGAACGAATCAGGAAGCTTCTCCATTCTGCTAGAGACGTCGGGTGCACTTGGGAGGGGAGAAGCGCTTTCAGCGACGATGCCTGCTGTGCTCTCCAGTGTCCAGTCAGATTCCAGCGAGTTGGCAACGGAGGCGGGTAAATTTAAAAGAAAAAGCATGCTTGTTGGTTGGGGGGAAGAGGGCGCCAGGGCGGGCAGAATAGCGTGTCGTCGGATCGCCATCGGCCCTGGGAAGAGGCTGACTGAGGCGCCGCGCGGGGCCCTATGCGGCCGCCTCGGCCTAAGACCGGCCCTGCCAGTTCACTATGAATTCAAGGCTCCAGACCATGTGATATTCATATTTATTCACCCATTTCAAAATGGTCTACAATAATGAGTACTGCTTTTTAGCACCCTGCCAATGATAAATCACCCGGGGGGGGGGGGGGGGGGACACCAACATGAATTAGGGCCTACATAAAGAATGAAGTTTGCTTTGATTGCTTTGGAGCACAGAGTGGCCTCTGGTGACCTAAGGACTTTTGCTAGTAAGGGGGCAGAAAAGTGAACTAGACCCCTGCTGTGTCCTTTACAAAGCTCATTTGCTCTGGAGAAGACAGTGGTAAGTGTAGAACTAAAGGCAGGCTATTTCGGGATTCCTGCTGTTTCAAATGGCCTATCCTGCAGAGAGGTGTACATCTTTCTATGAAGTAACAACATGCTCTTAATCTTTTAACCTGCAGGTCTTGTGCTCTGGTGAGACAGGTGGAGTAGAAAAGCTTCTTTCTAAGAGGTTGTGGCCTTCCAGGTAGCACTTTTCTGCACTTTCTCCTTACAAATCGATTATTGTTTCACTTAGTCCCTGCAGAGTCCAAGCCAGTGTGGCTTAATAGACTGGTGAGATAAAGGGGCGCACAGATGGGAATTTCACTGCAAAAACCCTTTCCAGCTCCCTAGGAGGCTAGAGGCTTAGTTCTTTTCACCCTCTTTCTGGCTTAAAGATGGTGCTACTCCTTGCTTTTTATGACTGGATTTGTCTCCTGAGGTGGATGGAACTAGAAGTGTGCAGGACAAAAATGTTCATTTTATTTGGTTCACACATTTGTTTATGAGATTTTTCATTTCATTTGGGGATTTCTAAAATTTATTTTTGTTTCAAGGGCACCTTTTGATAGAGTGCCTTCTTGGATCAATAGTGCGCTTTATTGAGAAATAGGGAACATTATTGAGCAACAGTCACACAACTCTGCAATAACGCACACCATTCATGACAGGAAAAGAAAGAATTTCAGATTTTTTTTCTTGTTGTTTTGGCTTTAAAATGACATGAAATAGTATGGGAAATGAATCCATATCCATACATCGAAAATGAAGTTGCAGTGTCTGCTTACTGAAATAGAGAATGTGACACTTGATGTGTGCATAGATGGGTTTACACATACACATCTTATGAACCAAATATCAGCATAACATGTATGCAATTTTCAGACAGGAAACTATGAGCATGGAGCACATACAAAATGAAATCACAGAAAGCTGTAACATAGCCAAAGATGGATATGAAGCATCAATAGCTAAGCCATCTTCCTCCTCCGTGTAACCTATACAGTTCCCATGTCCTCGTCTGTCCCCCAGAGAGTAGCGGTGTAGGATGCTGGGTGCCAGGGGTACTAACTGGAGCTTGTAAACTGTGGAGGTGTATTAAAGATCCTGGAGCTGTGGGCTGAGAACAAGGGAAGCCAAAGTTCAAATTGTACTGCAGCGCCTTGGGATCTTAGGTGAGTCATTTAACCGTCCATCGTATCAGGTACAAACTTAGGGATTCTTTTATAAAGCCACACTAGCGGATCCCAGTGTGGCAATGTCGATAAAGCCCATTCACTTTGAATAGGGTCAGTTGGCATTGCCATGCAGAAACTGCTAGTGCAACTTGATAAAAGAGGCTTTTATATTGGACAAGAAAATACCTACTGCAATGTAACTCTTCTTGAGCTACAACTGAAAAAGGTGTGAGATAAATTCAAAATCTCTTGCTTCTCTTCTTCCCTTCTTTATTAAAGTAACATAATAGCAGAAACATGAGCATATTTGTAGCCCCTCTTCTGGATACCCGTTGCAGACTTAGCTCTAGGACGTGGGTTTTAAACTGGTTCTAGCCAGTTTAACGTACAAGTAGTAAGCCAGGACATGCACAAAAGGGCATTGTCCAATCACGGTAGCAGCTAATGAAAACGGAATGCAGATGAGCAAATTAGTATTATAACTAGTAAAAAAAGGCCCGTTTCTGACACAAATAAAACGGGCGCTAGCAAAGTTTTCCTCGGGGTGTGTATGTTTGAGAGAGTGTGTGTGAGAGTGACTGTGTGAGAGAGAGTGAATGTGCAAGGGTGTGTGTGTGTGACAGAGAGTGAGACTGGGTGCGAGTGTGTCTGTGTGAGAGAGAGTGTGTGTGTGAGAATGAGAGTGTGTGCAACTGCATATCTGAGACACAGTGAGAGAGAGAGAAAGTGTGTTTCACACACACAGTGTGTGTGTGAGAGAGTGTGTGTGAGACAGAGAGTGTGAGAGAGAGTATGTATGCGATACACAGACTCTCTGTGAGCACCACCCATGTCCAGCGACCCTCCTCTCTCCCCTGCCCCCCCTCCAGCCACCCATGTCCAGTGACTCTCCTCTCTGTCCTGCCCCCCCTCCAGCCACCCATGTCCAGCGACCCTCCTTTCTCCCCTACCCCCCTCCAGCCACCCATGTCCAGCGACTCTCCTCTCTCCCCTGCCCCCTCCAGCCACCCATGTCCATCGACCCTCCTCTCCCCCTGCCCCTCCTCCAGCCACACATGTCCAGTGACTCTCCTCTCTCCCCTGCCCCCCTCCAGCCACCCATGTCCAGTGACTCTCCTCTCTCCCCTGCCCCCCCCCCTCCAGCCACCCAGGTTGTCCAGCGAATTCTTCGGGACAGGCAGGAAAGATCCCCAGTCTTGCCTGCTGGCTGCTGGCACTAACCCTCCCCTGTTGCCGGATCACTCTTCAAAATGGCCGCCGAGACTTCCAGCGGCGGCCTCACGAGACTTCTACTGAAGTCTCGGCGGCCATTTTGAAGAGCGATCTGGCAGCGGGGGGGGGGGGGGGGGGGGGGGGTCAGTGACGGCAGTGGGCAGGCAAGACTGGGGATCTTTCCTGCCTGCCCTGAGGGTGGCTGGAGGGGGGCAGGGGAGAGAGGAGAGTCGCTGGACATGGGTGGCTGGAGGGGGGGCAGGGGAGAGAGGAGGGTTGCTGGATATTGGTGGCTGGAGGGGGGG